>NW_026138062.1:2345000-3545000 GCF_025592945.1 Manacus candei
TCATTAGTTAATTTGGGGAGGGGAAGATAGGTGTTAGAGGAGAGGAAGGAACACCACAAAACTCCAACAGGAAGTGCTATTGACAAACTAGAATACATACTGTTTGTTCCCCTACTCCAAACAGACAAACTCAAGGTGCCCTTAACCAAATTTACTTTTTCAAAGTCAGGGCTGAGCTGACATCACATGACCAGTTTAAAAATACTAGCACACGATAACACCATAAAGAAATTAAGTGACAAGAAACCCTCCAGGTAAGAGCTGCACAGCAAGCTTATACAGCAAATTCAGCCAGATCTGCTGAATAACACTGCCTGGGACACAGGCACACCACACTCAAAAGATGATCTTAAACACTCTTAAGCAAGGTCAATTAATTATCAGAGGTACAAATACTTTAACACCACAGGAGCCAGCAATTTGTTTGGAGAGGTTTTTTTAGCTGGAGATCTGATCTAAAAAAGATATCAATTGTTCCTGAATCTAAATTTCAACATTCTAGGTACCTAAAGATTTTTAGGCATATAGACTTGAGGGGAAATTAAAAAATACTTCCAAATACTTGGCATTGAAAAGTTTAATGAATCGAATACTCCATTCAACTTACTTCTTGGTATGTAAAAGTTGTTTTATTAATCAGCTGTGGTCACAGTACAAGACAAGACTTTCAGTATCAAGATGTTAAGAATATTTGACATTCATTTTAATTTTCCAATTCTACAATAAAGACACTGAGAGACTGGTCTCTTGCTCCTGCTGTTAGAGGCTAGTCTCAAATCCAGTACAATAAGAAAAAATTAAAAATCACACACTGCTTTGAAGTAACATTTTTTAATGTCATTTCCACTAATTAGCCTGAAAAGGTTTCACATGAAAGTCTCATCATTACAAAAACATTAGAAGGGGTAGTGAATGAAAAAAGTAGAAAAGAGCTTAAACCATCTGTAGTAGCCACTGGTTGAAACAACAGCTCCTATTTGAGAGAAACCAAATACCCAATTACATTATCTAAACATAACTATGCATTTAGAAAAGGAAGGAGACCTGATTAAGCAAGGACTTTAAAGAAAAAATAAATTTTCTGAAGAAATCTGTAAAGCCATACTGTTTTTCCCTGTTTCCTAGTACTATCTTACTCATGGTTAATTGCTTCTACACTTGTATATAAAGGGCTTCTACACTGGTAGAATATCAGTCCTGAATTGCTATCATCTTTGCCCTTGAATACTAGCATACCTTCAGTCACATTATTTTTCCTAGTGTGTTACTTTGTAGGCCATGCCAAGACAATCTTCTATAAGGAAAGTTTTTCTTGGCTCATAACTGTAAATTGAGATTGCTGCTGCACAAGACCCAAGATGAGGATTTGCTATTCTCTGCAGGCCTTAAAGGCCCATCTTTATCCAAGCTCTGAAGTTCCCACCCTCATGCCAGATCATCTAACAATCATGCTGCCACTATTACATACTTCTGTTTCCACAAAAAGCTTTTGGCTAGTCTAGCTCCCAGATGTTTTAACAGGCCCATTACCACCCACAACTATGCAAAACATTAACAGTTGTTTCATAATAATAACACGTTCAGGCCAGTATGCAACTTTTCCAAGCTCACAATCACTTATTCAACCTTTTGGTACACACTTGAAGTAGTATCCAATCTTGACAAGCATCCCACAAAAGTAACTTCCCTTTTGGTTTAAAAAAAGGGAAGAAAAACATGCTATTAAACCAGTGACGGGTTATACCAGGAGAACTACCATTGTTACCAGGAGAACTCCCAGCACCAGGGAGAGGATAGCTTAAACCAACTGCCAGCAGTACAGTAAAATGTCAAAGAGAAAACATGCACCATTATTACTTACCTTTTCATTTGGATCAGACACAGACGAATACAGTTTATGTGAAGTTATAAGGCACCATCTTGAACACAGCGTTTCACACTACAGAAGAAAGAGGGAGTTAAACCATTTTCTCCTGTTACCATCTACCATTAAAAACATTTCACACACTGACATCCTGAGGAAACCTCCATACCCCTTTCACTCTCTCATCAAGTGGATGAAAGCTCATACAGAACTGCCCTTCCCCAAGCACACACCCACAAACAGTAACCAGAAACAATTCAGAAATTCTAGATAAGAAGTCATTAGCTTAGGTATAAGCAGAGCCACACTTGATCACCCATTGGAATCAAAAAGATTGCAAAATCCTTAACATTAAATATTGTCTAGCAGGAAGTATGAAACAGTAGTGACTGGTAACTGCCAGAACTCAGAATCTGTCAATTCTGTCTGAAAGAACTGTTTTCAAGAGCTGCAGAAATCTAAGTAGTAGAAAGTAAAGGCTCTCCTGCGAGAAGGTTCTCCTCTATTTTTGGGGAAAACAATATGAATATGGACTACATTAGAAGACCAAAAAATAAGGAACCATATGTTCATATAAAGATGTTAATTAGAGAATTCACTTGCACCTTCCACAAGGGTAGTGAACTTGAGATAATTGAAAAATCGCTAAAATTTTAAGTTTCCTGAAAGCTTATACTGATCTGGAAGTAACAGTGGCTGGCAGCAACTGGAATGAGAACACTCCCTACACAGCCCTCTGGCCTGATCAAGTTTGAAAATAATTCTCATGTTGCATCACAGAAAGCAGAAAACAGCCCAGGACTGAGAAGGCCATCACATTTGTAATGCAGCTGATACTATAATCTTATGAAGGAAAAAATATTTCAATAAAAGTACTGTAATACAGAACTAAAGGAAACCTTAAAGCATACCATCTCATGCCAGCTCCAACCAAACCTCACGAGCAGAAAGCTACTATAGTTTCACAAACCATTTAGATGCCATTCACTAGTGGTAGACATAGCATACATTGTTCCCAGATAATCCAGCTGTGCTTAATTCTTCCAGAATGATTCATGTATATTAATTATTCTGAAACTATAAAAAAGTCAATTGAAAGCAACTGTTCCACCCTGTTTCACATGCTGGGCTCTTTCCCCTTCACTTTTTCTTTCACTGGGGGTTTTTTGCTTCTTTCATTTTTCTCACTTTACTCCTCAAAAATAAAACCCAGAGCAAACTGAAATGCGAATCATTTGATATACTAGAATCAAAACAACCAGAGGTTGGGGTTTTTTGGGGTTGTTTGTTTGTTTGTTTTTTGCAAGGATATATTACTCCTATCTGAGGATATAACAGTACAAGCCTTTTCAGGCATTAAAGGGATGCAGTTAAGGACAGAATTCTGGCAGTTGCAATCACACCTACCAGCTGGTCCTTATTGCAAGGTTACAGAGCGACTGTAACATCTTCAGTGATTGTATTCTGCTCTAGATACTGTCAGAGGGAAGAGGAAGGATAGCTACAGCAGTAGCAGCAGAGTACACTCTCCTGCTCCAGAGTACACAGAGTCAAGCAGATTGAGTTCCTCTCCTCTGAAACACTATTGACAGAAGTGCTTGAGGGACAGCAAATAGTCTACAGAAGGTCATACAGGACACACACGAAAAGTCTCCACCGAGTTAATATTATTCATTGGAGAAAGTGCTTGTTAAGGGTCAGTGAGGCTAATCTAAATACTTGCAGTTAGCAGGGGAAAAGGGGACAACCAAGCAAGGGAGAAAAAGCTTCTGAACTTTCTTGTAAACACCTTTTATACAAAACTGGGTTTGAATGCTTATGAGAAACCAGAAGAGCTATGCACAGATGGAGACTGGAAGAAGAGGCTATGATGGGAAAAATCAGTTAGAATTAAGTTGTAGAATCTTAGCCATCTTGAAAAAAGCCTTGTTCAAACTTTTTATACAGAAACAGTAAAGTTGCCAAGCAATTAAAAAAAATGGAAAAACTTTAAAAAACACTCAACTCTGTTTTTACACTACAGAATTGGACGGATTTCACATAAAAATCTTGTAATAGCCTAACCTAATTACGTACCTATGTTTAAAAATTTAGCTGCCTCCTCTCACATACACACAAATCACGTAAAAAAACCAGGTTCAGCCATGAATCGGATACATGTGGGGTAACTTCCTAAAACAAATCAAGCCTATTGCTCAACTCAGATGGGAAGTTCCAACTCTAATTCACAGCTTTGGAAAGAAGAGGTTCTGTATGTATCTGTACCAATATACACTAAGGTTTAAGAGCTTGCTTAATCTAGAATCCACTTCAAGAAAAGTCTCTGTAGAGGTCTGCTCCCAGACACTATGAGCAATTGAATAATTACTTAAAAATAAACAAGCATATTGTAAATAATGCACGTCTAAGGCCACAAAGGAACACTGCTAAATTGCCATCTCCAAATCCACAGCTATTCAGGTGTCATCACCTACTCCATGTTCCAAAGTTCCTGCCATAGGTAGGTTCATTAAAAGCTACACTGAAACCCCCAAAGAACTCTCAAACCACCAACCCAGCAAAACTAATCTAACTCTCAACCTACATCCTTAATCGGCTGCCTCCACAAAACCACACATGCCCTAGGTATTATACCCTACTTAGAAATTTCCTCAGAATACTGCAAAGAGAGCTCAGCTTGATCTAGTGACTTTTTTGTATCCTGCAAAACTAGGAGAGGGCAGTAGAGTCATCAGGTATAACCTATTTTTGTCATGACTTGTTACTTCAATTTGATAAAACTTTCGACTCTTGAAAGCCCAAGAATGCAGACTATTAATTTATGAGAGCTCAGCTCTGAACTTCTGCATTTGGCTTAGAGTTTCCCACCTCTAATGAATCTTCAGAAAATGGTGTTAGCACTGTATTTTAGAAAAGCATCTTGCTTTATCTATTAATGGTGCAATAGCCAAACTGAGCTGAAACCTAAACAGCTGTAACAGTTACAGAATAACTTCATATAAAAAAATTCAAACTACACAGTAACTTGTAGAACAGTATGCCCATTGCACACTGCCACTTTGAGACCTCACAGAGAACCTGCCTCCCCTCAGAGACCCAGTGCAGCCCTAGGAAAGCTCTTCAGGTGGTTTAAGGACACAGCATACAACAGCAAAATAGATCATTAACTCGTTTTTCAGATATGGTTTACCCGTGTGTTTTTAAAGGTTTACATGCCCTCACTGAGGAAGGAAATTTCCTCGCCATACTGGTCAGCTTGTAAATAACTCATTGATACTGAGCTTTACAGGCAGAAAAAGGTCTCAGTGTTGAAACGGAGGTACAGAATTCCAGATTTCAGACAGGAAAAGCATCATATATCAACATTTGCTCTAAGTCTAGTATGGGAAGGAATGTATATTTTAGAATTACTAGAAAATACAGTAAGCAATACCGAATAGTAACAGCCAAAGTAGCACACCTATTTTCACTAGACTTAAATTCGACTTTCTTCCATTAAGATTTTTGCCCCTACATTTTCAGAGATTCAGGTTTCAGATACTATGAGAATAACCCCCTTATCTTCGTGGTGTATCTACTCGTAGCCATCAGTATTCATGAGCAGTTATAAACATGAAGACAATGGGGGCTTTTTCACATTTTGATTATACAGCAAATGTTCCCAAATCTTTTTTATTTCAACTCATTTGACATCGTAATTCCCTGTCTATGGAACTTTACTGATAGAGTATGTATAAAGCACATAGGAAGCAGGCATCTTCAGGTGGCTGCAAGACTTTCAATTCATAAGGCAGAAAATGCAGCTTCCTAGTACAATATTTTATGAATCTTGTAAACAGTAAAGCAAACATAATGCTTCTGTTCTTTTCTCTAAGGAAGCGCTTTCCTCTCCTTTGTACTCCCAGAGTCTTGGAGAGCCAAGCACTTGTAACTGTAAGCAGATCCCCCTGAAGCCAACTGCAAACACAGATGTAGGTTCTGTAAAGCACACTGCACTACACATAAGAGTTCTTTCCCTCTGACCGGGTTTGAGAAACATTCATAATTCTAAGAACAGAAAATCTGGTTTTCGTATTTGCCAACACAGCACACAAACTACAAACAAGGACACACTCATCCATCTAAGGCTGTTTCTTTAAAGTCAGCCATTCCTATGCCCATGCAGCTTCTCCTCTGTGCCAGTCCCTGAAGTTCATATAGTCACATAGTGAACCAGACATGGGAATACAACCACCTGAGAAGATATTCAAAAGGAGTGTGGAAAAATATGTTCTCAGGTAGACTTTAGTCCAGCTTATCCAAGATATTTACACAGTAGTGCTGGCACAAGTTGGAGGGAGACAGGAGCTCAAAAGGAGCAGCCTGTGATCAAGACCTAGCAGCTGCAGAAAGTTGGAACAGTTTCTCATGCAGCAGCTTAAACAGCTCCAGGAAGGCTGGCTAGCACCTGCAAAACAGATCATGGCAGTGTAACAATCAATGCAAGTTTGGGGCAGGCAAAATAACGAAATAATTAAAGCACAAAGTGTTTCAGAACAAGAGTGCCATTTTTTACTCAGTGTAGACTTAAATGATCTCAACTTTTTGTCCTTTCAGAATTAACTTTTGCCCATAGGACATGGCACAGCATGCTTTCTCTACAAATTCCAAAAAGCTACTCCTGGAAGCAGAAAGAAAACTAGAAATCTCCACCTGCATTATGCTTTGATAGTGCTTGTCAGTACTAAAATCTGTAGTTTACATACTAGAAACAATCACTGAACTCCAGAAGTCTATGGCTACATTCGTCTCCCCAGATTGGTGATCATGTGAACTCCCTTCCCTAATGACAAATGATACCAATCTTGCATCCCATCAGCCTGATGCTTCTGTTCTCAAACAACTGGGAAAATTTTTCCCTGGAATAACAGCATGCTAAAAACAATATCAGAAGAGAGCAAGGAGCTCCTACTGCACAGATAACTTCCATGACTTAAACGCTGGGTGCACAGATGGCAGAGAAACTTTCCACCCATTTAGTTCAGTGATTAGAAAACTGATCTACACGGATGAAATCTATATCAGCAGTTTACCCTTGAATTCATGAAGTATTTATCACTTTGTTCTACACTATTTTAAACCTTTTGAGTCTGACAGTTCTCTCAAAAGAGTTTCACAACTGAAATAGCAAAAGCCATCCCTCATCCTCATTCTGTAACTACAGACTTCTTTCAGCATCAGATTTTCTCCCAGCTCCAGAAGTGCAAAGCACTCAAAATGAAATTTTGGTTATATTCTAAACAGAACCAGTTCTGCATAAAACCTAAACAGAAGTGATAGGCACTAAATTAGAAACACTGCAAAGAATCAAATCCGCAGCTCAGTGGTTTTTTGCATCCTTCTCCTGTGGTCCTTTATCAATTCCCACATGAAAGTAGCAAAGGAAATTAAGGACATCTCATTAGCTACTAGCCTTTGCAAAAATTTTAACAGCTCTTAGTACACTAAAGTTTGAAGACATCAATTATATTATTTGTCTGTCATCAAAACATTAGAGAATCTATGAAAGCAATTTCCAGGCAAATTTGTTTTATTAGATGTTTCCCAATATACTGTTGTCTTGACGCTGACTTTCATACACAGATATTAAAGGTTAGAAATCACTTCAGTTACATAAATCACAACACTACTAGGTAGCTAAAAAAAACCACTTTATTTCACAAAGGTGCCGTTAATGTAACATTTCCATTCTGCTTACACTGGTGCAGTCAGACCACGCCCTTGAGATGCCACATAGAAGGAGACAAAGTAGGCCTTTTTCAGGGAGGTTCCAAAGGACTGACACCAAAGTCTTAGGACTATTTAGTAGGAACAGCAGAAGCGTTCCACATCTATATATACACACACTTAAGGCTACCAAAAATAAAGGAGGACAAGCCCTCTGTTAATTTCAAGTCATCATCTCCAATTAAACAACTTTTTTGCTTTTCAAGAAAACAAGTTTACTTATGTATATTTCCTAAGGAAAAATACTTGCATAAAACACACGCTATTTTCCTCTTTAATCCCTTCTCAAAATGCCCTGCCCACATAAACCACCTCTTTTACATGATCCCTAAAGACATGTGATGAGTTCTTTACAGCACTGCTAGGAGGGAACATTTCTAGACAGAAATCTATCCTACACCACACCCCCAGGGGTACATTGGGGAAAACATTTTCTGCAAGTCACTCCTTTCTTCTCCACTGGCACCTGCAGACGTCCACATAAATTTTCCTTTTCAGGAAAAAAAAAATAATTCTTCCTATTGTAAACAATTAGAGATATTTTGCACTACTCTTCCCATAATTAAACTAGTTGTAGTGTCATTCAACTGTTACACAACACTATGTGTTAATGCTGCCTGTTCTTATCTAAAATAATCTTCTTCTAACACAATCTGTAGAAGTAACAGATGAAAATAAAGCAAGTGCCTCAGCGAAAGCACCCTAAGTATCTGGGGTAAATGGGTGGGTGAGGAGAGAAGAGATAACAGTTCCACGAAGCTTTCTCTATTAGCCAAGATTTTCCAACTAAAAATAGCACAAAACTACCCTCTACCCCAGAGCTTTGATAAGCTCTCGTTTAACAGAGGGAGAGGGCAGAAGGAAACTGGAATCACAGAATGACAGGATCATCTGCGTTGCAGAAGATGCCCGAGATCATCGAGTCCAACCAGTGCCCGAACATCACCATGAACTAGACCATGACACTGAGTGCCACGTCCAGTCTTTTCTTAAACACCTCCAGGGACGGTGACTCCACCACCCTGAAGCATCAAAACCCTGTGCAGCAGCATAAAATTAATTAAAAAAAATAAAAATAACTAAACCGCCATGGTCTCCCGGCAACACGCCGATTGTTTACACCAAGGAACGACCTCTCGGATGCTGGCAGCCCTCAGGCACAGTAACCAGAAGGCAGCTCTCACAGCTGCCCGGCACCGCCGCCCCCCAGCCGGCACCCGCAGGCACCCCCGGCCGCTCCCCGCCGCCCACCCGGGGCCAGAAGGGGCAACCCCCGGTACCGCCGCGGCCGCAAGGCCCGGACACAGAGCTCCCCTCACCCAGCCGGAGGTTCCCGCCCGTCACACGGGGACGCTCCTCGCGGGGGGCTGACATCCAGCTTCCCTCTTTCCCCCCGCACACAGGGAACAGCCCCCGCCCGGCGAGCCCATTCGACTCCATCCACGGGGACCCTCCGCCGCCCCGGAGCGCGGCCCCGCAGCTCAGTGCCCGCTCCCAGGCCGGCCCCTCGGCACCGCTCACCCCCGGCCGCCCCCGCCGGCCGCCCCAGCGCAGCAGCACCGCCGCCGCCGCCGCCGCCATGTCCGCGCGCGGCCGCCGCTGCCCGGCCGCCCTTTCACCCGCGCCGGCGCCGCCGGGGCCCCGCCGCGCGCAGCCAATCCCGGCGCGCGCCCGTCTGCCCGGGGCGGGGAGGGGCGCGAGGGGCCCGCCGCATGTGCCCCTCCTCGGGGCTGCGCTTGCGCGCGCCCGTGGCCCCGCCCCCCCCGCGCGCGAGCTGAGCCCGTGCGCGCGCGGCGTGAGGGGCTGCCCCGGGGCGGCAGCGATCCCCGAGCGCCCACATGGAACCATGGAATATCCTGGGTTGGAAGGGACACAGCTGCTCGGGAATTTCATTCAGTGATGCTTGAACAAAGAAATCACAGATTATCCTGAGTTGGAAGGGACCCACTGGGATCATCCAAGTGCAACTCCTGGCTCTTCACAAGACGTCCCCAACAATCATACCATGTGCCTGAGAGCGTTGTCCAAACACTTCTTGAACTCTGATATCAGGCTTGGTGACTGCTTCCCTGGGGAGCTTGTTCCAGCGCTCAACAACCCTCTGGGTGAAAAACCTTTTCCTAATATCCAACCTAAACCTCCCAACACAGCTCCGTGCCATTCCCTCACGTCTGGGGCTGCCTGTGCACCTGCCAGCAGCCACAGCAGTACAGAGAGGAGATCCATCCACCCACCGGACTTCCCCGGGGTGAGGGTGAAAAGTGCAACTGTGTCAGCTGCCTTATCCAAGCTCCTGCACTGTGGAACACAAGCAAGGCCAGCATGAGAGGGGTGCTGCTAATCTTCTGCAGGAACTACTCACTGCTCAGCTCCCCAGCACACAGTACTCCAAGTCATCCTCTTCTAAAGTGACCCCTGCAGCTGAGTATGGGTTCTCCGCTGCAGGTGTCCTGGATTTCAGCTGATAGGGATTGGCACTACTCCGTCACGTCTAAGTGAACTGTCATCCCAGGAAACATTATAAAAGAGTTCTACCATGATAAGAGTGCCTAAGAAGCATCACTGTTACCATCTCAGACTTCTGTTGAAATACAACAGAAGCAGAAGCTGCCCACAACACAGAAGTGTAAAAAAGGCACCATCCAAGTTGTTCAAAGCAGTGTTCACAAAGCATAACACTTTTTTCCTTTAAATAGTGTTATTTCCAATATTTGGTTTTTTCCTGCAATGGTAATGTGCGAAATGAGGGTAGACCTGAGCGTCCTCTTTATCCTTGCTCCAGCAGCAGATCAAGACTACATTTTCTGAAGATGAAAGACATTTAGTAAAGGAAAGGGAGTAGGTCATATGCAGTTTTCAGTTCACCCCCAAGACATCTTTGTGACAATCTCCCAAGAGAGCTAGAAGACAGCAAAAAAAAAAAAAAAAAAATCCATAAGGAAAAGGTATATAGGCAATACACATAGTTATATTAGGAATAAATCCCTCAGAATTTCGATACAAGCTAGGTCCTCAAGCAGGTAAGAAGGCAGTTCCTTTACAGCCAGAAGACTGTGTAACTGCAGTAGCCATTGTTAGAGAGGTTTTACCAGATTACATCACCCCCTCAATTCACACATTATTACATCATTTTTATACCATGCTTTTATAGTCTTCAGTAAATTCTCTCAGGCTGTATGTACAATCACATTCTGCAATGAGAGCCAGGATGTCCCAGAATAACTGGAACATTCCCATGCCGCAGGGACGAACCAGAGGAGGCAAAAAACTGCTGGGCAAGTGGGTTCACCCAAACGTGGATATTTTCACCAGGCTCTAGCTGCACGGTCACCCCAGAAGAACACAAGTTCCTTGCATTTACACATAATATTGAAAAATTTGGCCTAGTTTTACTGTTTGACATTACTTTTTAAACCTCTTGTATCAGTATTTACATTCAAACTGAAAAGAGGTGAAAGCTGTGACCAAAAAAAAGAACACTGGTATCTGAAGGGAGGGTGTCAAGAGAATGCAGCCAGGCTCTTCTCAGCGGTGCTGAGCAATAAGACAAGGGGCAAAAGGCAGAAGCTGAAACACAGCAAGTTCCACCTGAACATGAGAAACAACTTCTTTACTGTGAGGGTGACTGAGCACTGGAACAGGATGCCCAGAGAGGTTGTGGAGTCTCCTTCCCTGGAGATATTCAAAAACCATCTGGAAACAATCCTGAGTAACATACTCTAGGGGGTCCCTACTTGAGCAAGGAGGTTGGACTAGAAGACATCCAGTGGTCCTTTCCAACCTTAACCATTCTGTGACCTCTGCTGCATACCAAGGATATGTGAAATAACTTCTCTTCCTTTCTTCCCAAGTGACTAGCAAAAATAAAATCAGCATTGCTTCCCCTCTGTTGCATGCTTATGATTTGCTCTGCTGTATGAACAGTGCCTACAACTGCACAGATGAGAACAATGCAAGAAAACTGTACTTGGTACGTCTAGAGGAGTTCATCATATTTTCAATTGAAAGTCACAAGCAGACACTGCAGAGTTTTTTTCAGTACATGTGGAGAGCCTTGAAAGTAAAAGAGACCAAGAGCAGAAGGGAGGTACTGACCACATTGTCCTTCATCACAGGCTCTGCGTTAGATAGATGCACAGAGATACACACCACAACATCATATTATTGCATTAGAACAATATCCTGAGGCACCTGACGTCAGTTCCTCCTGCATGCATAAAGCAAACAGTCACATGGCATCTATGGGGGTGTTTTCTTTTCCTCTATAGAAGAGATTCTGTTTGCCGGCCCCAGTTGAGGGACTGGCAGCCACCTACAGAGATGCATCAAAGGAGGCCCCCCACAGCTGCAAAGGGAAACTGGCTGGGATTACACACAGACACCACCAGCTGGGTGCATAAAGAAGTTGATGAGAAATGGCCTAATGCAAGCCTGTCTCCAAGTGAAGCTAAGGCTCCTTACAAATGGAAGGGACTGGGGAAAAAAAAAACTAGGAAAGGGACTGGAAAAAAAAAAAGCCTAATCTTATTCCATTTGCATATAAAGTTTTCTGCTTTCAGTATGATTTTATCAGTATGACTGACAAATTTCTACTAACAGTCTTTTTGCCTATTGTATTTTGAAATGGATACTGCACACAAAATATAAAATTCTGTTTCTGTAAGAAAAGGAAGATATCTAATGGATCAAGATTATACACAATTACCATTGAACATTTGAAAAATAAAAAAGAGCCTAACATACATCACCACTGCAAAAGAAATTGTAGATATACAAAAATCGAATTGCAAAAATAAAATATCTAGAATAATTAAAGGATATACGAGTTTGGATAAAAACAAAGACCCTAGTCCTGCATGTCTACATTTGTACTGCCGTAACTCTCAATACACATTCCCGTCTCAGTTATTAAAGCTATTAACATGCATAAAGTTAAGTAGGTTTATAAGATACTGGAATACACTGCAACTTACTCTCTCATTATTTTGAGGGGATCCTGGGGAACTGCAGCTCTCAATACTGAGAATGTCCTTGATCCTTTCAGTAGAGCAGAAAGTTACCTTCATCTTCTAACATAACCCCAAACTCAGGACAGGAATCATAAGTTATTGTATCATCACCTAAATTTTAAGCAGTAACCCAGGGAGAAAACTGCAGTAATTGTAATACTTCATCTAATAAGGAAGATATTGTTTCAGGTTCATAGAACATGAAATGCTTTATGCACAAAAGCCTGTGCCTGAAGAACTCAAAGCTAGAAAAATTCTTTGAAGTATCGCTTATATATTCTGTAAACAGCCTTTTCTCCTATCAGCATTCTGCTCAATGCACTGCAAGAGATGGAAATTCAGCCTTAGAGTCAGACAAGTCAATATCTCCCTACATCTCTCTGCTACGTACCTACAGAAAAACCTTGACTGTGAGGAGAGATCCTTCATAGCAGACTCACCTATGAGTGTCAGGAGTTGGAGGCTAGGGTGTTACCAGGCACCCCAGAGAAGACCCAAAGCCCAGCCACAGACACTGAGAAACCAGGCTGGGGTCCAAACTACCAACTCCCTGCCCATTTGGGGCACCTTGATTTCAACCCCATGCCCAGCTGCCCAGGCTTTGGAGTATGTTTGGGCTCTGCAGCAGGAACATTCTTCCATTTGTAAAGGCACCTAAGGATGACCCACATGCTTCAGAGCTGACTTGATCCTTATCTTGGCCGCCTGGCCTCAAGGGTGGTTTGAAGCCTGTGTGTGCTCTTTCTCCGAGGAACATGAACCTTCTAGTCATGATCATTCAAATTCCCAGGCCATCAGGTCTCCTCAGGAAAGTCCTGAATCTCCCTGGCCTCAGAAGCTTCTCGGAGTCAACAAAAGCACCCCTGGCCCTTTCTTAGAGCTGCCTGACCTCATTCTACACCTGGCTTCAGGGGTGGCTTAATCTCCAGACCAGGTTGCCTTGTTCTGTGACGTTGTGATCTCCTTGGCCCCCAGAGGCAACCTGGCCTTGTGCAATCACGTAGCTTAAGAAGCTGCTTTGGGACAGCCTGGATCACCCCAGTGACGAGGGCTGATCAGAGAGGGCTTGGAATACCCAAATCCCTATGATTTCTCATAAGTGCCACCTCAGCCACTCCGACTACCAGCCTCCAGTGCTCTCCAGCATGAAGCAATTCCTCTCTCCAGCTTCCTAATCTTCTCAGGGACATCCTGAACCCCTGACTTCATGGGTGCCTCGATCCCCATCCTGTGAATACTTCCTCTGAGATATACTGCTTTCACTCCTGGCCAGAGGCACAGGCTCCACCTGGGAGGCTGGATTCCCCATTTGGCTTCCAGGGTGACTTGTCACCCCTCTAGCCCTTGGGGTCTCCTCGGGGAAGGTCTAAGCCTTCACTCAACACAGTATGGCCTAAGGGGTGATCTGATCCCTTTTCCACCCTCAAGGACTGCTCTAGAAATCATCCTGTTCATTCCCCGAGCCCTGCTGCCAGCCAAGGGACTGTTCAGAGAGAGCTTGATTGTCCCACCCTTGCCCAGCCTCACTGACAGCTTCAGCATCATCCCATCTTCTTGCTGCTGGTCACACACACCCCTTCACCAGCCATCCAGTCCCTAGGACTCTTTGGTCGCAGCCTGAGCTGCTCCCAGCTGCCCAAGAGGAGCCTCAAAGCCTAGGAAGGGGTGACTCAGAGAGCCCTTACCTACAGGGCACAGTACTGTAGGATCTCAACAGGGTGGGCAGACCTGGGTGCTGGTATCGAGGTCCATCAACAGTCCCGGACTGTTGAAGGCAGTGTGATGACTTGAGTGTAGTTTTATCCTGGAACTGGTGGAGTAGCAAGAGACAGAGCTGAAGACAAAGGCCAAGCAGGAGACAGAACAGAGACTGGAGACAAGTACACTGCCAACAACATAGCTTAAAGCAAGGCTGAAGGCTCAGGCCTGAGCTTAAACAGACATCCCAGGATATCGGCAGAGTCCCTTTGTCTTGGGGACTATGTCTGGTTACTCCTAGTCTGATGATTTGGATCAGACACAACTTTTAACTTTCTCACATCCTCAGGATGTTAAAAGCCCATTGACAGAAGCATGATGTGAAAACCAGGAGTTAAGCACTGCCTGCCTCAGAGCTAGCTAGAGTCTGCACAGATCCTGCAGCAGGGAGGGCAGGCAAAGGCTGGGAAGCAGAGCACCTTGTAGAGCTTTCCAAGCCCCTCGTGAGGTGCAGCCCTAAATGGCAGTAGTTATCAAGGAGAGCACATGCACACTTCGGGAAGATATCACACTTGGATGTGATGAAGTGATACCCCTTAGTGAAATTTCGTACAAGATTAGCACAGGAATCACAATTGTTTTGACACTGTGGAGTAAAGTCTCTGTGGGAATTGTGTTTTTCCTGTGATTTCATGGACTAAAGGGTTTCTGCAAGACTGCATCAAAGTGGCAGGGATCCAGACGACTGGAGAGAGTTCTTTCAGGAGGAAAAGGATGAGAATCTGAAATTCACAGAAAGAATGCAAAAAGAACCAAAAAAAGTATTCCAGTGTAGCCTGGAGGTAAATACAACCATAAAGAAATACTGAAACAGACTTGTGGGCTGGGGAGGACACAGACTGTGCCAATGTAAAGATCTTGTTTCCTCCTCTAGAGCCTTGGGACAAGGGTGTTACAGAACCAGGTAAACACAATGGCCCCACAGGTCTGAGCAAACGTGAACTCACAGTGTTATTGACCCCATTGTATAGAAATCAGCTTCAGCTTGGGGCCTTGCTGAACAACTCCAGGAGGTGTCACACTTGTAGGACCAAGGAGGAGTTAGCACAATCAAGCGATTGCTAGGATTGCTGCTCAATATTAAAGAACTCCAGTACATGGACAAAAGCTTTGCTGAGCCTCTTCTCTGTGCTGTTGTTCACATGGAGTGACAATGGGTTTGCCTAGTAGACTGAAATTTACTGCCTGCTTGTAATGTGAATAGTTTTAAACAGCTTTGGATCCTTTCTAAAGCATTACGAGTAAACCCACAGATTAAAAACAAATTTGTAATTCATTTGATTAAAAAAAAAAAAAAACGTTGTCAGGACTAACAAAGATTTGCGCAATGGCTGTCTGGGCTGTCAAGCCCTAACAGAGTCCTGGTGAATTCCTGCCGTAGTATTTATTGCCTGAAGGTTCACTGCTCAGTAAACAGAATGGTACATTTAAATTTAAGATTGCTTTTAGAATTTGCTACTCCTGGGCATGGACAGGCTAAAGGAGATGATGGAATTCCTTAAAAGATGCAATAAATTCAACGGGGCTAAATCATTTGCTTGGATTCCAGCCATGGCATGAAAGCTTGGAGCAGAGAGGGAAGTTGATTTGATCAAAAGGAAAAGAAGCTTTCTTCTTGAGCACACAGTGCAACCATACCCCTGAGTACAGAGATGAAAATGAAACACAGAGGGAGGAAAAGGGAACATGCATGAGAAAAAGTATTTACTCAGTTCTGTTCCTGATAGTGGCACCCAGAACTGGCAATAGAATATCTTCTGTATGTGGCATGACATATGACATATGGGTGATAATCCTCATGTCAACCATGAGGATATTTCTGGCAGGTCCTCACTTGCCCTTGAAGGCTGTTTAAACCCCTTAAGTCTTTACAACTTCACTCTGGTATGAATTTCTCAATGCCTATGGTTTCGTATTCCTCCTTGGATTCTGTGATGACAATGTATTCACCATATGGTGCTAGGAAGGACTGGATTTTGGTAGTTCAAAGGGTGGTGGAATTAACAAAGACTAACTTTTGAAGTATTGATTTCAGGAACCCCTGAGCACAAATAAGATGTTAAACACCGAGGGAAGAGCACTACCACCACTGCTTGCTCTCTCTCTCTGCTTTTTTTTCTGAGAAAAAGAAAGAGTTGTTATCCATTCAATCCATGACCCAGATTGGTGACTGGGGAAGGCTGGGCTGGGCTCCAGGGCCCTAATTGTCCTGGTCAGCCTCACTGCACCCATACCATCAGGCCATTGACCCCATTTCAGCTCAGGTCTGGCTCATTAGGCCTGCACTGTGCTGTCTGTTCCTGAATTATTATTCAGATTTTCTGAGTTGACCCCAGACCCAACTCATGACCTTGTCTCTGCCTGATGATGGTTGGACTGTCAGTGGAACCTTTGCTGTCACCACTCCACTTGGCTGCTGTGAGACTGCCTCACCTGAGTTGTGTACACCCTTGGCTCCTGCCTTACATGATCCCTGAAAACTCACTCCAGTTTTTCATACCTCCCTTCCTGAAGCCTCATCACCCAATCCCCATCCATTGCCAACACCTTGCCCCTCCAGCAGTCATAGTGCAAGGTCAGAGTACCAACTGAGGTGAGTTTGGGGCAAACTGTAAGCTCGTTTGGGAGAGGCTTCAATACCTCACTAGCTGGCCATGTTACAGGTCTGAGAAGCACTCCCAGGAACCAGAGGGACTGGCCAAAACGAGAAATTTTCACATCAAGCACCCCTCAAAACCCAGACTGTTGTGAGGTGAAAGGTCACACCATGATGGGAGAGATGGCTTTGCTGGGCCCTGAGTGAACCCAGAAGCCCCAACTGTCCTGACCAGACCCACTTGGGACCTCAACCCACACCCTCTTTCCCATGCTCAGGTGCCCCATTCCAGCTTGTTGGACTGTTGATGAGACCTGTTGCTATCACAGATGTTGCTCTGTTCACCCTGCTCAGCTGTGTTGGGATTGTGCCCTAACGGTGAGGGCACTGCCCTGTCTATGCTATGGTCACCCTTAGCTCCCCTTCCCACATGAAGCAGCCTTGTGATTGCTCCTCTCTGACAGGCCATGGAAATTGTAGGAGAAAGGAAAGTCCGGCAAGGGATGTCTGGAAAAAGGGAGAGGTCTGGGAAAGGTAGAATTCTGCCACCACTAATTCTCATGTTTCTGACAGCTGCTCTTGGCTGTGTCAAAGGAGATCACAACAAATGTGCTGTTTCTCCAGCACTTCAGCAGGAGCTGCAATAGTTCCCACTCTTTGGAGCTAGATACGTTCCCATTCAGCTCATTCTTGCTAGAAGCTACCTACTTTGGAAAGATCTGTGTGATGAAGCAGCCTCTGTTACGGCAGAATGAAGACATGAAGGCAGCATCTTTTTTATTCCCTGGGGAAGTGTCCAAATTCTGGTCACTACTGCCTCGTGAGCTGACAGGTTACCTCCTTTCCTCCTGCCACACCTCTGGAATGGCCTTATTTCTCCTCTCTCTTTTTTTTAGTATAATTATCTTAACAAGCCCATATGGAGCCAGATACCATTCCCACAGCTGCACATTGAAAAGTGGGCACCAGTGAGACTTTCTCATCCAGACTCAGCAGTAGGGAAGAAGAGACCTGGAGGTACTGAGGAGGAGAAGGTGATGAAGGCAAAGCCTCACTGGTAGTGATCCACCAGGTCAGAGTTTGATTTAGAAGGGTGTGTACAAACAGCAGGGATATCCTTAGTTATACAATTAAAGGACAAATAATGTAAATACAGATAGAGATAGAGCTTGTCCTGTCATCCTTGAGGATATATAATATCAACCAAAGCCAGAGGAAAAGAGCAGCAGAACAATCTCTATTCAGCAGGGAGCACATGCAGCTGCTTAAAAGACCTTCTGAGTGTGGCTGGGTTATTCACATGAGCAGAGTTAAGTGTGTACTTAGGCTCCCTCCTAAACAGAGGCCCAAAGGCAGTCAGGACCCAGATCACACAGTGATTTAGTGAGGCTGTAGGAAATAATCTCTGGATACACTGTCCCTTTCTCCAGCCAGTGAATCATGGTGCCTCTCTAGGCAATCTGACTGACATAATCCTGGGGAGGAAAGTAGGAAAATAAAAAAGGATTTCCATTTTATCAAGATAAAGCTGTAGCCAGAGCTGATAACAGGTTACTTGAAAGAATGCTGGTCATGTACACTTAGTGACTGTTGCTTAATTTGTTTAAGCTGAAAAAGCCTATTTCTACAGTGGAATACAAATTAGGGTAATCATGTTGTGATGGAGTATTGCATGTATAAAATGAAAGCCTTTCTTTACAAAAGCCTCTTCATCACTTGAGTAGAAGAAAATAGAATCCTGCTTAAACAACATGTTGTTTTCTGTATTTCCATTTGAACAAAAGACCTTCAAATCTTTCTTTTTTCCCCCGTAATACTGCATGGTTTCATTTTCTAAAAGTGTTTTTATTTTTGACAACCTCACAATTAAACCCTCCAACATACATTCTAATATGTAAATGTAAAAAGGCCAAGGTAAACATAGTAATGTATAATTGTTTCACAGCCTCCGTAGACTACTCCTAGCTGGGCATTCAGGTTATATATATTTTTCATATTCTCCTCACTGTCACAGTTGCTCATAAGCTGTCTTCTGTCTTAGTGCTCTATGTCATAAAAGCACAAAACACAGTGATGTTTGTAGTTGGTTAAAATAAAGTACTGGGGGGTTTTAGATATGTTTTATGAGACACAAATGTCATCCTAGCCCCTTTGTATTTGCTAGCACTACTAGGTTCTCTCAAGAGCTGAAATAGGTACAGTCAGATCATCTGATCATAAATTATTCAAATACAGATTGAAAGCAATTTATTGCATATATCTATGTATCCATGATAATTATTTTTACTTCAACCTGTAAAAATCTTTATTTCTACTTTCTATGTGAACTGCAGTTACTGTTTCACACGGGATATCTTCTTAAGCATCAGTATGAAACGCTTATTGCAAGGGCTTACACTTAATGTAAATACACACTTATCCAAATGATCTTACCCAGGCCATCCTTATTCGCTTGAGCAAATCTTGTAATTAGTTCCAGTGAATTGCTCTCTAACTAAGACCTACTTGCAAAAGGACAAATTTGCTGGATTGCGCCCTTAGTTAACATGACAGGTGAGAAAATCAATTTCCTTGTACGGGAGAAATAGAAAGTGTTAAAGTGAATACTCAGAGAATCATTATTCATTCTCTGCACACTGAAATTCAAAACCAGTATTTGAAGTTTGGGGAAGTTGTCTTAATTAGGATTATTTTAAATGATGTCAATTTAAAGACAGGCAATTTAATTACCAGGAAAACAGATCAAAGCAAATGCTTAACATGAACATTTTAAAATTACTTATCAAAGAAGATAGAATTCAATAAAATAAAGAGGAAAAGAAAGTAAATACGCAGATTGTCCAGTCATCCTTGTAAGAAACAGATACATCAGACCTCATATATGCACACGTACAGAGGATTAATTCTATCTCCAAAGAAATTTTCTAGGTTACTTCTGCAAAAGTAAAACTAGTATCACGCATTACATTGCTCCATTTGCAAGTAAGGTGTCTGAATCACAGCGTTTACAGATATGATTGACTGTGATACAAGAAGGCACCTAAAAATAGCAGACGTAATTGGACTTGCAACAGCACAGAGCCACACTGAATCACAGGAGTCCCAGCAGGGAGGCAGATTGTGCCTAGTCCTGCCTACCTCAGGAAGGTACGAACATCCCAACAGAGGCATGAGGAAGGGAGCAGTCCTCATACCTCTGTGTACGGGTGCAGGGGGAGCTGAAATCGCTCAGTACTTTCTATGGGGACCTATCGCTGTTTACTTACTTGCGTTTTGTTCTCATGCGTTCATGATGTCTAAGTAACCTAAGCTAAAACGTATTCCTAGAGTCACTAAAATTACACAGTGCGGTAAGTATGAGAAGCAAAAGTTACTTACTAGGCACCTGTAAGACCCCAAGTCTCAAGCTACGAGCTCACTAAGGGAGTTTTACTTTAAAAACATACAAGGCCCCAACAATATCCACCCTCTGGATCATTAGATGATCCTTCAGTTCCTTTAACACCTTAAGAGAGACTGCATAGTAGAAGAGTTGCACGAGTTTTCTCAGAGGCTACTTTTACTGGTAAACTTTAGAACAAATAAGAGTACTTGGCAACACTTTAAAGGGTAACACAATCAACTTAGCACATGCTAACCCATACAATTTAGCAAAATCCAGCCCACTGAGTCTCAAGTTACCCAAAATATTAGGAAAGGACATTCAGAGAAGAAGTAGTAAAGAAAGAAAAATAAAAAATTATACAGCTACCCCCAAAGTCCAGCTTCCAGGCGTAGCTCTCAAGCGACATGGACAGCAGATGTCACTGGTTTTATTGCTCCGGCCCCCTGTGGCCGCCCCTCCCAGGCAGGACTTCGGCCCACCGGCCCCTCTGGGCTCCGGGCGGGGTGGGGAGCGGAGCTCCCTCTTTGCCGGCCAATCCTGGGCTGCGCCGGGGGCTCCAGGGTTTGGTGTCGGCAGCGCCCCCAGGATGCCTTTGACTGACGGCGGCCCCGAGGTTGCACCGGAGGTCTCGTGGGGGCTGCCACGAGTGCATTACTTCGGTGAGATTCAACCCGTCTCTTCCCCCACGCACACACACTTGAGTTGGTCCGATCCGATAATAAGTATAAAAATCCAGTGCCTCTCAGTATCTATCCCTTTTGTCAGAAAATTTCTTTAGTCTATTACAACTCTGATTGCTTTTGATATATTCACTAAATAGAAGGCCAAAACAAAAGGCATAATATGACTGAAAGACAATCAAAACAATTAGTCAGTCTTAAACCCTTAGGGAAATTTTGCTGGGTCTTTGTGACTCTGTGCAGAAGTGACTCTTCAGGCCCAGCATATTTTTTTGCCTTTGTTTTTCCTAAATGAAGAGGTTGTCAGTATATGCTATGAAAGAAAATATTTTGATTATGTTATTTGGTGAATATTTGCCCTGAGCTTATCTTATCTCCTTCTGATATCATTTGCAGTTTCTTTTCAGTAGTCCAAGATAAAGAGCAGAGTTTCTGCATTTCAGTTCTCCAAAGTGATACTTGCAGTCACACAACTCATCAGGATGCACCATCACCTCCTTAGCATAGAAGTATCACACCTCTACACCAGTAGAGCACATTTTGAGGAATAGTATTCAAATATTTTGTTATGATGATGCCCTTATGTTCAGCTCTGACAAAAGAGAGAGCCTGGGTTTTTATCTCTGTGATCTAAAACAGGTCAGCTCACAGTATTGACCTAACAAAGCTCTGGGTGATTATTACCATAACACACTGTTATATTTTTATAAGATTATTCTGTCCTCTGAGCCTTCCACTGACATCCCATGGAAGTTGCCCCTGTGTATCTGACAGCTGAATTGATCCTTGGTGAATTTTTAGCACATGGAGCTGTGCATACAACTTCGGTTAATAATAACATGTTGCTATGGGAGCTCTGTGTGTGCAACTCCCTGCTTACTGTGCTGAAAATTGCTCTGGAAGGCAAATGTAAGTATGTCTGGTATTAGCCTAATTATTAAGTAGAATTAGAATCTGGTGTTCTATGAATATCAACCAGACAAGGAGCTTAGTGTGAAGAAGGATGCTTGCCAGCAGTGGCTGAGGTGCTTCTTCTGCATTCCTTTAAACAGAAATCACATCCATAGCCGGGAGACTAATTATTTTGGAACCTAAGGGAAATGCAGCCTATATAAGAGAGAGAGTGATCTGCAGTTAAGGATCAGTGAGCCAACTAATGGCTGGTTAGTCAGGAGGGTACAACTCCAGAATGTTAATAAAACGTGTCTGAAGTCCAACACCTCAGGGAAGAGGCTGAATGCTGTGGAAGATATATGTAGACAGAGGCTCTGTTGTTTTCTACTGCTGAACCATTTCTTTAAAACAGGTTTTAAAACTGTTTTGAGACTTGTTTATGAATTTCAAAATGCCAGTAGGATAATAAAGGAAAACGCACTGTGGCCAAAGCAAAAGCAGTTACTAAAAGCAAAATATTACCATTTTGTGAAGTACATAAAAAATGTTCAGTGCTTGCTGAGCAGGTGTACAGTGCGGTACTCTTGTACAGTAAAGGTTTAACTGTTTTTGATCTTGCCATTTCTAATATAGATCATGACTTATTAACCAAAACAGCATGTAACATTTTAAAATGCAATATAAATGCTAGCTGTTTAATCCTTACAAGAAACAGCTCAGGTCAATACCATAACTATATTTTTTGGACAGAGGGAGTAAAGTAGAAATCAGTTAGAGGTTTTGACAAGAAAACCTGTAGGAAATACCAGGTGGCTACGTGTTGTGTATTACATGAAATAGTTATATTATTTTCTTGATATAGTGCATGCAGCTGTAATAAGTGCTGCAGAATAATATATTGATAAATGCAAGAGAACACCTCCCTCCTTAAAACGTCCCCTCTCAGAGGACCAACTGCTGTGCTCCTTTGAGCCCCTCACACAGACTTTTATGAGACTGAGGACCTCAGGATAGGTCCCACACACCTTGGAGACCTGAGCAATAGGGAAACTGCAGGTATAGCTCAGAGGCAGGTGACAGCACAGCTTCTTAATGTGCATTTCGAAGAAGACACAGATCCGTGTCATGGTGGCCCAGCCACAACAGCCTACACAACTCCATCCCTTCATGTTGCAGTAGGAGGCTCTGGCTCAAATCCCTCTGTACATTTCCCCCTGAGAGATTTTTGTCCAGCATAGAACCCTTTTATAGCTGTGGGAAGAGGCAGGTATGTGTTTTGCAACTCTTTTACATCTCAAACCACAGTACCAGTTGCTTTGTTTAAATGAATTTGCTATTGGCAGAATGATATCAGTTTCCTGAACAACAGGGACAGGCATTTTCTGTCTGACAAAGGTGCTAGTGAGACTGTGATATTGTCCCCAAGGCATCCTGTAGTGTCACTTTTATTGAAGCAGATCTCAAAGGAAATGAAACTTTTTACACTAGACTTGGGAGATTACTAAAACCATACTTAATGTTCTGGTGTCAACAGCAGCCTTCTGCAAATAATGCCACCACACAAGTAGTCAGTCTGTTGTAGTCTTATCTCTTCTTCCACAGGAATTTATAATGAAAAGTCTAGACTGTTTGGTTACTCCACCTCCTCCTCTACTTGTGCTGCTAGTTTTTGTGGTCATTGTAGTTTCACTGTCAAAAAATTATTTGAAAGAGAACAAAAAGTTTTTATACCAATTACACTGAAACAAGAACTCAACTATTATCAAGAGAGTTATTCCAATTTACAACACTCTAATTAAATTTGCTCTTGAATTGCCTAAAGCATCCACAGGAAAGATGTGTCAGCAGATATTTTTGTAGTTTTCAGCTTCTGAAAACTGAGATATTTTAGTATATTAGTCTTTTTGCTGTCAACATATCATATTTAGATGAAATATATTTTAGAAGTTAGGGACACTTCAGAATAAATGAGTGTATATATATATAACAAGGGGGTAGAACTCACAAGTAGTCCAGAGCCACTGAAGGAATTCTGCTCTATTGAGTAACATTAAGCATCCAGTTTGGAAGACTGAACAGTAATAACTTCTTATCTAGGAAGGAAGGGAAGTAGTCAGACCATGGTCTTCACATTCATATGGTGCACCACTGAATTGGATGATAAATTTGCACCTACAGGGAACAGGACATTACCAATCTCTAATGAGGACTCCTTGCTAATAACTGTGCCACTGAATGGTATCTTTGTTACCTTTTGGATATGCATTACTTGGATTGTTGGCATTTTTTAATACCAGCCATTTTATCACACTCTCATAGGTATTTGAATTAAAAATGTCCAGAATATCCCACACAACCAGTAATAGACACAGACACTAAATATTATATAGCAGTTGATCCTTATTTCCACATTCTTCTGCCTTCAATAAGCTCTGACATCTTTTTCGTATTTGTAATTCCCCATTGGTAGAGATGGACATAAATTCAAAACAATGCTTTGGCATACTTCCCAAAAAATGAGTTCATACCATGAGAAATGGATTCTTAACAGAAAATGCATGTTTGTAATTCGGTTTGGCCTGTTTTCATTTCCACATCATTTATAATTTTGTAACAATGAAGTCTGCAGGAAAAACTCATTGAGTGTTTACAGTGAGACCTTTCCAAAATGTAGTCAGTGTATTTGGTATTTGAAAACACATCCACAGTTCGTGAAGCCCCAGAGTGAAAAGAAATCTGGACTGAGTTTTCAAAACTCGAAAGTGGGGATCTGCGCACAGAATGGGATGTTGGGTTGCACAGCTGCAGTGGAGTGTCCCTTGATTGGGAACCGGAGCAACCAGGCAAAAACTGGAGTTTGCCTGCTGCTGTGCTGGTGAGGAGATATTTGCCTACATTATTTCAGCTATGCCATGGTATATTTGTTACTTTGCAATGATGTAAGAGATCCTGCTTTCCTAACCATGGGGGATCTGGCTATCTTCTGGGCTGTGCTAGCAAGTGCTTGAGTGGAGAAGATGACAGCATGGCACATTTCTCTTGAAGTAGTGAACAGAAAAGGTGTCTTTACCAAAATGCTTCAAACTTCTGAGCAGACTGATGCTTCTGGCTCGACTTGTGACTTCTGTGTCAGGTCCCTAAGGGCACCTTCAAGCCCTACTGTCCCCAGCAGGCTTCCCAGTGACCTCCATGCACACCAGCTGCACCCAGGGCACTGGACTCTGTTTTGGCTTAGCCATGCCCCAGCTCAGCCAAATCTCTGCAGTCTGGCCAGGGCTGGGCCCAGCACTTTGGAGAGTTTGTCGCCTGGGCTCACTGCTTCACAAAAATGTCGAGGGCTCTTGGCACTCCTGGGATGGCACCCATCAGGGGCATGCATGGCCAGCCCTGGGGTCCATGCAGCACCCCACTCCACAGCCCTCTCAGGGGCAGCTCCGCTCCTGCTGCACCCCACAGAACATCTGGGTTTGGCAGCAATCCTGAATGAGGAGTGGGGGGTCTTACCCAAACATAACAAACCCAAAACAACAATGATTTTCCCTGCAGACTGTACCTTCTGGTCAGGAGTTTTGAGGGGGAAAAAAAGTAAAATTTGCCCTTTTCGCTATTGTGATTGTGTTCACAGGCATGACTATTCAGACAGTTTCTGTGTGTCCAAATAGTTTTCTACCATATGGAACTGGAGTTTCTTTTGATGTCTGTTTTCTTTTGCACCTTTTTTCACCCTGTTCTTGAAACTTCATCTACTGGTGTGATATACACATTTCATTATCTCTGAAACCATGGTACTCATAACCGGGGAACCAAGCCCTCACAAGGGGCAAAGATTGCATCCCTTATAGCTGCTGTTCCTAAATCCTAAATTTTACATGGATTCTGATGACTTGAGGGCTTCTATCTGAGAAACTGACAGATTGACATATTTTAAAGAATATTGAGTTCACACTCTTCTCTAAACCTGGATGTTTTATTTCCTCAGCTGTTCTTATTTGCTTTACTTAAGGAATAGAATTGTGTCTTCAGTTTTTATTAAACATTGTTTGTAGTCCACAGTTCTAGCCTGCAGTGGACAGGAATATATATTCTCAAAGACCAGATGTAATTAATAAGTTATTACAGCTGATGTAGCAGAGCTATAGCTCATGTTAATCGCCATCTTTTGTTCCATACAACCTCCTGGCCTATTCCTCTCAAAGATCTGCTTTCTTACAGTCTTCTCAAAGGCAGTTTTAGGGGGTTTTTGATCAAGACAATGCAGCAATCTTTGAGTCTCAATACTGTGCAAAATACTTTACTTTACAAAAATTATAAACAGTTCTTTATCCTGTCCTATAGACTAGAGGGCTGGGAGCTAAAATGATAACATTTGATAGAATACTTCTTTATTGAAAAGTGTTTGTGAGTAATCCAAGGGAGTTGGTTGAGATTTGGCTGAACCACCAATCCTTGAAAATTGTGCTTTGTGAAGAAGAGGGAATTGTTATTCTTCATCTGCATTGAGAAAGGGCAGGTTGCCACAGATCTCACCTGCATGGGGAATGGCCATGTCTCCTGAGGACTGCGTTGATGAGGGATTCAGGTCTGTAGGGCAGTGCTGTGTTACCTGCCCTGCAGCAAAGTGTGTGCCTGGGACACACTCTGCAGTAGCACAGGGTGCCGAGTGCTTCTCCAAAACACTGAGCACTCTGACCATTGACTCAGGTGGAAAGTGAAGGGTCACATCTCTTTGTAACATCTTACAGGACTAGATCATGACTTTTAGGGGTAACATGCTACTGTTCAGTAGACATCAATTTAAGAACATACTATGCAATGTTTTACACAGGTATCTCTCTGATTCCTTTATGAATGGCCTTTTCCTCTTGTAAATTCCCCTGTAGATCTAATTTGGGCCTCATCCTTCTGTTAACCCATCTTAATTCCCATTAACTTCAGAGAGTGTGCCCCACATGAAACAGTATCAGGACATGGCACAGGCCAATACTGTATTATTGCAGAAAATTACAGCTTGCTTTTTATTTTTCCAATACATTTATTACTGTTGTTTTTTAAACTTTTTGTAGTTTGCATAAGCCTCTGAATTTATTTTAAAACTTGTTAGGAATCTAAGTTAATGTATCAACAATGGTTCTTGTTTTCAGAGTATTACAATTTTTAAGGGCATTATGGCAATAAGATCTTTGTTCCATAAAATATGCTTACATTTTATTTTTCTTAGTTCTTTCCAGATTTGATGTCTTATTAGGTTTTGAGAACTCTCTCACAGCTAGAAAGAAAGTAGTTTCCTGTTGATGACAGAGTATTGGCTTGCCATTTTAATGTTTTTGCCTCCACTTCTTTTCTGGGACAGATATTCAGACATGTATCACCCTCTTGCAGCAGACAGATCTGTTCATTTCAGCCATTTAGCTTTTTTCCTTAGATGGATATCCTTTGGGTTTTGTAACAAAATGTCATTTAAGGAGGAGATTTTAAACTTGTCATATTTGGAAATCTATCTTAAAAGTAAACATTTGGTTATCTTTCAGTATATACCTGGCTAAGGTCTGAAGACCATAGCCACTGACTTTTTAGGAGTTAAAGGTAGTGGGGTTTTCAAACTTTCTGGAAATAATTTTGTTTAGGTGTACCCATCTATAAGAGATAAATATGAAATATTGGCATTTAACCACTTTACTTTAAAGAAAAGAAAGAATAAACCTCCTCCCATATCCAGAATTAATACCTTAAGTATGTTGTGTTAGTATTTCCCTCCTTCCAAAAGTTTCAGTGTGTCTATGAGAAGGCTTTTTTGAGTACTGTACAGTCTACAACTTACAGCTACTCAGATGTTAATGCATCAGGTTCTTACCTGAATATAGGTTCTGTATTTAACACTATGTTAAATTAAAGACAGCAAATTTGCTGAGTCCAGGACACTCTCGATATGTAGGCTAAATCCACTCTCTTGGCTATGCTTTCTCAGATATATGTTTGCCTCTGCTTGTCAGGTATGATATATAATAAGGCAGAACTGGAATTATTTATTGTACCATTGCACTGGGGGTAAAAATGGGACAAGTATGTGATTTCAGTAAAGAATTGTTCTTCATCTGGTTCCCTATGCAAGGTGGTCAAGGTGGTTGTAGGCTGTCTTCTGCAGGGGATGAACGGACACCCTCACTGATCGAGGGTGATCATTTCAGCCTACAGCTTGGCTATTGTCCCTATCCAGTTGAAGAAGCTACCATAAGCTGATTCCTGTTTCCCTGCAGAGGGAACTGTGGCCTGGAATAGCACACAAACTGCAACATCATCTTACAATGGGTGATGTCCTGTACAACAGGACATCAATGTCACACCAGGCCTTGCAGCCTCTTGTCTAAAACAGGCTCCTGCTTTATTATGTCTCCAAACGTACTCCAAATACACATAGAGTCATAGATTGTCCTGAGTTGGAAGGGACCTACAAAGATCTTCAAAGTCCAGCTTCTGACCCTTCACAGGACCATCCTCAAGAGCTCACACCATGTACCTGAGAGTGCTGTCCAGACACTTCTTGAGCTCTGTCAGGCTTGGTACATGGCCACTTCCCTGGCAAACCTGTTCCAGCACCAAACTACCACATGTGTGAGGGTTAGAAAAGCACTTCAGCATAGGATTTGGATGTGATTAATGTACCTTAATCTAAAATGTTGTGTAAGAAACCCCTAACTGCAAAATATATTGTATGCTTCTCCTGGTATCACCAGTGTGTTAGGTGACCTTCAAATGCAAGAGCATGTAGTGCCACAAAAAACATTGTCAAAGTGATGGGACACCAGGCTATAGGCTGTCCTTTGCCTCAGAAGATCCAGTGTCAGCTCCTTAACCACAGGCTTGCAGGCACTGGGGAATTACTGAGTTCTGCTCTGGCTTCCCAGGATTATTTATGTATTTGGCTAGGTGTCTTCCCTCTTCTGGCTGACTGCCCTACCACCTAGGTTTTTGTTTGATGTTTCTTCTTGCCTGCCTTCCTTCTGGCTTTATAACTTTTGCATTCCTGTCTCTGCTGCAATCCAGGAGTAAATGATATGGCCCCCACTCAGCTGCTCTTCACTTACAAAGCTCCCCAGGAAAGTTGTGCTATACCCCTTGACCCTTCAACAGCTCTAAGCCCACCTCACTTAAAATTTATCCTTTATCAATCAGACTGTCTCTGGAAACAAATTCAGACTCCCAATTCAGAGCAAAAGGGACTGGTGAAGCCCTAACGAGGGATGAGGGCTAAAGCACGGCGTTTCTGATGCAGCTGTGAGGAGCTCCCAAACCGATATTGGGCATCTGGTAGATTGCCTTCTGAATTTAAATGTTTAATTTAACTGCAATTTTTAACACCCAGGGACCGGGAACCTAATCTGCTTGTGAAACCTACTCAGGAAGTAATAAAGTGCCTTTCTGGATCACACCAGTGTTGACAGAACCACGCTACATTCAGAAACGCAGCAGTCAGCTCACCCTGCTCCCACTGCCAATGCTGTGGTCCAAAACCCATTGCCAGCTGGGGTGTGGTGACCATAAAACACTTGGCACCAAGTGCTACATGATCCTTGAGGACACCGGTTCTTGGAAGGAGAGGCACTCCTGCCTACTTGGAAGATACCCAAGGAGTGGATTTTCTTTCCTCACCTCTTTTTTTGTTGTTCATCTCACTACATCTTGTAGTAGACTTTATAGATGCAGTGTAAGGGTTTCAACATTTTTAAGGTACCATGAGGATGCCAATAAAATTTGTAAGGGAGAATAGTTGATCTCTCTAATAGTAATATAGTCCAAGCGGAATTGTGTTTCATTTATTATTTTGTAAATTATTTGATTAAATTAACTTTTCTTTGAAACCTGCTATATATAAAGATGTGTCTTTTTCCTACAGAGACTGCACTGCTTTTGCTTCACGTAAGCAATTTCACCTTTTCTTTATCCTTTTCTAATTGTTCAAAAGAAGAAAAAGTGATTAAAAAATAAAACATGCAGTCAAATGGGAAATGTAATTTCACTCTGGTATAAACAGAGTTGAGGAAGAGATATATACCTCTTTCTCAGTCCTTACAGGTAATGTGAATATCTGTGGAAATACATACAAATACTGCCACATTCCCCAGTCTGCGGTTACTTTTCTAATAGATATGGAAAAAGTGTTAGATGGTTCTTGGAAGATCTGAATTATGATAATAGAAATAATGAAAAACTACAGTTAAATAATATCCTAGCACTGCAGCTGTGGAGTCAGCAAACATAAAGAATATTGGCTTCTTTTTGTATAAGACAGGGTATTTTGGCAAAAGGCACTACAGAAGACAAAAAGTGATTTCTTACACTCAGAGTTGGCTAGAGCAAGTTTCCTAGGCTGATGTGCCTACAGATGATCTGAGACAAGTTTGTTCAGTAACGTCAACTTCTGTAGTGTGTTTGGAGAAAAGTAAATAGCTTTTGCCTTAGCTGTAAATCAGCAGTTCAGGCTCTTTCTTTAGAGAGAGACAGATTTTTACCACCCCATCCCAGTACCTATCTCTCATATTGCTATGCATGATAACTGCCAGGTGATGTCTGTCATGGAAAGCTTGTCTGGTTCTGGCTCCTGCTGCTTTTGCTGCTCTCCCTCAGAGCTTTCTCAGGCAGATTGGGAGTCAGGATTTAGTCCTTTTTAAGAGTGAGAAAACATGGAGCAGTTTTAATTTCCAGATTCACTCCAAAACAAAGTTTAGTGTAGTTTAGTTTTAGGTTTTACCCACAGCCATACTGAGCATTTATCAGTCCTGGACATCACTTTCTTAGAAAATAAAGATTAGAGAGAAAATGAAGCTTAATCACTCTTTAAAACCGGCTACCTTGCAGCCCAGCTCCTCAGTTGCAGTGCAATAGGGAGAATTAGTTAATTCCTTACAGCTGGCCCAGTTTGCTGTCCTGAAGTCCCTAAACTAAGAAAGCAGAGTAGCCATCCTTCTAAATTGAAAGAGATGGCAAAGTGCCTCCCAGCTTGCTCTGGTCTGTATAACTGGTGTGTAGTCTCAGATTAACAGAACTAATCTGTAGAGACAAAGTTAATTGGAAATATATACCTAGCAGCCATTGTTATAGGGTAACTTCACTGTTAGTTTGTTGGTTTTTGTTTGGGTTTTTCTTTCCCTTGAAGCATAATTCATCTAGTTTGCTAGATCGCTAGACTGCCCCATCTAGTATATGGGGTGGTCTGTTTGTTTTCCTGAAATTAGTTATGCCACTGTGACAAGTAATAAACTTTTTGTCTAAAATCAGAGATGAACTGATTTTACCTGAAAAAATGGTAAGCTGAGAGCATATCTGAAAAATACAAGTGTTATAATGACAGTGTACTGTTAATTCAGTGTTACGCATGTCTTGCTTACCAAGGTCAGGGGAGTTTCATGTTAATTTTTGATAACATGGTAAAGTCTATTTTCTCTAGTTTATGTTTGAGTAAAGAATTTAACAGGATATGAACTTTTAGGAAGCTTAGAAACCAGATTGAAATGCCGAAGCAAGTTTGTATCTGTCCTTGATACTTTATCTTTTGAGATGGATATAGATCATGCAAATCTCACTATAATAGTACTTGAGGTTGGCTGACTTTTGGATGCTTAATCTTTTGACCTTTATGATGTATTAATGTTTTCAACATATTTATCTAAACTTTTAAGGAGAAGGCATCTCAAATTATGTGTGGAGGGGGAAAAAAAGAAAGGAAAGAAATCTGGAACCAATAAACTTGTGGAGCTTGTAAATTCCTTCTTTCCATGTTATTCATCCTGAAGAGGGTACAGGCTCTGCTTCTTAGAAACAAAAATGCAGACAGAGGAATGGGACACTTAATGAGCATAATATATCTGGAGGCTTCAGACTGAGGACAACCTGTGCTAAATATCTGCCTTAAATTCTTTCCCAAAATGAAAGGTTCCTACTACAAAACAGTCAAAATTAGTGGAAAATTAATCAAAACCTGACTGGAGGACACTGGCCTTCAATGAAGGTTATGTCCATGTTAACTTTGCTGTGACTGTCATAGTTCGGGAGGTTTAATCTGTATGGAAAAAAATTTTTTTCCTTTTCTTTTTTTTTAACCATTGCCACTTCAAAGTGGATGAAAGAACACTGTAAAAAAGAGACTTAGGAAAATCATCTAGGAGCAAAAGCCACAGAGAGGAAATTTGAAGCCACAGAATACTTTTTTAGGAAAACTGAGCACATGAAAACAGGAAAGGAGATGATTAAATTGAAAATATTTGGCAACCTTAAGTATAATAGACACCGGTAATCTTTTGCTGATGTGTTTCTTGTATGAACTGCACATGAACAAGCTGAATATATGCAATACATGTCACATTTCAGGTGTGAGCCAGATTATGTGTGCATCACTTTATGATTCCCAGTAATGTGCATTTTCTCACCAATGCTCCCAAAATCCCCGTGGAATATGGAGACTATAGAATTGAGACTACAAACCTTAAGATTCAAATACTTCATCAATAAGGCAAGGTGAGCTGCTCTACCATTCATGCATCCCTTCCTATGGGAAGTGTCATAGAGCCGTGAAGCCTGGACTTCATATTGGGGTCTCTTGTTCAACCTCAAAGAAGTACAGTGAGAAGACATCACTGCAATAAATCAGGGGGATTGTATTATTTGTCAGTTCTGTCAAAGGTTGATAATTGTTCTCTGTGAGTTGGGCATCTGAATTACCTTATCTATAGTGTTTACCCCTTAAAGCGCAGAAAGGAAGGCAACCTGTGTGCCTGACTCTGCTGCTTTTGCTCTTTGCTCATACCCCTGAGCGTAGCTACAGCTGATTCTGTAGCATGGTAGCATTTCATTGTTTTTAAAATAAATATCTATAAATTAAAATGGATTTTGTTTATCTTAGAGGCAGTTTAAGATAACAGAAAGGAAATACTGGAAATTCTTAGAAATGTTGGAAGACAAAAATACTCGAACATATTTCCAAAGATTTTATACCTTTGAGATTAACTGTATCTTTGAAAGGGGGAGATTTAACCCAACTCCATGGGTCCAGTGGCTTCACAGGGATAATCCGCTGCTGTCAGAGGAGAAGGGTTATGTTATTTCATTACAGGAGATCTCCATCTTTTTAACCCATGTTCCTGAGAGATGACTGAGTGTCTCTCCAGTATAAGGGTTTGGGGATTTCCAGGGGGAAACCCCATACAGCAAAACTGGCTCATGGCTACATGCTTGGGAACCCTAACTCTACTTCCAAAGCCTCACAATTTTTCCATCAACAGTCACAGCACAGTGATTTATGTGGGATCAGTACAGTGAGGAGCTGACAGATGTGTACTGCTCATTATATCCTGCTACTTTGGTGACTCCCAGACCAGGTTACCCAAGAGGACTCTGGGGAGTGGACAGGGAAGATACTGAGCTCTGGCTACCAGCAGGACACAGCCAGACGCTGCCCCCATCTCCTTGCTGAGGAAAAGTTAAATGTTTTTCCAATTATAGTTTCAGTAAAAGTTAATCAGGGACAAAAACATCTAATCCTAGTGTCACTGGAGTCACAGATGCTTGGGTCCCTTTTAAACCCCATGAGTAAGTGATGTCATTCCTGATGGAAACAGGCAAGTTCCCCTTGCATCAAGATTTCTTTAGAGTCCCCTACAATCTGAGTTGTAAGCCTGAGCCTCTGTATCTCTACAGAAAAGAAAAGAAAAGCAGATCACAGGGATGCTGAACTGCAAAGAGAACATGAAGCTGTTTTGTGTGGAAGGGCCAAGATTCTGCCTGGCACTGGGACAGGGGTGTGCTTCAGATCTCACCAGCCTATGCTCGGCACAGCACTGAAGGGCCCCAAGCAGAGAGGGTTAGGACTTAGTTATCCACATGTTCCTTCTCATCAGGGCAGCACTTTGTTTCAGCCACAGGGAAAGCAAGAGCACTTTTGGATCATACAGGCCAATTTACTAATGAGAAAATTCTGACCCTAATGAGAAATGAGTAGTCACATTAATGCAGGAGGATATGTTGAATGTCATCATGTATTATCAAATCCATTGTCATAACCTTTAAATTCCAGTTATCTCTTCCTGTCCGACCAAATCAGCCTAAATTCACAGACCAACTCACTGATTGCAGACCAGAGTGCTGTCTGTGGATGTTTGCTTTTCTCTGAAACCAGCTTGCACATGCCCCTGTAACTCCTCGAAAACCACCTCTGTTCTAACCATCGGTTGTAAGGTGAAGTATGAGCACAAACTGCTTTCAGTTTTCATCGCCAGTTTTCTACATTAGACTTTAATTCTCAAATTGTATGTTCACAGTTGCAGTCGATAATGACTACAGAATTTCTATTGCATTAACTGTAGCCAACTGAAATCTAATACCTCTGAAAATACAGAAAATAACCCAAGTGTTATACAAATAAAAAAAATATTTCTGAATGGAACCCAGCAACTCTCCTCTAATTACTTTAAATTTCAGTGTACAGAAAGTATGTTGAGTGACAAGTCAATTTATTTGCATGCTGGAAAAGTTCATGTTCTAGGCACGTGTTTATATGACAACAGCTTCAAGCATATGCTTTTTATTTTTCTCAAACAGACAGATGATTTTTTTTTCTAGAGGCTCATAATAGGTTTTCTGCTCATATGCTACAGTTAGCACACATTTTCCTTATTTATAGTTTTGTGGGTGTGAATCTAACTGTTCTTGGAAGATGTTGGATTGACAGTCCTGCAAGATACTCCAACTTGCCCTGCTATGTTCCTTAATCCTGACCTGATGAAAACACCTCCTGGGGAGAGAAAGATCTTTGCTCTTCAGCCCCTGCTGGTACCTGGCTTCTTCACTAAAGGCTGCCCACAAACCTAACCAGTAAGACCACTTCTCAGGGTACGCAGGGTGGTTTGTGCATCTGCTTGGAGAAACTGGTTGAAGATTTTTTTGTTTACTAATCTGTTAATTCTATAGACACAAAAGCCTAAAATTCAGTTTTCTTGAGCATACTAGAAATTAGGATATGTCTCAAAGAATAATTTTGCATAGAGCTGAATTAGCCTTATAAAATTCAGTACTTTATATAGATTTCTAAAAGAGTACCAATGTCCTTGTTTTACATATTTCCATTTCACTAAGATATATTCTAAAAAGAAAAAAAAATGTTGATTGCCTACTTCTCTGCTAAGCTCCAGGTCCCTTTCACCATGATCACAATCAAACATTTAATTATGCTAGATTTAAAACCATTTTTTTAATAGAAGGAAAACTGCCTTACAGATGTGTTAAACCAAACCACAGCTTGGGGCTAGAATTTGATGGGATGAGTCTTCGTAAAATTCAACCTTAAGAAGATGCAGGAATACCTTTCGGAAATAAGTAGAAATTGAGTATTCTGTTCTTTACTTGGTTTTTAAAACTCAGTCCTTGAGACAGAGTGTGGTCCTTGCCTTGGCAGCAGTTCAAATCAGCTGAAATAAACCTGGAGGTTTCATTTTGTCTGGCTTGCCCAAGAGACAACTCTGATCCATATGGAGACTGAATATAAAGCATGTAGGCATGCAGTGACAAAAGGTGCCTACGGGAAGCAAAGGGCAAGAAATCAGGATGGGTCAGCTGAGTAAACATCAAAGACTCTCAAATAACCAACAGAAAAGTAAATATTCTCAAGCAAATGGGATATGCCCATAACACCATTGAGATTTTATAGAAAACATTCTTTGAAAAGAGTTCTGCTGGGGTGTCTCTATTTGTCTTTCCCTTTCTGGAATATTGAATTAAAATGGCCTGTTTGCTCTGTAAGTTCATCAGTTCTTGCTACTCAGTCCCCAGTGCAGCCTCTTGACACCTCAATTATATCTTCAGCAACTCCTGATAGTACCACAGAAGTTGGCATTGCCCATCTGGATATTTCTAATACACCCCACCATGAGACTTGCTTAGCAAAATACATGCAGGTACAGAGGATAAAAGGTATTTATCCATGAAAGGACTGTGCGAGGTCTAGGAATTATTTAAAATCCACTTAAACCCCATGAAGGCAAGAAGTAATGCATTTAAGGATTATTATCTGAGAGTATTAAAGGAACATATTTTAAAGACAAAAATCCCTACATGACTTCTATTGCTTCATTTCCTGCAGAAATTAAGATGAAAGATTAATGTACCTGTTCATTTCAAGGGCTCAAGCCCCTAACTTTGCCATTCTTTGGTAATAGCAAAACTGGTGTGAGCCATATATGACGTAATCACTGCTTATTATAATTGGTTGGGAGGTTTTTTGTATGTCAGTGTTGCTCTGGCTTAGGTGGTGATATCTCTAGTGTGCTGCACATGGGAGTTGATCATTTTGGTTGCATGAGGAACCACCCCAACAGCTAATTTAGTCACTTAATATCTGGCATGAGTGGTGGGATGAATGAATGCTGCTGGAGGCTAAATCTCCTTTCACAGCTGTAGCAGAAGGGAGGTTGCCAAAAGCTCATGCCGTAGCCTGTGATTTCAGGCTAAGGTATAGCAACTTTCTGGAAGCACAGTGGGACAATAAAAGATGTGCTAAATATACAAGTCCATGGAAGGCAAATAAAACATATGAGTTTTCTTTTGGCTGCTGGTGGTGGTTGGTTGGTTTTGCTTGGGAAACAAGAATCTGACCCTGAAGCTGTTTTTTGCACCTCCACCTGTCCCTGCTGCTTGTTATTCCTGTTGCCACTGTATAGACAAAGAAAACATAGGATTTTTCCCATGTAACTGTTCCAATACCAGATTATCGTTATAGTTACATTACCTTTTGTGCAGTGGAGCGTCTTTTTTCAATCTTATTCGTGTCTCCAGCAGATGTGGGTGCTTGAGGGCAGGCAGGGCCAGCAAGCCAGCGGGCTGGGCTGCCATAGCCTCTGCTGAGCTGGCAGCAGAGGAGCCCTCAAGCTGTGGGTTGGTCCCGCGTGGGTGCCATTAGAAAACCTTGAAAATGTAAGCCGTGGAAACCAAAGATAAAGGGCATTAATGTGAAAGAGCTCGTGAATGTTATCTATCCCACAAAAAAAAAAAATATAGTTTAACAAAGATGTCTTCCCTTCTCCCGCTGTTTCACAGACGTCGAGGTATCGAGGTTTAGTTTCCGTGGTCCCGGTCTCCAGCCACTAGCACGGCCTCTCAAAATTGGCGGTGCCTGGGAGTGAGGCTGAGCCTTGACAACTCCCACTGCTGCCCCATCCGCGCCGCTTCTTGGCGTGGTGTTTGCAAACACCGCCCCCCACACAGTTCCCCGAGGCGGGACACACCGCTTCGACACCGCAGAGCACCCTCCCCGAACCTCCCTGAGGTTTCTTGGCCGCTGCTTCTTCCGACGGCGCGTACAGGATCCCGCCCGGCGGTGCGGCGACACACAGGCGCCCCAAGGAGCATCCAGCACCGGGGGCACTGCGGAGCGGGCTCTGGGGGATACTAGGGACCGGGAGGGAGCCGCAGCCCTGTTCCTCCATGTCCCTCCGGCTGCAAGAGCTGGACGGGGGTGGCGAGCGGCCGGGATTAACTGTGGGAGGTTACTCCGAGGCTCCGGAGCCCGGCAGGCAAATTTCACAAAGTGATGGCACAGCGTGTGCCTGTGTCCCCCGTGTCCCTCCCGAGAACTGGCGCTGGGGCATTCCACGGGGACTTCGCCCCTCGTTGCTGGAGTATCCCCGGCGGCGGGGACAACCTTCCCAAAAGCCCGAGAACACCTTATGTCCCTGGCGCGGCGGACTCGTTTAAAGATCACCACGGGTGGGCTTTTGCTGAAATGCTAAGTTGACGGGCACGGGGAAAAGCGACTCGAAACTCTCTCGGTGCACCGAAGCGGACTCAGGAACCCATCACTCTGTGACCCCGCTGGTGGGAGTCCAGCATTTCGCCCGGCAGTGAAATTCGGGGCAGCAGGTTGCACTGCCCGGGTAGGGAGAAGGCATCCCGCTGTCCTTGCCACGGGAGAAGCGGAGGACAGGACGGGCAGCCGTGCCGGGGGAGGTTCCGAGCCCCTCGCCGTGGAGCCTGGGCGCTCTGCGGAGACTGTTCCCGCGTCTGCGGGTCTGTGTGTCGCCGGGGTCAGTGATCGAAGCCTGGAAGTGCCAGGTGCACTGGCCGAAGGGAGCCGCTTTCAGTGTTTCCCCGGGTAAGACAAACCGGAAAAAAAAAAATCTCCTCGTCGCGTTGCAAAATTGCGTTCATCGGGTTTTGCGGCAAGAATCGTCTCTGCTTTTTACCAGTCATTCCCCCTAATGCCGCGAAAACAGAGAACCCTCAGGCGAGCGGGAGCAGCCCGAAGGACTTGCCAGTCAAATCCCTCTCAGCCGCGAGAGCACCGCCTGAACGCGAGTTCCCGTGGCCTCGGTGAACCGTCGATGCTTTTAATTAAACGCAGCTAACCCTTTTTGTTAAAACCCTGCCGAGAAGGGTTAGGTTTTTACTTCTCGGGAGGCAGACGGTGTGTGTTTGCCGCTGAGCATCAGACTCTCCGACCGGAGCAGGCAGTCTCTAAGTGCACCCCTGCCAGATCTGTAGGCACGAAGCGTCTTGACAGGGAGAGACGTGGGGGTATCGCGCCAGTTTGTTATCAATCCATTAAAGGAAAGACACGGGGGACAGGATCTGGACCCCTCTCCGGGACCGACAGCCCACCTCCTGCAGACACCCCAACTTTATCGAGGCACCCGCGCGGCTGCTGTGCAGAAAGCGAGGAGGGGGTGCAGAGGCCGACCCTTGACGAGAGAGCAGGGAAGGGGCTCACGAGGGGCAGGGGTGTGTGAGGCCGCTGCCCCGGGCAACTACGGCACACGTGCCGTCGAGGATCGCAGCGACGTTCCCCTCTGGGCTGGGGAGCGCGGGCGAAGGGACACTCCGCAGCTTCCCGCGGGGCTCTGCGGGACACCCCGCTGGGGAATTCACGTTAGCAAAACGCCTTCGTGCGGGTCCGGTAGCCTCCACGGGCGGAACGGGTCCTCCGTGGATGTCTGCACTGTCTTTACAAAGTCCCAGGAGTTTATTTAATAAAGATCTGAAAACGAGAAACTCGCCTCCTCCTTTTTTCGGGGAGGGGAGAGGGGGAGGGCGGGTGGGGGTGATGGGGAGGAAGGTTGATGGCCACAGCCCTGAGTCTTAGCGGGTGTAGTATGGCCAAGACGAGGAAGCCCCTGCGCCCCGCTGCTGCCCGTCCCGGCACTGTCGTCCCCGCGGTGCGCGCAGCGAGCGCGCAGGCAGCGCGCAGGCAGCGAGCAGAAAGCGGCCGCGGCGACGGGCGGGCAGCGGTAGCGCAGGGCGGGCAGCGCTCGGGCAGGTGCGGACAGTGCAGATAGCGAGGGCCCTGGTAGGGCAGCGGCGGTACCTGCGGCACTGGGAGGGTTCTGCAGCGGGGAAAGCCCCTGCCGCTCCCCTTTGCTGTTGGGAGCACATCGGGCCGCGACGGCGAGCGATCAGGGAGCCCTCGAGCTGGGGGTGAGCCTGGAGTCACGGGGGACGTGCCGTGGCCCCGCTTGGCAAGCGCTGGGCCTGCTTACCCTCACTGCTCAAACACAGTCTGGAGCACGGTGCAGGCTTGCTGCTTGCTTCGCTGAGGTCTTCGGAGCCGCTTGGATGGGGGATAAGTTGGAGGAACGAGAGGAGGAGTTATTTGATCTATTTCCTAAAGCGAATGATCCTTCGCTTTGCTTTTTCTTTCCTTTATTTTTTTTTCTTTGTTCTCTAAAGTAATCTTTTATTCAAAACGAGTACTCAAGACAAATAAATGCGGGCAGGTACATCCTGCTTCCCCCGCCTGACCAATCACTCCGATGACGTGGGGAAAGACTGGCAAAGGAGCGGGCAATACGAACTCCACCGGGGGAAAAAAAACAACAACCAAAAAAACAGGGGATGGAAAAAAGAAGGACTTACAGCAAAGCCCCTATCTCAAGCCCCAGGGGAGGAGTAGTCAGTAGGTTACCGGGAGGAGTAGAGATTAAGTCTTCCTTTACCCTACTCAAAACTAAGAAGCATCCCAGAATCTGTGCCACCGAACAGTAAGGAGACTTTCAAGATACCCCTTTACTGGGTAAAAATTACTCCGGGCATCTCTACCTCCCTCAATTTCTCCCCCTCCTCTCCCCTCCTGCACGTCGAAACCTGCCGAGGAGCACAAAATCGGCCTGGTACTGACATGCACCTCCACGGAGCAGGCCTACAGGTTTTCCTGTGCTTCTGGGATTCCCTGTTGTAAGCTCTTAAACAGAATATTGAAACAATTTTGCTTTTGGTGCCTGTTCTTGCCTTGTAGCTCTGGCATTAAACAAATAGGAAAAGTGTGTTAAAGGGAGGCTACGGTTACAGCATCTTGGCCTGACATTCCCACATATAATTAAAACCATAGCTACAATAATACATAAATAAATAACAGCAAACAGAAGGATCCGTTCCTGTTCCAGTCGAAATCAACTGTTTTGGCTCTGTCACTGTATTATTTTGTTGGAGCAGCCTACGTCGTTCCCTCCTAATTTTATTTTAATTTATTTTAATAGGAGAGACAACAGAGAAAGAAATGATGCATTTGGGTTTTCTTCTTTTAAGTCCATGTTTAGTTTTAATTTTCCTGTATTTTAAAATAAGCACGTTGGCTGCAACGTGTTTGATCTTTGCAAGAAGGAAGTCTATATTGTAAAGGAATGCGCAGCAGTTTGGTATGAAAATGGGGTTGTGACTCACAGCTGCAGGCAGAAAAAAAAGGTGTTGTGGTGTCAGCCAGAGGTGTTCAGTCTAATAACTCAAGTTGTAAACTGTATCCTCTAAAATTACTTACGTAGTAAATCATTCAGGGGTTAAAAAATAGACTGGAAAGTGTAAGAGAGGAAAGAAAATCTTTCAGAAGTTCCCTTCATGAAAATTATTTACAATGATGGGAATTAGGAGTTTAATATTTCCCACATTTTCTTAAATGTCTGATACAGTTAATTGCCCCTATATAGCCGATGCTGTATACTCTCGGTCGCTCGCGAGGCAGCAGAAACTTGTTTGGGGATAACGGTTTCATTGACTGCTTTACCCGATTTACAGTTAATTTTGACCATCTAAAAGAGAAAAAAAAATCCGAGAGTGAGTGTTTCGTAATCATTCAGTACCGCAGCGAAAACCCTCCGAAAAGAGCCTCCTTTGCCCGCATAGTCGAGCAGTCGAGGGCAAAGCGCCTCTGACATGCCTCTCTCCCCGATACACGCCGAGACACGGCATGTTTCCATCTCTCTTTGCCTCACGTAGGTGTATCTAGTCTGGCAACAGCTGAGAAGCTGGAGAGGCTTTGAACGCAGATCTCTCTTCCAGTCTAACTGCTTGGTTTGCAGCAGTCCGGTCCGGGAGGAGAGCGAAAAAAAAAATAACCCCCAACTTCGGTGTCATCTCTAGTTGCGGAAGAATGGAGCGAGTAACGAAGCAGGAATCCGAAAGGTGCTTCCCAGGTCGAAATGTTGCCTTTCAGAAGAGCTTTCTCCGTTTCCAGCGGCGGTTGCCTTCGCTGAAAAGGAGATGCTGGCCGTGACTTTCGGGTGGTTGCGCCTTGTCTGATGGGGAAAGTAACTTGTTAGGAAGATTTCCAACGGGAGAGACATTGAGTGATTTGGGGGGAAAAAAAAAGCAAAATAAGACAAAATAAAATAAAATAAACCTGGGAAAAATGCCCTATAGAGGTCGGCAAATGTTCGCAGTGGAAATAAGAAGTCAGCAACAATTAAAATCTGGAAGCCACGTTCATTAGTATTCAGCACATAGGATCTAGCTTTTATGTTTATCTTTCTCCGCGGATCAATATTGTAGCAGCATGTGCCGGGAACAAGCAGAAATCTGGCCACTGCATGTGGCTGACCTTTCCCTCTCTCCCTACAGGTCAGATCATCTTCATCAAAACAGGTCAGATCGTCTTCATAACTATCATCACCTAATTCAGCCACAGCCACGGCTCTCATTAAAACTGGTATTTAATATAGGCGCTGTGACTAGATATCAAAGGAGAAGGGGTGTTTGCCCACACCGAGGAATTAGTAGTCTAGGAAGAAGAAGGAAAAAAAAAAAAAGTTGGAAGGAAAATTGCTCTTTTTTTTTTTTTTTTTTTTTTTTTTTCCCGGCCGCAAACTGCTGTTCACCGAGATCCAGCCCGAACGCGCGCATAGACCCAGTCTCCTGCGGGGGCTCTGCGGCCAGGAGCGCTGCCAGGCAGCAGCTCGAGCCGAGCTCCGCCGCCCCTTCGGGCCGGCCCCCCTGCCCCTGGGACGCCCCGGCCGTGGCCACCCACGGACCTGCGGCGGCCGGGGAACGGAGCGGGGCCCCAAGTCACTCGCGCCCGAAGGACCCCCGCCGAGAGGTGTCGGGGAGTCCCCCACCCGTGGCCACCAACCCTGCCTGCCTCGGGCCGGGTACTCCCCGCGGGCCCTACGGCCGCCCCCAGCCCTCTGTGAGGAGAGATACCGCGCGTATAAAACACCCACGCAATCATTTACTGGCGCTTGAGTTACTTCCCACCCCCCTCCCCCGCTTCAATTGCCGATTATTTCCTTTTTAACACCAAAAGAGCGTCCTTCCCCCTTCAGGACACAACAGCTGATCCCGCGCTGGGGCCGCGGTGCGGCGTGGGGGCCGCTGGAGGAGTTCTCACTCAGCTACGGGTCCCGCCGCTCGTCCCTGCCGGTTCCCCCCGTGCTCGTCATTGAAAAGCGCCTGGGATAACGGGCGAGAGACACGGGAGAACCTGCTCGTGTTTCCTGACCTGCGAGGAAGTTGGATCGGCGGTCCGTTTGGTGCCGCGCATCCTCTTCTGGGGACAGCAGTTAGGCAACCTCTTTGAAGTATTATTAAAGGAATGAAAACTCTGGTGAAGGTCCTCTCTTCTTCTCCTCTTTTCTTTTCTTTTCTTTTCTTTTCTTTTCTTTTCTTTTCTTTTCTTTTCTTTTCTTTTCTTTTCTTTTCTTTTCTTTTCTTTTCTTTTCTTTTCTTTTCTTTTTTCTTTTCTTTTTTCTTTTCTTTTTTCTTTTTTCTTTTTTCTTTTCCTCACAAGTAATAAAGGCAGAGAAACCCTCCAGAAAATTTAAAAAAAAAAAAAGAAAAAGAAAAGAAAGGAAATAATAAAAAAAGAGAAAACCCAATGCACTGGGAAAGACTTGCACTTTAGGACAGAGGGGGGCACCGTGCCCTGCAGAGTGGGACAATAGTTCTTGCTTGCTCTACTGGTAATATGCAGCTCCTTCCCTATCCGTCTGGCTCGGGGGTAAAGGAAAAAAAAATTTAAAAAATTAAAAAAAAAAAAGAAAGAAAAAAGAAAGAGAGAAAAAAAGGAGAGGGGGAAAAAGAAAAGAGATGGGGGGGGGGAAAAAAGCGACTCACGAGATCAAACAACACCAACCAAAACCAAAAATACAACCGTGAAAAGATGAAATAATAATAAGATGAAAAATAAAAAATATACATACTTCGTTATGCTGGGAGCACGTCTAGCGTGCACGTGCGGCTGGGGAGATGTTTGGGGAAGCCTGCTATGTCTTCATAGCGGGCAGGAAATGCGTACGAGTTTCTGAAAACAAAGAGGAAACTTAAAAGGCTGATAGGGGTTTGGGGGACACTACCCAGAGCCAAACGAAGGGGGTGCAACCCGGGCTACTGCCCCCGGGCACCCCCGGCCGGGGTTTGGCCGGGCAGGGGCAGCTCCTTGCCTGCTGCGGAGCCCCGCCAGGACCGGCAGCGTCAGCGGCACCGCCGGGCTCGGCAGCCGTTTCGCGCTCGGGTTCGGGCGTGAGTTCCTGCATTTTATTCTATTTCGGTTTGGGCTGTTGTCATCTCTGTCTGTTTGTTGGGCGGTTGGTTTGCCTTTGGGTTTGGTTGAGGGGTTTTTTTGGCACCACCAGCTGCAACACAAAGCCACTAGAGCAGCCAAACCAGGTGAAGCAGAGGATTTTATTCGGTATCGGCAGCGGGGGCAGGTGAAGGCAGAGCCCTGAGCTACCTTCCAATTGCAGCTGAAGGGGGAAAGCACAACCTGTTCTATGGACGGAGCCTGAATTTTTCTGGCTTGAAGAGGAGCGCATGAGGAACGAACAATTCCCAGGGAAATCAATCCACCTTTTCAGAGTGTCTCCAGGAAGACTTAGGAGAGAATTTTATTATTAATAGTAATACTAACAATAACAATAAAAATTAAAGCCACTGCTCCGCACTGCTTTTCACGGTATAAAGGAAGAATCACGCCGCCGCGGGAGAGCTGGCCAACTGGGGCTGCCACAGCCGGGCACGGGGTGCTGACGGAGGGGCAGCGCCGTGCACCCCGCTGCCCACCGGCGGCGGGGGCCGTGAGGCCGAGACGACACGGGAGCCGTCGGGGCAGAGCCGTCGGGGCGTACGGGATATCAGCCGGGCCACCCGCCCTCTGCGGCTGGGCACGGGGGGATGGAGGAGTGCCAGGGAAGCCCCCGGCCTCCCTCCAGTTTGGTGCCCAAGTTGCCTTGAGGGCCAGGGCAGGGAGGTTTGGCTAGCTCAGGTTTAGTGCGGGAGACAAACTGGGGGGGCGGGGGGGAGGGGGTTGGGGTGAGAGAAGCGAGGTGGAGGAAGGAGAGGGGACAGGAAGGGCACAGAGGAGGACTTAAGCGCGGTCCCTGAGCCCAGGCCACCCGCGCACAAGGCTGCGAGGCAAATCTTGATGCTCTTCCCCCCCCCGGAAAAAAAACCAAACCCTGAACCCGATGAATTACCGCTCTCCCTTAAGAGTGACGGGGATGGGCCGGGGTCAGGGCCCCGGGGGAGGCGGGCGGAGTGCTGGATGCGCCAAGGCCAGGGTCAAGTTCAAGGCCAGCCCGGGTAGGACAGGGAAGGGGGGGAGCTTACTCACGGCCACGGCCACCACGGTCCCATCGCTGGGCCTGCCGGAGGAGAGGCATCCCTGCCCGAGAGACACGACCTGCCCTTTGGCCAGGGAGGTTGCTTGCCCCGCGCACCCTCGCTATCAGGGGTCGAGGGGAGGATCACCCCTGGGGTCTCCTTAAGCCAGAACGGCTCCGAGAGAAGGGAGAAGGGGAACCCAGATCCGGAGAGCTTCTCTCCAGCCGGAGCTAGCCCACCGGGGCGGAAGACAGCAGAGCGGGTTTGGTCACCCTTGGGCAGGGCTACCCGTGCGCCCCCGGGCCCGGGAGGGAATTTGGGCAGACGGTGGCTGGCAGGGACTGGCTATGAAGCGGGATCCCCGTTTGGTTTTTCGGCTGAGAGGAGGCCGGTAGGACAAGGAGGGATCCTCGCAGCTGCATTTCCCACAGATGTCTCCAAGGGGCAGGCGGCATATGCCAATGATTTTAATAAATATTTTTTTACGTAATATTATTACGGAACATAAATTAGGTTTTAATAGTCGTTTGATTACCCGAAGAGCTGCCGTGTGCGCGTGGATGGCCGCGCTGGGAGGAGCACAGCCGCCGAGGAAGCTTCGGCTCCGCTTCCCATCTAAACTTCCTTGTCAGCAACGGGACGGAGCAGAGTGTCTTTCCCTCCCTCCTCCCCTTCTCCTGGGTGCGGGTAACCCCCACTTCACCCCAGAAGTGATCAAGGCCCCGTGTACCCTCCTCTCCCCCCCCAACTACCTCATACCGACTCGAGACATCTGTATTGATATTTGAATACGCAGGACAAAGCCCGAAAAACCCAAACCGACGAGTGGCCCTGGGGGGCGTAAGCGATGGGCTCGCCGGGTGTGAGGAGCAGAGGGCTCTCCCCGACTGCAGAAGCCGTCGCTGAAGGCAGCGCAGCCACCGCAGGGCGCTCGGAGCCCGACTCGCAGCGCTGCCTCTTCGCAAGGCGTATTTCGGTGGCTTGACAAGGCCGAACTTTTTTACTTTTTTCCACTACATCCTGGCTGCTGACACACTCGCCTTGGCTGTCCCGGTTTGGCGAGCTGTGCCCGGAGAGCTGCTGTCCACCGGCCCCACACGGGTGGCTCCGACGGCCCGCGCGGAGCAAAACTCTGGGTCAGCATCTCGGGAAAGTCATCTCCCGGCGGCTCTCAGTCCCTCCCTGAACACATCTGACAGCCCAAACCGCTCCCTGGGATGAAAATAAAATAAAATTAAAAAAAAAAAAAAAAGGAGAAAGAGAGGGGGGAAAAAAACCTCGAAGGAGAAGTGTAAGCTCTCGGGTATCACAACTTTCTCCTCTCCAGGGTTGAATGGAGGCTGCTAAAAAGACGGGAGGCGCAGAAGGACACGATCTACGGCTCAAAGCAGCGGAGCTCAGCTCCTAGTCATTGCGCCTCCACCTCCGTACCGAAACGCCCCGTTTTGTCACCCTGTAATGAGCTTCCAGTCAGACACGCACCGGAGAGAGAAGGGTGAGCCCGAGTAAGGCAGGAGGCGGAGGAAGCTGTGATCTCGCCGTGTAACTCTTACTAAAGGAGATCCTGCCTTGCAAGTTATTTGGGGAATATGCACATCTTCACCCTTTTCTTTCAGCTCAGAGGCTTCCTAAAGTGTTGGGTGGCTTTGTAGCTTTTTTTCTGATGTTTTAGTTTGGTTTTTTTTTCTGTACGGGGGAGCCCAGCTGGAAGATATCCTCCTGGTCCAGTAACTCGCGGATGTTTTAAAAGCATTTGTTTTGCAGTCGCCACTCAGCCCATCACATGAGTTACAGCAGGTTTCAGAAAGCCCTTGGCATAAAAAGGAAACAGCTCGTGCAGTTTCAACACGTTTTATTATATTTCTGTATGCATTACTCTCAAAACATATCACAAGAAATGATGAAACCACTTAAACCTTCAAATAAAAAATCTGAAACAGTTTATGCTCACAATTGTACATATTTATAGTTAAGAAACATTCTTTATAAATACTGTTTCCTCTGTAGCAAGTTAATACCATAATTTAATTACAAATGGATAAATATGGTAACAGGTATTTACAGGAGGAAGGGTGTTATTACAGAAAAGCTAACGGCACAACGTTTATTTTTCCTCACAATCTTCCGAACAGGAACTAACAAATTGAACTTGCAAAAGCACTAAAACATCACATATAAACCCAGCTAACAGAAAAATACATTCACAAGCGTTGTTGTTTGTGTGAGTGTCTGTAAGTAACAGAATGGAGACTTTGGCACGGTATTTCTTCCCCAGTCTATAGTTGAAATACAGTTTACAATCAAGTTGCCTCTTAAAAAGGAACACAATATTCAAGATATCACAATTACAAAAGAAACAATTTTTTTCTTCCATGTTACTTTTTTTAAAAGGGTGAACTAAAAAGGAAGAAAAGAGGGAGGTGGGGAAGGAGACCAGGACAAAAGAAAACAAGTCCTTCACTTTCTCAGGGAGGGAGGAAGATGGGAAAAAAAAAAAGACTTAAAAAAAAAAGAAAAAAAAAAAGGAAGAAGAAAGGGACCAATCCGCGGTTTACAAACGGGACGAACTTCTATACACCGAGAATCCAGGAAAATCTCGTTCCCCACCTCGCCGGAGGAAGGAGAGGGCCGCTATATACACAGTTCGTAGGGCGGGAGGGCGCTGGCTGCTCCGGGCGGGGAGGCGCAGGGGCCGGAGGAGTTTGAGTCTCTGATCTTTTGTCTGAAGGCTCTGGAGGGAGAGTTTCTTTCCACCGGCTTGGGAAGCTTTTTATTGGGTGATGTGTTGGTGGCGTTTGGGGTTGGTCTTTTCCCCTCTCTCTCTCTCTCTCCCCTTTCCGTTCCTCTATAGATTTACCCATTCTTTTATGTTTTTCGGCACGTACTTTTTAGAATATTTTTTGCTGGTTCGAAACGTTCTCAAAAAGAAACAAAAAAGAAAAAAATCCAACAAAAAAAAGACGCGAAGGCGGGAGGGTGTGGGGAGATGAAGGTCCCCCGTCCCCATCCTGTTCGGCCGTCATTTCGCTGCTGGCGGGTGCGGCGGCACCTCCCGGTGCGTCTCCGGCGGGCTCGCTCGCTCCCTCCTGCCCGCCGCCGCCGGGGCGGGGAGGGCGCTGCGGGGCCGTGCAGAGCAGTCCGGCGGGGCCCTACACGTACCACTCATTGAAGTTGGAGGAGAGGCCGCTGTGGCCGCCGCCGCCGCCGCTGCCGCCGCCGCCGCCCCGGTGCACGGCGGACACGGCCGCCGCCGCTGCCGCTGCCGCCGCCGCCGGGGAGAGGTTGCTGGTGTTCTGCGACTCGGCGCTAGGGGACACCAGCCCCGGCGGGGTGGAGGACTCGTAGCCGGAGCTGGCGGCCGGGGAGGATTCGGAACCTTGCGGGGACGACTCGTGCACCTGGGGGGCAAAGGCAACACGGCCGTGTGGAGGAGGGATGGGGAGGCCGCGGCCGCCCCCCGGGCGCGCCCCCCGCCGCCGGCCCGGCCCGCCGCCGCCCCTGGGCCCCGCGCCCGCCGCCCGCCGCCCCGTCGGGGCGCCCGGCGCGGCGCGGCCGCCCTCCCGCCTCCCGCCGCCTCCTGCGGGGCCGGGTACCTTCATATGTTTCCGCAGGGAGCTGGGGTGCGTGTAGGACTTGTCGCACATCTTGCACAGGTAGGGCTTATCCGAGGTGTGGACGTGCATGTGCTTCTTGCGGTCGCTGCTGTTGGCGAAGCGACGGTCGCAGCCTTCGAACTCGCACTGGAAGGGCTTCTCCCCTGTAAGAGAGTGGCGCAGCTGCGAGGTGAGCGCGATCGCCCCCACTCAAACCCCGCGCAGCCTCGGGCCAACTTTCCTCCCCACTTCCCCCCCCCTCACCCAGTCACTTCGTCCAGCAGTTTCCCAAAGCAAGAGGCCGGTTCTGTCCCGGTACCCGCAGCGCGGAAGGGCCGTGCTGCTCACTCTTTTTGCCCTGCAGGGAGGCAACCCCCGTCCCCCACCTGGTTTTCCTACCAAAACACCCCGGGCACCCCCGTCCCGGCATTTTGCCCGATTTTAGTTCGACCAGTGCCGACACACACAGTCAGCCCCGAAAGAGATTGAAGAAGAAAGGCGATGATTTAAAAAAAAAAAAAAAAAAAAAAAAAAGCGAGCAGCATCGAGACGTTTCGCCTCGGTACCAAATCCGCTATCCTGTTAAACTGGAAACCATTACCGACAGATTTAAGGCCGGGCATATTGTTTCGTGTATGGATATTCGAGATAAATGCACATCCGCTGGGAAAACTAAACGTCTGTAAAATACTTCATCTAATTTTCATAGGGATTCCTCTCACCCGGCTGCCAGGACTCCAAATGCCGGGGAGTAATTTGGAGGTGAGAACTCCACATCCCCCCGCCTTTGGAGGGGGGAAGCATTTAACATTAAATTCCATTAGCACCCAAATTGTTTCTTAAAGACATCCGCTCAGACACAATGACTTCAGTGCGGGCATCTCATGCAAATACATTTCTCAAATTTTAAACCTTGTTAAAGCTCGTCTCGCACCTCACATCGGGCTTAGCACTTGAGAAAACAATAGGCCTCGAGATTTTTAGCCTTTCTCCGGGTAAATATTTGGAGTGCAAGTCGCTAAAATATTTGGCTGTCTTTTATGAAATAGTCTGGCACGGTTTGAGCCGGCAGGAGTAGTAAATGAATAATAGATGAGGCGGGAGGATGCGTTAATTTTTGTTACCCTTCGGCTCAGGCTATTTTCCATCGGGAAAGCCAGGGCTCCCTCGACCCTCTTCCACCTGATTGGGGTGGAAGTTTCCGAGCCTCAAATCCTCTGTTCCTTATTACATAATTTAATAAACTGTTGCAAAAACACCTTAAATCACATCGAGTGAGACTTTAAAAACATTTTTTTTTAAATGAGAAAATTTTATTGCCTTGCTCACAGCATTTAAATTTAATGGAAAGCATTTCCAGAAAGGGACTTTTGGCACTTCCAACGGGATTTGGGACTAATGACGGATTTTGCACGTATTTATATAGTTTCTCTCTCTCGGTATCCATACATAAAAGCCGTGCTCACAAGCGCTGAATTGTATGCAAATACGTTGCGTATAGCAAATGTATAAGGCGTCTCATGTGGATGGATGGGTGGATGGATGGATAGACAGATAAAAAGATAGATAGGTGTCTTCCCGGATTTTAGCAGGACGGCAGAATTTAGTTTGCGCTGTATTCCGCGTTTCTGCGGAAAGATCCCGCTGAGACTCGGCACGAATCTACACCTCTCACCCGCAAATTAAAACAAATCAGTAAAATATCCTTTCGAAATCTGGGATGGAGGGAAGTGTATTCTGGTGGGGAGGAAACCAAAACAAAAGCAGCTGTGTGATAGAGTGTGTATATGTGGGAAATTAAACTGGAAGCTTATTTTATCTCTCATCATTTTACATCACTGTCTGAGTCTCTATCGGTTTATACATATATATACATATATATACACGGGCAGAGGGGGGAAATCTGCCGAACGAAACCCGAATTACCTGTGTGCGTCCTTTTGTGAATTTTGAGATTTTCTGATCTGGCGAAAACTTTTCCGCAGCCAGGGAAGGGGCAGGGGAAGGGTTTCTCTCCCGTGTGCACTCGGATATGATTGACCAGTTTGTATTTCGCTTTGAAGGGCTTGCCTTCGCGGGGACACTCCTCCCAGTAGCAGACATGGTTGCTCTGCTCGGGTCCCCCAACGTGCTCCACCGAGACGTGGGTGACCAACTCGTGCATGGTGCTGAAAGTTTTATTGCAACTTTTTTTGGGGTTGTTCAGCTGCTCGGGGTCGATCCACTTACAGATGAGCTCTTGCTTGATGCACTGCTGCCGCATGTATCGGAAAAAGGCACCTGGGTGGTGGTGGTGGTGGGCTGCCATGTTCATGCCCATATTCATATTCATGGGGCCGTACTGGTTGTGCAGCTGAGCCGCCGAGTAAGGGTCAGTCCTGGGGCTGGAAACCTGGCGGTACTGATCCGAGCGGGCGAATACCTCCCCCGGCAAGCCCAGTCGCATCTGTCCGTTGAGGACGTTTTGGGAGGCGTGGGGGCCGTGCTGGTCGTGGATGCCCGGGAAGAGGAGGTGGCTCTGAGCGTCCGTGTGCGGGTGGTGCAGGCTGCCGGCCGCAGGGCCGAAGATGCCGTGCTGTCCGCCGGCCGGCGACGAGTCCCCGAAGCCCCGGCTGCGAAACAAGAAGTCCCGTGTGGAGTTGAAGGGCGCCCCGGAGTAGGAGCCGACATGGGCGGCGTGGGGCCCCAGGGCGGCGGCGGGATAACCGGGCGCCTGCGAGGTGAACGCCGAGCTCTGCCCGGGGGAGAGGTCGTGGGCGCCGGCGTTGAGCTTGAAGGCGCCCATGTGCGCCGCTGCCGAGTCCACGAAGCTGTTCTGCGCCGCCAGGCTCAGCTCCCGGTCCTGCATCTCCGCCGCGGCCGAGTGGTGGTGCCGGGCGAAGGTGCCCACGCCGAGGGCCGGGAACTGCGGGCCGGCGTCCAGCAGCATGGTCCGCGCCGCTCCGGGGACGCAGCCGCCGCCGCCGCTGCCGCCTCCCCGCTACCGCCGCCGGGCTGCCGCCGCCCGCCCAGCCGGGCGCGGGGCCGCCGCCGCTCCGCTTCCCCCCGGCAGCCGCCGCGTCCCCCCGCCTCCGCCGCCGCCCGCGCCCGCACCGGCCCGATGCCGCCGCTGTCGCCGCCGGCGGAGCCGTATCCTGAGCCAGGCAGAGCAGAGTCCAAAAGCGAGCGGAGAACCAAAGTGTATTAAAGGAGCTGAGGCGGGGGCGGGCAGGGGAGGGGAGGGGGAGCAGGGGAGGGACGGGGCTGGGGACGGGGCGGGGGGGCAAGGCTCGCCTCGCCGTTCCCTGCGGCACACACGCACGCACACACACACTCACACACACAGACCCGCGCACACGCCGCCGCCGCCCCCCCCCTTCCTCCGCCGCCACCGGGATGTCAGAGCCGCCGACCCCCGCCCGCCCGGCCCCGCGCCGCTCCCCGCGTGGGCCGCAGCCCTTCCCGCCGCCTCGGGCCCCCCGCCGCTCCCGGGCCTCCGCTTCTCGTTTTATCCTCCGCCGGGCATTAGCGGTGTCTCTCACGGAGAAAAACTTGCAGCCGCGGGTTCCCACGGAGCGAAGAGACCCCGGGGGTGCCCCGCGCCTCCCTCGACCGCCTCGGCTGAGGGGCGTGGGGAGGGGGCTGAGGAGGGGGGTGCCGGAGGCGGATTAAAAACAATAAGGGCGGCGGTGGGGGTGGGGAGGGGAGGCGGGGGGCGGGAAGGGGCCGGCGAGTGCCGGAGCCGGAGCGGCGCGGCCGGGGCGGTGGAGTTGCAGCCCCGCTCCGCCCGCGCCCTCGCTGCCTCTCGCTCCTCTGTTTATTTCGGTGGGCGCTACTGAGGCGGCGGCTTTTTATTGCCCCCCTCCCCCCCCCCTTTCTCTTCCCTCCCTCCCCCGGCCTCTCTCCTTATCCCCGCCCGCACTGGCGGCTCCTCTCCCGACGCCGCCTTCACCCGCCGCCCGGCCGCTCTCCCGGCTCCCGCTCATTGGCCCGAGCCGCCCCGTCCATCCGGGCGTCCTCGGCCACCGGCTAATGGCGGCGCGGCCGCCCCGCGCCCTGCCCGCCCCGCGCCCCGCCGCGCCGCCGCCGAGCGCCCCGCGGCCGTGCGGCCCCCGCCTGGCACCGCACCGCAAAGCCCCGCGCCGCGCCAGGGGCCGCCTTCAGCCCCGCACTGCCGGTGGCTTCTTCATTTTTTGGGGGAGTCACTCCTCCACTCTCTCCCCCCCCCCTCCCCTGCGGCGAGGGGAAGGGGTGGTGTGGAGAGAGGCGCAGCGATCTCGGAAAATATCGATGTACGCTTGGGCATGTGATACTGCCTCGGGAGGCAAACAAACAAAGCGAGGGTCTTAAAAATATAACCCCTGCAGCCCCTTTCCCCATTTCGGCTAAAGCAGATGAATCCCGTGGTCGATAACGGGACCGAGGGGGGAATCACATAAAAGTCACGTTGGCGGGGCGACGGTGGCTGGGACAAAAAAAATTAAATAAAATAAAAATTTAAATAAAACAGGCAACGGTCGCCCTGGTCGTTTGGGCTTTTAAACCATTTATGTGGGAGCAGAGGAGTCGATCTGCGATCTGCATGTGTTGTGAATGTGCATCTGAGAGTAGATGCTTTAGGAGTTTTCCTTGTCTCTTCCCTTCCTTGAAAAAGAAACAAAAACAAAACCGCAAAAAAATCCCAACCCCAAAATCCACCCTGCCATTGTTATTTGGAAACCGGATTCTTGCATGGCAGGAATAAAAAAGCATAAAGCCGGCACACACACACACACGCACCCGCAGACACACACAGAGCAAACAAGTCCCCTTCCCCTCCCCCTCCAGTAAATACACGTCTGGCCCCTGCTTCGGTTTGTTTTGTAGTGGCTGGAAAATAATCATCTCGGGGCCAGCAGCTCACCAATAAATAAGGCTCTGTAAAAATCAAAACCCGGCATAACAATTGTCTTCTTAACCGTCCTGCACTTAACCTTGGCGTATCAGTCCCCATCAGTTCTGTGCTTGGCAGAGAAGTGACCCAAAATATAGTGGTTTGTGTGGTTTGAGGGGGGGCTTTTTGAAATTCTCCCCTTGACATTTCTCCTGTGACTCCTCATGACATTAAATCCCGCATTAGGCATAGGCAGGCTCAAACCTGGATCCAGTGTCCGAGCAGGGGTTTTACAGTGAGAGATGATAGACAGATAGATATAGATAGATAGATAGATGGAAGGAAGGGAGGAAGGAAGGCAGGCAGGCAGGCAAAGGCACTGCACACCAACTAAGGTCTTCCCCATCATTGTCATTAAATGGTTAAAATATTTCCAAGACTGTCCAAAAGTGGTTGAAATGTACCAGTACTGGACATTACTCTGTGAACAAGGTGAGGATTTAAACTGGGGAGAAGTGGGATTTCTTCTAATCTGAAATGAGCATTAGAAGATAAACTGAATATTAATGCAGAGCTGCACCTTTGATGCCAACAGCTCTTCTCTGTTCGCCACTCCGTCATTCGGTCCCGTCTTTGCAGGCAGGGGTGTCTGCTCCCCATATATTGCCTTCCCAGGCTGCAGCTTGGGAGCATATGCTGTCCTTGTTCTGACTCCCCAGGCTCCCAGGGACAGACCTCGAACAAATTCTATTTTCCTTCTCTGAAAGGTTCCCGAGGAGGAGGTCTGAGAGTAGTCCTTCACCGTTGCTGGGGATTTCGAGAGCACTAGTTGGAGAGGAAAGTTTGGTCTCCTGCGTAGTCTGCCTCCAGATTAGTGAAAAAATCATACGGACAACTAAACGCTTGAATACACTTTTTTTTTTTTTTACCGATTTAAAAGAAGTTACTACATCTGAGATCAGAAAAAGAACAAATATGTCCAAGAAAATTCGCAGTTAAAACACTGATTAAAAAAAATAACAAAGGTGAATATTCATACAAATACCTACCTCTGGATTATTCTTTCTTTCTTTCTTTCTTTCTTTCTTTCTTTCTTTCTTTCTTTCTTTCTTTCTTTTCTTTCTTTCTTTCTTTCTTTCTTTCTTTCTTTCTTTCTCTTTCTTTCTTTCTTTCTTTCTTTCTTTCTTTCTTTCTTTCTTTCTTTCTTTCTTTCTTTCTTTCTTTCTTTCTTTCTTTCTTTCTTTCTTTTTCTTTCTCTACTCCTCTTTTTCTCTCTCTTTCCTCCTTTATTTTCCCTCATCTTCTCTTTTCCTTCCTCCCTTCCTTCCTCTCCTTTTCCTCCCTTTCTTTTCCTTTCTCTTTTATTTCTTTATTCTCTTTCTTTATTCCTTTCTCTCCTTTTTCTTTCCTTCCCTTCTTTTCTTGCGCCCCCTCCCCTCACCCCTCGCTCTGCCCGCTCAGCGGCGCCGACACCGGGGCGCTTTCAGGGGGACGCGGTGAATTCCATCCGGAGCCCCCGTAGGCTGGCCGCGCTCTGCTATTCTTTCAGGGCTCCAGCCCTACTCTCTCTGCAGGAAACAGAGGAGCTGATCCAAGTTCAAAGTCACGTCGCCGTCCCTCCTAAGAAGTGCTTTATTTCCCTCTGAACCGCAAAACCTCTTTCCCCCGTGTCACAGGGTAACAAGGGAAGGGAGCGAGGGAGGAAGGAGGGGGAGCAGAGGCACCGGCAGCCAGCCCCGCAATCTCTCGTCGGGCCACCGCCACAAACGCAGCCTGCGGCTTACAGCAGCTTTCGAGGGAGGAAAGCAAGCGGTCACCCAAAGTCGGTGCTAAATCGGTTTATTGAAAGAAGTTTTTCAACAGGTTTCTGGAGGTGCCAGACCTGCAGAGCAAACGTCGGCTTCCCCGGGAAACCGCTCATGTCTTTGTAAGTTTTCCGAAATTCTCTTTAAAACTGCTCTGCTCTTTTTCTTGCCGGCTGGTGATGTGGAGAGAGCTAGTGGGGGGGTCGGGGCGAGGGAAAGCAATTTCTTGCTTCCCCTGGACTGTACCTACCGTCTTCGCCTGCTAGCCACTTTTCCCGGGAGGTGTCAGCGCCCTCTGGGGAGTATCCGCGCCCCCTCCTTCCATCGCCCCCTCCTCGGTAGCCGTAGGTACCGCGGTGGGGGTGCAGGCTGTGGAGGATGCGGCTGGCGACGGAGAAAAAGAAGTTGAAGGACCCACCGTGGGGAAGGAGGGATAGGGAAAGGGGGAAGAGAGGGTCTTTCCCCCAAAATTCATCCTTCCCACAGAGTAACAGGGATGAGGTGCGGGCCGAGGAGGGGGCGTGCGGTTGGCCGGTAGCCTGGGAAGAAGAGGCCAGTTGAGCGGCATCACTTGCACCGTTGTCTGTATCACAGACACTCATAAATTCAACAAGCTCATCAACAGGATATTAAGTTGCAGGTTACCTTTGATGGTGCCGATTCGAGCCACTTCTAGGCCGTTCGACCTATGACCCGTGAAGACCACATGTGTTGTGCTGTAGCCTCCCTCTGTAAAACACACGTTTCGGGACAAAAGTTCTTTGTCAGGCTCTACCGGCAGTGTAATGTAAAAGAAAAAGGGGAAATAATGAAAATCTCAGCCAAAGCTGTAACCTTCAAATACTTCTTAAAAAAAAACCCACAAGCCAAAGCAAAACAACAACAAAAAAATCAAAACAAACCCACGCTAGGCAGAGCAGGGGCAGGAGGAAGGAGCACGCTGCTTTCGTGCCATTAATATTTATTGTTTCTTCAGTTGCACTTATATATATGTATGTATAAAAGAAGTTGCTGTATAAAACCCCTCTCTCGGCAGTAATGGCGTGAGGCGGCGGGGGCGAGGAGCAGTGTAGCGTTTTTTTCCAGGACGGGAACCTTGGCCGAGTGGCAGCCGGTGCCTCTGCCCTGCCCAGCTGCGGCCGAGGGACGCGCAGAGCCGCGTACTTCGCGCACCCCGCGCCCTTCCCTGCTGCGCGCCTCATTCTGCAGCCAGCGTAGACCCGGTGCAACGCCCCCAAAATGGGGTCTGCGGCCGCACGGCCGGGCTTTATTATATGCACCTTCTTCCATCTGGAGATGCCCACATAAACGTTAGAGGCATGGAAGAAGCGTCCCAATAAAGGGCGATGGACTTTGTAATACAATTTATGCCGTCATTCATAAATAACAATGCCATATGGTAACCATATTGCTTATACAAGTAAAGCCGTCAAAGTGTCACTATTTGATTTATCTCAACAGCTTCTTCCAACGGTGACGTTCAGCTACAGAGAGAGGGGAAGGGGGAGAGAGAGATCAGAGCAAAATTTGGCCTGGGTTTCCTGAGACCGCCTCTCTCTTTATCTCTTTATTTCTCTGTAGGCATAGATAAATAGAAAGATAAATAGATAGACAGATAGATAGACAGACAGAAAGAGAGAGAGAGAGAGAGAGAGAGAGAGACTGAAGGATGGAATTTTTTTTCCTTATTTTGTCCCTATTTGAGCAAACCCCGAAGGGATCCTTCTTTCCCTGGCGAGGCGCTCACTGAAAACAGCAGCTCCGAAACTTTTACTCGAAAATCCCTGTCCCAAAGATGTGGCGGGTCTCGGCCCCGGCAACCCGACGTCGGGCACGGTGCCGGCCCCCACTCGTGTCCGGGTGCCAGCCCTCGGGTTCCCACTTGGGTGCACAGAGCGACGACATTTGACTCAGGAGAAGTTTAATTTTTAAGGGTATAAAATATCCATCCGCTGAGCCCCTCAATAAAGGAGGGATGTGGAGTCTCACTGCCACATGGCTCTCTCTTTCCCTTTCGTGCCCCTGGGCAGCCACCCGCTCCCACCCGAGCTCCCAGTGCCTCCATGTTATTCCTCCGATGGGATGGTGAGGAGGATACCGTGGTTACTCCCTGCCCGTGTCGGTCCCCACGGGGCTATGACTCGGGGCGCTCCCTCCTGGTACGGGCGGAATCCATCTCCAATCAAGCATGTTCGCGGAGGGCACCGCGCCACGGGCTCCCCCATGCCGCAAGGCAGCCCCAGGAGCAAAGCAAGCCACTCGCGACGGGTCGGGAGGGTAGGCTTATTCCGCAGATTTGGGGGAGATTTGGAGGTCTTGCCAAGGAAAACGGCAATCGCGCTCCCTTTCTAATGCTTCCCCAGAAGAATGCTTTACAAGTTATAAAATATTGCTCCCTGCTCCCTAACTATCAATAAGACGTGCATTAAAGACGATTGTTTGTAAATGGTGTTCATGATCATTAGCATACATTTACATAACGCAGCTCACAGCACAACGTTTTAGTTAAATACCTTCTAAAGCCGATAGCCCGAGCTCGGTTTATAGAGGAAGCTTTACGAAACAAATCTGAAGGCTTCCAGGCTTCACCCTGCCTCTGCAGCCCCCCCCCATGTCCCTTAGCAGATTTGCCGGCGAGCGGGGCACTGTGGGAGAGTTTCGCAGCTGGCTCCGCCGCGGGAACAGGGTGCGTTCCGACCCCCGACGGGCGCTGCTGAGGTTTTTGGGGGGCTGTGGGGATAGCACAGTTCGCCTCCCTGTGTTGCAGGTCCAGAGGGCTGTAGCAGCCTGGGCCTGAGCTGGTATCGGTGAGTCAATGGGCTTTAAATTCTTCATGGCACTTTTGGAGATGGAAATGTCCAAAACTGTCCTGGCCCTGGCAGTCACCTTTGCTTTCTGGCGTTTGCAGCCAGTCCTAAAAATGGGCTAGTTTCCACCTGAGTCTCGATCAACCCCTCCCTCCCCACAGTCACAGGTCAGCTGCCTATTAGCCACCTATAAAATATTTTCATTGTTTTATAGCCTCTCATAAAAAGAAATTGATCGGGGGATATATTTGAGTTAAGACGTATTAAATCGATGACAGATACATATCACGCTGCTTTTAACAGGAGAGGGATGAGGAGCCGTGATGCTGTTCTTCATCTCCACAGCATCTCCTGTCAAACCATTCTGAACCTCAGTCCAGACACGTGCCCAGAATTTAGGGAGGGAAGGCACTGTTTGGACGGACGTATAGAAAACATACGTATATAAATACCCATACAGACGTACGGCTAGTTAGCGAGAAGTTTTTACTGTGCAATAAAACCATCAAGCAGTCCCTTTTAAAACCCGGGGATCATTTATTCCAGTTTCTTGCCTTGCAGAATCACTGAAACCCCCACCGTGGCCACTAGAGCTGGGAACAACGGTTCGGCTCGGGGGGGGGGAAAGAGGGAACCGGCGGGTCTCGTTCCCCCTTGAGCATTCCCTATAGCCTGTCCCACCCCTTCGGCAGCCGTGGGCCAAATCCTGCGAGTTTTCCTCGCGTGAGTAGCGGTGGGAGGGAGGGAGGAGGGGGTGCTGGAGCCTGGCCCAGGAAATGCCGGACCAGCACGGAGCTTCCTTTAAACATGGCTCAGCATAGGAAAAAGGACAAGACGAGCAGATGTAGTTTGGTCAAGGGGATTAGGTTGCCGGGGAGGGCCAGGGTGTGTGTGTATGGGCGTCCACTGGCATCCCCCACACCTCTTCCTCTCCTGGGATGGCGGAGGAGCGTCCCTCACTGCCTCATAGGTAAGGAAGGGCAGGTAGCCTGCCTGCGCTTTCCAAGGAGAGCAGGAGCTCAAGGCATTCCCAGGGGGGCCAGTAGCCTAAAGAAAGCAGATGATATATCAATAAAAGCTACTTCTCCTCCCTCAGTCCTACAGAAAATCCACGACAATGCTCCTCTCCCCCTTTTGGCTCGGCAGGGAAATCCCAGCACTGCCTAGTCGTCCCCCTCGAACGACAGCATCCTTTGTGTCGACGGGGCAGCTTCGGCGCTCCACAAAGAGCTCCACTTTCGAGGACTACCACACCCCACACCCCAGGGGCGGTCCCATCGCTTTCCCCGCCCGTTCCCCACCTCTGCCCCCTTTTAGGAGAGCTCCCACTCTTCCTCCCCTTTCGTCTAGGGCAGCAGCTCAGGGCCGACAGTCCCTAGGCGGAGACTCCCCCATTTCCCATCCTACCTCCCCCCCTCTGTCCCCTACATCCCAAAGCGTCGAGGGGCGTTTATGCTCCGGGCCGGTGTCATTACGGCAGTTCCATCTCTATTTCGCCGTTGCAGAATTAAGGCTGAGGTGGAGGCAGCTGCTTGGGGTACGGCTGGCGGCCCCCTGAGGGTCAAGGGGCGCCGCGGCAAGGGGCTGCGGGAGGAGGAAGCCCCAAAGAGGCGGCGAGCGCAGGCTCCCAAAACTTGGCCCTAACATGTGCCACTTGCCCCCCTCCTCCTTCCCTCCCTGCTTACTCGTTTATTTTCTAAAGGAAAGGAATCCCAACCCCCGCCGTTTTCTTTTTAGGAAAACTTTGGCTGCCTTCCCCTAGTGTTACCTCAGGCGTGAGTACACACAGCCTCGGCCTCGCGTGGGTGTGGGGCTGGTACGTTGTATGAGGGCGTGCTTTCCCCCCTCATCCATGAATGAAGTGGCCCTCCAAAAAAAAGAAAAAAAGAAAAAGAAACCGAGTGTGGACCTGGGAAGCAGCCCCGGGCGTGGGCTCCTTCCAGGCGAGCAGAGAAACCCCACGGCCCCGCAAACGTAAACGCGGCGGCGCCTGCGAGCAGGGCGCCCCGTCCGGTGCCGGGGGAGCAGAGGCAGCTGCCGCCCGGTGCTGCCCGGTGCCGCCGGCGGGGGGCGGCGGGGGGAGGCGGCGGGTGCGCCCCGTCGGGCCCCGCGCGAAGTTTTGCAAGTGCAACTTCGGGGGGCGGCGCGGGGGGGGCGCGGGGGGCGGCGGGGCGGATCCCCGCTGCGCCCGCGGCCTGAAAGGAAGCCAATCGCGCGGCCCCGGCCGCTGCCAATCATCGAGATCCGTCCAATCCCTCCGGCGCGGTGTCCGAGCCGTATTCCCCAGCGCGCCGCCGGAGTGTGGTGAGGGCTCTGCCAATCGCGGGCGGGCAGAGCGGGGCCAGGGATGCGCGGGGCTCGGAGCGCAGACAAAAGAAGTTAAAGAGCCGCTTAATATATACATGTTTTTGAAGGCGGGTAAAGGGAAAAAAATAACAACAGCGAGCGTAGATGGGCTTGGCTGTGTCGTTATGGAGCCCCCTTTGAGCAAGAGGAACCCGACACTGAGATTAGCGGATTTGGCAGCGTCTCAGCCCCATCCTCACCAGAACATGACAGGCTTCCCGGGGCTGGGGAACCACCACGTCCACCCCCACCACGCGGCCCACCTCCACCCCGGGGACGCGGGCGGCGACCCCGGCGGCGCCCTCACGCCGCTCGGACCCGAGCACATGGCGCAGCCCGCCGCCCTCAAGCTCACACCCGAGGCGCTCACCGCCGCCGCCTTCGCCGCGCCCGCCGCCACCACCACCGCCGCCACCGCCGCCGCCACCACCGCCGCCGCCGCCACCACCGCCGCCGCCTACGCGCCGCCCGCCGCCGCCCTCCCGGGATACCCGTCGGGGGGGGCGGCGGGCCGGGACTTCCTCCTGCGGCGGGAGCTTCCCGCTGCCGCCGCCGCCGCCGTGCACGGGGCGCTGGGAGAGCAGCACCCGCCCGTCGGCTCCCCCCACCTTCCGCACCCGCCGCCCCACGGCGTCTTCATCTCGGCCGCGGGCACCTACGGCGCAGCCGACGGGGCGCACGCCGCCTTCCCGCCGCCGCCGGCCGGCGAGCAAGGCGCACCGGCCGGCCGCCACCCGCCGCTCAACGGGCAGATGCGCCTGGGGCTGGCGGCCGCCGCCGGGGAGCTCTACGGGCGCGCCGAGGCGCACTACGGGGCTGCCGCCGCTTCCTCCTCCTCGGCGTTGCAAGGCTACGGCTCCGTCAACCTCAACCTGGCGGCGGCCGGCCACGGGCACCCGCACCATCCCCATCCCCACCACCACCACCATCACCACCACCACCATGCCCACGTCGGGGCGGCGGCGGCGGCGGCGGCCGGGGCCTTCCTGCGGTACATGCGACAGCCCATCAAGCAAGAGCTGATCTGCAAATGGATCGACCGGGATCCGCCTCCGCCGCCTCCGCCGCCGCCACCGGGCGGTAGGAAGCCTTGCTCCAAAACTTTCAGCACGATGCAGGAGCTGGTGAGCCATGTCACCGTGGAGCACGTCGGCGGGCCCGAGCAGAGCAGCCACGTGTGCTACTGGGAGGAGTGTCCCCGCGAAGGCAAGCCCTTCAAAGCGAAATACAAACTCATCAACCACATCCGAGTGCACACGGGAGAGAAGCCCTTCCCCTGCCCCTTCCCCGGCTGCGGGAAGGTCTTCGCTCGTTCCGAAAACCTCAAGATCCACAAGCGGACTCATACAGGTAGGTTGTTCTTCCCCCCTCCCCCGCCCCTGCAAGGGTTTCCTTCTTTCTTCTTTCCCCCCCCTCCCTTTCCTCCTCTTTTCCTCCTCTCCTGCGCACCGCCGGACATGTGACTTTTTCATGAATAAGTAATTCGGCAGCACACGGGCCACGCACACACAGCTACGCACACGCACCCGGCCCCTCTACCCTGCACACACGTGTCCCGTCGCCCCCCCCAGCCCCCCCTGCACCTTGGGCAGCTCCCTCCCCACCCCCTCCGCCACCCACCTCCCCACATCCCGGCACCACCGGATAAATACATCGATTAATAAATAACGCAGAGCTGGGGGAAGATGAGCAGCAGCCCCTGCGGAAGAGCGGGAAGAGGACGAGCACTCGCCCGTCCCGGCTCCCTCCGCCCCTGTCCAGGGCACCCCGGGGGGCTCACCCCGTGTCTAGGGAGCGCTCCGCTTTGCCACCTCCCTCCCCGCGCCGAGGAACGGCGATTCTGCTTTTCCTGCCGGTTCTGCCGGCGGGACGAAGCCGGACGGAGGACGCTTCGCCCGGCCGAGATGGGGCCGCGGGGGCTCTTGGGGGCGCAGTTCCCCTGCGCTGCGGGCGGCGGCAGCGCTCGGGGCTGCCGGTACTACCGGGGTACCGGGCTGCCCCTGTGACCACCGCTCCTGGGGCTACCCTCCCTCCGGAGCTGTCCCTTCTGTTGGGACCACCGATACTACCGGGGGTACCCCCTGCCTGACCTAACGATACTGCCGTAACTGCTGGGGATGCCGGCGGCCCTGCCGGGGCTGCTCGTGACGCTGGGTACGGGTACTGACCCCTGTCCCGAGGCTGCTGGTGCTGCCCGGGCTCCTCCCGCCCGCGGCGGTGTCCGCGGAGCCGGAGAGCACGGAGCAAGGCGGGGGAAGGCTCTCACCGGAGGACGCCTCACTCCCTTTGGTGATGTGAGAAGGAAACTTCAAAGTTGCTCCGACTGCCCGGCGGGGCTGCGGGAGGAGGAAGCGGCACCCGGGGGAGATGCCCTGGAGAGGCTCGGGCTGTGTATGAGCCCTTGAGTATTTTTTCTTTCTGCGTTTGTTTTGGGTTTTTTTCTTCTTTTTTTTTCCTTCTTTTTTTCTTTTTTTTTTTTTTTCTTTTTTACTTTCTCCTCATTTGTCGCCACCCCCGAAATACGCATTTCCATGTGGGTGTAAAAACTCTGCCGAAAACGAACGAAGCCGGGATTTATAGTGGCAGATAAATATTATTCCTCGGAGGATACTTAAGGAAGTGGAGTTGCCGTAATTGCTTTCTTGATTTATTGTGTGCTGCTCGGGAAGAGAAAAGCGGCGACCGTGCAACGTGTTGTTCTGATGTAAAACCAAATGGCCCATGGCTGAAAGGATTATAGATTTTTATCTGCAGAATATGTCAGGCATGAGCCCGTAGGTAGCAGCGGAGCCTTGAGGGTGCCCGGCGCTCTGCACCCAGAGCCGCGGGTGGGGGAGGAAGTTTTCTCCTGGGGGGTCTGACACTTTCTGTTGTTATTCTTGTTGTATTAATGGCACCGTGGGATGAGTTAAGTGCTGGAGGCCCGTGGTTTTGTCATCTATAGCCTTCTCCATCTGCCTTGGTTTGAAAAACAAAACTTCACTGCAGACTTTCCTAGGCTTCTCAATTCCTTACCCATCTCAGCTCCAAGGAGGGGGCTGAGGGGGGGAAAGTGGGAACGAGTCCGGGAGAGGCTTGGGAGCGGTCAGAGAGATTCAGCGGGAAAAAGACACCCCCCCCCCAATAACCCAAATATATATTGGTCACAGTTTGCAGCTCTAAGCTGAGGTCGACCATTGGCCCGAGGCCCTGCATGGGACATGGCCCTTTGCAAAGGAAATTTGGAGTTTTCAGTTTGCAGTCCCTGGGAGGGTGCCCACGCGTGGGCCCACGGGGAAAGGCTATATCCACTCAGAAGGGGTCGTTACAACAAAGCAACCCTCGGGGCTCGGGGCAACAGCCCACCTAAAATGAAAGCTTGGGCCCACGGGAGAACAAAGAGGTCATGAGTCGTTCCCCACGCAGAACCTTCGAGTGGACGAGGGATCCCAAACCTTCTGCCCGTGCCTATCAGATTAATTGCTGTAATTTTGCTTCCTCAACTTTAATTTAGTCATGTGCAGCTTGGGAGCAGGAGAGATTTACAAACTATTCGTTTATTATGGGCATTCAGGGGTGTATGTGGGGGAATAATAACACCATAATTGTATCATTAGGAGATTTTATGTGTTTCTGGTGATTCTGCAGGAAGAAGAGTATGTTGGTAAATTCAGGAGCAGTTTGCTTGCTTGTTTTGTGTTTTTTTTTTTTTTTTTTTTTGTCCTTTTCCCTCAAAAGCATTACCCTGGAAGCTGCACACCCCACTCTGCAGCTCCTCTCCCGTTTTGGGGACAAATTGCTGTTGCCACCCCTGGTGTGTCCTAACAGAAATGGTGATCCCCTCCCTCCTGCAACTTCGCTACCCCCTCACCGAAGATGAGGCTTCCTTCCGATGAGTTCCACACTCTGCCACCCTCTAAAAAAAGTGACCCCAAACCCCTTCTGTGTCCCTCCCTACCACCGGCACTGCTACTGCTGGGAGGAGTTATGGGATGGCACCTGGCATCTCGCCCCCTTCCTTGGGTTGAAACCACCTACAAATAGTTAAACTCTGACGTTATTCCCTCGTCAGCATAATGGGGACACACCGGGACCTTCCCCACTCCTGGATTTATGGGGAGTTGGATCATCGAGATCTGGAGACTGGTGAGGGTGCCACATGTGAACCCATGTGGAAAGACACTTCCCTAAAGCCCCGAATAAGTGGATGCAATTTGGTCCGACTGGTCGGAGCATCTCAGGGAGCATCTCAGGGCAGCTTGACTTGGGGCTCTGCAGGCCACTGCCAGCAGCAGGATGTGTGAGCCTGCATCCTTGGAGTAACACAGATAGAAACCAGGCAAAACCTTTGGTAGATTCACTTTGTTTTACCAGAAAAGATAATAGTAATTAATGAACAAACGAAGTGACTGGAAATTTGTCTCGGGGGTGTGCAGGGGTTTTCGTGCACTTAAAACCCACGAGGTACAATTCAAATTCCTTTTTTCCTCCTCTCTCCCTTTTTTTTTTTTAAAGATTACCTTGCACTTTCTAGTGGTACCACATTGGTGGTGGCTGAGACGATTTTAACTGAAAAAAATTGATGCGTAAATAGGCTGTGGAGGTGTATGTTTCTATAGTAACAGCCGAGAAGCAGCTTCGGAAAATAAAAATAGTTTTCTTATCTCCATTGTTATTTTGCTAAACGCGATATGATTTTACAAATGTGAGGGGCAGTAAAAATTGCTTGGTGATAATGAGCAAATGTCCACCGAGAGAGCTGTTGGGTTGTTATTTCTGAGAATTCAGAGCAAAACAGATCTGAAAATATACACATCAGTCATTCCTAAACCGATTCAAGAGTTGCAATAGACATGACAAGGATTATCAGTGCAGGTCTGTCTCAGACTCACGTGTGCATGGCAGGGGAAGAAAAAGTTGCTGTAAGAAACTTCAGTACAGGGTTCGGCCACTTTTTATTTTTCCCTCTGGTCAACAAGCATTTACCCAGCCCCATTCAGGAACCATGGGGAAGGGTCGGTCTGGGACACGGCTATATGTACCAGAACACATATATTCCAGGGTAAGTTATGTGTGGAGAAGAGGGTGTGATTTTCACAACCCCTTTAACTGTTAAGCAGTGTGTAAAACTTAAAATAGAGAATCCAGACATTTTTAAATCCAAATTCGTCCGAGGTAAACAGCTACAGTAACAGCAGTTTGCTACCCTCATCTCCAGTGTTCGGGTTGGTCCCCCCAGCTTGCAGGTTCTCAATCTGAGCTGCTGGGTACTTCGTCTTTACATCGGGATGCTTAAACAGGTGTTACTTTTATTTCCCTCAAACTAATTATTCCCCCAGCGCAGTGCCCATTGGGAACGGATTACGCAGGAGACGTGCCAGCCGAGCCAGGCTGCCGGCAAACGCCAGCCCTCGCAGGCAAAGGCATTGAAAGGTTTTGTTTGGGCTCGGTCATTAGAGCGGTAATGAAGGTTTCTCGTGTGCGAGGGGAGCGCCGCAGAGGGCAAACAAGGCCGGGGGGGCCCTGCCGCCGCCAGCCCGGGGCTTCGGGTCTGGGGGCTGCCAGCAGCGTGTCACAGGCAGCAAAACACGAGGAAGAGGTCGGAAGCCTCGGGCATGTCACGACTGTCGTGAGGGGGGAGCAAAAAGGGGAAAGGGGAGGAGAAGGAGGGAAGGGGAAGCTTTGCCCTGCCGCTCGTCCCCGGAGGCCGCGCTGCGGAGGGGCTGCGGTGCGGCGGGCGGGCTGCGGGCAGGGCCGAGCCCCCGCCCGCCGGTAACGGTGCCGTTGCTGTGTCCCGGCAGGGGAGAAGCCTTTCAAGTGCGAGTTTGACGGCTGCGAGAGGAAGTTCGCCAACAGCAGCGACCGCAAGAAGCACTCCCACGTCCACACCTCGGACAAGCCCTACTACTGCAAGATTCGCGGCTGCGACAAGTCCTACACCCACCCCAGTTCCCTGCGGAAGCACATGAAGATCCACTGCAAGTCCCCGCCGCCCTCCCCGCCGCCAGGCTCACAGGGCTATGCGGCGGCGGGGCCCCCCGACGGTCCGCTGCCCCCCGAGGCCGACCCGGCCGCCGAGGCGCCCCGCGGCCGCGCCGCCGCCCTGTCCCCGCCGGTCACCAACCTCAGCGAGTGGTACGTCTGCCAGGCCGGGGGGGCTCCCCGCCGGCCCCGCACCCCTTCCAGCCGCGACACCTCCCCGGCTTCCGAGGAGGACGAGCCCCATAGGACCTCGGGGGGCAGAACTGCTCCCTAGGGCCGTGCTGAGCCGTGCCGAGCTGCCGCCGGTGGCCCCAGCCCCACCACAGTGGCCTGGGCTGCAACAGCCACCTGGCATGGGGGTTGCTCTGGAAGTGTCATCAGGTTTGACTCGCGCTATTTATTCCATGTACGAAACCCTATGGTGTTTATACGGTAACTAATTTAATTAAAGAGACTTGGACCTTTTTTTTTTTCCCTTTTGGTAAGAAAAAGCATTGTAATGCCAGGCTGGGCCATCTCAGCCACCCACACTGCACGGTGTGCAGGGGGACAGTGCCAAGGGAGATATCTTTCTCCCATCCTGCCCGTGCCCATTGCTCTTATCAAGAGAGTTTGCTGGTGAAGGCTGCGAGCTGGCAGAGCCCAGCCTCTCTCTGGAGTGGCTCTTAAATACCTTAGCTGCCACTCAGCACCTCCTCTTTGGTCTCGGTAAAGCCCCAGATCAGCAGCAGCCTCCTGACTGTAAAGCAGCACCTGCTAAAATCCAGCCAATCGAGGACAGGTTATGCATCCCTTAAAATAAAATTAAATAAATGCATTTTCCTACCCCTCTTGAAGTTCAGCTCCTTTGTAATTGATGGTTTCTCTCCCGAGTCAGTGGGTCCCACCTGCACCCGGCGTTTTCTCTCCAACCTTCTTTCTTTCTCCCTTAGCCCTAACCATGTGCGAACGATTTAGGGAAGGAAAGACAAAAGATGCAGGACTCGTTTATCACTCCTCCATAGTTTGTACGTATATGGCTCCTAAAATGCAGCCAGAGAATAAGAGAAACCCGCTGCTATTTGACAACTGTGATACTGTGATACATTTTGGATATATTTTTTTTTAAACACGAAAACTGACAGCGAATTTCCCTTTTCTCGGGCTTGGTATTATTATTACTCTGGTTATTATTTTTTTTTAAAGTTTGTCTCGCAGAGGAAGACTTTGTCTCATCCTCCCTCCAGCCCCTTCAGGGATTGGGAAGGGGAGCAGCCCCCCAGGCCCAGCGAGTCCTGGAGTAGGGGGCAGGGACAGAGGGATTGTCTTTTTATTATTATTTTTATATATATTATTTCCTCTCTCCAACCGAGCCGATGCCTGCGCGCTTTTCACCATCCCCCTGAAGTGGCTCGGCAGAGTCACCTGGGAGGAGGGGACAGGAGCTGCTGGGAAAGAAGCGAGGGGTGGGGAAGCAGGCTGCCGTCGGGGTGCCAACCGCCCCCCACCCCCCAGCTGCCCAGCCCAGCGGCCGAGGGGGCTGCGGGGCGCGGGGACACCCCGGCCTGTCGCCCATCCGTCAGGAGCCAGGAGCAGGGCGCAAATGAAGTAAAGAGCACTAATTCCTCCTCAGAGACCCTGAGAGGAGAAGCGGCAGCCTCCCTCCCCTCCCCCAGGGCTCGTGGAAATGTGTTTTGTGTGCCGTGAATGGTAGATGTCGTCTTGTCATTGTTAATAACGTGTATGTGAACGCGATTATTTTGTACAGTCGAATTAATTTATTTTCTGACATCACCCTTTTTCTTTCTTTTTTTTTTTTTCCTCCCCTGGAACAGTACAGAGCACACCAAAGAATTTTCTTATTAATTTTGGTGATAGATTGTTGTTTATGATGCTGTGGTTTGTAAAAAAAAAAAAAAAAAATTATATTTTTCAGCTTACTTGAATGACTGATGTAATGTGAAACAGACTCTTCCTGCATGTGCTCCGTGCGGTGTGTTGGTGCTGATATATATATGTATAGTTCATAGAGATATTATATTATTAGTACAGTGCATGGTGCTGTCACTCTGGAAGCCTTTAAACGTTGTCTTCATATTGTTGTGTTGGATCTAAAGAAGCAGATGTTACTTTAAAAACAAACTGAAAACTTGAATAGAAAATAATTTTTTAAAGTTCATTCGATTTGCTTTTTATTCGTTTTTCAAAGCCCATTTGAATAAATAGAAAATAATAAAGGAAGGTATGAACTTTTTAAAGATTAATTTATGTAATGTAATCTTATTAGAGATATATTGGTGCTGATTTATAAACGAACTTTTTAATTTATGCATTTTTTTAACAACAGATTGCACTATACATTACGACATGGCAGGGTTTATAAACTGTGGCTCGGGGGGATATATCACTATTTTTATGTACTTGCTACACGTAGGGTTACACAATTCCCCAACAATTTTATGACACATGATACCTCCTAAATAAAAAATGCTAATTTAAAATTTTTCATCTATGTAAACCCCATAAAAAGCAAAAAAAAAAAATTATCATGCAAATGAATAAAAATATTATTCCTATGTATTGCATGTGCCTTACTGACAGACGAGGGGCAGAGACAGACCAAAACATTCCCTTTTCCCCCCGAGGGTCAGTAGGTAGAGTCAGATATAGCCATAGCCTCATAGCGCAGCAGGAGCAGCACCGGGAGATTTTGGGGGTGGCTGAGATGCCCCGGCTTTCCGCAGAGAAACGTGTGAGTAAATACGGTTCTCCTTTGGATTTACGTTTGGGTTTGCAGCCAGGCAGAGGAGGGATGCTCTGGGCCGAGCTACCCCTGCGTCCCCCCCGCGGCTGCAGGCCTTGCTCCTGGGGGGGTTTGCCCCTGAGCCGGGCTAAGGGTGGGGGCATGGGGGCACGGGATTGGGGGGTGCCTTCTCATGATGGAGCAGTTGGTGATCTGCTGCTGGCTTCCCGGGCACAGGGGAAAGAGAGGGATAGACAGACAGATAAGACACGGACAAAGTCTGACATTCATACACACGACATTCTTCATTTCTCTCAAGGACAGCTAATCAGAGTATCAAATCAAATCAATTAAAATGCTAGTATTTCTGTTGGGAATTAAAAAAAAAGAAAAGAGATGTTCCTGGCAGTCTCCTCTCTCAGATACTCGTGAGTTAAATAGCACTACTCTTCAGTAGTAGACACAGAAGCAAAACGGTATGCCAGAACATGATTCTGAAACAGAGTCAGGTCAGGCAAGAAATAACGCCAGGAGATCACTGGAATGAAGGAGAAAAAAAAAAGTAGTTTTCTGGAGCTGAGGAGCAAGGACACAGGTTTCTCGTTTCTAGAGAGGAAAACTGAAAGAAATGCGTGAAAAAATCCGGACAGAATAGTGTGTCAGCATCCTTCAGGATTATTTTTTAATTTTTAAAAATAAAATCAATTAAATAAAACTAGCCCAGGGTGATTGCACTCCCAGTCCTGTAATTTAGCAGTGCTCGAAAATGACTGGTCAAAATGTCAAGAACAGTTTCACCAAAAGGTTAGAGTGTTTTTTAAGTCAGTTTTGTTAAATGTGGTAAAGGTGAAACAGGTTGCAAAGAGTTGTTTCAAGCAGAATGACAATAACCAACATACGAAGCAGAAAAACACTCATAAATGAGGGCTCCAATCAATGGGAAAACTTATAGCTCCCTAATGAAGTTTCTTGTGAAAAGGAAGGCGACACAAAGCCACCGAGACATGAATCATTCATGGGAAATATAAAAGATAAAAGATATCTGACAATGAGCAGAACCTTGTATAGAGTGTCTAAAACAAGTTTCCCCTTCTTATTTTCTGCTTCCCCCCCTCCAATCTCCCTCTCCTAGTGTTCCTTGCCCGCCCTATAGAGTTAACATTGACCAGTGCACGTCCTGCCCCACTTCAAAGTAATTTAGCCCAGAACGGAAGGCTTGGCGCTTGGACAATCTTCATGGTGTGTTAGGATTTCTATGGCAATTGGCAAGCAAGACGTTCCCATCTGAATATGGCTCAAAGAAAGCCACTTATTGACACCGAGTTGGCCATCATCAAAGACTTCATCTTTTCCTAGGCGAAACGTGGTCCTAGCAAACACTGTTTAAATCATCTACCTTTGTAGTCGCGGCTGGGAGACATCTCGCCACACACTATTGCTGGCGCTCGGCCCTTTAAAGGCGAGAGCGGCGGTCGCGAAGTTTGAAGGGGCTAAGAAATTTCGGGAGTGTGGGAAATGGCATTGCGGGGAGGGGGGCTGTGGATATGGATAAGCGGGGGAGTTCTCGGCGGAGAGCCACGGGGCAGCGCCCCTGAACGCACCCGCCACGGGCAGGGTGCGGGACGCAGCGGGGCCGGGAGAGGCTTTTTCTTTGCCTTACAAGAGGTGGGTGGTGGGAGAACCGAGGATTTTTAGCGTTTTTCTCCGCGTGTTTCGTGCTTCTAGGGGTGTCGCCAGGGAGTTGTGAAGTGCTGGGAAGGATGGACTGTCACGCACTTTTCCCCTTCCCCTCCCCCATCGGGAAAATATTTCCAGGTAGAGCGGACCGGGAGGGATCAGGCAGGGAGTGTGCTGGCACACACACTGAACTCACACAGGGACACAGACGCTCCCCCCTGGCTCGGACACCCAAACGCCGGCGGGGCGCTGTCCCAGCTCCCCCCCGCATCCCGCGTACCGCCAGCACACACAACCACGCTCCCGCATTCACACACACACCACGCAAGTGCCTAATCAGGCAGGGAGAAGTTCAAAGGCAGGTTCTTTGAAATTCAAACTACTGCTTTTATGGTACATCAACATGGAGCGTTAGGATTGCTATGGCAATGAGCGCAGCAAAAGCAAGCTGCATTTAAAATAGTCCACCTCGATTCGAGACACTCTATTAAGATACAGTTGCATTGACCTTTAGTTTCATGCCGTGTTAGCGCAGTCAATTTTCACTTCATCAGAACGTCTCATATTTTTTGGCCTCTCTCCCAACACCCCCTCCCCTCCCCCCTTTTTTTAGGACCCCCTCCCAACTTCAGCAGATAAACAAACAAATAAGCGGCGAAGAAGCTCCATCTCCAGCTCTTCTTGTCTTCTCTCTCTCTCTTTTTTTTTTTCCTCACACCTAAGCACTTTTATTTGCAGAGCGATTGTTCTTTGTTTATTTAATACAAGTACTGTGTGAATGGTGAAAAATAAACACGATGAAAAATAACCAAACAGATGATTCCGCCAAGTGAAAAAGCCCGGACTTAATAAAAGTGCGAAGCAGTCACCGTTGAATGAGAAATCCTTTGAAGTGGAACTTATTATAGGAAGAATACTTTTTGGTTTCCCTAACGACGCTGCTGAATTGAAAGGGCTCGCCTTTGTCAACGATTTGTTCTCCTTTGCCGGGATGCCCGCAGAAATTACTTACATGGGCTGCCTTAACATGCAGCCTGCAAATCAGTAACTTCGCAGCTCAGACTCGCAGACGCCGCTCTCCTAAGGACAAAATAAAGTCAGGAGGAAAACACCCCAACCTTTCACTCAGCCTCTTACTTTGGGGGGTGCGGGGGACGGAGGAAAAAAGAGGGTTTGGGAGGAGGGGGAGAGGCCAATGTATCCGTGTAACAAACACTCCCCACCCCTCCAGCCCCCGACCCCCCCCCGGCCCGGCCCGCCCCGCCCGGCGGCAGAGCACCCGGAGCGGGACAGTCCTCCGCTCGGTCCCGGCCCCGGCGGGAGCAGGGGGGCGGCGAGCTCCTCCGGCAGCACCGTGTCTCTCCTTCCCCCACCCCCGCTCCCCCTTTTTTCTAGTCTACCAAGTGATTTTCCCAGGCAGAGACATATTTAATAAGGGTCGTTTATTACGAAGGCGCTTTGAAGGGTCGCCCCTGAAGCCCTGTGTCCATTAAAAACATGGAGGTGACATTTAAACCTCGTTTTAAAGGAGCTCTGGCGTAGTTCAATGAAAGGCAACTCGTTTGTCTTATGAGCTTGGAAACAACCTCCCTTCTTCTCCTTTTGACCACATGGGATAACTCAAAAACAATAGTTCAAAAGTAAAATGGCATCGTGGTGTTCAGCCTCAGACAGGCACCCATCTAGCAGGAGAGAAAAGGGATAGTCCATAACACAATGTGCTTTTTGTGTCCGACTCTGTCACAAGGATTTCGTTGTTTGCTTTAGAGGCTGCGCCTGTTATACTTTCTTGAAAGTGCTTGTGTTAAACAAGAGTTATAAGTCATCCAAAACAACAAACATTTTGATTTTCTTTGCCTAAAGGGTTTTCCCTGGCCATGGGCACCGTGAAAAAATAATGTACTTGCTGAGAAAGGAGCACCAGTAGTAGCATTACAAGCACAGTGCATTAAATATTGAATGACACGAGGAAAAAAAAAGAACTTGTCGAGGGGCACTCAGCCTTAAAGTCTTTCTTCAACTTTGTCTTCAGTGCCTGTTGGACTATTTAAGATGGTGTTAATTAAGGGCTGCATCTGATTCCACTAGCCCCCAGCTTTGTCTCTTTGCAGCGTTCCCGTCAATAGCCCCTCTCAACTGCGGGCTTTCCCCACACGTTGGTTTAGTGGTGCATGTGTCACTTCTTATTTCGAGGCTGAAGAGAAACCCGGATCGTGCATTAAGGGCAAAGGGGAGATAGTAATCAAGCAGTATTGTCGGGTTGGGGTGGGGAGGCGCGGCGGGGCAGGGGCAGGAGGAGGAGGATGTGCGGCCAGGGCTGGAGCAGGGCAGCAGGGAGCAGAGCGGGGGCACGGCGCCGGGGTGAAAGCCTGTTTGCACATTGCCAACAGCCTGTTTGGCAAACAAGACGCTGGCGAGCTTAATTTGTTTCAAATTAGTCGTTTTCCACGGAAAAAAAAAAAAAAAAGAAAAAAAAAGAGAAAAGAAAGTAAAACCACGCGTCAAACAGCCCTCTTCAAAATCCTGCAAGCGAACAGGAGGAACCGCCTCAAGTCCCGCGGCAGCCCCGTGTGCGAGCCCATGCATGCCTGCGTGGGGAGCCGTGGCAAGTGCCTGTGCACCTTCCTGGCTGTACCCCGGTCGCATGCAGGCAGATGCTGCCGCTTCTGTTGGCGGGCCCCCTAAACGCGTTCGTCCCCCTGTGTGGGACAGCCCCGAGTGTGCGCTGGGCAGCGGGGTGGGAGATGGCAGAGCCCCCGGCAGCCATGGGAGTGGGGGGGGACACAGGCTTGGGGACATCCGTCGGGGCGCCTCACCCTGCATTTATCTTCTCGCACTTAGAGACTCGCCGCTCCCCTGTCTGCCGGGAGGACTGAGCCACCCCGCATTTCGAGGAGAAGCTGTTCCTGGCCCCAATCCCTGCGCCCGGGCCGTCGTGGGCGCAGCTCGAACCGCGGTGGAGCGGCTCGCCCCTCCCTCCCCGGAAACACTGGAGGTAGAGAGGGGCTCTGCCCGTGGGGGGTATCGCCTCCGCGCTCCGCAAATACCAACAGCGGCGGCGCAAATTGGGGGGCGGCTCCGCTTTTCCCCCCGACTACTTTGCAACCTGCCAAACGTACCGGGCGTTAAAAGCAAGGAGGCGCAGAGGAATCCTTCGAAGGTGTGGAGGGGCGTGTGCCCCCGTTCCTTCTGGGGTCAGCGGGGACCCACTGCCCCCATAGTGCACTCAGAGCTGAGGTCGGGTTAGGGGCCCCCTTAATTGGAGGCGGCGGGGGGGGGAAATGGGTCACTTCGGCTCTGCCCTGCCCGAGGGGCGAGGAGGGGAAAGTTAAACGTGGAGCTAGGAAACCCAGTAGCCGGATTTTGTTCGTCTTCTTCTACTTTTTTTTTTTTTTAATCTCTATGTTCCCCCTCTCCTCCTCCTCTTCCTTTCACTCAGCAAGCCCGTCTAAAGCGTTCCAAATGGCCTTTCAAACAAGAAAACCCTTGAAGGACAAATGGGCACACATCCCCCTCCAGGCACCTTGCCAAAATCTCCCAAGCACCCTACCTGGCATCCTAGCCTAAGTTTCTTCAAGAAGTGTGTGTGTGTCTGAATATGCGATGGGGGGGGGGGTGGAGGTTCGGGGCCGGGGAGGTGGAATTACAGCCGTCCTGTAGTGGTAGACACAAGTTCAGAGCTCCACTTCCCCCCTCTTTAATTAGGCTGGGGAGAGCCGCGGAGGCGCCTGGTTGAGGTGCAAGCGAGGCGGCCGGGACGAGCGAGTGAGTACCCAGCGCAGCCCCGACGGGACGGGGATGGGCGCCGGGGGGGAGCCGCGCCGGGGGCCTCCGGACTGAGAGGAGAGGGGGCGAGCAGCCGCCCCCCGGGGAAGGGATGCGGGGGGGGGGTTGAGGGTCGGAGCAGTGGGCCGGTGGTGTGCCTGGGGGACTCGCCTCCCCAAAGTTGCGGTGCGAGTCCGGGGAGGCTAGTGCCGGTGCTGCAAAAGTCAGCCCGACCCAGCTGTGACTTCACCTATTAGCCCCGATGTCTTTCCGAGGAGATTGGCGGAGTTAAACATCCCACAATGGGCGCTCTGGGGCGTCTCCAGCCTGACCTCTACCCGGTTTTAATAGTTTCATAGGAACTTCATTAAATCAATTACTTAGTGAGCACATCATCATTTATTTGTAATTAGCACTGAAGAGCTTGATTTTTGCAGCAGCCCACAGCCCGGTTCCCAGCGGGGTTGGCCATGTACTACAAGCACTTTTGTTTGCTGTGTGTGTTGACTCGTGGTATTATTCGGCCGCAACAATAAAAGTGTAATCTTCACGTCTTAATCTAGCGTTCAGGGGGGAAAGGAAAACAAACATGGCACGGACGAGGCACCGGTTCCCCATCTCCATGCCCCCCCCCGCCCCGGGCTGTCGGCCCCACTGCGCGCAGCCGGGCGCGGTGCGGCGGCGGCTCCCGGGGCGTGCGGCCGGGAGGAGGGACGGGAGGGTGGGACGGAGGCCGGGGCCGAAGGGGGGGAAAGGGAGGAAATGGGTCATCCGCAGCCAGGACAAAAGGGAGCAGCGCGGTGCCTTGAAGGGCATGAAATAAGGGTTGCAGCTGCGAATCGGCTGCCCGCGGCCCGGCAGAGCGTGGGCGTGTGTGTCAGGGGGGAACCAGCGGGCCTCAGCGCTGGGGGGCACAGCGAGGCGGCTCTCGTTTTGGGGATTGCGGGGCAGGAAAGGGATGGGTAGGGGCAGGGAAGGCCTCCTCGGACGTGGAGTGGACGTGACCGTTGTTGGGGAGGGTGAGGAATAGGGGGAAGAAGCATAACCACGTAACCAGCCAGGCCTCCTCGCTTCTCCCGCAGCCAGCATCTTGCCATCGCGGCTCCCACAGGGAGGCGGCTCCACGCGTGGGGCGCCCCACGGCCGCCCCCAGGCGACAGCGCCTGCCCTTTTCTCCCACCGCAGAGGCTGCCGCAGCCGAATCGCTGTGCATCCCGGCCGGGCCTGCTGCGGGGCCCGCCGGCGCGATGAAGGACAGGGATGCCAAGCGAACCCAAGGGGAGAGGGGCTTTGTAGGCCCCTCCCTCCTCGGGCTGTGCTGGCCCCCAGAAAGGCGCCCTCCTGGCGGGCTGGGGTCTGGAGAATGGGGACTGTTTTGGGCTGTCTGTCTGCCGCCCTCTCACTTCCTTCCCGGTGCTAGGCGGGAGGTGGGGGGGGGGGGGAAGCTGAAGTCCCGTTAGAGGCGGCAGCACACCCGCAAGCTCACGGGCTTATGCACCCCACCCTTAGGCAGTCACGGGTGGGCACTGGTGCAAGGACCCATGAGTGAAACAAAACGAAGGAGAGCGGGTCATGCTATATGTACGCCTGTACGGAAAGAGTACTGTGTTCGGCCCTGGAGGCACCCCGACTCTTGGTCCTCAGGCGCTGCCCACATTTCGGCAGTTCACCTGCAGAGGGGCCCTCTTGCCCCGCTGCCGCCCCGGATCTTCCTCACGGAAACCCGGCGAGGAGAACAAGACGAACAGCCAGTACTTGCCTGGGCCGGCGCCTCCCGGCTGAGGGGGTGGGGATGATCCTTAATTTCCACCCTCGTCCGAGGCAAGGCAAGTGCAGGGGAGGGTGTAGATGTCATTCGCGATGGAGCCGTCCCTCATGGTGCCGTCGGGCATCTCGTCGGGGACTGTGGGTCTCCGTAGGCCCCGGCTTGGGCCATGGGGGAGCGAGGCTCGGAGGCCCCCAACAGCAAGGGCCGAAGCGGGGGGGGGGCTGATGGCTTTGGCAGGACAGAGGCCGCCGTGCAGGACCGCCGGGGCGGCTGCGACGCCGTTCGCATACGGGTGATAAAACAGGCGGGGAGGCAAGGGGGGCGGAAAAAACCCTCGCGAAAACACTGCTCGGGATTCGTGCAAGTGCTGGGGGTTTCAGGAGGTTCCCAAAGTCACCCACATAGCATGGAAAAAACCTCCTAAATACTATACGGGAGTCTGAGGGGACAGACGTTCTTTACTTGCGCAGAGCAGCCGGCACGAGGTGTGATTTTAATTGCTACGCATTTTTAATGTTAGAGTACATCGAACATATCCAATCTCTTCTGTCCGAAAACGGCCACCCGAGAAGCCGAGAGCGACGGGTTTGTCGCCGGGGTTAGGATAAATGGGAGTTCCCCGAGATGGCACCGGGGAGGCGGTGAGCGAGGCTGCGCGGTCGCGGAGGTTGTGCGGCTGCCGAGGGCGCTCCCAGCGCGGCACCTTTCTTCTTGCCGAGCAGGAGACAGGGACAGAGCCCAAACAATACAAAGGCGTTTTCTGGGGGAAGGAAACCTGTGTCGTCGTCATCCCCTCCCCATCCGCAAATCCCCGGGGCGGCTTCGTCCCCGAGGAGTGCTCACGCAGAGTCGCGGGAGCTGGCACATGCTGCGGGGGGCTATTTTTAGGGCGTGGGGCTGGGAGTGGTGGGGCAACCCTGGGCTTTGCAGAGCGGGAGAGGTGCAGGTGGAGAAAGCAGCGCAGGCTGCAGCTGGGGGAGTCAGCACGTCTGATCCGCGGATGACACGAGTTGCTCGTGGGTGGAGGGAGAAAGAAAGAAGGACCGCCCGCCATCCACTCTCCCCCTCCAACCCAGAGCCTGAATTCGCCGGACAGGCGCCGTGGTGCGCGCTCCCGCTGTGCGCGGATCCGAGGAACGTAGGTAGCCTGGAGCAGAGGCACCTGCCGGTGGCCAGGAGCGGGTCCTGCCCGCGGCCGTGGCCGTGAGTTTTACGAAACAGGGAGCAGCCCGGACGTGTTTTAAATTCTAAGCTCTGTTTGGGGGGGCGGGAGGTGCTGCCGCTGCGCCGTGGCGAGGCCGCATGGGGAGGATTGTCCCGAGGGGAGCCCGGCCCCACGCGGAGTCACGGACACTGCCCGTGGCGGGCGACCAGCACTCCCCGGCTCCCTCTCCTGCTGCTCCATGGCTCGTCCTGCCTGGCCTGCCCCACTTGTGCCTACTTATGCTTGTCCGTCCTGCCCGTGCCTGCCCTTTCTGTCCGTCCTGCTTGGTCCTGTTTCTTTGCCCGTCCATGCCTTGCCCAGCTCGCACCTCCCCGGCGTGCCCCCCGGACTAGCAATCCTCAGCCTCTGAAGCTGGTGCTTTTCATCGCTGGCAGGCAGCTCATGTACAATTATTGGGGGCTGCACCGTCTCGCAGCCAACCCTCTCATCTGCAATAAGGAGGAGGAAAGCTGCCTTCCGTGGAAAATGGGTGAGGAAAGGAGGTTCAACAGGGCAAATCCAGTTAGCGATCCGCTATCTGAAACCTGGAAGTGGCTCCCAGACAGCTACCATCACCAACTTGGATTGCAGATAGTATTTGAAAGTTGGGACCATGCTATCAAATATTTTACTCCAGCTGTTTAACATTCCCTTACCCAGTTATTAAACAGAAATGGGAGTAAATTAAAATGGCACAGTAAAATGAAACAAACCCCCTCTTCATTCTACTAAGAGACAACACCTAATTAAGGAATATTTTAATTCCACAAGAATGCAGACTCTCCGTGGTGATATAAAACTGCTCTTTTAAAGGCATAGCCAATTACAAACTAACCCAGCTCAGACCAAGTTTAGGCACATGTCGGTCCCAGTCCCAACTTGCCAAGGGCCAGGGCAGGCCAAAGAGAGCAGCCTGCTGCCTTGACTCTACCTCAGCCCAGATACTCTCACGGTGGGGAGCCTCCTTTTGACTTTTATGTTCTCATTTCTTGCAGGACAGGGAGGCTGGCTTGGCCCAGAGCACTTTTTCAGATTCCAGGTTTGCTGGTGGCAAGCCAGGGTAGCACCAGACACTGGCTTCAACAGCAGTGCCGAAGTGTGCCTAACTGTCGGGGATAGTCCTTGATCCTTTTTCCCCCTCTTCTCTAGCACAGAAAAGAAAGAAAGCTTCCCTTGAAACTGTTGATAATGCACTTCCTGGGAACCTTGGATTATTTTATGCTGTACCATCACCTGGTCTAGGGCTCAGGACAATCTTCCCAAGATTTTTTCAACTTTTACTTCATCAGTACTTAGGTTTCTATTCACTGTTTGGAAACGTTCATATGCCAGATGCATTTGCCATGTAGCGCATCCTTCAGGGACTAGAGAAATATAACCCAGCGATGAGATTAACCTGCCCCAATCACTGGGAGCATAGCTATTGGGTTCAATGCTTGCAGGTGGAACCTGGGATCTTCCCAGGGGTATGAGCCTGCTGGGTAGTGCTTGGAGAGAAAGCTTTGGGCTGGGTGCATGCAATCTTGCACCAGACTGCTCTTAAATAGAAAACAGGGAAAATGGGAAGATCTTAAGCCCAAATACAAAAATGAACTGTGGGCATTGAGCTCTTCCAATGGGGCAGCAAAGCAGGTGAGTAGCCCCGGTTCCCCAAGATGGTAATGAGCTGGCAAGCTAAGGATTTAGAAGCACTTTATAGCCGTGTAAATAGAGCTATTCATTGTTTTGTAAGGTACGATAAAGCAGGAGTCTATCTGCCTCTTGGCTGCTCCAGTTCTGCTTTGTGTTGTCCCCAAACAGAGACTATTTCTGCAATTGCAACTAAAACCCCTCTAGACACAGATAACACATACATGTACACACACCTGGTTCCCAGCCCTCCCTTCCGTGCAGGCACTGATCTCACCAAAATACCCTCAGATCATGTTCATTAGGAGAGTAAAATCCACAGGGATTTTCCCAGGATATAGGGGAAAGAAAAACAACCTTGAAAGGAAGGCGATACTGCTGGCATTCAGCCGCCTTCTGCCCTGAGCTCTCCAAGGACACAGTCAACCCCTTACCACTGTGCAGAGCATAGGGCACAGAGTGACAGCAAGATCCCCTTTAATGGCAGATGTGGCTTTATATGAGCGTCCTGTTTTGTAGTGTTTGCTTTATTTTTATTACCTTGCCACATAAAAAGCAGAGACCCAGCTTTCGTAGGGATCAAGGCATTGCTCCCTCCCTTTCTCAGTTGCATATCTGTTGAGGAACTAAGAATTTTACAAAACTCATTTATTATATCGAAATCAAATTAAAAGTGTCAGTGTGGAGGCTTTTGTTTTAAAAAAATTGTTCTTAGTGTCAGAAAAGATAGAGCCAAATCATGGTCAAGTCTATCTTACCTGCTGCCCTGTCAGAAACATAACTTGCAGCTTTCACTCTCCCCAAAGCACCTGTGAGTCTGATAAGCTGGTAGGGGCAGGGGTGGAGAGGAACATGTGTCCCATCCTCTGACTGGGCAGCTAGTCAGCCCAGATGTGGGACTGGAAAGGGTGGTGCTGAAATGAATGGGCAGAGAGCCTGTGCTGGTCCCCAGGAGAGAGGGACATTCACATTTTGTATACCACCTCTGTCTGCTCCTTCAAGGAGGGCCACCTTCACCTCCTGGGAAAAGGATCCCACCCTCTACCTTTGCACTACCTGGGCAGCTCCTGTGCTCTGACACGACACACCACCTTCTAGCTCAGGATTCCCCATGGCAACACCGAACTTCTGATTCACGGAGGGCAGTAGTACCATTTTCTGTGCTAGCATGGGGCCCAGATGCTCCCCAGTGACAAAAGGGATGGATACGTGAACTGCTGGTGACATGGATGTGCAGGCTTGTCCGTGGCTGCCAGCTCTGGGAGTGAGTGTAGATCAGTGCTGGCAGAAGGTGCTTGATTGATGGCTGGGAGCTACGGGGGACTATGGTAGATATGTTGTGCCAGCTTCTGTGTACCAGTCCAGAAAACCAGGGATTATATCAAAATGGCAGGTTACAACCATGCCTAAATAAAGGTGCTTGCTTACAAGTGCAGTGAACCCAACCATTTCCCAATGCCAGCACTACACTTGCTTTCCACAGTTGCATCTGTGGCTTGTCTGAGCTCTACACGTTGGGGAATTTAAAAACAATAATTCGTATTTTTTTCCTTGTTTCTGAATGAACCAGGCTCCTGCAGGGGGGAATATTTTTCTGTTCAGGGATATAGCATTCTACTCAAGGCAACTGGAGAATGAAAATGTAAATGTATAAAGCTGTGAAGAGATAATACACGGGAAAATGATTTTTAAAATACAGAGGTAAAACCAGGATTACACTTTTTAAGAAGCAGTTTGTAGACTCTGTGGCAATAAGAATTGGCATGGCAAATGTGAAATTTGGCTATCCATATATAGATGCTATCGGGATCCTCCAGCAGCCATTTAAAAAAAAAGATTAAGGTCACGACGTGATGGTGTGCAAACATTAAAGTGTGCATACATGCACATGCATAAACAGACATATATGTGCACACACACATCTTTACAGCTGGCACTGTGTGATTATTCCTTTGTTTTCAGGAGGTTTAGAAATTTTGAAGCGCTCTGATAATTTACACTTACCTATAGAGTCTCAACCATTAGGGTGGCACCTGGTTTGTTTCTTGGTGATGTTGATGTCAGTAATTTATTTCAATGACCAGAGGGGACATGCTATGCATTAATGAATACTTGTGTGCTCTATACATATTCAGATTTTGACTCCTGAGACTGTGCACGTTTAGTTTGCCAAGAGATGCTGCTGTCTCTCCAGCAGGTGTTATTAACTGAGGCAGCATTAAAGTGGCAAACGGGGCACTGGGAGAATATCTCTGATAGCTGAGAAGGGCCAGGAACAGATCACATACTAAACTTCACTAATGTTGAAATACAGAGGACATTATCTTGGAATGAAAAGTTATTTGAAACTCCAGTCTTTGAGTGAGGAGTTCATAATGGGATCTATTACATTTCAGAGCCAAAACTATGTTGCCAGGTTATGAGCTTGGAATTCTGTCATGGTCCAGTCGCTGCTGCCTAACCCTCTCTTCAGGCACCAGCACTGCATTTTTAAAGGGCAGTTTGGGAAATGTGTGGTTTGGGAGGAAGCAGGGATGCCAGGGAAGTCAGTCTGGTTCAAGACTGACTCTTTCTTTTTGTAGCACAGGAGGGAGTGCCGGGCCCACGGCATCATCAGCTCAGAGGAGGTGAGGGAAACACAGACAGAATTACTAACCACATCTCCCTCCATGACAAACTTGTTTGCCTTGTAAGAAGTGAGATGCTTCTTCAAAGCATAAAGGAGAGGGGATAACTGGCAGGTGGGGCTCTGCTTGAGCATGCAGAGATTTTCTCCCCCTTCCCTGAGGTCTATTTTTTGTGGTTGTGGCTGTCTTTGAAAGGCAGTAATGAGGTCGGAAATCTTCACGCTCCTTTTGGTGTTGAAGGGTTTCAGAGCTGGATTGATGCTGGATGGCTGGAAAGAGAGAGTCCAAAACAGGAGCGATATTTGGGGCTCATGTAGACAAAGTAATTCTTTTTGTGTGATATATGCGCAAATCATTTGATATATGTGACTACATGGACAGCAAGCAGAGCAGGATCGTTACAGGTTTTCCCAAATCTATCCAAGTCTAAATTGTTTTCCCAAATCCCAAGTCTAAACTGTTGCCGAACACCATTGTGCAAACTTGGTTGTTCTTGGTTCTAAAAGGCTATCTTCTTTTGGATCTCTTCGGGATGGTATTAAATTTTAATCGACAATATAGATTTCTAACTCAGCTAATCCTAAGGGTGCCCTTAAGACAAATCAACGTGGCATTGGTAGGAAGAAATAATTCCCTTAGTGAAAGCTGAAAGGTATTTTTTGTCTGTCTTGTGTCAGAGAAATAAAAATCTTCCCCCAAATCTCTTCCAAGAGACACGGTCAATGCACGAGGCTGAGAGCTGGGACACATAACCACTAATCCCAGGTCTGACAGACCTCCTTGGCAGCAAATCTCCCCAGCCTCCCTTTCAACACCTGTAAAATGCAGATAATGAGAACGACAGCCCCCCTTCCTCGAGTTCGAGGCGCTAGCTAACATGTGCCGAGCTGCTGGAAGCTGGTCTCGCAGGCGTGCCTGTGTACAACCAGCTAGCCCTGATCTACGCGCTGGTATTTTGTTGCCATTTGGTTGGCATAGATATCCCACAACAGCACAGTGCTCCAGACGATCATGGGCAGGCATGTAGCAGTCATCCTTTGTTTTCTTTAAATGATTTCCAGCACCAAATAACATGTCTTTTTCTGGAGCTGCAGGCAAACCATTTGGCCTCCTGGCAAACAGCTTTCCTAGTCCTCATGAGCCCACTGCCCTTTGCTGGGTAGGCTCACATTGTGTTTTCTACCCCTTTCTCTCAAAATGTTTCTTTTGCAGAGGGGAGGGGGAGAGGGTGTGCTCTTGTTTTATTTCATTTTTCGAGCCTCAGAACTGGCAGAAAATACCTCTGAATAAGCATGGCTGATATAGAGCAAAGGCCATGGGGGGATGAACATGAGCCAGCAGTGTGCCCAGGTGGCCAAGAAAGCCAATGGCATCCTGGCCTGTATCAGGAACAGTGTGGCCAACAGGTCCAAGGAAGTGATTCTTCCCCTGTACTCAGTGCTGGTGAGGCCACACCTGAAATACTGTGTCCAGTTCTGGACCCCTCAGTTCAGGAAGGATATTGAGGTCCTGGAGCAGGTGCAGAGAAGAGCAACGAGGCTGGTGAAAGGACTTGACCACAAGTCCTATGAGGAGAGGCTGAGGGAGCTGGGGCTGTTCAGCCTGGAGAAGAGGAGGCTCAGGGGAGACCTCATCACTCTCTACAACTCCCTGAAAGGAGGTTGTAGCCAGGTGGGGGTTGGTCTCTTTTCCCAGGCAACTATCAGCAAGACAAGAGGGCATGGTCTCAAGTTGTGCCAGGGGAGGTTTAGGTTAGATATTAGAAAGAATTTCTTTCCAGAGAGGGTAATCAGACATTGGAATGGGCTGCCCAGGGAAGTAGTGGATTCTCCATCCTTGGAGGTTTTTAAGATGAGACTGGATGTGGCACTCAGTGCCATGGTCTAGCAACCGCAGCAGTAGTGGATCAAGGGTTGGAGTTGATGATCTCTGAGGTCCCTTCCAACCCAGCTGATTCTATGATTCTATGATTCCTGGCTGCATGGGCTGTACACTCATGATTAAGGTTGGTTTTAAGAGGGTTCTTCGTAAAGCAGCCAACAGACCCCAGCGTGAAGCGACAAGAGATCTCGAAAATGCCAAAACGGCGCTCTAAGTGCATTTTTTTGTCCTAGGAGAGATTTTTAGAAAACTCTTCTATATTGACACACTGTCAAGGAGTGAACAGGAGAAATATTTCTGATTTTCAGGCTGAAACATAGTGCAACAACTCGTGCTATGGCTGTAATAAAGGTGAAAAGAGACAAGGGAAAACAAGCACTTGCTCAGCTCTTGCCTCCACACTTTCTGCAGTGTGTCTGTGACCTGAGCAAGCTGATGCCTCTGCTGCACAGCTGCCACCACAGTGGCCTGCAGTGTCACGGGGAAACTGTCCAGATGCAACCAAGGCCACCAGCCCTGGACACACAGTACAACCTGTACCGATGCTTAACTCTGTAAAACGCCGAGCAGGGCCACACTGATCACACCAAAAGCTACTCTTCCTATTGCATCAGTAAAGTACTCTTCCCCCCTCTTTTTTTCCCTGAGAAAGCCCTGTCATGGCAGAGAGGGACCAGGCCACACCAGGGACTGGAATTTAAGAGCGCTGAAGCCTACATCCACCTCCTGTCCTGTTACTCCATGTTGGAGATACCACGTTGCATCTGTCCCTCTTTCATTTCTCCTGTTTTTTAGATCAGGCTTGTTCGTGTTATGTGTACCTTAAGTAGAACCAAGGGGGCTTCCAATTCACTGTGGTAGTAGTAGGAGCAGTAGTAGTAAAAATAGTAATTATAATTATATTAAGAAACTGGGCTGTAGCCAAAACAAAATCCCTTTTCACACATTCCTACTTAGATATAATCCATAAAACTGCATTTTTATGTCAACACATTGGCAATGCTATAACCCAGGGGCTGGAATAGGCAAAGGCATAGCTATATGCATATTTATTTTATATCAGCTCATTTTTACACTAGTGTGTGCATAATTGCATGGCATGTAAGAATTTATTCTCCTGTGTTCACTGGGATATCCATTCATAGCAGTGTGCCATTTACACAGCAAATGTTAAATGACTTTAGTTTGTTATTCTGTGTGGTACACAGGTAGCCTAACCTTTTTTGATCAGCTGCAAACTGGTCTAACTCTTTTATGGCACCAGAAAGGATCACCAGGCTTATAATTTCACAGAAGCAGGGAATTGGCTCTTGCCACTTGTAGCTTCAAAAAAGAAAAAAAATAAAATTAAGACTAATTGCATGAGGTGCTACCACTTCCCTCCTCTGATGTGGCATCTCCCATAGCAGCAGATTGTATTGCTGGCTCATCCAACCCTGGAGTCAGGTGGTTGTCAAGAACTGACTTTTTCCCCTCTGGTATTTTGGCTCTAGGTCTCCAGGTTGGAGGTCACAGTCTTCAGCACCTGCTAATAATTTTTTAACAGATGATAGAAAGGAAAATTTCCAAATACAGCAGATACAATCTGCTGTAGCCTGGCTCAAGCATGGACCACAGGGTTCACTTGCCCTAGAGATGGGGAGCTAATGATGTCCATTGTTTTAGCAATTATGTTGTCTTTCTTGAAGATGATGGTCAATGCAGCACCTTTGCTGCAGAGGGGAAGTAGGCTGCGTGTAAGCTCTCCTCTTTCTACTCTAACAGCTCCCAGCTCCACCACCACCACTACGGGCAGGAGAATCCACACTACCAAGAATTATAATTTGCATTATTTCAAACAAGCTTTTATTTAAAATCCAAAGAAAACATTGCTTATTTGCAGGTTCAAATTCTTACCACCATGGTAAGAATTCAGATGCTCTGTTCCTCACAGAGTTCATGTCTAAAACAAGTCTTGACATAAAACCTCACTTGAATATTTCTGGCAGCTCTCTGTCTCATGACTTCCACCACCCTTTGCTAAGCAAGTCCCCTGCCCCCTTCCCTCTGTTTTTCTTGTGATAGTATGTGTATTTTAATCCAATATAACTATTTGTTCTCATAGCCTTCCCTGGTCAGCAGGAAGTAATGGGACCCCTGAACGGCTCTTTAGAGGCAAGGGAAATAAATAAAAGACAAGGAAATTGAAAGAATAACAAAGAACATACCACCAAGGGCAGGTTTCCCTTAGGCTCAGGAGGCAAATAACAACAGGTGTGGAAGGCTGTAGACGAGACAAAATGTCTCATAAGGTTTTGTCACTCTCTGATGGCACTGGCTACAAATAAATATGCCTTTTTTTCTTTCTTCTGAGTCCTAAGCTGATACAAGGTGTAAATGAGGAGAAATGCAGAAGGATCAACATTTGCAGAGTGCATGTTACAGCTGGGGCTTTTGCCACTGCCTTTTCCCAGTAAGTATGAATATAACTACATATGCACATCATATACATCTATAACATCAGCCAAGTCTCTGCTCTGGTAACTGGTATGGGGGAGGTGCCTTGCCTTCCTCCAAGGAGTACTTGTTCATCCTCATCCCAACCCACAGGTGATGGATACACACGCTTTTCTCCTATGTTGCATTCGGAAGTTACCTTTAGGCTCTCTTTCACAAATTAAGTACTTTCTAACATACCCATCATAGGGTCAGAGCCTAAAGGTGAAATCAGAGTCTAGGTGAATGTTATTCCCCTCTTTTCCTCCTTTATTTTTTTCTGCTTGCAATACTCTTGTCAAATTTAGAAATTATAGTTATTTTCCTGCCAATGTTTTCTGCTTCCATGTGGCAAACATTTCTCTTTCCAGTGGAGCAGAAGCCAACATGGCTGCCTCGAGCATGCATGGGTTTTGTGTATCCTGTCAACACTTTCTGAGACAAAGTGAACAGTCCCAAGATCTGTTCTGTCTCCCTCTAACCCCCTCGTGCGTCAACCCTTGGTTTTAGTGCATCGTGCATGAACCTGAGGCAAAGTACTGGGTACTTTTTTCTTGTAAATATGATTTTGAGGACACTGCTTGTTTTATCAGAACTATGAACCCTTTTCTGACTTTTCCCTGTACCTTTTCAAGCCTTGCTATTACTAAAAAATGTGATGTAACACCCAAAGCACAGACTTTCACATGATTGTATCTGAGTGACTACTCTTAGTTGCTCAAGTTTCGGATAAATGGATCATTTGTCCTAATTGCTCATTGTGTGAACTTTTGATAAGGACTTTGGCCTGTACAAAATACAGATGGCTGTTGTTGCAAGGTATGAGACAGTGTGATGAGCTGGTGTATCTTGCTGTCCTTTACAGATGGAGGAGGTGAGTGGGTTGTAGAAGTGTACTGGAGGTGTCAATGCATACCATTATCCTTTTTGTTAGGCACCCAGCACACGCACCCTTAGAGATAGGATTCCTGGCTTGGTGGCCATTATCCATCCTGAACTACAATGGTTCTTAAGGAAAACATGAAGCATTAGGGAAAAGAGTTTCAAGACACGCAGGTTTCTCTTGTCAGTTCATCTTAAATATTTCTGTCAGTTGTTCTTGTTACATTCATCTTCTTTCATATAAATACATTTATAAAATGAACAAGTATAGTAGTTGCATGTGCTTGTTAATATATAGGGCTATGCACTGCTTCTGGAAAAGTCTGTTGTTGTGGATGGATATTATCTTGAAACATGTGTGTCCCTTTGCCATGGAGAAATCCCTTTGCCATGAGAACTTGGGTAATGAACTGGAGATTAGTTCATGTTTTCCATCATATATCTGCTTATGTCTATTAAGGGGCTTAATTGGAGTCAGTAGCTCTAGGTCCTAAGGAAGTATGTTAGATTGGTTCTCTCTCCTTTTCAAATCAATCTCCCTTTTGATTTCATATTTTGCACTCTGGAGAACAACAAGTATGAAACTGTCCATATACTGTTCCTTCGTCACATAGTATGAGCATTGCAGCCTCTGCTGAATAGTTTTTAGCTGTTTCTAAGGTTATAGAAAAAACCACCCCCTTTCTGTTTCACATGAATACCTTTAAAAACTAGACCTTAAATATGGTTTGCGTTTTTCAAGTATTGAATCAGGTGGTCATAGGTGGATTTTTGCGTGCTAAGTTAGAACAGATGTAAAATGAAACAAGATTTCAGCTCCTAGCATAGGCTAAGTGCCAGCTTCCAAAACCTGTATTTCAGGGTATGTTTTAAGTTTTGCTTCAGTTTTTATGATATCATTGTTTACTGTGTTGTCAACAGATTTGCTTCTGCTATACCTCTGCCCTTATGATACATGTACTGATGACTGCTTAACTCTTACCAGAGTGTGTCTCCCATATTGTGAATAAATTGCAGCTTGAAGTTGCCACAGAATCACTGTTTTATTTATTTTGGTGGTGTTATGGTTCTGCCACGATGGACTTTGAGTGTGATTCTGTTACTTTCAGCAAGTCCATGAAAAAATCATGGTGTCTTGTCCTCTATCTGCCACCTATACATCAAAGAACGTGATTTGACATATAGCTAGTCCAAGGGTTGCCAAAGACATATGCCAGTTGGGACAAGACCAAAATGATGATGAAAAATAGCCATGATCACTCAGGGCAGAATGTGCCCTTACAACTTCATTCAGTTAAATCCAATAATGCCTCCAAAAGTGACTGTTGCTTCATGCCTTCCCTCTTCTTTTGGGACTACTTTTTTCTGTCACTGCATTAGACACCATAACAGAGCCATGGTACTGAGAATTGCAAAGATTTGTTCTGTGGCCGACTGGAGTCTTTGATCTGTGGCACTGAAGCTTTCCATCATCCATATGCTGGCAGGGCAGGGACAGAGGTGAGTTTGGAGACTGGCAGCCAGGGGGTGTAGCATGAAGACAAAGGCTGGGACTGGTGTCAATGATCTAAGAGCTTTTGTTTTCACAGCACCTTTCAGGGAAAGGATGGGGCGATATATGGAATGAAAGGATGACAAAGACCAGACAGCATGGACATCTCTTCTAGACCTCTCAGCAAACAGTGTGGGACATGCATCTTGGCAGCTGTTTGGGGCCAAGGAGCTCAGAGAAATTCACCAAGAGACAAGGGACAGGAATGGATGCAAGACATCCTTGCACTCTGACAGAAGCCAGGTGGTCATTTCTGCAGTCCTTACTCAAGCCAGGCTCTCCTTGGACCAGCAAGACTTTGGTCCCTGTATGGACTACAGATTTTGGGCTCTGTGGTGGCAGGTTTCTGCAAAAAACTGGTGCTGCAAGGCCATTGCTCGGGGCTTCACCAGGAGAGAGCGAGCACAGGAGGAAGGGATGTTTCCGAATGAGAAATAGCTGCGTTTTTTTAAATGAGTGATTTGTTGGCTTCAGGCAAATGGCAGAAGGTTTTGCTGAAAAGGCTTCTTTATGGGATTGTGGTTTTGCTTGGGGTAGCTGAAAGAAGTCTGTAAACCCCAGGAGCTCAAGGAGTTTGACAGGTTTGACAGGCCTTCCTGCTACTTATGAACAGGAGGTTGGAGCAAGTGTTCCTGAGATCACCCCCCTGTTTTCCATCAAAGCATGCTGTCAAGTCAGAGGAAGAGAGAAACTGTTTTCTTCTCCCATTTTATTTTCTTACATAAAGATAATCTTAGAAACCTTAATTCTGGATCTTTTAAGCATTGTATTATCTGGGCTTCCCCTCAATACAAAATTCCTGTCAACCTTTTTAGGCTTTGGATTAGACCCTTCCACAGAGCTTTGAGTACGTTAAAATCATTACAGCAATAATCATTAGTGACAAAGGGGAGTCACACCAAAGACTGGTGTACATCACCTCTGGAAAACATGCCAGCTCTAAAGAGCCATACTCTCACCTGCACCACGTTACCACTGTCATCTTTTGTGTCCACTTACCCTACCATGCTTCATGTGCTGCCCTGTCCAAAAGTGAGAAAATGATGAAAATTATAAAAATGATGAATGACAATAATTAAGGTAATGAAAATGAAAACAACTGTAGAGCTATATCTGTGTCATGTGTAATGACAGGGCTGCAGCTTCTGGTGCTGACAGGGAGAAAAGCCCTCTTGACTCTCCCTGGGTCAACCTATGCCTACACACTACCCCGACTCAGTAAAGGGAGTGAGTGCTTCTAATTAAATCACATACACCCCGAATGTGCAAAGCAAAGGGCTTGGATTTCTGCTGTAACAGGAGTAGCTGCTGCTGCAATATTTAAACCATCTCTGGTCAGAGAGCTGTTGCAGTGCTTGAGCTGGGGGTCACCAGCCTCCAAAGGGAAAGCCTGGAAAGAATCAGTAGTTCATGAAAAATGTACACATAAGGAGGAATTTCCTATTTCTTTGATTGCTGGTAATTTAATTTAAAAGGAAATCCAGTGACAACTTCCCAGGAAATAAATGCTGTATTGTAAATCTCTGTGGTGAAAAGGTGCTTAGCTGAAAATCAACTGAATTCTTCTTACTCTAGTTTCTAATTGTGGCTCAGTTTCTAAACCAGCCCAAAGCTTGGGAAACTGAAATGAGCTCCGATAACATGAACAGAATGCTTAGGGCAGAACAAACCCAAGAGATTAAGTTAAACTTGCCAGCTGAAGCAAGCCTCTGAGCTTTATCAAACATGCAAGCTGAAGAAAACTCTGGAGCCAGCACGTGAGCCTGCTAATATCTTCTGCAAAATCTTCCAGCCACAAGGAGCTCCTCAGACCTGGGTAAGTCTCCTACCTCCTGAAGAGAAGGAGCAGCTTAGTTCCAGAGGCTAGTTGGGTAATTTTGTAGTCCTTAGCTCTGGTGTCACCTGACCAGCCCACCTTATCCAGCTGACCCAGCTGGGAGGCTCATGGGCAAGTCACTTTATTCAGCACCAGCTCAAAAAGTAGAAACTACAATATCATAGGCAAAGCACCAGAGAAGGCTAGTTGGGCTGAAGAAAGAAAAGCAAGCCCTTGGGTGTAAATCCTCTAGCTTCTATTTTACTCCTTTTATAAACTTTTTTTTTTTAAAATTCTTATTGAGGTCTTTTAATACAAATTATTTCAACCTTTTAATTCTCATACAAAACCGGTTTCTGCTTTTCTGTGCTCACTGCTGTGGTGGACTATGTCCTACCACTCTCAAGTATTTTTGTGGAATAAGTATTTCTTCCCCCTTCTGGATAGAGAGTCATGAAACTTTGGGGCTTCTTTCACATCATCTAGACACTTATCTGGTTTCTTCAGTTAGGATAATGACTGCAAGCCCCAAATGACTTTGCTAGAACTATGCAAACACGATAAGAGGTGACTTATGTCCCAGAATGCATATAAACAAGACAGGAAATACTAATGTTCCAGCTGTGCAAAGAGGAACCAATGCACAGCAAAACTTAAGAAACATTTCCACGTAGAAAGTGTATGCTAGGAGCAAAAATTCAGTTTGGTCCTACCCAGTGCTTTGTCACCTTGTGGTTCTCTCTCTGACTAGTTTTTCTCTCTGTGGAATTAAATGTTATCTTCCAGGTTTGCTCTTTGTAGGTGCAGATCGGGCAGGGGGGCTAGAGGGGTTATCACCACAGTTCATAGATTTCTTGTGGTGAATGTGGACCCAGTGATGCTTGTGCTCTGAGTTGCAGCTAGCTCTAGCTGCCAAGCTCTCCCTGTTTGCATAATCAACTGCATCACATCCTACAAATGAAAACCAGAGCATCCTTCAGATACCTCAGTCATTAAACAGTTGGTTACAACCATATGAAACCCTTCAGGAGCTGTGGGAATTTCCCTATGGCTCCCAGTCTGGGATTTGGGCTGCACCTCCCCCTGTAGTCCTTCCTCACAAAGTATTCCTGCTCTCGTGACTGCCTTTTGCTTGAGTAAGGGACGTCCAACATAGCTTTTCAATTTGAACTCAGCTCCCACTCCACAACTCATTTTTATTTTACTGGGATACCAGTGAAGCTGTAGCTCAGTAACTGATGTTAAGAGGAACTTTTAACACCTCAACAGCAAATGGAGGAGAGTGTTTCCCATTAGTGGCTGAGGAAGTAGTACTCCTGTAGCTTCAGCCTTGAAAGCTAATGAAGCTCAGATTGTGGCCATGGCCTTTGATGTAGAGATGCCTGAGGTCAGTGTAGCTTTCAGAGGTGCCAGTGCTATGCTGTGTCACTGTGTTCATTTGGGCGAGGGCCCAATAACTCTAATCCTGTAATCATGTTTCTGTAAGCAACAGCATTTATGGTGCAGATAGTGGGGAATAGCTGCAGTGGTAATTAAATCAGGGATATACTATAGAGGAAAAGCTAATCCAACCCTGTAATATTTCCAGTAGAGCAAGTTACAGCCAACTAAGTCAGTAAATAAGTAGCAAAGTACTGGAATTGGTGGAGGGAGAGACTGTGGGGATAAAAATGTCATGTTTGGCCATCTAATCCATCTCCCTGCCAGGACCCTCATTTTTGCTAGGGGAGTGATGTTAACATGCTGGCAAAAGTCAGGAAATTCAAAGCTGTGCCTTGACACTCCATCTTTGTCTCCCACTAATACGTGGGGAGGGGGGGTAAAAGCACCCACTGATGAGTTTGGCACTGCTAGCTTTGAATTTAATTCCTTCTCTTCAGCTGTTTCACAACCTCAGGCCACATAGTATGTATTTTATGTCTTTTAATATAGGCTGTTGTCTCCCAAGTACATACAATGGCATATGCAACTCTAATCGGGGGAAAAACACATATTTGAGTAAATATGGTTTGTCCAGCAGATGAGGAGAGCCTCCAACAAGCTGCTCTGCTGTACTAACGAGTATGTGTATAGACATTTGTGTTATTTTATTTTGCACGATCCTCTCAACTCCATTATAGATAAATCTCTTCCTATGTACATTTTATTAAATCAGATCTCTTTTATACCCTCATTATTTTTAAAAGGAAAAATAAATGGGAGTACTTTGTACCCCTTTTTGACGTGAATATCTCTAACTTTGGTGGGGGTTCTGTATGTGAAATTGGTCATGAAGGATCAGCTCTATATATCAAGGAATAATGAAAAATGTTTGTTTATAGAAAGTCTAATGTCAAACTGCAGACTTCAGTTGCGTTACTCACAAATACACACATGCACATATACAAATAAATTAATATTTTGTATGCTTATATATATATGTATAGAAATACACACATGCGAATATATTTCCTTTAGCTCAGTGCCTGAAAGTTCAGTTGTGGGTATCCTGATTTTGATATATTATTTGTAAACAGAAGGCCAGGGGACTGGAGTATTTCCTTGACTTCAATGGATGATGGGGCCTCAAGCTGTGAACTCAGATTGGGACCTCTAAGTATCCTGCTGCTACCTAACAGCTTGCTGAAAAATGACATAATTTGTGACATCAGCAATATGCTACTTTAATAGAGGTTTATAAAATGGCTTCCACCCTTGTGTGTCAGGACAAAACCATCTATACTTACTAAATCTGATGTTGTCCCCTCACACACCTTGCATCCTTTGTACTTTTTAGGCGTACATGGCTATAAAGTCTCAATATCTGAAGAGCAGTAGAAAATCATTTGGTGACATCCGTGCAAGAACTCCCACCCCACCAGTGCCAGAGATGATGTCACTTTTCAGAAGAACGGTGGCTGCCAGCAGGAGGCTCAGCAATGCAGATTTTAATGTGGAGATTTAATTTCAAATACAGTTCACAGTTTGTATGCAGTTGAAAAATGTTTAATACCACCTGGATGTTCAGGACACTGTTTTGAAATAAATAAATTTCAGTTTGGACAATGCCTCGTCATTTCAATTGCTGCCTTTAAAGCATTTCACAGCTCTGCAAACAAGATGTTTCATATAATTCTAACAGTAACAGCAAAGAACACACCAATTTAAAAATCACCCAAAATAATTCCAAAAAATAACTGACAGCCTTGGATAACAGGACATTAGTCTGAAATTGATTCAGATATGAGAGTTGTAATGACTTTTGGAAATACTCCATTCTATAATACAAGAGGAAAAGAATGATTTGGTGCTTGGAAATGACATTGCCTTTGGGATAAATTTATTTTAAAATAAGATGCAAACTAAACTCCCTCACATTTTAAAGAATATAAACATTGTCAGAACCTGAGTGGCAGTAGGAGGAGTGTGCTTTAACTTGAAAGAGTTGATGCTCTGGATTCACTGCTGTGTCACTGATACACGACTGTTAATTGATGTAGATGTTTAGGCAAAAAAGTTAGGAAAGTAAGTTTCCTATTCTTCCCTTTTTAATTTTATAAGATTCCTCTTTCTCCTCTGTTTTTTGTTGCATCTCTATACATTTTATAGCATTAAAAATTTTTTATAGCATAGACTATAAAAGACCTCAGAGTGCACCTAGTCCACTCTTTCATGAAGGCCCTGTAGCAGATACTTGCCTGGCCTGCTCTTAAAGTAATCTCATCCCTTTCCTTTAGTGACTCATCTCAGTGTGCATCTAATCTTCAATTAGATTATTTTTTTTTTGTTTTACAAATAGCGAAGATATTCACACTTTCCTTTGCTGCAATTTAAACATTATTTCAGCCTATCCTTATGCCTATGGATCCTGAGAGCAAGTGATGAATCCACTGTGGAGCGTGGGAGAATAGTCACGCATCTATCTTCTCCATCCCCATCCCTCAGCCCTTTCTCAGCCACTCTCCAGCAGTATTTCTCCATCTCTTAGGTCACATCTCTGTTAACATTTGTTTTGAAAGTTATGGTCCATGCCCATCTACTTCTTACTTGTAGTTGGTTCTTTGTTCAGGTTGGTAACTGTATGCACCAGAGGAGAAGCAGCATAAGGGCTTCCACAGACAACTCCAGAGAAAGGTCACTTTAGATGATTTTTTACCATGGAGAGAAATGGTTTATCAGATGTTCTAGAACTGAATGGAAGCATGCATGGAAGGGGAGCTGCAAAGGCAGAACTGAGTGGGTTCTGCCAGCTCCTCTTCAAATGCCATCAGGAGCCTCAGGGATGCAAAGAGGAGCACACTGAACCCACAGTGCAGTTGGTGGACTTCAGCCCTGTGTTTACTTTTGGGACAACTGACATGAAATATGGTGTAGAAGCAAAAAACCAATTTCTGCTTTTGTCCGTAACAGTACTTAAAACTAACCTCAGATCTCTGCTGATTTCTTCCCTGTTTTTATGCACACTGACTGTATCAGGAGGGAAAGCCGTGGCTTCTCTTTTCATACTTGGTTCTCACATAAAATAATGGGGGGAGGGGAAGACGGAGGGGAAGATGCAGCTGCAAAAACAGTCAGTGAAAGATAAAAATCCGTATTGTTTTGTTATAGTTTTTGGTGTCCTTCTCCTTCTGGGCACAGAAAAGGCCTCCTCCTGCTCAGATTCAATACGCAGGGGAGCCTTGAGGCTCAGAGCTCCCTTCCTACTTTCCCTAAGCCTTGCTGTCAATTGTGCTTTTGTTCACAGGAAAAAAAATTAGCCCAACGCATGCTAATTTATAGCCAGGGAAGCAATTAAAAAAAGTTTATTATCCTTTCCCCCCTGGCTCTCAAATGGAGTGTTGCAGCAGCAGGGTTTTTTGGTAAGCTTGACACAAACTGATGTCAGTGATGAGGGAGCAAGGCCAGGAACCAAGCACAGGTCTTTACATCTCTTCTCCATGTGAAATGGGACAACCTTCCAGTTTTCTCTGTCTGCCTATATTTGGGAGTGTGTACACTGTAGGAAAATCTAGGCGCAAAGTCACACTTACTTCCTCAGGCTTTGACAGTAAATATGCACTGTACATATTGTTCTCACACACCCGCTTTAACAAATGCTAGTTAAATATTGACCAAAGAATTGCCTAATATAGCAACAATGTAGAGACATAGTTACCTTTTATTACTGAACTTACTATGTGCCTTTTTCTGTAAATTAAGGCATATCCTTAAAATTCAACAAAATATTAGACGCCAATTAATCCACATAGTGGTCAGTTAACCCAGTTTGTCTCTGGATTTTGTAACTCTTTGCAAAACCTTAGAACTACCTCAACAGAGATTTTGCCATCAGCACAGAACTGGCCTTTTCTTTCAGGAGGAGCTGTTTTTTTCAAAACTGATTGTAAAGAAAGCAATAGATGTCTCTACCTACTACATATTTTAAGTGGTCTCTGAGTGAAGTCATGATGTTGAAAGTGCATGAATGCTTTCAAATGAGCAGGTATGCTTTCATATGTACCCCAGAAGCCACTGGTTGGCTTCTGAGTGTGAGGTTGAGGCACTGACGGCACTGCCTCAGGGCAGGCAGGGACGGGCAGCCTCTGCAGGGTGAGCTCCTTCTTGGGCATCTCGTGGGCAAGAGACCATAGCCCTTCCCTGAACTCCCACCAAGTACCATAGACCTGGGGCACCTTCTCTCAGTAGTTCAAAGTAAAACACAGATTCTTCACTGGGGACCCAAGTGCTGATGATTGAAGAGGGTGGAAGTGATTTTGTTCCCCAGCCTGTGCTCTCAAACAGCAACACTAGTGATGTGACCAGGCAGCCCTTGCACATCCACTGCCACTGGTTTCTCCTTCACTTACAAGTGTTTAATTCTGTGTTATACAAACATAGACCTCTTGGTGAGAAATCTGGAGGCAAGTCTGTCAGTGATGGTCAGATTTGCAGTGATATGTGCACTGCTGACTGAGCTGCATTTTTACACAGGACAGAGCATGCAGAGTTAACATGCAGCATTTCCAGTGGCATCCCATAGAGTACCAGACCTACAAAAACTCTACTATATATTAGGGACTACTGCAAAAGCAAGCTAGGAATTAAAATACTTATCAGGAAGACTACACCAGGTCTTCCCAGCATGACGGTCTGCCATAAATTCTAGGCTTTTGCAGGCATTTCTCACACAGAGACAAGGCTTTTTACCTTCAGCAAGCTTCACTTCAGAAAATTCTAAACTGGTATGTGTGCTTGATAGCACAGCTTTAATAACATTAACAGCACTGGAAGAAGTAGGAATAAAATTCTAAACATAAGACACAAAGCTACATGGAGCCAGACTTTAAACTACAGAGGCCCAAGAAGGTAGTATAAGCATTTATCACTCCTCATTCTCATCAGGATGATCAGCTTCAAATAATGCCAGCAGGCAGTGGGCACCTACAACAGCTTAGGAACAGCACCTCTTGCATTTCTGAAGACATCATTCTGAGCAGCACTTCATGTTATTGGCTTTGCTATCATAGATTGGGAGCTTCAGACTTAATTGGAGAAGCAATAACCCTAAACATAGTGAGGCTGTCTGATCTCTCCCCTGCTTGCAGTGTGGGCACATGTAGGACATTTCTGCTCTGCATTCCATTACCTACATCCCAATGTGAGGAGAAAAGACCCCATTCTGTTCCCAGTGAGGGACATCCAGTCCTGGGAGTCGAAGGGAGTTTTGGGGTGCACCAAGAGGACAAGAAGACTGAGTGGGGGGAGGGAATGTGTGATGGAAATAGAGGGCACTAATTTCTTCACTGTCCCTTGCAGGCACCATTGGTGCCAGGATGGTGTGTTTGTACCACTCTGCAGCTGGCCTTTTCATGGGCACCCTGGTCCTGATTGAAGGGGTGTTGTGGGCATGACAGTGGCTGGAGGAGACCATTCTGGTGGCAGAGTAATGAGTGTCATTGAAGGACCTCATTCTTCTTCCTCCTTCCTTCCCCCTCCCCTTGCTTCCTTCCCTTTCTCCTTGGTGTCCAGGGCTCCTGGCAGAAGCCCAGGAAGGCGTGGGGCTGTCTTGATCCCTGCGGGGCCAGGGACCGCCCTCCACCCATCCCTCCATCCCCACCCACCGGTGTCGCGGCTGCATCCCGGCGGTCCTGCGGCAGTGCGGAGCGCTGCAGGGGTCTCACTTCTGCCGCCCCGGGCGCTGCTGGCAGCTTCTCGACCCTGGGTGGGGAGGACACCCCTCCCGTCTTCGGGCGCCTCGTGCAAATGCCAGCACTCCGAACCGACCCGCAGCCGCCCTCCTCTCCGGGCGCTGCTCCCCGGGGCTGCCCTCCGCGGGATGGGCGGCTCCCCAGCCCCAGCAACGGGGAAAAATAGCAAATGGTATACTTGCCCGTACGGGCTTTTATTCCCTTCTTCCCACTTTTTTATCTTCAAAATAGTCGTTGTAAGCTAGCCCTGTCTCGGGGCTTTGCCACGATCTGAACTTGAGGGAGGTGAAAGTGGCAGAAGAGAGTTGGAGGGATGGGATGAATGAAATGTGGTCCAAGTTAGTTCCCCCCCCGCCCCGGCCTCCTTTCCCCCTCCAATTCGTAATCAGAAATTACTGCCCGAGGAGCAGATACTTCGTTTTATTGGCTCGTTAAAAAAAAGTTTTCAAAGTCTAATTTCCACCAGATACATTGATTTTCCGTTGAAAACAGAATTAAAACAATAAGCGCGGGTAGGTGCCATTAAAGCTAAGCCATCTTTGGCTGTTAATCACGGGAAAGAAGTATTAGGAAAGTCAGTAAAGGAGCACTGGGTTTGAAGCGCAAAAATCCAGAGTTTAGGAAGACTTAAGCTCAGAGGAGACGGACTGAAGCAAGTCAAGAAACAAGGCAAAACTCTTATTAAGAGTTAAAATTCAGTGTGAGGTTACTTCTCGATATGGCAAGGAATACGTCGTTCCTGGAAGGGCTTTGTGATTCTGAAATACATCCATTGCTAAAATACCGTTTGATGCTCGTGTCGAAGAGGAAACCAAAATAATCTTTTTCTTTTAAGCCCCGATTTCAAATCAAACCAAACCCAAACCCAAGTAACCAAAAAAACCAAACCAAACCAAAAAGCCACCCCAAAAATCCCTCTAAATTTCCATCCCCGGTTGTGAACAGCTTTCCTAGTGATATTTGTTTCAAACCTTACAGGCGCAGTGCCCTTGTGTTCCCGAGGTCTCTCTGCCTTCCCTTCCCCCTTTTCTACTGCTTGGATGGTCGGTTCAGAAACAAATGTCTTGCTAAATAATGGCTAGAATTTGAAAAAAAAAAAAAGGAGAGAAAGAGAAGGGAAAAAAAAAAAAAAGCCGGGAAAATGCGCACCAGCATTCAGGTGCTAACCTACTTATTTGAAAGTAATTTATTTTCCATTTTGCCCGTTTTCCCCCTTTAAAACAGAACGCTGAAAGAAAGAATAAGTGCTTTAACATTTCAGTGTTGTGCTCTGGTAATTACTTTTTCACTTTTCCCCTAAGTTCCAATGTGAAAACCTCACAGGGGGGTCTTTGCTGTAGCAGGGCTACAGTTCCCAATCCCAAGCGCAAGATCTGCAATTACAAACCCATTCGGTGCCCTTCCCTATCATTAATATGCATAAAATCCTGCTGCTAATCTTATAATCTGTTTTGTTTCATCAATTGCTTGCCTAGCACCAGGCGGGAAAGAAAAAGAGAGAAAGAAAAAGAAAGAAAGAGGAGAAGAATAAAGCCGGAAAATCACGGAAAGCTTTGGAAAGTAAACGGAAAAGCCAAATAAATCGGATTTTATTTTTGATAAAGCAAAAATCGTTAAGGCTGTTAAATGGAAGTAGGATTTTCCGATGGAGGGGTGGGTGTCAGGGAATTTTAAGGAAAAATCTGAATATATCCAGCATTTTATTTGCATATTCGATTTGTCCGCGTACGGGTCATGAAGTTCTTTAAGCACTCAGCGGCGAAGGCGGGAGGGTGCGCGGAAACACCTCGGGAGGGAATATTCATATTCCTTCAGTCTGACGAGGGAGAGGAGGTGGCGAGCTCGGGAAGGGGGGGGTACGGGGGTTCCTCCGCTGCCCCCTCGGTGGCCTGCGCGACCGCGCAGCTCCCGCGGGCTTGTCACGCCTTGTCATTAAGACTTCAGTAAAACAATGAAGACATTATTTTTTGAAATCCTCCTTCCTCGACACCCCCCCCCCCCCACCTTCCGGCGCGATATTAAGGGAATAAAACCATCTACACCACACGCGTCCTATTGAGATTAATGAAAAAAATATGCCAAAAAAGCAGAAAAAAATTAACCGCAACAAACCACCAACCAAAAACCCCCAACCCCAAACAACCATTATCTCGTATATCTTATCCTCCGTCCCCCGCGCCGGGCCTCGCCGCCGCCTTGCCGTGCACCTGATGATTTATTAACGCAATCTGCAGGGATAACGACACGCGTGCCCGGCTCCGGCTCGTCCCAGCTCATCTCCTAAGTAATTGTTTCTCATTAGTTCTGATAATGTTTTAATAGTGCTGCCCATAATTTAGTCAGCCTGGAATTAATAACGGAGGGTGTCCTGAAACGCACGGGGATGGGGGGGAGCTGCAATATAAGCAGTTAGTCTTTAATTAATCAGATTAGCCCGGAGGTCCCCGCGCTGTAAGGGATCCGCCGGCGCAGCGCCCTCGGACGGGACTCGGGTGGAGGGAGGGAGAGGGGGGTCGGCCCACGCTGCTCATCCCCAGACTCCGCGGAGGGCTGCGACGGGGGTCTCTGCCGCCCGGAGCCTCCCGGAGGAGCGGGGAGGCGGGCTCCATGGTCCAATCCCGGGGGGGCCGCCCTCCGCTCCGCTCTTACGCCGCTCCCGGGCCGGTCTCCGCCCGGTCCCCGCCGTTCCCGGGGGGGCCGCGGAGAGGCGCTCCCGCCGCCCCCGCGCTCCCTTCCCTCGCTGCTTCCACGCGGGCCTGTCGGTGGGATTCTTCCTCCTCCCCTTTCCTCTCCCTCAATTAAACCAAAAATAACCCAAAATGATTGAAATCGCTGCTCGGAGACGGAGGGGAAACATGCTAAGCGAGGAGACGGGAGGAGTAAGGCACTGTGGCTCCATACGTGAGGCCATGGAGGTAGTGAGAAATGAAACTAAAAAACAACTGTTTTCTATTTACAGTTTTAAAGAAACAGAACAGCCTTCCCCGCAGTGTTTGTCTAAGTGCAGCAGCATTGCTGCTGTGTAGGTCATGAAAAGGTTGGTGCATAGTTTAAAACTTCCCATTCTGTTAATTTCTTAAAGAACAGTCGTTCATAGTCTGAGCACAAAAGCTCATGATTTAATGAGGAACAGAAACAAAATCTCTGATTGTTGGTGTTTCAAACTTCATTGGAGTCCTCTGGCAACCACAAGTTGATCCTCTGCAGCTTCAATACCCTTTAGCCCTCCATATAAGAGTACATGCTGAATAGAGGACAATGCCTGGTTGTTATGTTTATTTACCCTTACTACAAGCTGGGTTAACCTCTTCAAAACAGCTTTACTAAGCCCGTTAACCACACAGCCCACATGATCTGTAGCCGTATCCCTAATGTGATGTAAATCTGACTCGAGACCATATGCACGAGTTCTGCTGCATTGTGTCTCCGAAAACTACAAGTTTATTGCCGTCCAACCTTTCTCGGGCTGGATGCTTCCAGGAGGAAACTCTCTGAATAGAGACCACTTAAAAAAAGAGAAAAAAGTCAAGAGTCCTGCACTGTTGGAGCAATATTTTTAATGGCTGTTGCACATTTACAGAAGGGTGGTGTGTGGGGGATGCAAAGCTCACACAAGGTAAAGATTTTCATTGCAATTATTTCAACTGATGCCTAATCATTTGAGGTTTTGCCCTTTCTGCCAGGAGTTCCGCAGCAGAGTGGGAAGAAGCACAGATAGAAATAGAAGCAATTGAATCAGTTTTTGTCTGCTCTTTCAACAGAGCTCAGAGTTTGTTTCACCTTTCTCCTTCAGTGAAGTCATAATCCTACATTTGTAGTAATTATCGTGATGTCACACAGTTGGTGATGTAACTTTGTCACAGGCTATGAGTAGAACATGGGCCATGCAGGAGCGAGCAGTGGTTTGAGTCAGGAATAATTTTAGTAATTAGCTATTCTGGCAAGCAAACTATGACAGATCTGCAAAATGGAAATGAATTTCTGCTTAAGCTTGACATCTTTAATTTCCCCCCCACACCCTCCAAGTATTATAGTCATCTTTAAAAACAGCTACTGGGGCCCCATGGCGAGAGCTTCATTTACCAGCTCATTTTTTCTTGATCGCTGTGGCAAGCGTAACAATGTTCTGTGCCTGCTTCAGTAATGGCATGTCGATCATGCTCCCGTGGAAAGTAAACGCTCCCTGGAAAAGAGAGAATATAAACTTCCTGAGAGACCTCTGGAAATTGTAGTTGGCTTGTCTTATTCTTTAAAGACACATTTGTTTGCCAAGAAACAGCAGCTCCCACAATAATCCTGAACAAGTTTTAGGAGACAAACTAACCGAGACGGGGCAAGTGCATTTAAAGAAATGCGGAGAGCAAGAAGTGCTCCAAAGAGGAGGTAAAAAGAGAGAGAAAAGAGAAACCCAGTGTGCAGCCAGCCTGTTTCAGCCTCTCTAGCTGGCAGACACTGAGGCCAAGAGCAGCAAGGCTGTGCATGCCAGCTGGAGAGAGGGGCTGGCAGACACAGCACCTGGGGGGCAGCTCTGCTCCCCACCTCCAGCATTGATCCGGGACTGTGCCACAGGGTCAGCACGAAACTGCCTACAGACAGAAGGAAAAGCCAGAAAAGTTATCTTTGTCAGGAAACAGCAATGGGTGTTTGTGGGGATGGAGGGAAGTTTTCTTTACTTGGGGGTTTGCTAGGCTGTGCTGCTGTTGCGCCTCTCCATTAGGTCTCTGGTGTTAAGATAGGCCGGGCCTGTGCTGAAAGCCAGGAACTGGGATGAAAGCTGAAAAAAAAAAGTGGATGGCACAATAATATTGCCCAAATCTGTTCTGGAGCCAAGGTAAAGCCCACCTGAGCACCACATATAGGGAATTTCCCCAAATGGATGCAGACTACTCTGTGTCTCAGCGGTGGTGATCTGAGAGCCAGGACAGGTTTCAAAAGTCACTTTGTATTCCTAAGAATTTTTTGTTGGTACCATGGTGACAAGTTTAAAACAATTAATTGGGAATCATAGTTAAAATTTAAACAGAAGACATATGTTTTAAATAGGGCCAAACCTGACTTATTTCTTTGGATGCTTTAATCTACACGTGTTGCTGAGGTAGGATTTGGAAGACAAAACACTGCATTAAAATGTGCTGAAGTTCAGTAGACAAAAAACCCCAACTTATTTGCAATTCTAACAGTACTTTGGCACATTTGAATAAACACACAAAACCCAACAAACCCCAAAAAACCAAATACAAATACGAAACCCCGACCCTGAAGAATTCAGAACTGAGGGGCTGGCCCCAACTTTGCATAGGCGTCTCTGTGAAGTGCTGTGCACACTTTTAATGCCCTGCTGCAATCCATACGGGATCACAGGCTGGTCCTAGATTTGACAGTGAGCGAGGCTGACCAAGAACAGGGTAAGAATGATAGCAGCATGTGTGCCTGTGAACGCGTAGTGAGAGAAATGCAGAGGAGAACAAGCCATTTATTGTTTTCTGGTTTTCATTTGAGACTTGATAATCATTAAGTAGAGGACTGCAGTAAGTAAGATGAAAATATAATCCTTTCACAAAAATGTTTAGGAAATGTGTTGCTCCAGTGGCATATCTAGTTTGACTGAAGTATTAATTAAATACTAAATCACATTCTGGAATATTTAAGACAAAAATCCACCTTAAACAGTAATCTAATACAAATCAATATTGTTGTGTGTTAGAACAGTGTATTAAAGCCATTGAAAACCTAATAGTAAAAACTACAGTAGATTTTCCTACTATTGTGTGCAATATTTTAGGTAGATTTGGAGAATAACTGGAATGACAGAAATACTCAAAGGTTGATGCTTCAAACTGAATTTTTTTGTTTACAAAGCAAACAACTAATCCTACCTTACCCCAACAACACCAACATTAATATTATTATTTACTAATTTACATTAGTAAATTAATAATTTATTTTAGCTACATATCAGTCATTTTCACTTTTAAACCTTTACAGAAAATGCAGCCTCAAACTATTCAATTTATGAGCTATTGTGAAAATAAATTAGGAACTAAGTAAATATTTTATGACATAGGATTTATTCAGGATAATCAGGTCTACACAGTGATCTCAAACTGCAAGATACATTTTTTTAACTGTAAGAAAAACATATTTTAATTATGCCTTTTTTCTACAACCATTCAGTAATGCCTATTCAGTAACAGCCAGTTCAGTAGCAAAGTAAAGAGAAAGGTAATTCAGTAACAGCTATGGCTTGCAGGAGAAATTTGCATGCGGATGACAGTGACAGGTAGAAATATGTTGAGGTCTGGCATTAGCCTTCTCAGTTTTGTGAAAGGAGCTCAGTTATCCTAAGTACCAGCAATAGTTTTCAGAAAGAGATGGGTGCCTAGCAATATCAGTTCTGATCTCTGGTAGTCCAAATCATGACTGGGAGGGTCTTATCCCTTCTACTGACTGGATACAGGATGATTTGAAGTCAGATACCTCTGCAAGGTGCCTAAGTTGTAGCACAATGAATCTAGGTCAGTATGTCTTTTTTACAAAGGAAGAGTTAATTAAACAGCATGCTTGTTCTCTCTTCATTAAAATAACATGTTTAGAAAGGAAACCAGGATAACTGTGTATGTGGACACATGAACACTGAACCACTTGAGAACTGCTGTATGTTCCCTGCTTGTCAGTGTGCAGCTGTACTTCGGGTTGCTAGGATTTGAATTCTTGAAGGAAAAAATGCCCCCCTCTTTTTTTTTTTCTTTTCTAACAGTAAAGGGTAACATGAAGTTGGCTTCTCTGCCTGTTCACTCTGAGGCTTATTTTCTCCCTGCTAATTTGCAGTGTTGAGCTAAAGTCCAGAAAAAGAAACCGATTTTAATGCTATTGAATATACTCTATTCACTGACTCTCTTTCCACCCACAGGTTTCAACAGATAGGAAATACCAGTAATTACAGCTTTGTCCCCATGCTCTCTTTTCCAATTCTGCTAGATGAAATTTGCCTTTAGCATTCTTTTGATTTTCTCTCGCATGAATATAAAGAAAACAAGACTTCCTATAAACACCATTTGCTTTGATAGCATTAATCTGGGGATTAATTTAGTCATAGATCTAAATTGTCTTTTTGGCTAATTTTCTTAACAATCTCACACTTCCAGCCTGTACTTAGATTTCCAGTAGTTCAACTATGGGACCAAGGGTCTGTTCGTAAGGAAGCTTGCAGCATGAATGGGAACAATGGCAGGTGGGTAGTGCAAGGCTGAGGTTTGCATCCATTGTGTTTGGTGGCTGTAGCCCTTGCTTGCCATGTCACCATATAAATCATTCCGTGGGAGCCTTTTCAGGAACCTGTAGAGGGACCCTCCAATCAGGCTAATCAAATGTGTCAGACCAGCCCTGGGAAGAGACAGTCCCTCCAGGTAAAAGCTGATGGAGAACCTGGGAGAAGGAGCAGCTAGGAGGCAGTGTCAAAGGTGGTGGGTGCAGTCTCTGGGTAATGGTGCATGGGTGCAAGTAACTCGAGTTGGAAGAGAAGTTAGGGAATGGAGGACAACTGCAGCACTCACCAAACAGCATATGAAAGTGCTGCCCTTATGAGAAGGAGTGGCTTTGTGGACCAAAGACTCTGCCCTATTTTAAGCAATGCAGTGTGTATTCTGTTGTACCTATCCAGTGCTATCCTTCATGCAACCACACAGTGAATGTGCTGAAGGCAAAGCCCTGTGAGAAATAGGGTGACTTTTGGCACTCATCAGTCTGTAGCGTATGGGAGCTGTGAGGGCGCTTTGGCTGGTCCACACTGTACAGCTGTGAAATCAGTACAACACAGCAGAAGGGTCTGTATTTGTACAGTCTCTCTGCTCCTTCAGCCTGATCACTCTATGCTTCTGTCAGGGCAGATTGTTAGGGAGGAATTGAGGAAGAAACTGAATGGGCAGCATTTCCCATTTGGGTCATGGTGCAGACTAGCTAAGAGTCCTTCTAACTGACTGACGAGCAAGGAAAGACTCAAGGTATTTTCTTCTGGATAGCTCTGTAAGGGCAGAGGAAGAGAAAGGCAGCAGACTCATCTAGCTCCTCTTCTCTCAGTCTGCCTACTGCAGCTGCCCACAGAGCCCACCAAGTCATCCGTTCCCCACCTCCGTCTCTTGTATCAGACCACATTCTCCAGGCTGGATGATGCAGGATCAGTACTGCTGCTCCCCCCAGGAACCATGTAGTATTATTCACAGTGACTTTTAATGCTCTGTTAAAGCAGTAGTAGCATTTTTAAAAAGTAACAGCAATTTATGCAAGATGCAGGCCATGCTGAGTACGGTCTTAACAGCTCTATTTTGAATTTCAGTATGCCCTAAAGCACTTTGAGAATGGAATAGAGAAGACTTGGCAAATACAGAAAATAGCTGTAAGGGAATTAAAATTATAGAAAGCTGCTGGGTTTTGTTTTGTTTTGTTTTGTTTGTTTTTTGTTCTTTGTTGGTTGTTTTTTTTTGGTTTGTTTTTTTTTTTTCAGAAGGAAATGGCAAAGAGTTATAGTCTTGATAAAAATAGAATTGAGAATGGTCAGCCCCAACTGATAAAAAGATCCAATCTACAGACAAGAGAAGCGATAAGGTGGAGTTGACAGAGAACACTCATTTTCACAGGTCAGGAGATGAAGATATAGGCTCATGAAAAAGGGAGGCAAATCCAGCTGTGCAGTAAGAATAACTAATGCAAAAAATTTCCAGGTAGCTGTGGAGAGACTTAAGAGGTGCAGAACCAAACTTTGTAACACATCAGTTTGGCAGACTTTATGCTTGTATCCTATGAGCTTCCTTTTGGATAAATGCAGCCACTACCAAACCCAGCTCAGATCTAGCGAAGTTCAACATGTAATTGAGGGATCATCTTTGACATCTTAGAAGACAACTCTGGTCATGGAACTTGGACATGTCTCTTGTCATATCTCTATGTCATCCTTAAAGATTTCCTTTACCTCTAAGAAATGACACTTATCAAGTCACAGAAAGAGCCTGTTATTTGTCTGTTATTTGCCTTGGTCAAAAGATGAACACATTAATGCAGTGTTTCCTGGAACATGAAGACCTCCTCTTTTTGTGTGTGTCTATGTGTGACAGCATCCAGGAACATTTGCTTTGTGAAACTTTTGAGAGTAGTTAAGAGCTTGGTAAATCTATAAGACCATCTCATAAACAGAGCATAATCTTTTTAGTGGCAAGAAGCTTTCTAGAAGTTAAATGGACAGGATTCAGGGTCCATGATTTCTGTGTTGTCTGGGGATCAATATGTTCTGATGGAACAAGGAGAGGGGAAGAAATGATACAGGTAATTTTATTGCTAGTGTTTATCATGGGTATAATGGAATTGTGTTATATATGGAATTGTGTTGATGTTGACTACAACAGGTGAGGTATAGGATGACAAATGAGATACTCTTCATGTTTTTCCAGAAGATCAGGGAATGTAAAGTTTTATACTACTTCTTCTGTCCTGAAACCTTTTTATATAATAGACAGTGTTACATGGGGTTTTACTTTCACCATCTTTTGTTTCCTTATAAACCACTGGGTTAAGGAGTGGAATAAGCAGGATAAAAACCATCAAGATACAGAACATTTAAGGCACCTCAAGTTATGTGACACAATTATCTCTGAGCTGTGGATTAAAGTATTTGAGTTAATTAAAGTAAAATAATAATTGTTCTGGGACATATGGGACAATGATCAGACGAGCTAGTCCCCACTGGCTGACAAGACAGAAGAATTAGATGTACTCCCGCACCTGGGAATGCTTGTGGCTTTTTCCTCAGCATTTGCTCCATCTGTGGTTATCTGTACCTCTAACCACATCCATCCTGATGACTGCAATGAGCTCACTAAGGGCGTTACTGCAGACCTTCAGTACAACTGCTGTTGTTATTCATTACCTCAGTCACTGGCAAGCCTTTGCTAACAAACCTTTGGTGTCTTGTTCTACCAGATCCCATCATACATGTAGCCAACAACTTTAACTCCCATGTCACAGTGGCCAGGATTTTCTTAAAGATTACAAGAGCTTACATTAAGCCCGTGGCTTGTCTACAGCACAAATAAAAAAGAGCTATTATCTTGCATCAGATGAAAAAATACAGCCAATAGTGCTATGTTAGTTTGTTATGTGTGTCAGTATATGGGCTGTCCTAGGCCACTGTTTAAAGACGGCCAACTTTTTCAAAAGCAGTTTATTTTGGGAATCTAGTCAGGCTATGTTTAGATGGCAGGCTTGGAGGTGCTAGGGGATCCTGTTGAGTAGGTAAGGCTTTGGAATGGAGGAGACTCTGGTTAGTCAGGCCAGTGGAAGAAACGGAAAAGAAAGACAAGGTAATGTTCCAAGAAACCTCAACATGGACAAGAAAGCACCTGCTGCTGAATTTTGAATTAAGTATAGGTCCAAGATATGTGTTATCTAATGCTCATGAAATTGCCAAAAAACCCCTCTGCCACTAGTTAGGAGACTATTGAGTGGAAGACAAGCAATCTCACAAGTGAGGGGAGGTCCTTTGACAGCACTCTGCTGTGACAGGGTTAGAAATAGTGCCTCACTGATAAAGATTTGGGTTTTTTTCCAAATACTTTGCTCAACAGTTTAGCTAGCAATACTTTCCTTTGCAGATCAAATCCCTGCAAAGAGTGTGTAGCAGTCGGGTTATCTTCTTGTCCTACCTGGCTGCCTTTTGAGGGGATGTGCAACTAGGACCTGGGGGAAATGGACATATGGGGGCCAACTAGCCAGTCACGCTTTTCTCCTCCACCCCCTTCATCATTAGGAGATGTTGTGAGTCAAACAGAGCTCCCACACTGCTCTGGTAGCATGGGCCAGAGCCTGTGTGTGAATACAGCCATTGTGTAAATAAGTAATTATGTAAGTCCCTTTCCAACCCCTGTGACCTGTGTCAGCACTTGTGGGCAGATGCCAGGCTAAATGGAAACGAGCAGGATGGGTGATGCCAGCTGGCCAGGGCAAACCTTGCATACCTCCTGCTAGGAGAAACAGAGAACCAATATAGACAAGCACCCTGAAGTCCAAAGATGAATCTTTGATCCACAGTTATCTGAGAAACACTAATTCTTTCCAAGGTAATTCAGTGGCTTGCCCACTTCTGAAACCCAAAGGTTTTATAGAATACAAGGAATAAACCCACTAAACTGTGCTTGGTTCTGAAAACATTACCTCTAATCCTGCACTATATTAGCTGTTATAAGGAAATAAGAGTTTTGTGTTCTGCAAGAAGGGCAGATTTGCTCTTCCAAGGAGGGAAGAGAGCAGGTGGATGGCAAAGGCTCCCCATAAAAAGCATGGCATTCAGGAAGATAATTCCCCTGGGATTAATGAAAACACACATTGTTTAAGTGACTCCCTGCAGAGGAAATTTGGAATCTTTGCTTTGGGGCTTAAAAAGAATGCTTGGGTTTGCTTACAGGTAATGAACAAAAGAGAAAAGAGTTCTGGTTGCAGCAAATGACATTGGGTCGGTGCCTGGGGGAGGAGTGATTATCCTGAGTACAAAGGAATGATTTCTCTTGAAACAGAAGGTTGAGACCATATTTTTGGGGAAGTCAAGAGCAGGAAATAAGCTAACAGCTGTGATGGTGCTGAATGCAGGTTTAATTAATTTTTTTCTTCTGCAAGTTTTAGCCAAAGAGCTGTCATAAAGAGCTGGGTCATGACTGAACCTTCTCGTAATGAACTTCCAAAGGTTAGAGAGCTGCTAGGAGGTGTTCAATGATATCTAGGTCAACTGAGCATGTTTTCCAGACTATAACAAGATAAAGTCTCTCCCTCCTCTCTGGTCAGGCCTGTCCTGCCTCCAGGGCAAGCTGACAGACAACTGTGGCCTTTTTTAATCACGTTTGCAATAGGTAGGAAATGCCCAAATAACTAGTGTAGTCACATATGACAAACTGAAGACTTCACACACAGCAAGCTATATGGACAGAGTTTTTTGAGCTACATATTTCCATATCCTTTCCTTTGAACACTTTCACATTTGCTCCTTTTCTGTAGCAGTATTATGGGTTGAAAGACACTTGTACATAAAATCTTTGAGGAAAATAAATGATCCCTGAAAAGGTTTGTCAAAGATATCTTTTTGGCAAGAGGAGATGCTCAGTGGGTCTCTGTGATCTGTTGAAGGATGGACAGGGAGGGAATTCTGCCAGGTAGCAACACCAGTAAATTTCTGTAGCCATTTTGTTGATATGAAGAAAACATTAAATATCACTACCTTTTGTTTCTTTTTGTCAATGTAAACTTCTACCTGAGTAGAAGTAGTCAGTGAGTTCAGAGGATAAATCAGTTTGTAACGCCAGAAGCAGGCCTGTTTGTATGAGATAGACTTCTACCTCTAGGAGCATATGGAAGGACACAAAAGGTCGAGAAAGAAAGAGCAACAACCACATGAAATAGAGACTGATTTTTGCCTCAAATAACTCCGAAGCAGCAGTACAAGAACTCTGGCAGAAGAAGCCCTTTCTAAAGCTCAACAGGTAGGAAGGACTTTGTGAGCCTTCAAGTCCACAGTAGGGCAGGAAAGATAAAGATCAAGGACCTACAAGGTCCTTCACTTCTTCTCCACCTGATACTATTTTCCCAGCCCATATTGTATCAGGGTGAATTTACGCTGACACTTTTGGTCTGTGTTTGGCCCAGACAACTGTAAAAGTTTTGTTCTTTCCCTGCCAAGTTCACTGATAAAACGGTAGCTTTGTCCTTGGGGAGAGAGCTTCTTGTATAAACTGTATTAATTGGTGTTCTGTGATTGGTTCATCGTCTGCCAAGGACATTTGAAGGAGAAACTGAAGAAGAAGGGAGGAAGTCACGACCCCCGACTCAATTAGGGAAGACCCCTGAAACATAGTGCGCATGTGTACGGGGAATTCCAAAATTCCCACGCATGCGCTGAAGGGATGCACTTGCATAATAGGGGCTGGGACTGAGGGCCTCTGGCTGGCGGTGATGGCCACACCTGCAGAGGTTGAGGTCACTCAATTAGTTGTATAAAAAGCAGATAGCTCTTTCTTGGGGAACCTAGTTTTACCTCAAGGACAACGTTGCCTTTGGCAGGGACGCCTGCCAGTTTGTGAACTTACTGACTCTCCAAGGATGCAGCTTCTGCTATGGGTAATTATAGGCATGCTAGGTCGGTAAGATAACTTTATGGGCAACAGCTGGGTAACTGGGGAGGTCGTGCTGGGGGCTTATTTCTCTCCTCCTTCCTCCCTTTTGGGTTTGTTCGTTTTGTTGGCCACCTCTTGTTAATAAATATCAGTTTTGTTGAGCTTGCAACGGTGTCATGGTTTTCAAGATTCAGTATGGTTCGAACCCTCACACATATATAAGGGTCTTGCCCTGCTGTGTGAGCCAGACAAGCTGTTTTTCCCTCTAACAGTCCCCCAAGCTGCCTGAACCACTGGGGACAGCCCTTTCAGCTGGGATGGGCCTGGGAATCCTGCTTGGTCCAACACCAGAGACTCCTTCAGGCCCCCCAAGTCTCTCCCTCTCACTGAGCAAACAACCTATTTAAGATCCGTGAATGCAGGGCAGACATGAGGAGATTTTTATTGCTGTCTTTGCACTTTCTTTAGTTACCTTCTCATTGTAGTTGTTGCCTTCCCGTCTGCTCCTCTTGAGTAGGAAAGAATAAAATTAAAGAAACTGAGGGAAGTTTTAGAAGTTGGAAATATTCTCCACTGGTTTTCATTCTCTGTCTTATAACGTATCGTGAACGGAAGAATCCTAGAGAGTACGCTTGCTGTTGCCAGGCAAATCTTCATTTTATAGCACAAAAGCAGCTTCCTGGACAAACCCTATCCAATGATGCATTTTTTCCCCCTAGTGAGCATCATGGTTATTATATGGAAAAGTGAAAAGTAACTAATATTAAGGCCTTAGTATCCTCAGATACCCTTAATTAAGTAATTTGGAATTAACTTGAGGTTTATGGTCATGGATGCAATTTAAACATAAAATAGAAAATTCAATCTGAAAGTAAATGACTGATTACAGGACACACAAAAGGCATTTGATACTGAGGGGAAAGGTAGCTGTAAAATACAACACAGTTGAGAAAAAATAATAATAGCGAAGCTCGTTCTGCCAACAAGAAGGGAATTGCCTGTATTTTTGTGTTCTCTGTTTTTTCTAATTTTAGGTTCATTTTCTGAATAGGATTGAACAGCCATATTTTACTGTGATTCTCTATTTCAGCTGAGAGAGCTGTTGCAGAGAGCCTCTCCAGGTCCCTGAAAAAGCTGGCTAGCACAGAGAGGAGTGAAAAGGCAGCAAGACCGCTGCTACTTAAATTAACTGAAACAATATTTTGGCTGTACAGGCTTCTGAATTCCCTCAGTAAGCCTTTAAAAGAGCCATCTGGTCAGAACATTACATCTCTAGTTAGATACTGCTTTGGAAATTGAAATGAGGCTCGTGAGTTCTTGTTAATGCTTTTTAGAAAGGGATTTTGGAGGTAGGTAGTTGCCTCGGTGGGTCGCTTGGTGCAGAGCAGGTTTTGGCACGATGGCAGGCAGGTGTCTGCAGCAATGGGTGTCTTCCTGCTCCATGCCCATAACAAAGCACTGACTGACTGGGAATGTGCCGACACAGCATGGCCCTTCCAAAAGCAAGGGCACTCACCCTGCATGTATCTCCTTGAGCCAACAAGGAGAGAGAGGGCTTGTGCCTTGCTGAGAAAGAACTCAGAGAGGTGCCATCCCTCTACAGGGCTCATGCCCCCTGGGACAGGAGGAGCCTCCTCCTCTAGGAACTACCTCCCGGTGGAAAGGCTATGGAGGGGCACAGCATCTGTCCTGCTCCAGGCTCATGGAGAAACTTCTCCCTGTGGGAAATATCAAAGTGCCACCCGAGTCTCTCTCCCTCCACATTTTGGACACAGGTCTTTAATGAGTGGCGGAAAACAGATTAAGAGCCACCAAATGCCTGCTGGGGAGTGGGAGGGGGAGAAGTTGGCAAGAAAATATTTTGTATGAGTTTCTGCCCTGCTTAGAAGCTTTTGCAGCCCTGTGTAGTAAAATCTGTCTCCTTCTCTCCCCACCTGGCATAACTCCCTCAGGACTGATTTCACCAGATAGGAACCAGTATAGCACAAGCAATTAGCCAATGCAGCCCCTTCTGCTCCATTGTAAAGGTTCAAAATTTGCCCCCAGATGGATCCTTCTAAGAGAAAAGCCTTCAACTGTGACACATAACACATTTCTAAAGTATCTTTCAAATACTAAAACTGTATAGAGAAACTTTGAGTACTAATATAAGCTCTCTTGACCTCTATTTATTCATCAGTTTTCACATTAAAATTTCACTTGGCCACTCTTTAAAAAGATAAACAACATAGCAGTGGCCCATCAGCACTCTTCACCTTTGCATAGAGATGCATCTGAGCCTATATTAAGGCTGAAGCTCCAAAAAGGTGGCAATTTACCATAAATTCCTGAATCCTTCGCTCTGCAGTGGAAGAAATATACATTGCCTAATTAACAGAAACGACAGCAAATGCCTTGTGTTCTCGGAGGGAGGGCTAACAGCACTGCAGTTCAGTATGCACAGAGGCATGGCAGCACCCTGTGCTGCCATTGTCACCCTGGAATGGGATCCAGCTTAGGTGGTGGCACCTCAAAGCTCTGCAGTCTGTCCTGGGCAAGGAGAGTGGGGAGCTGGGCTGCTCCCTCACTCCCAGCTCCTCATAAAGCCCTGAGATATAATGCCCTATAAAGTTCAATATAATCCCTGGGGATCGATGAGGTCCCATACAGCCCTATGGCAGAGGAATGCTCCAGGGCAACCCTTCCAAGAGGCAGCCTAAGCCTGGCACCCCTGGGACATGGTCCTGCTTTCCTAGCAACCAGGGGCTGGACTGGGACGGGTTGGATCCCGTGTGGCTGGGGCCGTACACGGAGAGCCCTCACGGGGTCTGCAGCATGGCCGGAAGAGGGAGGGAAGCGTGGAGAGACCGCCCTGTGAGGCAGTGGGAGCTGGACCTGGCCCAAGCACGAGGGCGCATCGTCTCCAAGATACAGTGGCTTGGGGTAGCTTTTCCTAAACAAAGAGCATTATAAAGGAGCCACTGCTGGAAATTTCCATTCCTTTGTTGGGTTGATGCTGTGTAAATAAATGCAGTCCTAAGATTTTTCATAATCCTGGAAAGGTCCGTAAATGAAATTGTATAGTTTGCCAAATCACTGGAGTTCATATATATTATTCCTCAGCTGCCGGGAACATGATATACAATGGCACAGAATATAATGCAAGAAACATATGCTAAAAGTCTTCTTAGAAGCACTCTGTGCATTTGTATGTGGCATGTACAGATATTTCTTTTGTTTTGCTCTATGGGATCTAAAATATTCAACCCATATTACAACTTGGGTTTGTGAATTACTTACCTTAACTCTAAATAATCCTTACTTGACAAGTGACTTTGGTGGCAGCATTTAGTTATTCCCTGGTTTAATGTGTGGGTGCTTTGAAAGCATTATAAATTAGTACGTGAGATAAATGTGTAATCAACCTTTTACTTTATTCTTCTGCTTTACTTTATATTTGAATTTTATTTAAAAACAAGACAATTCAGGAAGATCCCAATTTTGATAATGATATTGTGCCAGATGTATTTATAAGTCAAATGGATTAAAAATGCATTTTTAATGTCTTACTTTTTTGTCATATATGAACCCTCACTACATATAGAAGAGATCACAGTCCTGTATCCAGTATATTGGTAATGTAAATGTAGGAGTTACTTAAATAGTAAAGACTATGTACCCTCATTGTTAGAAATCAGATCTTTTTCTTAAAATAGGCTAATAACTTCTCCTGCTAACTCTACCCACTTGAATTCAGTTAATCGGTATTTATAAGATCACTTCCCTGTTTAATGTGGTACAAATGCTTCAGAAATTTCTAAAAGAAATTGTCCTTTAGACTGCCGGAATGATGCTTATTACTCTTCTTTTTAATTTTTGAACACACTGACATTTATCTTATATTTAGACCTCCCCAACAGCTATGCCTGCTTTCTTTAGGATGAATATTTTTATTTTGAAAATCATATTCCTTACTAATGCAGTTCTACTGGAAATATATAGAAATCTTTTTAAGCGCTTTTCAGTTTTAGATCTCAAAGTTCTAGACAAAAGAGAGCACTTAATGAATAGCTGAATAAAATACAAAAGGTACTTTTTCAACATTTGTCTTCTACTTGTCCAAACTACCATGTTACCGTTTACTTCCTAGATATGCTATTTTTCAGTTGGATTAGAAATGTAAAAAACAGCCCCACAACCAAAACAACCTAGAAACCAAACCAAAGCAATCCCTCAAACAGGACTATCTCCATAAGGTAAGCCCTAATCCTTCTGGCTTGCTGGCTAGCTCTCTAATTTTTTTCTGTTTGGACACTGCCACAGCACTTCTAATTCTGCAGTGCTCATCTGAGATCCTAATTTTTCCTGACCTCAGTACTCATATTTGGGGGCTACTATGTCAAAGCTTTTCAGCCTCCAGGATGAAGTAGCCTGGTTCAGTCTTCTTTCAAAAGCAGATTATTATGACAAATGTAGGTCTCAAATTGGAATAGATTATAAAAGCTTATTACTGTATTTTAATATAAAATATTGTTAACTAAGGGCATCAAACTTTAAACCAAATTAATAGTACACTATGATCCCAGAGACTGCAGACTAGTAACTTATCTACCGCACAAACAGCTGCACAAATCCCTCACATTTATTTTTTCCAGGCTTTCAACTTTCATTAATAACATGGCAAACCCATGCAAGTCTCAACCATATTAATCACAGCTATATTTTTAGTCTTACTGACATGAACACTTTAATATAATAAAAGGGAAAGGAAAACAGAAGAGGTGTTTCATTAGGACATGAGGATTACTAAAACCGCTGCGTGGAGTATTTGCCAGGAGGTGGTAGGGGAAGAGTTATTACTTACATTTTAGCATGTCACTAGGATGCAGAGTGAGAGGATCCCTCAGTGAGATATGTTTGCTTTGAAAAAAATATTAAGTAATCAGATGGTCCAAGCTCTTCTTATTGACACAATCATAATAGCAAATTATAAACTCGCTTAAGGAGTTGTCAGCATTACATGGAAAACTATTTTTCCAATTTTGTTATAAAGTCTGGTAATATAACAGTGCTACAAGATCCAGAAATTCACATATTAACCTGCCTGTCCTTTTTTATTGATAGATGGCTGCGTGCAAAAATATATGAAGCATGCAACCTGGCTGATTAAAAAAATAGCCCAAACCACAAACCCTCAGCAAATTTGCTCTGGTAGCTAACTACAGGACTTTATAACCTATTTAAAAAACATTTATGAAGAGAAAAAAATCCCCCAAACGCAAAAGCCCCTCACCCCACCCAAATGGCTGATAGAGACAACCCCCCCCCCAGTATTATTTCAGTAAAATAGCAGCTTCAAAACAAATCCAAAGACTAATGCTTACCAAATACAAAATTATTCAACATTAAATGTTTGGCTCAGAGATAATGTAATACTGGGACTAGAGTTAAATTTAGTTCAGTCTCCTAACTGACTGTTCATATGACAGGGGTATTCCTTAGATGAGTTTCTGACATTAAATGCAGCTGAATGAATAGTATTGAACACATGAGAAACATAAACAATATTTGGCTGAGTATGTTGTTTGACTTTCTTCTTTCTGCATCTACCTGCCTACACATTTGCACTAGCAGTATGTTTATAATGAGCCTTTTGTAAGGGAGCCAAGCTTTGTAAGTCGGAATAATGGGCAAAACCAGTCACACATTTTTTACTTCTATATTGTTTGCGTGTAGAAAGCTACATTTCAAAGCCAAGGGGAACAGAACAAAGAGATACAGTCATACAGCATCCTTATAGTGACCCTGAAATCACTGCTCAGGACAGCACCCGAATATCACAGTCATGGTTGTACTGGAAACCACAAAGGGGATGCGATAGCCTACTGAAGAGAAGGGCAGAGCAATAGCAAATACCTTGTCAGACTTTTACTGAGAAGAAAGCATAATTTCTGTTCTGACCTTTACAGCATTTTTAATGTACAACATCTGTAGTATCAGAAATGCAGGGGAACATGGAAGGCACACATCCCAATCTTTTTCTACCCATCAGAAAGCAGAAAAAAAAATGTACAGAAAACATTTATATGGCACCAGAGAAAGAGAGACCCTATGCACAATCGTATAGATGAACTTCACGACTGGGGGGATTTGTCTCCTGCTTGAATGTCACACAAGCACATGTGAACTATTCCCGCTCATCTGCAGTCCCTGTTCTGATTTGGGACTTCGTTTTTTAACTAGCCCAGGCTTGGCTGCAACTAAGATAAATACATTTGGCTGCAACTTTTTTTTTCTTTCAAAAAGAGGCAAACTGGATTATAGCAAATAACCTTTAAGATAATTAACTGACAATGCTGCAACTAGCATAAAATCTTCCTTCAGGCGACCCCTAATTTAAGTATTACTGGCACAAAGTGGAGACAGATTGTGCATCACCACCGCAATATTTACATAGCAGAAACCCACAGAGCAGGAAACGTGAGACTCAATGATGCACTAAATTAGGAACAATCATATTCTAGTGTTAATTTGCTTTCTCCTCTATCCAAAATTCAGGTCCAGCAATTGGTACAAAGGCACAGAAAACATTCCCATTTTTAACGATTAAGAACCACAATCTGCAAGCAGTTGTTCTCAAAAGTACCTTCACTCACTACTGAGCACATTTGCAGGATCAAACCCCCAAAAGTGAAACAGGTCTACTGACACAGATTTTTTAAGAAATCCAAGGCTTCTTAATCCATTTATTTATTTCCATAAATGATGTCTGTGCACAAGCAGTCCGAGTTGTCTGCCAGGCTACCTGTCTTTTGGTCGCAAATATTTTCATCTGACAGTAACACTGTGATTCTCCGGCATAATGGAGAATCAGTTTTAATTCACTGAAGCCGTAGAGATATGCAGGTACTCAAAAGGCTGTGTAATCAAAAAATTAAAGTTAAAATGGGGGGAAAGAAAAGATAGTAGTTCTATTTCTAAATATATTGGGAAGTGAGACATTTATAATAAATATAGTCTATAGTCTATTCGGAGACAGATTTCATAAGCATTCCTCTCAGTTACAGCACACTTCATAAGATAAATGCAAAGAGCCATCCCCAGCCTTTCTAAATCTTAAATATTATTCAGATTTGCTTTCCACTATGGTATATTAACAGAATATTTACCTTGCCTAATTGCTGATGTTCTTCAAAAGCAGAAATCAGTTCTTGCGCCCACTTTATTTTTTCAGGGCTCGGAGAGAACTGTTCCTGGACAACAGCAATTTGGTTGGGGTGAATCACCTGCTTACCTACAAAGAAGATTAATAACACCAGAATCATGCATCGACAAACAGATGTTCAAGCAAAATGTTCCAACCACTTGAGGCTCTCATATGCCTTGCAGACTTTCTTGCTCTTTAACTAATTATTTTACTTGATTTCTTTTTTTATTTTTAAAACTGGAAAAGAGGTAGATAGCTTTTTGCCAGAATTTTTTAAGAATAAAAATATCTTGTGCTATGCTTGCATTCAGTATAGTTTAAAAGAACTCATGATTCTTTCTCCTCCCTCCCCATTTTGATCCATACTTCTTCTCTCAGTCATTTCAGGTGCAATTGTTTGTCTGGGGCAGCCAATAACACTTAAGTATAATGCATCTCTGAATTAACTATATAAATAGCAGCTCCAGACACTCTTAAATAAGTTGTATTAAAGTGTGTTCAGAAAATGAGATCTGAAGAAGATGGTGAGAGATTTGTAGGACTGAAAAGTTACCAGTGACCTAAGGATCATGCCCTAAATTCTCAGTATTGGCTTAGTATCATAAAATCTTCAATGGTGTTTAAACTGTTGTTGTTGCAATTGTTGGCAGTTGCAGGTAGGCTGCAATATTTATTTAGTCACCAGTACGCTAAACAACTACCAGCAGTGCCCTGAGGTTTTATGAAGCAGGGTTTTTTTAATCGTTTCTTGTATAAACGTAAATTAAAAAAATAAAAATAGATGTTGCCTTTTTTTAACTAGAGATTTTCAAACATGAATAGACAGCCACATAATCAATTTTAATCCGTGACTGTATTTAGCTACCTTAAAACAAATACATGTCTAATTTGTTTGCTAATTTTAAAAGTGCAACTTTTGACATTATTAGTTCATTTCTATGTGAATTTCACAGACCGGTGTGATTTCTGCAGTTTGCTTTCAAAGTATTTTAATAAAGAGAGGCTACCGTAATTCCCAGTTTCCCGTGGAATTAATAACCCTCCTCGGTGCCAGATAACAAAACTAGTTAGAGGGATGAGCCTGATCCTGCCAACCTGCCAGCAAGTGAGCAGTGCCCTGCAGACCACGGGTCCCACATCCCTGCCGTCCGCCCGCCCGCTGCAGCCTCTCGCGGGAGCGAGACCTGCACGCAAGGAAAAGTTTGGAGTGTCAGGACCTGCGGAGGTTTCCTGCACAACGGGGTCTGCTCCTCTGTTCTCACGGACATTAAGCCAGCTGTACTTTAGAAATCAGCCCACCACTTGATCTGAGAAGCCTCATGCGTGTACTGCAGAAATACACGTATTTTCAATGAAATAACCACGGCAAAAAAACCCTGGGATTGCTTTTATCAGACTACAGTGCATGTGGGTGATAACCTGGAGTACAAAGTAAATCTACTTAATTAAATGAGCAAAGAAATAGTCTTTCAGTGTTGCTGTGTTCCTTTGCTAAAAAGCCATAAGTGGCTCAATTTTATTTCCTATTAAATAACGTTTAGTTTATGATTTTACAAGCAAAAAAATACTCAGTTTGAAATTTCAATTCCATAACTATTTTAAAAATAGTTTAAGAATAGGTAAAAACTTAAAACCCTAAGAACTATATTTTTTGAAAGAAATTACACAGAGATTTTTTTTAAAGCCAACACTTTTTACATGAAGTCTACTTAAAGGTTTTTTTAGTCAATTTAATAAAATGACATCATTATTAAGATAATGATGTTCCTTCTTTGTAATGTAACAAATTCTCACTAGGTAAGCTACTAATTCTAAAATTGAAATGTGTACCAACAATTCTTGAAAAATCCTAAGGAGCTTAACTTTCTGGGGAAAATATTGACTATATTTTAAATTATATTTAAAGTCAGTCTATAATTATAACAAAATTAAAAATACATAAATATGATTTTTAAAGTGTAAAACATTTTTGTAAAAAAATTTGCTTTTTTAAAGATACCTGTAGCAGTAAGCTATGCATTTTATCATTAAAACACTACTGAAAAATTTACAGAGAATATAATCTAACTTTTGATTTATAGAATTTGGTTGATTTTTGTCACAGACTACGTATCCAAATAACTGTATAACAGACATAATGCCATGCAGGAACGAAGCAAATATTTTAAACAGAATTGTTGTTATTGACAAGTTACTGAGAGAGTGCAAAATTGGAAGACATTAAAATTTATGACCATGAAATCCTTTTTACAGTACCACTTGATATATCGTGCTTTAAATCAATACCTGTCAAGTCTTTGAGGTAACTGTATGATGGTGTCATTTTAGTCTTCTACAAAAGACTGCAAAAGAGAGGAAACCTCTACAGTTTTGTATTTATATCTGGCTTCTCAGCCTGTAGCACAGGACTTTATATAATAACTAAGTTGTCTGTTAAAGTGTATGGCAAGGTTTACCTAATTTTTTACATAAACATTTCTAAAACCTATGCCTGTTTATATAGGCAACACACTGTTTTAAAGTCCACAGGTACTGGCATTGTAAAACATCTTGCTGTGTGTCTATGGCTATATATGTATATAAATAAATATATATACATATACATATGAAAGGACTATTAATTTGGCTAAATTACATTTGAAAACATTTGATTTCATGTTAATATACTCGCTGAAGGAAAACCAGGCTGCTTTTAAGATAACTGGAAAAGAAAACTTAGTTACAATAAACAGTGAGGTCCACAACAGTAATTACATATCTGGTAAATTCTTTGTTATATTATTATTATATTGTTATATTATTTCACTTGTTTAATCTTGAGTGAACATATTTGATTACACTAAGGTAAATTCTACTGGTGTAATATGGGGATATCTAAGGATATATACCTTTAGAGAATATTTTAGATTTGCATTGCTTTTGAGGGTGGTGAATTCAGCCCTGTGCATACAAATGAATGAGTGTTCTCCAGCTAAGAGAGCAATTTGGAAGCCTCAGGTCATCTCATTCTTTGTGAAAAAGTAGCAGAAAAGGACCTTATATATTTAAAAATTAGAAGAATTGCACGTTTTGGACTTGTTATTAAGGTGACATTTCAGTACTTTACCCTTACATCAGTGACAAATACGATGTACATACTTCTGCTTTATACAAGGTCATGGATTAAGCTAAGACCCATTTGTAATTTTCTGTGATGAATGAAATTGGAAATGTTAAAATGTTTCATTTATATAGGTTTGGGAAAAAAGATTTTTTTTTCAGTTTTGAAATTACATTTTATTTTAATCAAAACAAACAAGAAAAATTATAAAAGCATTAGATAAACTGCAAGCAAAAGAAACAAAGAACAAGTGAAAGGTTTTAGATTGACCTAAAATATTTTTGTTCTTTTTTTACAAAATAAAATGAAAAAATGCTGTTTTGTTTTAGGTTAAACAGATTTTTAAATTTCCCCCCACCACCAAATCAGAAAAGTCAGTATTGCCTGTCTCTAATTATGATATTATGATATTATGGTCAGGTTGTTTGCTGGATTTTGGAAATGTGTTTTTTTCCTGCAGAAAGGCAGGAGGCAAAGAGCAGGAGGCAAAGAGCAGGAGCAGTGAGTTCACCTTAATGAAGTCTGTACCTTTTACAGACCTTTACTCCTTGTATGGAAAGGCAAGACGCATCTATGGCCAAGTTAGAAAGTCACTTTACACTCCACATGTGACCTTTTTATTTTTCTCCTGTCTGAACCCTGTCAGACAATGTCAGACAACTTCCACCGTAAAGTCAGTGGAGTCCAAACCACCATCAACACTAGTTGTGCTGAGCATTTCTAAATTTCCTAAATTGGCAGCCTGAGTTAAGTATTTAAATGCACATTAAGCATTCAAAAAGAGTGCTCTCAAAGGTGCTAGGCATCTGCAACTCCATCTTCTGTCAACAGGAGGTTCAGATACCTATGTTTTTTCAAAAATCAAGCCTTTCCTTAAGCTAGGAAATATTGCTTGAGAGTAGGTAGCCGTCAGCAGGTGCTACCATTCAGCAGCTCTATTATTTTTCCAACTTCAAAGGCAGATGAGTGAGGGGTGGAAGTCCACATGGCCGTGGATAATGTAGCTGTGAGGAGCTAGCCATTTCACCTCTGAAACAATATTTGGTTTTGCAAAGCTCAACAGACAGTAAAGCAGAGTTTGTGCTGAAGAGCATTGATTGCTATTCTTTCACTGGCATGCCGAAGTCACTTAAAATAACACTTGGGTTTTTTGCTTGGTGCTTTAAGATATCATGTAAAGCTAACTGTAAAAACAGAGTTTGCTAGGTAGCATTACCAGGACCCATGCTTTTGTTAATAAAAACCTAAGGGATGTACTAGTACTGTATGTATATTCTAAGTGATGGTTAGAGAAAAGATAATGTAATGTTCATCCTGTATGTTAGAATTCTCTAATGGACGTGTTACATGGCTATTTGCTATTGCAGAACCACAAACTTTGGTGGCTGCACCGTCCCAACAGGGTGTCTGAGTGACCTGGTACACCAATCACAGTGTAACAGGCTGCATTACAGGACTCTGGGGCAAGGAACCTGCTGCTCTTGCTGTCTGCCAATACCCATAGGTGTCACCAGCACTTACTGGCAGGGGATGAGAAAGAAATCAAAGAAAATAACAAGAAAATAACTTTCTCCTAACAGTTAGCATACGACATTTGCTTCTCTCCTCCTTTGCCTAAAAAGTATTTTTCAACAACTGCCATAGTTACAACAAAGAGAAAAGGCTGCAATTGTTGAGTGGCCATTGCAGAGTACAGTATCACCTTTCCCATGCTCTGTGATGGGATGAATCACTGCACAGCCTCTACCCCAACTTCTCTTCAAAACCAGTCACACGCTTCATGGGATGTGGTTTTAAAAAGCAGCCTGTGACTTTTCAGGTAAAATTTCCATCTGCAATTTTTAAGATACTAATAAACATAGAAGAGCTTGGTATAATGAGTTTTTCAATAAACGACCTGAAATAAAAATCAAGTTATTTGTCTAAGCTACAGTAAATGTAGCAATATATTTAAAATGAAGAAGATACGCGTTATTTTAAGACATGGGCAGAAAGTCATACCGGTGAATCCCATTGAGGCACCTTCTCTTGATTGCCTGCGGAGCCCCTCTTCATCATGGAAATCGATGTAAACAAGGTCTATTGCTTGAAGGCCAAATGCCTTTGCCGTGACTATTATTTTTTGCCTGGCATACAGAATATCGTGAGTTTCCTTACTGCTTGTTGCACCTATGAAAATAATGAAAACAAAGAACAGCTGACAAGAGTCTTTTAAACCTTTCTGCTTTAAATATTTCCTGTTTAAAAAAAAAAACAGTAAAGTTTGAGATGCTATTTAACGAATTTAGAAAACAGAAGAGGGGTGTAAGGCTATATAGCCACAATGATACTCTTCTGAGGAAAAAAAATGCTGCTTTATCAAAAATAAAAAAAAAAAAAAGCCATCTCTTGAAACACTAGCTCATAAATTCACATTTTGATTTGGTTTAAATTAGAAGTTGTAAGACTGAATTCAGTGTAAGCTTTCTCTGGTGAGGACTGCTGATTTGGAACTAAAATGAAGTAATTATTTGATTTTAGTATTTACTGCATATACAGGGAGAAGCATTACAGCAAGAGAAGCTCTACAAAAATTGATATACTGGGTCCAACTAAATGGTTAAAAAATTCACACTGTGAATAGAATTGCACTTTCCTTCGTTCTGATTCTTGTCACAACTGATGTCCTAAGCTGAATATTTAAGCTTTAGTATTTGAATGAAAAAATGACGGTAGATGACTTCTGAGAAGAAGCAAAAGTATTCATGAGAATTCGTGTGCTCACAGGGCACCAGCTAATCAACATGCTCATGTGAAGACTAGTGGTAAAAAAATAATAATAATAATGTCACTATTTAGACACAGATTTCCAGTTTGTAAGGAATATTTTATAAAGCAATGCTAATTTTTACATTAACATACTTATTTTTAATTTAGAAGTTGATAGCTCTGTGCTTTTATATTTATTTTTAAACTGAATCAGAAGCTAAGTGGTCTCTTATAAAAGAAATGGTGAAGCACTTTTTATTTTTTAGGAAGGCTAATAGTGCTTTCATGTGAATATGTGGCTATATTGACATGTGACATATTTAAGTACATTTATGAAAGCAAAATGGAGAGAAGACTATTTGTGCATGATATCAAAAGCCTGACTGACAGTTGTCTATGAAGAAGTGATGAAGCAGACACCAGAATTTTAGAACTTTTAAATGTAGTTCTAAAAAGCATGTGCATATTGCTTATTTATATAATATTTTAAAATTATTTCAGTGACTCAACAGGTTTTTTTTCTCATTAATTTTTGGTGCTGAATGGCAAGAAGCACAAGTAAGTATCAGTGCCCTGTAAAACCCAGGGACCATGTTTTACATGTTTTAATTTGCCAATGATACATTCTGCACTGAAAAAAATTAATGAGAAAAGTGAAAACATAAAATGCAGAATCAAGTGTTGTCATTGTTGCTGTTGGATATGCCATGGGCTCCTCCAATGCAAATGCCATACATAAACATTTATAGTAAAGAGACAAGTAACAACCTATGCTGGCACGGAAATCCTCTCCTCCAAAGACAACTGCGTCCAAATGAAAGCCAACCTGGGATCCTTTTTTCAGTGCTTCTTCACAGACAGCCTTCAAATGAGAACAGAGTATTAATTTCTACAGAAATGCAGGATGGAGAGACTACAGAGGATATTACTGCAACTCAGTGTTACTGAAATACTTCAGCGAAATTTGGTCCTATTAAGCAAAGCCGTGGTAGGTGCTTGACTATGCACACTGTTTTAAAATGACTCAGCAAAAGAGAAAAAGTATTTTTCTTTCCCTGAGCACCTCTGTCCCTAGACTGGACAACATAAATACAGGACAACATATCAGGTTCCCCACCTTCTGGTTAACGTAATGCCCTGGGTATTACTGTGATCACTACTTCAGATATCTACGTAGCAATAAGAAACAAAACATTTGGCAAATACTGCCTAAAAGCAAGCAAAAAGTATTAAATTTGATTAGTTTGACATGCAATATATCTGCATGACAAACATCATTAAAGATGAGAATCTCTTTTATGAAATAAATATGAATGGTTTAGAATTATTGTAGATTCCTTATAGGATATAAGGATTTCTTATAGGATTGCCAATTTAAAGTCTTCTGCTACATATAACTAATAATTAGCTACGGAAGTTAAAAATGCAACAAGTGCTGCAGAAAAGCATTAAAATAAAAGTAAGAAAAATATTACTCTAAGAAGAGAGTAACAGTGCTATTTTATATCGATGTTTGGATAATATAAGTATTTTTTAAGGCTAAGGTACTTGGAGAGAGACAGATGTCATTACCAGCTCTACTAATGGGTGTTCTTCTAAGGTAGCTGGTGGGACACAAAATTGTTCTTTAACAGAGTGCTTTAAAAGGCAACTCTCCTGCCAACATCAGGAACTGCAATATTAAACCTCCACTATGAAATACTGTAGGTGAAGAAAAACCTCAGATGGTTCAAAATATGATTTAATTCTTTGTTTGTACACTGGACAGGAGCGTGTCCGTTTGGTTACTGCTTTATTATGCCCCTAGATAGGTTAGCGTGTGCTGTAAGATAAATGGCTGTATCAAATGAGCAGGCTGCCTGTGAGGCCTGCCGGTACTTCTGGAGGTACTTCTGATCTGTGTGTCCTCAGCTGGTCTGAAACTTTTCCCTTAGAGCATGGGAGGGGAACACAGAGTTTCTTGTCCATGCACACGGTCTTTCGCTTTCATTACCATGCTGCCTTGCCTTTCTGAAAAATCTGGACTCAATAGTAAAGGTGGGGGAGTGATTTATATTAAAATGAAATTTATAAATTACTCTAAAAAATGAGCATGTTTTTCAGATATTTTCAAAGTTAATTATAGTTCTAATATTAGCATTAAACACTCCATCATATGCACAAAGAAACTATACCATGGAATTTGGTTGTAATGTTATCAGTAGAAACCATTATAAAGATCCAAGTTTAGCAATAGTGAAAGGACGATTAACTCTTTTATCTAATTAAATGTTATACAGAAGTTGAGTCTGACAGCTACTAAATAGCCAAGTGTACTGTAACACTGAGTATTCCAAATATTTGGAGAAGCCTGTTTCCACTCCAAGTGTGTTCAAAACAATAACAGGAATGCAGAGAGGTTTTGTTATTTGGCATGGACTGTCTGGAACTGTTCTGTCACTGGAATATTTTGAATTTATGAAGGCCTTTACAATACAAACATCAGAGTTCAACGTGCAAATGTTTCTGGAGATTGAACAATATGTTTAGTATTTTTTAACCTCTCTTCCTTGGTGAAATTAGGGAGAGGCTGAGGAGTATTCTGCTTATCCTAGTTTGCTGAGATGGCAAAATATGAACACTTCAAGACTGGCTTACCTTGAAATTGAGCAAGCCCATTGCAGTTTCCACAAAGGGGATAAAATTCATTGGCTCTACAAGTGTTCGGCCTTTTAGATGATGTAAGAATTTGTCTGAAAACTAAAACTAGACAGAATGAGCTATCAGAGAGGAAAAAAAGAACAGTCTACTTGTATATATAACACGTTAAATATTCACCTGACTATAACGAACACCTCTCTCCACCCCAAAATCTGATAATTAAAAAAACTAAAGCAGCTTTTAACAAGGTCTGTGATTTGAAACTGCAGCATTCCCATACATTTGGAGGTTGGTTTGCAAGAAAAAAAAAAATCTAGGCTTAGCACCTCTCACCCTGGCTTAGTGCAATGCAAATCCGCGGGCCCTGGAAAACAATGAAGTGCTGCTGTACCTGAGGTCCGGTTTTGTTTCAGGTCCAGCACTGCCAGCACTGGAAGTACTCCCCAGCCTTCTAAGTGGCATCCGTATTATTCATTACGGCACCATTACCCTTTTGTTCAATAGGCTTTTCTTCATAATTTTTTAGCTTACCTAGGAAGGCCTTAAAAAGGAAGTTTAATTCTTTGAAGACCAAAGCTTGCCAATTTTTTCCATGAGACCAGTTCACAGCTAGCTCTGAGCTGCCAGTGGGGTAGCCCAAATTCCAAAATCTATCATCTGGAAACATACAAAAGCTCTTGCACAGATTTTTCCCCTTTCAAAAGGAAAAAAAAAAGGGGGGGGGGAACCTTCAGCCCTATATTGTAAATCTATTATATCTGTCCAGATCGCGTAATTTGTGTCAAGATAAACATATTGCAGGTACTGCAAAAATGTAAGTAAATAAAGACAGAAATAACATGCATATATTTTAAATTTAAGGAATATTCGACTATTAATGGATATCAAAGGAAAGGGAATTTTAATCATCTCTCCATTCAGTCTCAGTTGGGTAAATCATATCTAAGAGATTTGCATAAATATAAACCATCAAAGACTTTTCATCTTCAAAGGGGGTTTCAAGACCCTATAAGCTTTGTACTGTAATCATCGCAGGTCACAACCCTGCAGGAATAAGGCTGCTATGGCAACATAAAAAACTAATGCTTAAGGCTTAGCATAATATTCTGACTAATAGAAAGGAAACTCATTTTAAAAGCTGGCAGCCTATTTACCAGAAGCTGGATTAGAGGTGTTATTTCCCCTTTTAGCTTCCCCCCACCACCCCTCCCCAAAAGAAGGAAAAATCTAATCACCCAGATCTTGAGAAAAAAAAAAGCTTTGCAGCGATTTGCAGTAACTTTACAATTAGGCCAAAATAAATCACAGCTTTCTTCCATGAAGAATTCTGCCCTTCCCATTCCTGCTTTCATCGTCACTCTGGCCCTCTCTGTAACTTTTCTTTGGAGAAGAGAATTCCACTCAAAAATGTGCAAGGAGATAAAAAAAAAAATCAGTGCAATTCACTCTGTACAGTATGGCAGGTACTACAGTGACAGAAAACAGTAAAGTTGACCCAGGCAAATGCAAAAAATGAGGTAATATAATGGTATCAGCATATATTTTTACAATTCCTATCTGTTTTTTATTTTTTTAAGAGAAAAAAAATTGTAAAGTGCTACTGTGTGTATATTTTAGGTGCAAGTTAGGGTTTGTTTTATTTTACAGTATTTTAAAAGTCATGCTCCTGGGATTTTTGCTATCTTTTGTTTTGAAGGTAAAGCAAAAAAAAGAAAAAAAGTACATTTAATTAAATATTGCCTCCCTTCCTCTCCCTTGTAAAAGATTTGCAATAAGCACCAATACAAAAGGTAACGAGTGGAGAAGTTTCAATTAATTTTTTTTTTTTTTTTCCAAAGGAGACGATTAAATGTTTCCGGCCTGGTAAAGTGTTCATTTCAGGGAGAAAGGGGAAAAAAAAAAAAGAAGGCGGAGGAAAAAAAAAAACCACAAAGCTTGGGGAGGGGATGAAGTAGCAAGGCCTCAGCAATTCTTTCAATTCCAGTGCACACCCAATAGTGTGTTGGGAAGAATGCACACTGGTCAGGATTTGTGGGAGAATTGTCCCGCTACAAAGGAGGGAGAGTTACGCTTGTTATAGTCCAATAAGCCATGCCAGTCAAACAAGTACCCACACTAGGGACAAAAGGAAAGCAAGAGATTCTCACACAAAAGAAAACAAGTAAGCCCATCTTTTAGTTGTGCATCAGCCTCCAGGTTTTCTGCTGCACATAAATAAAAATGAAGGGAGGGGAGCGGGTGGAGGGAAAGAAACAGCTTCTGGGAGGCTGAAAAATCATGCCAGAGTGAATTTTGGGTAGATTGGAAAAAGAAGGTAGTGGCGTTAAGCAGAGTGTGTTCTTTGTGTGCAAAGGTTGGGCAAAGGGAGAGGGAAGCGAAAGGAGGACAATGAGGCAGAAGCTGCTGGGATTGGCTTGTTTTCCATGATGGAAATAAAAGTTAGTGAGAGGGAAGGTGGAAGAGGATGAGGGGACAAAGAGCCCTGGTATCCCACCTCCCTGCAAAACCTACTTGGTGGCAGCAAGGGCTCTGCCATTTTGGTATCATTAATATTCATTACTGACAAGTTACGTCTAACACTTACATGGCTGTAAACCCTGAGAGGTATACTCTGGTTAATTTAATTAAATGTTGGTGGAAGGGGATGGTGTGCCTTCCATCATGAGCAGCAGAGGCCAAAGGGGCAGCGCCACAGAACGGATGGGGCTTGTCACACCCTCAGCATATCGGGCTGTGCTCAGCTGTACGTTCATGCCTGATCTCCATGGTTTGATCAAGGTTAGATGCTGAGATTAAAATAGATCCTAATATGCCTGTCTGCCTTTCATCACAGCTTGCACACTTGCTAGTTGCTTGTCTAATGGTTTGCAAAAATATAAAGTGAATAATTAAGCATTATTCCTTTACTGTCATGTTGCAGCAATAATGGTATATCTAAAAAAGTGTCCCTCTTTTTTGACAATTAAAACAATTATAGCATAATTAGGCCTATTTCAAAGTTTTCTTAAGTAATTTGACATGCTAACCATTTACATTTCAGGTTTTTATTGGCTGAAAAGTCAGTTGTGAAACAAACACACCTGTCAGCAATTAAAAAGGAAGAAATAGAGAACTGTTCAGGAAATAATATCTGTGCTAATTAAAAACACTAGTTAAAAGCTTCCTGTTTGTTCCTCCAGTTGCCCCAAGGAGTGACCTTCCCCCCAAACCCATTTTTTCATATGTCGCTAACATGGTTTCCCATCTTCTGCTTCCAATGCACGTAACTAAGGCTCATGGACAGACACTAATTTTGCTTTTTAGAATAGTTAGAGAAGCATCAGGCACTTACTCTTCTATTTTTGATCATGAACTCTGACAGCAATATTGGTTCTTGGTTGACCGTGGGAGAAATAAACCTGGTTTTCTTTATTAATGCAACATGGTCCATATATGTTTTTTATACAACACATCACACACACATTTAAGTGGATGCATTTCCCAACTAACTTAGCCAAGCAACAACATTATATGGTATATTTGCAGCCTTCCCCTTAACTTAGAGTCATTCATGTCTGTGCCTGTGTGAACTTGGCCCAAGAGCTTCAGTCAAAAACTACTGTGTTGTTGGTACTCACCCATCTTATTTCTTCAGCATTTTCAACCTTTGGCAGCATCATGCTTGAAGGAAGGGTCTTGGACTGCAAAAGTACCTCTAGATCTTCTTCTGCATGGCCGCTGGACACAGAGTTTATCCTGACACATTTTTCGGCATGGCCAAAGTCAAACTCTTCAAGGGTTTTCACAATGGCCAGTCTTGCTTCTTTCTACAATATATATGAGTTTAGAGGCACAAGAAAAGAAAAATAAAGAATATTTTCTATTGACAGAAAAAGTCACTGAGAAGAAAACTTGTTGAAATACATAGGGAAAAAGCTGGACAGCCAGTATACTGGTGTCTCTCAAATGACTGTCACTCTTGGAGCAGTCGTCACCAGCACCTTGCAATTTTACCTTCCACTTTACTGTTTCTTTATAACTGGTAAATTAAATGCTTAGGGTTTCTACCAAAACAAGACTTTTGTGTCTGCTACTGCTGAACATGACTAACAAACGCAAATCTTTACACTAAGAAAATGTGTTGCACTAACTATCTACTGTCTCAAAAAATGGAATGTTATTAAATCTGCATAAAACAACTAATTTTTGTAATTCATCTCTGTATTGCCTGGACATCAATAAGCACAGATGTACATATGCATCTTTGGTTTTCCTTTTCTGCATGTATTCAAAGTGTATTAAAGCCAGTAGTAGAGTTTACAACTCGCATGTGAAAACAACACTGAAATAACTTGGAGATTTTTCTTAAACCTCATAAAAAGATATTCTGCTGGCAAAAAACAAAATCTCCAAAAACACATGCTTCTCCTGGTAGCTTGCTTTGTGAATGCAGATTTACAAATCCGTTAAACAGTTGATTTCCATGAAGAATACTTGCATGCTTTTCTGAAATCAAGTGAATTTCTTGGCCTTGAGAAAGGGGTAGGGGTGGAAGGAGGGTGCTGGGCTCCCTGCTTCCTGCCAACTACAGTTTCAACCCCAAATTCCTTCCACTCACCAACAGCCCCTAACAAATTCGCATTGTCAAAATGCACACTTATCAAAAGTCATTTCATTTGTGAAGAGTTTTTATGGGGCTAATAAAACTTTAAAGCTCCTGACTCATGGAGGTTCAGTAATGACTTTAACAATATGCAGTCGCTGAATAGGGAAGCTTTTCAAGAAAACAGGCAAACTCAAGGGGAAAAAATAATAATAAAAAAAAAAATCATCAAAGTTAATATCCAGGCTAATACCAATCAGCAAGAGAGCACATGACAGTAGATTTAAACCAGACGGATACAAATCTCTGCCAGTGAGAGGAGCAGAGGTGGTTTCCCAGTGTGGTCTGAGTTAAACAGTGTGAGGGAACAGTAGCTTACAGTTGTCAGGCCCGATGAGAACAGCGTCTCCCAGGCCAGTTTAAGACAGCTCTGCAGCGTACTGATTTACAGGGCTGGGACCCCTGATAATTAGGGTAAGTTTAGAGCAAAGCAGTTGATGGCTCTAACTGGTTAAAAGGAAGGAATAATGAAGCAGAAAGCTAATGAAATCTGAAGTGAACAGCCTTCAGCTTGGGGCTACTAGCCATGCTTCTCCCGAGGTTGGGAGCATATGCCCGTTAATCGGACAGACAGGCACAAGGAGCCCATGAATGTATCCCTGTGTTGCGATCAGGGGGCACGTTCAGATGTAATCTTTGGAAAATGAAACCCAAAACATTTGAACTGCTGTGAATGGACTTTGTCTGGGGCCATTAGGGAAGCCACATAAAGATGTATGCAGTTTAGTACAAACATGTCCAGCTGGAAGACAGCTCTGGTGCATAGCTGTCTAAAATGACTCTTCCAAATTAGGTAAACCGAACCATATGATGCTAATACCGGGTAATACAAGTCCCCTATGTTTTCCTTCTCTAACCAGAGGTAATGGGTTTCTAGGGCTGGGCTGAAAGCTTCTGGATATGATGCTTAAAAACACACTCCAAGCCAATTTATGCTTTTAATTAAAGTCAGATTATCACTGTTTCAGCACACACCGATCCAATTTACAAAAGAGAGATCTCTCCAAAGTATCCACTAAGGCAGCATCCAATTCCAAATGAAGGCACATCTCTAGCAAACTTGCAAACTAATTTGTTGTGATTTTTTTTTCCCCAGAATATAATAACAAGTAATAGATCGTCTCATATCTCTTTTTCTCCTCAGTCTGCAAACTCCCTTCCCAAAAAAGACAGATCATGTCTTTCTAGGTATATTTCCATACAAAACACTTATTAACAGGCTGTTGCTGTTATCAATTTACATAAACTAAATGTGCATCCCTCTGGTACATATCCCAAAAATAACCAACAACTTCACTGAATTTATACCAACCAACAAACATGGGGAGGGGGTTGTTGTTTTTTCCCCATATTTTAATAGAAAATATGTTGTTATGTTAGTTAACACACCCATGCCATCTGTTAGGTTGAGAATTGATGCATTTTCTTAGAACCGCTACATTTTAGATCTGCCTGCCTAGATACTCCAGGAATGGAAACATTTCCCTTCCGTGATATAGTACTTCTATCACTGCAGTTTCCACATCAAGATTCAATTTATGTTTTTAATTGTGGAACAAACTGAGGGCACCTGGCTGCCAAAGCCAGAGCTCATGATGGGGCTGACTCAGTGCCGACCCTTCCTACAATGGAGAAAATCCCATTGATGTTCGTGGGGTGTATCAGCTCTCCACGCAGGTTTCCAATAAAACATTTCATGGGTAAATAAAAAAAAATATGCTAAAACCTCTGACTAAATCTAAAACCATGGAGGAAAGGAGAGCCCTTTCTGCCTTGTTACACAGGGAAATGTAGGTGCTACTCTTATGGTAGGATTAATGAAAAAGCGAAAATTCTAAGCTAGGTAAACTACTTTAACATAAAACAGAGAAAAAAGTAGTCCTTGACATAATAACATATTTACAGAAGTAGATGCAGAAATAAACACATTTTTCAGACACTGCCAAGAATGAGCAAATGAGAATTTTTAAGGAATGGTGAAAGAAGTTATTTGCCCTGTTCTTCACACAAGAACTACAACATCAGATAATACTTGGTCATGAAAGAATAGTTAAGAAAGAAATAAACTTGATTGTTAAGTAAACTATTCCATGCCCAGGTTGGGATGATGGTATCCTCATTGGGTCCTGCATGAGTAGGGTTCTTAACTGAACTAGGGAGAAAGACAACAGAGAGCTTCATGGTAAACTGTGGTACTACTAAAGATATTAAATTTGCAACCTGTGTTGGAAAGCCCACTGGGAAAAAAAGTTGTTCAGGGTGGCTACTTTAGTATCCCTTCTGTTTGACTCTGAGGAGGACACAGGAAGATATTCATTACCACGTGCAGCTACGCCAACTGGAGAAGATAAAGATTTTGGTGACACAGCATTGCTGACAAATCCACTGCTACCCAGACACACAAACCCTGAAATAAAAATTGGGAATACGCGTATTGCTGGCTCGACTGGCACCCATTAAACCTAATAACTAACCATTCTCGAGAGTTTCTAGCTCTGAATTATCAAATCTGCAAAGAAAACAACATCCGTCCACTTTTACACTCCAGTGGAAGAGGTGGTCCCTCGCGGCAGGGCTGCGCGGTCTCGCCATCTGGAGAATAAATCGAGTGTGAAGTACAGTATAGTTTGGGACCAAGCTCCGTGGCGGCAGCCCAGCAGTTAGTTCATTAGTCCCAAACTTGCGGGGATTAGTGCGGTATCAGCTCTACTGTTGGATGGGATCAGGCAGGCAGAGCGCGAGACTTGAGGAAGGGGGTGGTGCTAAAGAAGGAGCCCTTTGGGCTTATTTATAAAACTACACAGTATAAGCGCACCTAAATAGGTGCTTTTGGTTAACAGTATTAGAAACAGTTTCCTATCGGCTGAATCAGTACCTTTTCATTTTTCCTTCTTTTCTTTATTTCCCCTGATTTTTCCTTTAAGTTATATGTCATGAAATAGAAATTTCTGCTTCAAAACAGAAGGAATGCCAATGAGCTGGAAGCTCAGCCACCCACTCACTCTGGACACACTGTTAATACAGCAAAAATGAAGCAAAGATGGTCAGATTAACAGCAGATGGAAAAATTACATTTTCTTCTTTCTTTTCAAACTGGTATGATACCCTAGAAATCAGTTTTCCAGCACTGTGATTTCTAGACCTACCTGATTTTGAGGACAAAATTTCCGTTTTGCTTTAACATTCTTGCCTAGTTGTACCCTCTTTTTTTCTAAAGACCTTCAGGTCTTAATTATAAAGATAGTGGTCATACTTAAAGATATGTTTATGTATAGATCTCACCCTGTTAAAATCTTTTGGTAATAATTCTTCATATGGAAATATAAATATGTGATGCGCTGAAATGGCGGGCCAGGATCTATCATCCCCATTGCCATAATAAGTTGGCATATTTCAAATGGGAGAGGAAAAATTAATTACTATAATCACAATTGAAGTTCTTTTTTTGTGACAGGTCTGACATGATAAAAACATACAATTATGTGTTAATGTTAATTCCTTGGAGCGGTTTGTTTACAGGACTTGACATTGCTGAATCTTTTGTCACTTATATTAGTGCCTGCCCTACGAATGTGCCTTTCAAATAAGATTTCGCAGAAGTGCACATATATATTATATACCCATAGTGGCTTTTGTGCGGAATTGAGTTTCTGCAGGAGGAAAGCCTGACATTTTTTGCATGCTTAATTTTCCATCAGTGAAGTGATGCCGTACAGAATGATATTTCATTTAGTTTCAAATTCACAAATGAGGTTGTCAAGCAAAAAGACAAATTACATTTGTTTTTAAGGAAACAAAGAGAACTCTTAACTGTGGGGCAGAGCATTTCTGAGAGCAGGAGGTGCTTGTCTCATGAGACTTGCCTTGTACCTTACATGCATCAGGTACTTGTGAGGAAAAAAATCTTTGAAATGGCAAATACTTATTTCTAGTTAGCCTTGTTAGACTGAAAAACTGTTGTAAAATATGCATACATCACAAAGTCTCCTGGAAGTGGTTATTAAATATTTTCTTATTGTTATCCTTGAGCAGGTAATCAGTTAATGAGTTTTTAAAGACTTAGGAAATTTTAAAACACATTTTCTTTTGGTTCAACATGGAATACACCAAACTCACCATGTAACTTATCCTAAATGAAAGAAGGAGCAGCAGTGGGGAAGAAGAGGGGGAGTAGGGTCTCCATCATGTATGTCAGTGTTTCTCCTCTGTTTTTCATGTGTTCAGGCAAACACATGCTTTAGGGTAATGCAAGACACTGATTTTTTTGCTACTCTTTCCTGAAATCTTTAAATTATTTCTTTAATAATTATTTGGTCTATTCAAGCCTTTTCTTTTTTTTTTTATACCAACCTTTTCTCTTGTCTGAAAAAGATTCTTCATGACATAATGACGTATCTAACTCTGTGCATCTCTAGCATCTGCTGCTTTTCTGTCTGCTCTGCTAATTGTCTTTACATGCAGTATATGGTCTAGCAACACTAAAATGACACAAACGTCGATAATCAGCATTGTGAACTAAGCAACAATTTAATTATGCTCTGCTGAGGAAACCTAATTTCTTTGCCCATTTTCTTAGAAGTTTCATTTAAGGTTTAGGAACACATCAGTGCACCTATCAACAATATATATCCTGTGGTTTTAAAAGACACGATCTCTTAAGCTGTCTAGGAACAGCTGGGAGCAGCTTGCCGCCATGTAACTTTAGCCTCTCCCCTCCTCTACCAGCATGGTCAATGTGGATCCTGGAGATATTAGGTGGGGGCCTATCCAACATCATCACAGTTGGACAATTTCCCTATATGCTGATCAGGTGGCTCTCCTGAGCTGCTGTGAATGTGGAGAACTAGAGAACAAGAGCTCAAGGTCCACCCAGGTAGCAGTCCACAACCCAAGGCTCATGAATCCTTATAAACCTTTAGGGGTGCTTAGCTATGTAAGCAATACATTTCTTCTGAGCCTAAGTATCCAAGGATGTGTATATTAGTACAATAGCAAGACATTTTCACAAGTTGTCATCAAGATATTTTTCTGACTTGCACATATCTCATAGAAATTTAAACAGAGGCCAGTAGGATGCTAAAATGAACTGGCACATAGAAATATTCACATAATATGAGTTCTGAGTATAAATATGTCAGTAGTAAAAATAATACAGTGTGGTATGTGTGCATGTGTGTGTTCATAAACACAGACAGGATTATACCTTACAACTATGTGTACAGAAATATTTCAAGAGGTTTTTAATGACAGCACTATATACAACAGCTTCAATAAATGAAAATTTTGTTCATGTAAGTAGGCAGCTATCCTTCTGTCTGCCAACTTTTATAAACACTTACAAAAGAGATGTAAACAACCTTTCAATTATGACAAATCCAGATAACAGTAATTTAAGCTGGCTGCAAGATGTAGTCTCATTACTTTTTTCCCTGGCTTTCTGAGGGTACTTTTGGTTTTGTGACAGATTAGCATCACAAATGAAAATTCTTTAGACGCATTAGTGTTAATTAGTCTTCCTGAACAGTCCAAATGAGCTGCTGCATGATGAAATAAGGCCACAAAATACACAATCTGATGTATCAATAAAGAAAAGAAAAGGTTATACTTTTCTTTTATCTGGCACATGAACTGAACTGTATGTTATGATTATTTTTTATTTAAAAATTAAAAAAAATTGAAAACAGTCTAAGATATATTTACTTGGCAGTATGTAATGGATAATTATGGAAAATGTGTACATTTAACTATCCATTTTTAATTTTATAAATGCATCTTTTTGTTAATGCTGATAGTGAAATACATTAATGTCTGTCAAAAGTACATCTACTTTAGCAAACTATCAATCCCTGTTCAACAGCTGATTTCAAGTGCGATGATTCAAGTGAGATATGGATCAAACGTTTTGAAGATCATCAAATGGGTACTGTCAGAGGCACTGTTTAATTACTGCCTCAATTATTTAATAAATTAATTGAAAAAAATACTTAAAGCCAAGAGAAGTAAACAATGGTTTTCAGAAAAAAAAAACAACTGACCAGAGGCTTATGTCTGCTTGTACTGAAGGAACTAGTGTCTGCTCCAAGCAGCTTAGAAGCCCCTAGGAATGAAGAAAGCATTAAGGAAAGTCAGGTCAGCTGTACCATGGCATTTTTCATCCTTTCTCTTTCCTGGAAGAAACTCTTCCCAGTCTACCTACAGTCTCAATAAAACTAGGTGTTTCAATGAGAAAGCTTGGAACAACTGAGCATGTTTTCTGGTTGTGCAAATACTGATTAACAGCTCTTATCTCAGTTTTCACAACGTGCCTAATCTGTGTTGGTAAATTAGCAAGTTAATATTCTGTAATGTGATCAAAACCCCATTGAATGCCCTAAGTCCAAGTGTTTACAGGTCATGTTAATAGTAAAATTGTAATTGTACGAAAAAACCTCTCAACTCTTCATTTTCAACTTATATTTCGTTAAGTGGTGTCACCTTGTAGATGCATATGTTTCCATGCAACGGGTTTAGTAGGGGATTCATGGCCCTAACTGGTCACTCAGGTATTTTATGCTGGGTAAGGCGCTCCCAGGAAGTCCTTGCACCAGGTGGGGTCTTGAGCCATCTAGAAGAGGACTTCTGAAACCACCTTATCTCACAGGCACTTTTTAAAGCAGAGATTACTTTATGTGGTCCTGTATGCCCTTGTGAGATCATGCCATTAGTATCAATTTCCATTTATAGACCTTCTGAGAAAATCTGTACCATTGGATAACATAGCTCCCAGCTTCACCTGAAGGTCTTGGACCCCAGCTGCCCACAAGGCACAACTGCTCATGTACATTCAGACTCTCCTTTGGAGGACTGAATCATCTGTTTCTTCCAAATCACAACACAGGTGTGGTTTCAGAGATGGATCTCTCCAGGCATCATGCCCAAAGAGTGGCTTGAGGAGGACTGTACCAAGTTCAACTGCCTCCATCCTGCTCAGTCCTGTGACACAACCTGTGATCCCTCAAACACTCCCATAAGCCATCTTGCCATGCCCCAGGGTATGCAGCACATATCCTTGGATGAAGTTTAACAACCCCCCCACTGATATGCCACCCTGCTCATCTGATGGAAATTAAGAAAAAACACCTAGAAAAATGATCATACTACAGGTCCATCAAATCCCCACGTGGAGACACAGGGCACTCGTATGCTACTTATCCATCACTGCACTTAGTCTGCTCTAGAGATTTGCCCCTATGCCGTGGGCTCAAACCCCTCTGTTGCACTAGTGAGGGCAGCAGGGATCTCTCCTTGGATCAGATGCATTTAGCATTGTAGAAGTAGCCTGTAATTGCAGTAATTCCATGGGAAACTTTGATCTAACAAGCTTCTCGCTAAATTGACACAACTCTTGCCTTCCTACAAAGCAAACTGGTTTTATAGATGTGTTTCACAGCCAGTGCTTATGTCAACAAAACCCCACCTCACTATACCGTATTTTGCCAGAAATCCTTCTTCTTTCTCTACCAGAAGGGCTTCCTTCTGATAGAGAGCTCACTTGGATGGGTGACTGGGATGAGTCAAGGAACCCATGCATCCCACTCCACCCCAAATGCAGGTTTTAGCACCTCCTGCAGGCAACATATTCTCAGATGCTCCTGCTGATGATATAAAGCCTGTTACAGCTAGCTGTTCACTCTTGGCAGAGTCCTGGAAGCATGGGCACTAGTACAAAAGCAACTGCACTCCCTTCTTTCCACCCCCACATCCCAGAAGTGGGAGAGAGGAAACAGCACTAGAATGCCATGTCCCACATATCCTTGCATCAGCAGTGACTAGCTGAGGCAGAGACTGATCCCTGATATAAAATAAAATATTAAAAAAACCCTCCATGACTCATGCATTCATGACAAGGAGTAAGAACCTTTTAGAAATGACTTCACTTGTTTTCTGTGGTCTAAACCAAACCTGACAATGTGAATTTTTCCCTGCCTAGACCTGTGATTGGTGTCAAAGGAACTGAGATTTTTTTCTCCAGTTTGAAAATGGGACCTGAGAACATGGTTATTTTCTGGGTCAAATCTCACCCGTGTTAATCCTACAGTTGTAGGATGGTATTTGTACACCACCGATAGATGTACTGATATAATAAAATACATACCCTTATAGACATGTGGAGTGGAACCCTTAATTGATTACTGGTTTTCTTCAAAACCTCATTAAGTTCCTCATTTAGATATGCCTGACAGCAGTGGAACAAGTTACTGGAACTTGTGACATTTCTTTCCCTAAGCTTTTCTTCAACTTTTTGATGAAATTAATTATTTTTAAATGCTAGGTTGACTGAGAAGGTCCTCCTTAGTGTGGCTTCTGGAATACCTATGAAGTTTGAAGTAAGGTTGGTGCATATTCCCCAATAAAAGGATAAAATAAATCAACATGGGATTATTTCTGCAAGATCTAAGCAGTTCCTACCCTCTTCTGCTTATTCCCACTCCATGCCCCACTTCTTCCCCATGCAAGCATTTCCAATGCGACTGTTTCTTGAGCCAAGATGCAAACTGAATCACTGGAGCAATCCCATTAGAGAAACTCAGGCTTTTCTGGGTGGGAGAGTAGAATTGTTTTTATTTCAGACCATTTAAGCAGTCCTGTTTACAGGCTGGTCATACAAACAATTGCATTTCTGCAAGCAAGGGCAAAGGGTGACAATAAGTAGCTAGGAAGGGCAGCATGGAAATAGGAACTTCTTGAGCTGTTTTTGCTTCCACCAGTCAGCCAGCTAAGCACCCATCATTTCACTTGTTTCGTGCCAATAAGGAGAGTAGTAGGTAGGATCCAAAAAAATGCTTGCATCCCTTAACAACCAACACTACAAGCTCCCATTCTTACATCCATATGTATTTATCCATAATCCATATACATACCTAGGCATAATAACCGACCTGGGCATCTGGAAGCAGAGCACCTTGTTAAGTTGTTGATCACTTGACTAACACAACTTTTGCCTTCACTTACATTGTTCCCTTCACAATGTTACTCTGAATATGTGGGGCTTCTTCACCTATGCCTTTGTTACCTACTCTTATATCGATCCAAATCCAACATGGATTTCATTCACTTCAAGTAGACTGTCAGGTTTTGAGCTCAAATTCTTTACATATGGTTTAACAGGTATTTTCTGTCACTTCCTGGACAATGATTCTGCCAAATGCAGAGTCAGTAAAAGACTAATAAAAAGATGGGCTTGGCTTTGGACCATTTCTGAACACATAGAGTGGATGCTGGGGTCAGCCTGGACTTTGCTTCTGTACTGATGGAACTACTTCAGATTTATTTGAGACCAATAACATTAAGTTGATGCAAAGCTCTGGCATGAAACTGTTTGCTAAAATGCTACTAGCAGTATAATTTATTTTCCTGTGTGAATGAAATTCCTGGACAATAAGGATTTTACAGCAACATAATTGCATTCATACAGTACTGCTACTTTGTTTATCTTATATTAATTTTAAGCCAAGAGTGATAAAATGGAATTCAGTATTCACAAGTTTCACACCCATTAAACTGCTTTTTTTTCCTCACTTTTTTCTTTCCTCTCGCATTTTTGCCCAATTTGCTTTATTATTGGGTAACTGTCTGGACTAAGTATGTATTTAGCAATTTTATTTGTCCCTTTGACTTGATATAATTCTCCTTCTTGATCTGAATGAAGGACTGACAAAAGAGAGTCAAGTAAATATGTTCTACTTATCTAACAAATGTTTTTTATGGGAAACTGTTCTGCTTTACTTGCTAAACCTGTTTACACTTTTTGATTGCCCCAGTAATAATGTGTTTGGTATTGAGAACAGAAGGTAGTTTTTCCCCCAGAGTGTTCAGAGACATCTTCTGCATCCAGAATCCCCTCTCCCATCCCCTGCATCAGGTGCAGGTTAACCCTGGTGGGACTCAGGTGATACTCCCTTCCCTTTTCTTGGCTGTGGCTGCTCCCTCTGCTGCCAGACTGCCACCAAGCATCATGTCTGTTTGGCAGCTGCCACTGTAACCTCCGGAAGCTCCCTGGCTCATTCCAGCTGGGCACCAAGGCACTGTCCCCAAGCACTGTGTTCACAGTGCTTGCGCTGGTGTGTGGTTATGCTGCTGGATACAGAAGGTTGTTTGGGTCCTTCGCTAGTTAAGGTGTCTTTGCTTTTGCTCAGGATGGGGCTGTAGCCAATACAGTCCAAAGTGGTCCTGCTGGTTGCTCTGCATCTAGAGAACTTCACTAGAGAATTTTCTGAGGACAAAACACACAGTGATATCAGTGTTCTTTGGCTTTATCTGTTGACAAGTTCTCTACCCATTTCTTTCCCTACTCTTTGATTTGACATGCAATCATCAGTAAACTTCCTAGGAATTCTCTTTGGAGGCAGAAGATTTCTGCAGCACAGGTGCAGGAAAGAGGCTGTTGTCCTTCTTGAGCCCACTAGACCACTCCAGTGTCTGAGGGTGCTGTACCAGGTACAACAGTACAGGAAACTGTTGTAAAGCCTGTATCTTACCAAAGCCTCTTTCTTTTCTGGTTCTTCATTCCATCTATCACCTTCCTCAGTGGGCTTCAGACAGAGTCAAAGAATCCCAGAATGGCTGAGGTTGGGAGGGACCTCTGGGAGTCATCTGTCCAATTCTCCTGCTGAAGCAGGGATACCCAGAGCTGCTCACCTGAGACCACGTCCAGATAGGTTTTGAATATCTCGAAGGCTGGAGACACCACAACCTTTGGGAATCTTGCCAGTGCTCGGTCACCCTCACATTGAAAAAGTGTTTCCTGATGTTCAGAGGGAACCTCCCAAGTGTCAGCTTGTGCACGTTGCCTCTGCTCCTGTCATGAGGCACCACTGAGAAGGACCTGGCTTCCACCCTTCCTTTAAGTCTTTATATACATTGATGAGTTCCCCCTGAGCCTTCCCTTCTCCAGGCTGAACAGTCCCAGCTCTCTTAGCCTCTTCTCATAGGAGAGAGACTCCAGTTCCTTCATCATCTTCAGAGCCCGTTCCTAAGGTCTCCCCACTATGTCCATAGCTCTACCACACTGAGACCTCTGGCCTTCTCTTCCAAATTATTTGCAAGGTTTAGAAGTCCTCTCTGCTATTTGTCAGAAGTCTTTGACCATATTAAAACTGTCTACTTCTTTTTAATTTTTGAAAAATGTTAAGGTTCATTTAAAAAAAAGTACTAGTATCCAGCACTTCACTTTATTTATTAATATTATTTTTTTAAATTCCCGTGTCCCTCCATGCTCTCAGCATCACCTTTTCCAATACAATTCTAATTTCCAACTGAGTGATTTGATCTTTGCTTTAAGACAATTTTTCATCTGTTGCTTATTTGGCTTTATTTCTTCTTGACCAGGTTTCACAGCTTCAGATTCTGTGTTGGCAGTTTCTTGGACAGTTTTCCTTTCCTGTTGACCAGATATAATCTCTGCCAGTATGGATGCTAAGTCTTCTATTGCTGGCCAAGTGAGAATCAATCATGCTGGATCTTACTAATATAAATCTACACTTAATAGAAATGTAATTCTCTTGGGAATTAATATCTACCCTAACATAAATTTTGTCACATTTTATGAATAATTAGGAATATTAATTAATTATTCTATCCTACTTCCATGCATGTTTGCAAATAGATGGCTATCAGGATAATTAAAATAGCAAGACAAGAGTAGCAAAATGGCTTCAGACTAGCAGCTATATAAATATATATATTTAGGAATACTTTCTGCCTGTGTTTCTCGGGACAGATCGTTGTTCAGCTTCATACGCATGTGGACCTACTTTCCAGCTATTCTTGTTTCACATCTATATTGCAGAATCACTGTAGAGCCACAGGCATGTTGAACCCCATTGTCCTCTAGACCATTCAAGCTTAGCACAAATGCACGATCTAGCAACGAGAGCTTTCACTCAGCCAATTCTGCGTGCCCAGAAGTTCAGCTCAGCTTTTTCATCCTGAACAATGGGGAAGCAAGGGGGATAGCCTAATATTTTATCTTCTGTTTTGCCTACGTAGTCTTTGTCCACCAGCGTTTTGCAGCATTAAAGGCAAACCTCTTTCATGCAATAGCTTTCTAAAAGCCTTCTTCCTCTAGACAAGGCAATGATGAGTTAGAGTCACTGTTTGCTGCTATCTTGATCTGCTTTTCAAATGAATACGCCTTTTCTATCACCTATATAACTTGTTCTGCTCTTTCTGTGTCTTCCCACACCATGGGACAATTTCTGGGTTCAATACAAGACAAAATTCTGAAACTTTATTCTGCTGCTGCCTTATCTCCCAAGGATCCCCTCTGTCTCCCAAGGAATCCCCTCATCCCTTTGAGATTTGCTTGTACTTTTTTCACCGCTCCCAGTCAAACAAGTTATTGAAATGTTTTTGTTTGTTTTTTGCTGTTTCCCTCCCTCGCCTTCAGTCGATGTTTGTAAAGCATTTAACACTACACCAGGCGGGTTAATTTACTGCACTGGTAAAACAGGCTATTTGGAGTGTCTTGCAACACTGACATGTTTTCAGCTTGAAAATCAGATGTCTCCATCCCAAAGGAAAGAATTCTTGCCAAAGCTTTGTTTATATCGATGCCAGGTGCAATCTGGCCCAACAGTGGTAATGACATATGAACACTAAACAGTTTGTGAAAAACATGCTTCAAAATGAAATCTGAATCCTGTCTGTAAAGACCCAGGTAAGAGTCTTAGTAGGAATTTGCCTGCTGTAGGAAAGTATTTCTTTGTAGAAACATTAATTTGGCTTCTGGGCTCCCTTTAGTGTTATTAGTGGTTTCTGAGTTCAATTTTTTTCATTACAGTTTGTTTTTCTTTTGCTTCTGGTAGAGTTTTCAAAGTCCCATGTTTATTGTGTAGAAATATTTTAACAAAAATTACTGTAATTACTGTATTTGATATTTTATTTTGTACATAACTCTTGCATGTATGGTTAACAAAATTAACCTTTTTTTTTGCCTCACAGAGAGCAACCCTGATTTGGTGAAAATTAGAAATACCAGAGTGCAAAGCACACTGCAGCACTGCTTGAAAGGGAATTGCCAGAATTGAATTGCATCCTCTTCTATTTAAACAAGTTCGAAATAGGATTTCATACCTAGAAGAGATTTTTTTGGTTACTGTAAAATTAAACCTATGTAAAAAAACCCCTATGTAAACCTCACCCTTAGATTAAGTAATTCCCTGCCCGTAATGTGAAAGTATCAGAAACCTTGTCAGGCTGCAACTTGCATATGTTTGTCTGAGGTCTGTGATGGTCACATTCCCTTGCAAACCTAGTAAGATAAAACTGTAGAAAACAGCAGTGGGTTCACACACTGAGAGGTCAAAATGTGCCCAGATTTTGTTTGCAAATCTGTATTAAATTGACACTCCCACTAAATCAACAGCCATTTAAATGAAGATTTAGCCCTAAAAAATCAGTGACATTTATGTAGTGATCAGATTCTTCTCTCTTCAGAGGGTCAATATGTTAAAACCAAATGCTCATTGCTGCTATTGAGTACGTGTGCTGCAGTAAGGAAGGTGCCCAGTGTGACCCACATATCATATAGGCATAGGGCAAATCACTTCCTCAATGAGTAAACCGAACGAAAGCTGGAAAACAACAGCAATATGAGACTATTTGACAAAAAGCTATTCATGTAGGAACCCATTACCTCACCACATACCTAAGTGTGAGCCAGTGGCTTTGGGTTTTTCTTTGAGAAGAATTTTGAGGGAAATTTTCAGGATGCCTTTCCCATGTGTTTGAAGTAAAATCAGGAGATCAGTATGCCTTTAAAATGAGAGAAAAACTGCTTAATGCTTTAACTCAAACTTCACAAATCATGATTCTTGAATCAGTGCCTCAGCAGAAAAGGAAAGATTCAGATTTGCAGATGGCAAGTTGTTTGCTGCAATCTGAAAGGGTCTATACTATAATGGCAAAAAACATGACTATATACACTTTCTTCCTCTGTCCATCTGCCACTGTTATAGTCTAGTGTGGGGTTGATTTTATTTAAATTTGGACTGTTTGCAGGCTGATTTCTCGTTTCTGCAATCATTAGGTTTGTCACAAAAAGAGTAAATAGATTTAAAAAAACCCCAACAACTGCTGCCTTCATGCTATGTGACTTAAACAGTGAATAGACTGTTGCAATAGACTTCTGCTGAAGAAATCTGCTGCTGGTCTGCATGGTATCTCATTCACTGACTGTGCATATATACATGGAGTATATATGTGTATACATGGACAGAATATTTGGGAATCATCTCAACGCTTGCAAGTATTTTCTGAAACAGAAGATGCAGAATAGTGGTAATGACCACACAGACCAAGAAAAACAGAAGAGAAATGCATTAATAATAGAAAATGAGTAATGCAAATGGATACTTAATTTATTAATATTTAAAGGTCATAGGAAGAGTCATCTTGTTTTACTCACTTATTATTCTCCTTCATCCAGGGAAATTATACAGTAGTTTACCCTGCAAGCTAGCTTCCCCCACACTTATTTTGTAAGAAAAAATGTCAGTGGAGAGAGGTATGTATTTCTCAAGACACAGAGACATTGTCTAAAATAAGCCTTTGTGCCTTCTGCCATCAAACTCTCCTTGTTGCAGGGACCACTTGGTGGACCCACTTCCTGGAGCACTGGTCCTTATGGACAAATCCCCCAGCCCAGGCTGGTCCCCTGTGCTTTCTTCATGCCCTTGGCTCCCAGTGGCACTGGTGCACCAAGGAGTTGTCCCCACTGCTCTACAGAGACACCCCCCAGCACAACCCTCTCCCCAGAAGGCAAGCTGGAGTCTATGGGGAACAGAAACAACTGGCTAAAGCTGCCAGCTCTGCCAGGTTGATGGCATAGGAATTACAGCAAATAATGGAAATTGGCTCCTTAACATGTTATGTCTTTTAAATGGTCTGTGATGTTAAAGGGTGCATATAGCTGTTTTAGGGCTTGTAGGTCATTAGCTCAGAGGCTCTGAAAAAGTAATATCTGAAGACACACTTTTAAAGGGTTCACTTTAAATAGCTTATTCTGTGAAAATGCAAAAATATCAAACTAAAATTATTGCAGAACACTGATTCCCCTCTCTTTTGCAGTGCAGAAGGGGTATCAACGTGCAAGCTGGAAACTCAAACTCATTGGGACAGTAAATATTTTGGACCTGTGTTTTTGGAAGATGGAAGAAAACAAAACAGCTGCAATAAGGTTTCATTCTGCTCTGAGTCCCATGGCAACTCCACCAGTGAAGAGGGAAGATGAGTTTGGCTCATTGCTTGGCAGTACCTTGCAAGGTATCCATCTAGATATAAATCATCTGCTTTGTCTAAATACTATTGAAGTTTAGTCACCTTTTGGTGACTTTTTTTTTAAATTTTTTTTTCCTTTTAGATTTAAAAGGAACTTTGTTATAGTTTGCATTCAATATTTGTCCTTCATCAAGACAGTATTGACATAATTTGGCATGCATGTTGTTCTAAAGTCAGCGAAAACAGCAGTAAAGAGCTCTGAAGAACATTATTTGCTGTAGATCTGAAAATTTATAAATTTAGAAAATTAATAGGCGGGACACATTTTGTTGCACGGTTCTGAAATTAGGATCTTTGTCTAAAGCTGATGTAAAAAATAAATGTGTTTTAAGCTATGTAAGGCTTAAACTATCCAGCATCTTTGTCACTTATTCCATGTCAAGTGGGTACAGACTGCAGTGATTCTGATAAGGAGGCTTTTCACATCCATTTCTACAAAGTAGTAACCGGACGCAGAGGGGGGTGAAGAACAAGGGTCATATTTATAATCTGGAATGCTGCAAAATGTATCTCTTCGAGTCTTCAGCTAAACTGAGATATTTATCTTAACAAGATCTAATTAGACCTCATTTCCATAGCATATCAATTATTTTCCTCATTAGAGTAGCTAATGCCATGTTCGGATATCATGGCAATCAAGCTTGTGATTTCTGGAAAAACTGGTTAGAAAGCTTAGTATTAAGTGTGTTTCCAACTGTGAAATTTATCCTTCTGAGCAATGCCTCCCAGTTTACTCACTTTGTTCCAGGATTCTCTGCAGCATATGGCCACTGGAATCCATTAAATAACACAAAGTAAGACAAAGTCAGCGATGAGTCAAAAATAGCTGCACTAGTGAATCACCTTTCAAAATTCAGTCTCTAACAAGAAAAATAATGAAGAATAAGACATGTAATTAGAAGAAATTAAGGTCAATTTTCAAGCCGGGTTCCATACATGGTGGTTTCAAAATCCATGTTAGGCATCTCAAATAAAAGTAGTCTGATTGAACACCTGCAGCTCTTGGCAATGCACTTGTGTATATAAGGCAGCCAGGCAATTCTTGTACACAGAGGCTTTACCTCTCCATTTTATTTCCCCCATTACCAAAAACTCCTAAAACTCCAGGTCCTAATCACTAGGTTTGACATGTTCCTTTTTTCTCCTAAGGAAGATACACAGTGCTTCCAGTGCATGGCCATATGTGTGCCATACACTTGTTGGACAAGTCCCATTTGCTCAGCATGAGAGTGAAGGCACTTATTTTTATTTCAGGAGCTTTCGCAATGTATCTGGCCAAATCTGTTGTCACAATATACTTGAATTCTTTGCATCCAGCCTGAGTCATCTTAAAAGTTAGGTATCTGTTCTAAGGATTTTACTAGAGCTTTTTTACAGTCAATAGTGAGAGGTCAGTATTTCTGGAAGGAGATTTATCTTCTAGAGCAGCTGCCTAAGACATAGAGATTATACGTTATTTGGAGGCACTCAGCTCCCTTGGCTGAAGCACCTTCTTCCTAAAGAGCTGAGGCAAGCTGAGTCTCACCTCAGTGTTTTCAGGGCTGGTGTCTCCTATTCCAGATGAGACACACAACATTTAGCTGATATGAAAGGTCTAACTAGAGACCTCTGCTGCTATAAGAATATTACACTAACAGTGGATCTGAGCTCAACGTGTGGTTATATCGACATGCTGCATGGCTGAGGGCAAGGACATGCTTCCATTCACAGCTATACCTTAACCAAACACTAGTCAACTACATTTGTTTCCCCTCATTTAAAATACATCTAGTGCTCTGAATGGGTGCATCTTGAATGAGACAGGAAACACGCAAGTTTCTGAATAAAAGGAATTCTTCACTTGATGCATTTTCATAGAATCACATGGTTTTGAAACTTTGTAGTTATTATTATTATTTCATTACTTTTGTATCCAACTCCCTTCATTCACAAACAAATATGGCTTCATCTGGCCATCCAAATAATATATTCAAACAAAATATCCCAGGAAATAAACAACTGTGTTCTTCTGACCTGCATTATGAACAATAAAAAGTCACCTAAGAGTCCACAGGCTGTACATACTGTGTCTGTCCCCTTATACCTATGCATTTAATGGGCATGCCTATGAATTTAATGGGCATATTCAGGTATCATGCAGATCGGAATCCAGCCACAAAACTCCTAATTGATTTGAAATTATATGGATGGTAACGGTGCCAGAAGACAATTTAGTGTGCTCTTTCGTACTGAGCTGAAGTTGTTTGGTTTTCTTAAAAGAAATAAAACTGATAATTGTCACTACAGTAAGTAAATATGTCTGAATACATGCAGAAAGCAGATCTATTGGGTAAGAAGGTTACAGAATCTCATTTTGTGGTCCATCTGCTCCCTCTTTGCTTACCAAGCCAACAGACACTAATCTGGGATGAAGAAACTGACAGGACATGGGGGAGGAGTAGATGGTCATGATTCCAGCTTGTTTCAGCTTTTTGATATATGTGCTCATGCCATTGTGATACAATAGAAGGAAAATAACGTAGTGAAGTGAGGAGGACAATTCAAACAATTATGAATTGCAGCAGCATTTTACTGTTCTAGACTTTCTCACAATTTCAGTGCAATTTACATATTTTACCACTGAGATACGAGCACTCAAAATTAATGTTCAAGGGGAAAAAGATGCATTCCTGAAAAAGATTGTTAAACAGATCATAAGCTGAAATAAACAGTAAAATAATCAGATTGAGCTAAAAAAAGTGTCCAGGGTACTCCTGTTGGATTTTTTTCCTAATTGGTATCTACGCCGATGGTCCTGGAGAAAAGGTGAACATCACTGTACAGAAAATTTCTAGCAACCCTAACATTAAAAAAACCCAAATAAAAGCAGTGCAAAAGGATGAGAATTAAATAAAAAAGAGATAAGGATAAAAACAAAATTCAAAACCACAGACCATCAGTGAGAAAGACGAAGCTGAAGTGGCAGTGTGGCAAATGAGGGATGGCAAACGAGAAAGGGATGTGCTACGTGACGGTGCAGTAATAAAAAACCCAGCTAATAGAGCTGTATTGTGTCACCTCCACCTCTGCACAGTTCAGCAACAACAGCACTGACAGACTTTATTTCCAATTCTGGTCACTTTGTCATCAGAAAAATCATAATAAATAATAAATAAATTCCTAAGGAGCAAAGTAAAAAAGAGATTAAAAGAGATAAATACATATTTTTTGGTTTAACTACAATCAAGATGCAAGGTATGTACAAATAATTTTAGCATGTGAACACTTCACTAAAAGTGATAAGTTCTTGAACATAGTAAAAGAGAAGCATCACTAGCATTTTGGTTGAGTACCGTGAAGAAGTTATAAAAATTAAAGCTGTTTTCAGTGCAGAAGTGTACCTAATGATTAAAGCACCTAATCCAAAATTTAAAAACAATTTCAACCACAGGATGTGAGGCGCTGACACAGCATAAGGTCCCTCTACCAGATGAAGGCTGTTCATAGTTTCTAGAAGGGTAACTTTGGCCCAGACAGTGACTGTGGATGTGCATAAAAATGACCGGACTTCCCTCAACTAACCATGGATTTATCATGCATTCCTTCTTACCCCCTTCCCATTCCCAGTCCTCCAAAGCCACCTGGTTGTCCCCTGGATGTGGTTACCCTCCCTTATGTGCAGAGCCGTGATGATTCATGAAGATGTTGGCTTAACTTTGATGCTTTTTTGCCCTCTACAAAACAACTGAACTGACTGAATTGCTCCCCAGACCACACCAAACAGTAGCACAGTGCTGCTGATCACCAGTGTTGGGGCTGAGCTGGTGGCCCCAACCAAACACCATGATTTGGTCATGGCACCGAATGCACTGGTGTTGTCAAGGCAGTGGCCACGCAGGGGCAACCAAGGAGAGCTCTGGACATCACCATGCATATGCCATGCGGATATGCATATGCCATGGAGGAGTAGACAGTCAAGAGAAAGCTCTGAGCTAAACCTATGACATGGTCAATGGCAATGACAGAAATTCAAGGTCAGCTGTACAAGAAACTTGCCTGCATCCAAAGAAGGACACAGAAACAACTGTAAATGCAACAGGAGATTCCCTGGAGAAGCCATTGCTTCTTTGGCTAAGGACAACTCAGCTCTTTCCAAAAAAAAGTTAATGACCATAGATGGAGAAGAGATGACTGGAGGGAACCTCTTTGAAGCACTGATTTCCAAAGATGACCATAAAGTGGCTTGACTTCCATGTCTCTCAGTGTGCAAGCAATGTTTGGAGGCTCTTTGTTTCATACTTTTTTCTGGGCATGCTGAGAAGTACTGGGCAAAAGGGTAACTTTTTGAGCTCCATTCTGCCTCACACACATATACACACCTACATAGCTGCCTCAGTCTTGCATATCTCAAACAGCCCAGGCCCTAACACAGGGTCTAAGCTTTCCATGGCCTCAGGCCTTTCTCCATGTAAGCTTGAGCACTCTAGGATTAATGGCCACGAATCACAAGGCATTGATTTTGTGAGAGTCAGGAATTTCATATAGCGAAAACCATACATAATTACAGATCTTCCTCTGAACTTCATCTAATGTATTGGAATTTATAAAAATCAAACTTGGACTTGAGATAACAAAAAGGATTCCCAGCACAGCAAGCTTTTCCAGACAAACCTGCCCAGAACTTTTCTCTTATGGTTTAATGTACTGCAGGCACAGTATGCAATCACAGAATAAGGGTATGCTTGGCATGAGCAAAGATGTGCATTCATCACCCTGGAATAGCATGGATCCAAGTCACATCCTCCAGTCTGTGTGGTGCCTTCAAATGGTCAGAGTGATCACCAAAAAGGCAATCTAAGCTCCTTCTCCTCACTCTCTTGTATTTTGGAAGTTGGTCTTGATGCATTCATATTTCACTGACTTTGTCAAAAATTCTCTGTTCCCAGGAGTAAGAAGAAAATAACTTTCCTCTTTTACCTACACTGGATCAGGGATCCTTGGAACAAAAGGTTCTCTCTTTGTGTTTAATAGTCCTTGACTGGATTATTTAATGAATATACTCTGTTTCTTTTGGACCGATGTTCATTTCTACACTATCAAGAGGGAAAAGAGCCCAACTATATCTTGTCTGAAACAGAACTGCTTTTCAATTTGCTTGGAACGTGCCACTTGATAATTTTTCTTGTTTGAAGCATATTGGCATCTGCAGCCAAAGGCAGACAACTCAAGGACATAGCTGGTCCTACAGGCTCTAGAGAAACCCTGGGAACAAAACCAGGGCTGCAGAGTTGAGAGAAGACTCCACAGAGTGAACATGCAAAATCAGACTTGGCAGAGAAAGCCACCATGAGTATGGAACACAGCCAGGTTTCAGTGGGTGCCTCAGTGGAAACATAAGGGCCTTTGTCCAGAACATGATTAGCAGAGGTCAGCTAATGAATAATACAGTAACAACGCTTTCTCCTCCTCTAAATCCATGTCCAGCCTTGACATCCCATCTCTTGATACAGCTGGAAAGCCCAATGCAGCAAAGACTGCTTTGACAACCCATGTGTCCATCACCTGTGGGAAAAGAGGGTCAAGAACTTTGCTAGCTTTCACTTTGCAGCCCCAAACACTCGGTAGTGTAGCAGAGAAGGTTACGCAATCACCAACTTCCAGGTGGCTGTGGCAGTGGTTTTGTTTCCTGTTTGCAAGGGGATTCATCAGCTATAAAAATGGTCCTTCTCATCCAGCAGCTCTTCCTCTGTTGCTGAGCCTTCACTGTTCTGCTGCTGGACCTCTTGTCCTTTCCCCCTCCTGCAGGACAGACACTGGAGTGCTCTGTAAGCCCAGATCCACCGGCACCCTGGCTTTCCCTGTGCATGGTCTGGATGGCATGGGAGATGGTACATGAAGCTGGAGACTCTCAGCACAGTTCTGATAACCCCTATGGGGTCTTTGCTGTCCCCTGTCACATGCTTCTGTGTTGTGTGAGCTGCTGAAAAGCAAAGGGCATCATGGAAATGGCACAGAGTTTCTGTGGCAGGTTATCTGATGTGGTGTCCAGTGCCCCGCACTGCAGGAAGTGGGAAAGCCAAATGCAACAGGGCAGGGAATGTCGTGCACCAGACCCATGTCCCACATGGGCAAAACCAGTGTTCCACATGCCCTCACCTGCTCAGTGGAGGTACCTGGTTCTGAGCCACATCCACTGACTAAGCAATGCATCAGATCATGCAGCACCAGCCTGGAACTGACTGGCTGGGAAAAGAGCTGGCTACTGGAGTGGTGAGACCTGACAGGTGGCACACAGATGGAAAAAAACTAAATCTCTGTCATCTGCTTCTATTTGATTCACTGCAAATTCCTTTCTGGGGAAGGAAAAAAAAAATCATGTCTTGTAGAATGAAGATCTGGGTTCGGAAGATCATGAAATACTTCAGTTCCTATAGGGACTTAAAGACCAAGCAAAATCAAAAGCTCTGGAGAAATCAATATTCTACCTCTCTGCACATCCATTTTGGGATCCCACCTTTTGGTACAGCCAAGCAGTAGGTGAAACCACAACTTGTGACTCTTCTTCTACCTTCACTCAGCCACTTACTAATGCATAACTTGGTTCAAATACAGGTATCTGTCCTTAAAACAGTATCCATGACTTCTAAAATCCAGGCAAGTCAAACAATTGTAAGGATTTACTGCTCGTGGTAAACTACCAGTTGCAGTAACTTCTTAAGAAGGAAGCAATGCCAGGTGAAAATAACATGGGTAGGTAGGTTCAAGGAGCTAACTAATCCATCCTAACTGGGCAGACCTAGAAGGAACTGCTGCCAACCATACCCATAATAGAAACTACTTGTTGTAAAATGCACCCTGAATACAATTATAAACAGAATTGATGTGAAAATACAGATGTTCAGATGAATGAATTAAAATCAACAACAATTTTGATTGGTTCATAAAAAATGTAATTGATTTTTTTTCTGCAGATAGATCAGTATACACAGTTTTAAAGGAGAACCCAAATATACTATATTTATCAACAGCCAAATTTAAGCGATTTAAATGGAGCTTTACATAGGTGTTGGTTAGGAACCCAGCCCCCTTGATTCCAGACCATGCAGGGGCTAGTACTGTCCTCTGCCTGTCACTGGACTCCCACCCTTCCCACCAAAATAACATTTGCTTACTAATGGTTCTTTCTCCAAAAGGCGTAAATGGGCTCTTGTTTGAGCTCATCACAGATTCAGCTATATTCTTTTATCTTCAGTAATCTGGAGATTTTTTTTCCCTGCAGATAGTTTCTGTGTTCTACTCACTGCTATTTGCTAGAGAAAGACTCTTGGGCTTTTTGCCCTTTGTATTTCCTCTCTTCTTTCATGTGGAGAAGACTGCCAACGTGGGATTTGCAAACTGCTGCCAATATGGGATTTGTGCTGCTGCGGCTGCCAATCTTTAATTTAGCATATGTATAAAGCTAATTTTTGGACACGATGCTAGTGCCTGGCATCTCTGCAGGAGTCAGCCAGGTTGTAATGTTTGTATTGTACTGTGCTATAAAAAACAATAAAAAGAAAATATAAAGGAAAAAGCCTTTTATCTCTAGCTTTATAGCTACAAATATGGTCTAAATACTTGTATTCTCCCTCTGTATCTAAAATTCGCTTTCTCCTTTCTGTGTCGTAGCCCTTTCTTTTAGATTTGCAGTTTGTGTTGCCTGTAGTAGGAGCCAATGATAGGCTTCTGCTCCCTACTGAGCATATCTTCATATTAAAATGTATAAATTCAACTGTTCAGATGGAGAAAAAGGACTAGTTTCCCTTTAATTATATTTAAACCACACAGTCACATGCGCAAAATAATACTTTGTCCTTTTAAAAAATATTTTAATACAGAGAGTCAGAGTAAAAAATATAATCATTCAGGAAACATCGTTCTTATAGAAAATGTAAGCTTGACTACCCTTCTTTGGCAAGGACGTCTACAGTTTGGGAGGATGTTCCTGCAGTGAATTCTCTAAAATATGGCGCTGCCATTCTGGCCGCTGCGTGGGAGCGGGTGTGAGCCAAACTCCAGCTCCTGCAGCCCTCATTTGGAGGACCCCATGCAGCCCCAGGGAGTTCCATGACCATGCCTGGGAGCAGGCACAGGGGAAAGCTGTTGGGGAGGCCAGTGGTACTGGGTGGGTAGAGGGAAGCAGCTTTATGCTGCCCCATGATGGTGGCTATAGCAGGACAAAGGCTATAACTGGATGATACATTTCCCAGTGGTCCCAGATGGATTTATAGATGGATTTATAGGAAGAGAAGGATTCCTAGGAAGAGACAGTTCACAGTTCTTCCTTGCAGAGGGAATTTTCTAAACCTTTACCCAAATCAGCCCTTGTACTCGAAGGGTGGATGTTCACTAGAAGAAGCGCAGCATAAAGTAAATTCCAGAGAATGGGCTGTGTTTTGGAAGAGTATGGCAGACCACGACAGTGGCAAACTGAGCTAGTGATTTAAAGGAGGACCCATGACTGCATCCAGTTGCAGCATCCTTTCCCAAATGCAGGGGAAAAAAATCATCAAGCAAACACAGAGAAATATGAGGGTTTTGTACATTTGCTTTTTACAAATATTTAGTATACCCACAGGCTGCAGAATCTATTTTGATTTTTTTTCTTATCAACAGAGATTTTTGCTATTTCTTCTTCCATAACAGATATCAGACGAAGGAAAAGGATACTGCACCATTCTGACATAATTTTTTCATTTTAATTATTGTGATTTAAATTACCCCATCTACAGAAGACCACAATATAGCATTCACTACCCAGTAATAGAAGGTAGTTTTTCCACATGGTTAGACTGGTATTTTCTAAGAAGGAGATCTGCTAGCTTGCCTACTTTCACAGCGGCAGTGCCATGTGCAGTAATGAGACAGGATTATTGTTGCAACTGCTCTTGAAGGCCTCTCTCCCCAGGCAGCCAAAGAATGACTGAGTCACGCAGGTGATGCATTTGCTGTAATGAGACAGACAAACCCCCAAAACTCACATCCAGAACAATCCCCAGTGTATCCATGCCTCTGGCTGAGGGTATGGGGAGGTGAGAACAAAACCACTGATGCTGGGAAAAAACAAATAAAAACTAATTATTTAAAATAAATAAATAAATAAATAAAGGTGTGTGTGGGGGGTTTCTAATGTTAATATACCCTGCACAGTCATGCAGAAAACTCAGAGTTTGATTTCTAATCCCAGCCTCTCGTTGCCCCGGCTGGCAGGAAGCACGCACAGGGTGGAAGGAGGTGCCGTGCATCACTCAGCAGCAGCCCCTCCGGCTGCCTAATGAAAGGGGCTGACAGGCTCTTACAGGAGACCCATCCAGCCCGCCTTGGCTGGGACGATGATGGCCTTGGCAAGGAGTACTGTGCCACAGGAGGGGATTTTTTTCCTGGCTTTCTAAACTACATCCTTGAGGCCCTGTGTTGCTGCCAACTTCTTCTGCCCAATGCGGGACTGTCCAGGACTCCCTCTGGGGCTCATCCGCTGGTTGGAGAGGCTGTTACTGAGAAACACAGGATACCCTCCCAAGCCTGGACCACCCTCACTGAGCTTCCTGCACCTGCTGACTGGGACACTGAACATCGGGACTGGGAATGGTCACAATAACAGCACCATTGATAGGAAGCATAAGCACCAAACAATTATTTATCTTGCACTAGGAGTTTGTAAGGTGGGTATTGTGAGGAGTCCTCTGTAAGTTGGAAATCAGCTCTATTCCCAGAGCACTGGTGCATCGGAAAACCCTACTGATGGGCAGTTCAGAAATATGGAAAGGATTAACACTCTGAATGCCAGGATGGTGTCACCAATGTTGTGTCACGTAAGCAGCTGTGCTCTGAGCCCCCCATCCTCTTCCATCAGGGGGGCAGCAGGAGGAAATGTTTACATTGTCGACTGTAACCTACAAACATGGGACAAATACTATTTTATAGACCTCTGTGAAGTACTGGGAAAAGGTGAGGGGATTCCTGCATCTTTGCTTTGCTGTGCAAACTCTTCTCCTAGGCAGCAGGCCGGAAGCTCTGGTGACTGCTCTGGGGAGTTATTCCTTGCAACTAAGGTCTCATTTCCACTGTGATTACCTGCTGTGGTTTGGATCAGTCACTTGGTTTCACAGCACACGGGGCTGCCCTCTGCTATGAGCCAGTGGCATCTGAAGCAAAGCAAGCAGTTAAGGAAGCTTCAGGTTTGTCTACCAGGATAAAACCTACCACAGGTTTTGTTTCACCTGTGTCTGGCCCTTCTCTTCTGATTAAATCCTATGATTTATTAAGTTTGCCTGATGCAAGCAGAGTCTAGGCACCATTTTCCCTAATAAGGTATCACACAAGCTCATGCAAGTACTGTTGATCCTTAAGATAAAGATATTATCCCCGGACTGAAAGCACAGGCCAGTATCACTGTCTGACCAACCACTGGTGACTTTGCTAAACCTGCCAGAAAAGGGGCTGCTACCAAGTCTTGTTGCTGTCAGAGAGTTCAGATCTTTGACAGCGCCAACCAGTAATAAATCTGAACCAAGGGACAAGTACTTAAACTGCATGCTGCATCACGCAACCTATTCAGAAGCCTACACAAAACCCAATCCAACCAAAACAAGAACAAAGAGCTTTTCGGGAGGTCTTGGTATGACCTCATCACTGACCTGCTGATTCACCATTCAGTTAGGCAAAGGATTCATATGACACTAGTCTTCCGCAATCATGTGAGAAGGGTACCAAATAAAATGGACTCACTGGTGTGAAACATGAAATTATCCTCTCACATTTCATCTGTCAATTATTTCACATCAGCAGTCAAGGAAAACAGATGTAATGAGCAGCTCATCATTCAAAACACTCACCACTAAACCCAATTCCCTAGCTAAATATATTCAGGGGAAGATCAGCAATGGTTGGATTTACACGTGATGTGAGTTGAGTTCACTGGCCAGTTTTCCATGTTGGACCACTCCAACGCAGCTGTACCCCACACCTCTGAGAGTCCAGACAGCTGCCCATTCCCAACACATGACCCCTCACCGTACAAATGCCTTGTTCCTGAATAGAAGCGCAATGCCTTAACATCACTTACTTGGTATCCTGGACATCTACTTCTCCTGGTGTACCAGTGCTCAAAAGAACCCTATCTGTGCAGGGCAATAAAATAAGGGCAATAAAATAGCCAGGATAGCAGATAATCACCATTGTGTGCAAGGTAGATCACAATCAACAGTGAAAGTGAGGGCACATCAAACATGAAGACTACAGTTTGACTCCAAAAAAGACTGATGTTCCCCAAAACAAACCACAGTTAAGAGACAGGCAGACACCCCAAATTTTTCCATCTATTTTCTTCAAGTCTTTGTTCTTGACAGCCTTTGCCATCCTACCCCTTCAGGACTACCAAAGCCTGAACACCGCTGACTGTATCTCAGTGCAAGAAATACCTTAAAATTGCACAAAGGAGATAAATATCACTGCAGATTGCTATTTAAAAATGTGTTACTATGACTAATGGGAGAAGAAAAAAGAGTATTTTTTATTTCTCATAATGTGGCATACACCTCTATAACACAGTCATTAAATCTAGAGTTTTTACATGTAGACCTTTGCTGACGTAAATATTAGAAATGGATAATATATGGTCAGTGGAGCACTGCTGAAGCACAGGCAGTCACACAAGAGTGATGTTTCCCACCTAATCGCACAAACATGCCGACAAACCATGGCACCTCGGTGGTCTGGTTCCTCACTGATATTTCAGTTGTTCAGCTGCCGCAGCCACAGACACAGCGAATTTTGAATTAAACACTACTGCTCAGCGATGCTGACACTCGCAGTCAAGCATATCTTGATGAAATTAGAGATGCAGAAAATATTTTTTGACAGAGTGCACGAGCAAAACAGCCAGAAGTGCAGCGAGTTCGGTGTGAATGGCTCGTGCAAAGAGAGAGACCAGAGAGATGTTGAAAATTGGACTCTCTGATTTTGGCAGGAAGAGGCGCATTTTATTAGCAATCCATGTTGCAAACATAACTTTCCGACTATTAACAGTTTTTAGTTGCCAAAAGAAAATCACTATTTCTAATTCCTTCTCAGCTGTTACATTTATAATGGAAAAAGAAAAAAGAGGAAGGCAAGCAAACTTATATCTCCATTATGTAAAATATCAGATAAGTGTAGAATATGATAGCATTCCAGTTTAACAAAATCTTCACAAATGTAAACACTTTACTACCTTCTCCCCAAACCCAACACCTGTAATTCCACAACAATTTAGCACACATATTAAAAATGTGCAGGAAAAATTTGCAAAGCGTCATAGACTAAATAGGAATTAGTAAAAATAAGACTGGTTATTCTTACTGTTGCTATTTATTACATAGCACGTGTGGTCTTAAAAGTCTAAGGGCCCTTTGTTTCTTTGAAGAAACACATTGTGTTCTGATTTTCCTTTGAGTTTAACAGAATAGAAATTTTAAATTAATAGTGCAAGAGACAGCAGGATTACATCCAACCTGTAAAGCTCCAAACCCCACCTGTTTTACTGTATTTCTTCCTAACCTAGAAGGAAAACACAGCCTTTCTGGCTCTGCAAGTACCACCGTAATCCCTGAGCAGAAGAAATTGCTATGAAACAATACTTTGTGTCTTTGACTCAGAGGTTTGAATGGGCTAAATGAGACTTTTAAAGCAGCATGTCTAAACTCCATTGAAAACATCCTCAGCTTTTCAGAAGGTCCTCAAAAGTTCACTAAGACACAGCATGTGAAAATTAGTAGCTAGCTCCTTTGCAGAGAAAGGCTGGCAAACTTGACTGGGAAATACCCTTTAGTTATAGCAGAGAGAGTGGCCCTTGGGGAAGGGCCCAGATGGACTTGGCTCCCATGGGCAGCTCCTTTGCCCAGCAAGAAACACACTGCTTGCCACTAACACCAAACCAGCTGTTCTCAACCACAAGGCTATATAGCTAATAATTGCAAAGTTGTCTTTATCCAGTGCTGTCATCATTCTAGCTAAGGTGACCACACATGAGCTTTCCAGTTACATTAAGACAGCACTGATTAGTTGCTCTGTGAGGTGAGTGGTGTCATTTCCTACCCTGCATTGCCAGAACATGGCCAGCATATGTACTAGCTTGCAGAGGATGGGTTCTTGAAAACAAAATACAAATTCTCCTACATATCCTTAGTGAAGCCATGGGTGCTGGTTAGAAGATAATGGAGAGCTGAGCAGTGCCTGGTGTGCAATGTTTTGGAACCCATACTTATGACAGAGCTGAAGGAGCAACACTGTGTCTGGGCACAAGGCAGGAGGGATGTGTTCAACAAGGAGCTCCCTGGACTACAAGGTGCCAGCTGAAGCACACAGCTGCTGATTGCCACTCTTGCTCATTTATCTCTGTGGCTGGGCACAGCCAAGCACGTGTGGCAGTGGGAACTCGCCCTGAGACCTCCTAGGGCCCTGGATGCTGCCTGCAGCACTGTCACACAATAGCCCTGGGTCATGGTACTCTCCTTTCCCACCATGAAATACTCCCAAAGCAGAAGGGACATGAAGTTCTGGTGACATAGATGAGCAGGAAGCACCCCATCCTCACAGGAGAAGCGCTGGACTCCAGCCCCTGGTAGGAGCCAGCCACAAGGGCAGACCTGATGTTCCTGTGGCCGGCCATACTCAGGTCTAGCTCAGCCTCTCTGTGCAATCTGGGCCCCCAGCGACAGCACAGAGGAGCAAGGGGACAATGAAAACCAAGGTTTCTTTTGTCCTTCCACTAGACGGCAGAGGGACCCCTGCACGTGCGTGCTTGCGTTTTGAAGCCAGGCCCTGGGAGATGCAGCAACCATGACAGCCTCTGCACGATGTGCCCTGCCAGGCACCCGCTGGGCCAGCGTGGCTCTGCACCCACCCCTACTGCTAGCCCCCTCGCAGTGCAACAATTTACCCTTGAATAAATTAGCAATAATTGGAAATCCACTTCACTGGACCTTACGCAGCATGACTAATGTGACTCACTTTTTAGCTCTGTTCCTTTTGTGTGACTACTCAGCAAAGAGGGTGCCTTAGAAAAGAGAAGAACCAGTAAACTTTATGCTGTGGAAAAAGAAATGACAGTCTCTGAAGAGTGATATAAAGGTTTAATGGGTGATTTGGATGCACAAGAAGCAAGTGTTTTAAGAGTACTGTGGAGCACAATGCTTCTGCTGATGGCTTTTTTGCCTTTGTATCCTTGTCTTTACCTTTTAGATGGTGCATGTTAGTTTTGGTGGCACAGGGATAAGGCCAGAAAAGTACATCTCTGCAACAAAAGGAATACAAATCTGCAGAGCACAAATAGTTTTGAAGAAAAACCCCAGACTTGTGCTATTTACTAGCAACGGTTGCAAAGGTTGGGTAAGCTGAGAGCAATCTGAATCTCAGCCTTTGTCTTTGCCTAGATATCTTATGAGAATGTGGTTAAGCCATTTAAACCTCTCCGTTGTGGAAAAAAATAATATTAAAGGGTATTTAGAATGGTTAACCCAGTGAAATTACACCATAAAAATCTAACATACAAGAAATGTAATTTTTAAAAAGTGAGAGTATAAACATTGTTAATTCTGAAGTGTCACATACATCAGTTTTCTTTCATAACCCTATTCAAGCTCATTGTATCGAGCTAATTGCCAGGTTATGTTTTTTCAAAAAAAAATAAAAAGAGGAATATTCAGCATATAAATGCCTGTGTATGCCCTGTAATATAGCACAGCTACAATATTCAAACAATTTGGCAAATTCTGTGCACTCACAATAACTTGCAACCTGGTATATGAAGTAAGCACTATGAATTACAATATAGAATTTGTGACACAATCAGCGTGGGTTTATTAATGTTATATGCAAATGCCATGTTTAAATATTTATCTTTTGGTACCTGCCAACAGGTATTTTCCATTCTAGGGGGAGTACTTTTCTCTTGATTTATGCACATAATTCCTACTACATGAAGCCCAGATACGCATGCAGAAAGAGAGAAAAATGCATCCCTGTAGCTACAATTTTTTCTACGACATTAGTGAGACATGTGTTTCACAATTTCTGTGCAGGATCCTTGAGCAGAAATTGTGGTGCATGAAACAATCCCAATTTCCAAGGAAAAAATTATAGCCTTTCATTCTCATAGCAGCATGTAACTAAGGTTTAGATGAGTGAACAGATGCATGCAAAAATCAGCCATGAGAATGGAAAACATTCATTTTCACAATCTGCTAAATCTGCTAGGTATGCATGAAACGAAGCCAAAGAGATCTCCAGCAGAACGCAATGTCACAGTCTTGGCACAACAGGGAACTTTCTCAGATGCAGCTTGTGCCAGCACTGGCACTTCTACTGTACAGCTGTGTTTAGAGATCACCAAAATATACTGGAATCTTAAAGAGTTAATAGTATGACTGCTATTGAAATATATTCTCTCCACTTCCCACTTTTCCAGGAAATTAGATGGGATTTTTTTTCTTATTATTGCAGCTACTGCTTTACATGAAGTAATAAGTTCAACAAATTATCCAAGTATGTTTTCCTCAACACAAGTCCCTTATCAAACCCTTTCAATGAAAACTCTGGTGTTCCCTTCACAACAATTACATGACCCAATCTTAGTGACCTCATGCAATGCTGAAAAAGATCCTGAATTTTATATTATTTTTTTTATATTACTGTTATTCAAAACTAGAGGAGAAATGAGTATATAATTAGACTGGGTAGATCAGATTGAATTAAAGGGTAGAGTCAAATCTTCTCTTAAGTAGCAGTTTCTCAGAAATAAGGCCTCTGACTTTCCAAGGGTGAATTATGTCATATTTTGTTGAAATGTAGATCTTATCAACTTAACTTCACAGTTCATGCCTGGCCTCCAAAAGCCTGACTCTCTAAAGCCCAGAGAAAGCAACTATATTGAACACCACCCTGTCTCATTTTAGCACATTAAAACAAGGGCCACGGGCAAGAAAGGATATATGGAAAAACAGGAAGGGAGGAGACCATTTCCTTGAGTGGCAGGCTTCATCTGACAGCTCCTTTGTACCTCCTCTTGACGTGGAGTCTCGGATCCTCCCATTCTTAAGAGAGGCACCTTTAATCTCTTTTCCCCTAAATGCCATTGCTTGGAAGCACTTGGTTTAAGCAGCACCTTCAGGATAAAGACCTTTCTCTGAAGTGATAAGGAGAGTCTTTCCACAGAGGTAGCATTGTTTTCTGGTCTCTTGACAGGAATCTTTAGGAAATATAGCAGCTTCACACATAGGGGGAATATCATAGCTTATCTTTTGGAATCTTGGATCAATTTTAATGGGAAAAAGCATTAAAGGAACTTGTCACATGGCTTCTGGAACCACATGGAGAGTCAAGGATGTCTCCATGCTCCAAGGCTGCCGCTCAAGCACTTGCATTTCTATTTCTTGGCAAAAACCACATTTATGAACTCACTTGATTTCCAGAACAGGGTGAAAACCAGATGCCCTTCTTTGCACCATGCAGCTTACTCCCTGGGATGTCTACATGAAAGTTAGTGTGATGATGGGGTTTATTTTAAGGTGCTGGTTGATTGGTGGCCTACGGTGTTGCCCTTTTCATGCCACACTCTGGAAGAAAAAAAATAACTATGAAAGGAGGTGTGCTCACACCAAGTTACTCTGTGAAGTATACCTTCCCTCTGATCTATGACCTGGAATCAGTCCCCAGAGGCAGGGAGGTAGATGCTGCCAGGATAGCCCTCGGATTGCTTACAAAACTCTGCTGGAGTCCTGACATGAGGAGGAGGAAAATGAAAGGAATAGTTTAGAAAAAAATACTTTTGTTTAGGCCAGATCTGTGACCTGTAAAGCTGCCTCAAAAAGAGTACACAGCCTCTATACTTCCTTCAGAGGCTCCATCAAAAGGAATGCCTGGAATCTGCAGCTCTGTGCAGTATAAAATTTCACTGCATACTCTTTCCTCTTTGTTAAGCTCCAGAAGCATGTGTTACGATTTTGTACCTTCTTCAATGACTTTCTTGACCTTTGCTGGGCTATCTCTCTTTTTTTACTATTCAAAAAATTTCCAGGGAAATTTCTACCAGACAATTTGTGTAAAGCAGATGTAACACCAGCATCTACTTCTCTGGCTTGTCCTATAATTGGCAATAATGATTTTCACAAGTGCTTGGAGTACTCTGCATTCGGGAAATCCCAGCAAAATCTGCAAGTTTTTCAATATTGTAATGAAAGGTTAGTGCCTTTCCTTCTGTGGTGAATGGGGTACAAACCCATATTTTTGGATGCTATGTCATGGGTTACAGAGATGCTTTCACATAAGTGAAAAACACGTAATTCCCATTCTCTGACAGCCCAGTGCAGCCACTTGGAAAAAAAGCAACAACAAAAAAAATTGAACTAGTTCAAAGCAAGCTCTTTACTGTACGTGCTGTGAGGCTACCTTGGCAGGCCTATAGGTTGCTACCACGAGACTGACAAATGCTGGGGAACACATTTGCATGGTTCGGTGAGTCCATAGGAGAGAATATGGTGTGCAACCTTGGCAAGTGTGGAAAGCGCGAGTCAAGGAAATGTGTAAAGTGCCAAAAGGGAACCGGCAGAACATTACACTTGTATGAAATGGGAGTAATCTCATTACCAGAGGTGATAACCATTGCACCCCTGATGGAAATGCATAATTACTGAAAACAGCTAATCAACTGCAAGAGCAGCAGGGTAGCCAGAAGCTCCTATCTATACCATCTACTGTGCTTAACCTAGTTGAGCTGCTCCTCCTCCTCCATCACCTTCTACAAATGGATCGCTAAAACATGCTGCACGTACACACCCTCACATGTGGGTCAGCACAGCTAAGTGATACAGTGCTTTGAATTTTTGATTGCAAATAAAACATGCATCAGTTCTGTGAAGTCTCCTTCCTAATTCTTTAGGATGCTCAAGCACACCACACTTACAGTTGTTCATTTCATAGCTACATCTATAGATAAACAGGATTTGCAAAAACAGTTTAACATCTGATTTCTATTGGAAAAAAAAGGCAACAGCAAGTTTCTTGCCATTAATCTCTGACTTTGAGAAATCTTGGCTTATATGCGCACATATATCAGAATATGTGTATGCATACATATCGGGAACACTTGCTCAGCCTCACTGATGGTGGAACTGTACTAATGGGATGCTGGATTCAGCAGCCTTTAGCACATAGTTTTTTCTTTTCCTGACCCTTGCAGATTTTATCCAAGCACTTCCAACAAAAGGAGGAACTGTGCTGAATTCTTTATCAGACTGCAACAGGTGAGGGAAGAGGACAGAGGAGGGAAAAATTAGCTGTCAGCAATTAAAAATAAAATACACAATTTCCCAGATACAACTAGAAAAGCAGTAAAAACTACATGAATTTTTTTGAAGTCTTTAAACAGGAGCTGGCAGTCTGTTAAGAAAAAGCATAAATGAAAATTTTCCTAATGATGGTACCAGTTTCATGTCTGTCGAGGATCTGATTTCTTGATTAGGTTAGTAAACTAGGACTAGAACCACACAGGGACACATACACTGTGATACTTGAAAAAAAAGCCATAGACTAAAATGTATAAGCTGTCCCTGGAGCACAGATATAAATCTAGGTCTTCCTTGTCTTAGGTTCATGTCCTAATCACTGAACTAGAAAGTCAGTTTCAGGCCTAGCTTTGGTCTCTGCCCAGTTAATATGTACTTAAAGCAAGGTGGAAGATGTTTCTACCACAGGAGTGCATACATACAGATGGATATCAGTTTTATTGAGCAAGCAGGATGCTGTCATCACTTCAGATAAGGACAAATAGACCCACATTCCTGACTTCCTTGACAAGTTTTCTAAACACTAGGAAAATCATGCAATCACACAGTCTAATTCAGGTTGGAAGGGACCTCAGGAGACCACCTCATCCATCTGCCTCCTCAAAGCAGGGTTAACTACCCCTTGACTCACCCAGCCAAGGCTTGGATACCCCCATGGAGGAAGGATATACTAGTGCTCTGGACAACCTCTTCCAGTATCTGACTACCTGCCTGGGGAAAACTTTTTTCCCTTTGTCTCCAGTCAGCATCTTCCTTCATGTACTCTGTGGTCATTGATTCCAGCCAGTCTTTGGCCTTCCTCACTCTGTGCTTACAGACTCAGGTAATATGCCTCTATTCCTCCTCAGTAGCTATTCCTGTGTCCATTTCCTGTATACTTCCTTCTTATGTTTGAGTTAAATCAAGAGTTCCCTGTTCAGCAAGCTGGCCTCCTGCCCTGCCTGCCTGTTCTACCACCCTTCAGATGATTTTTTTTGCATTTTGTGCAGGCTGTCACTGAAGTCTGACTAGCCCTTATGAGCTCCCTTGCCTTCAGGGGAAGCCTAACACGGGATCAATTCTCCGTACCAGCTGAAGTCTTGTGTCCTTGCCTTCCTCGCTGCCTTCAGGATCATAAAATCCAGCATCTGACAGCTCCTGCAGTAAAGAGTGTTACTGACTGACTGACAGCTCATTTTCATTCAGGATTCCAGTAAAGCATCTCCCCTGGTCAGTTGCTCAGCACTTGTATCAAAAAATTGTCTTCCCTGAACTCTAGAAATCCGGATTGCTTTGCAACCCATCACACTGTTCTCTCAGTAAATTCTGGCATGGTTAAACTTCTCCATGAGAGTCAAGAAGAATTTGAGAATCTTCTTTCAGTTGTTTAAAAAATCTTCGTCCACAGTCTCTCCTTGATCATTCACCACCATGACATTCCCCCGTTCTGGCTTCCCCTCTGACCCTGATCCATCAGCCTGTTACCCATGCAACCGTGGACCTGACTGTTATTTCCTCTTTCCTATCCTAGCCATTTTAAAATAAAAATGCTATAGCTTCTGTGCTTTGCATGTGTCTCTTGTTAGAGTCTGCTAGGCAAATTTTGATTGCTCAAGGACCTTTCTGATATCCTTAGCATGAGAGAGACAAGCTGACAGAAGAGGACAGAAACGTTTCTAAATATGCCCAAAAGCAGAATTTCAAGCACTTAAGAGCACATGCAGGTGTTAGCAGTATGGCTGGGAATTGCATTCTTGGGTGAATGTGTCTAAAGTCAACTCAAGGCAACTGTAACATGCTCCAGTGCCAAGGATGCTTCAAAGTACCTGACACTGTGAAGTTGTATGGCAAAGTAAGAACAAAGTCTCTTGCTCATTATATCTATTGATTCTAGATGGGTAAAAATGAAAAGAGGATAGAACAAGTTGCACTCATGATCTCATGATAACCACAGGCAACCAAATGAGGGAAGAAAATGGGTAAGTTCATGTGGGTTGGAGGCAGGAGGAGGACATCTCTGCTTGACCAATCTGGTGGTCTTTTATGACAAAATGACTGGTTATATGACAGAGAGCAGCAGATGTAATACACCCTGACTTTAGAGGGCACGGCATTTTTACCTGGAAGCTGAGAAGATATGGGCTAGAAGTATTGGGTTGACAATATTGGGTTCAAAATGATGGGTTGAAAACTGGTTGGACAGCTAAGTTTGAAGAATTGCCTAGTTGGCAGCTGGTAGCAAGTGGAGAACCCCAGGCGCTGATACTGGAGCCAGTTTTATCCAGCATCTTCCACATGAACCTCAGTGATGACACAGAGTGAATCCTCAGCAAATTTTCCAATGACGCCAAACGAGAGGGACTAAGAAAGCTGACTTGAAAAGATGCACTCCTTGATCTTCTGCTTGTCAACAGAGTGGATCTCATGAATGAAGCAGAGATTGGTGGCTGTCTTGGGCACAGTGACCACAAAGAAATCAAGTCTATAATCTGTTGACAGGAGGAAAAGTACCAGCAAAACCTCGACTCTGGACATGAGGAGAGAAGACTTCAGGCTGATGAGGGAATTAGTAAGTAAGGTTCCCAAGGAAAATGTTTTTATAAGTGGTGGGGTCCATCAGTCCTGGTCACTCTTCAAACATCACCTCCTAAGGGGGCAGGAGCAGGCACTTCCCAAATGTCAGAAGTCAAGCAGGGGAGGCAGAAGGCCAGCTTGGCTGAACAGGGATCTTCTCTTGGAAATAAGGCAAAAAAGGAACATGTATGCCCAAGGGAAGCAAGATCAAGTGACAAAAGTCAGAGATGCTACTTGCCACTGTAGGGAGAAAATTCATGCAGCCAAAACTCAACTGGAGTTGAAGCTGCCAGAAATGTGGGGGACAATAAAAGGAGTTTCTTCAAGTATATTAATGGCAAAAGGCAGTATAGGCACATTATAGTATGAGGATGGTCACCTCACAAACAGGGACAGAGACAAGGCAGAGGTGTTTAACACTTTCCTTGCCTCTGTCTTCAACATGGATGACAGGTCAAAGGGGTCTAAGTGCCCTCAGCTTGGAGGACCATGATGGTGAGAATGATCAACTCCCAGTCAACCCTGAAACTGTGTGGGATCTGCTGTTTCGGCTGTATCCCTACAAATCTATGGGGCCTGATGGGATTCATCCCCGAATCTTCAAAGAGCTGCTGATGTCATTGCAAAACCACTCTTGATGATTTTTGAGCAGTCTTGGGAATCCAGAGAGATCCCAGTTGACTGGAAGCTGGTGAATGTTGTCCTGATTTTCAAGAAGGGCAAGAAGGAGGACCCTGGAAACTACAGGCCTGTCAGTCTCACTTCAGTTCCTGGTGAAGTTATGGAAAAGATTATTCTGGGAGGTATTGAAAAACACCTGAAAGACAGCACTGTCATTGGTTACAGTCAGCACAGCTTCAGGAAAGGAAAATCCTGCTTATCCAACCTAATTTCCTTTTATGACAAGGTAACCCACCTAGCTGATCAAAGGAAGCCAGTTGATGTAATCTCTTTGGATTTCAGTAAAGCTTTCGATACTGTCTCTCACAGGATCCATCTGGACAAAATGTCCAGCACACAGCTGGATAAACACATCATGTGGTGTGTGAGCAATTGGTCATGGGTGGAGCACAGAGGGTAATAGTGAATGGGGTAACATCACACTGGTGACCTCTCACTAGTGGAGTTCCACAGAGCTCCATCTTAGGCCCTGTGCTCTTCGACATCTTCATCAAAGACTTGGATGCAGGACTGAAAGGGATACTAAGCAATTTTGCAGATGACACAAAACTGGGAGGAGCTGTTGACTCGTAGGCAGGAAGACCCTGCAGGGAGACCTGGACAAATTAGAGGACTGGGCAATCACCAACCATATGAAGTTCAACAAGGGAAAGTGCAGGATTCTGCACCTGGGATGGGGCAACCCCGGATGTACAGACAGGCTGGGGAATGAGGTGTTGGAAAGCAGTGCCACGGAAAGGGACCTGGGGTTCCTGGTTGATGGCAAGTTGAATCTGAGTCAGCAGTGCCCTGGCAGCCAGGAGGGCCAACTGTGTCATGGGGGCATCAGGCAAAGCGTCGCCAGCTGGCTGAGGGAGGGGATTGTCCCGCTCTGCTCTGCACTGGTGAGGCCTCACCTTGAACAAGGTGTGCAGTTTTGGCCACTGCAATATAAGGAAGATATTAAGCACTTAGAGAGTGTCCAAAGGAGGGCAACAAAGACAGTGAAGGGCCTTGAGGAGAAGCCATATGAGGAGCTGCTGAGGGCACTTGGTCTGTTCAACTGAGGGGAAACCTCATTGCAGTTACAACTTCCTCGTGAGGGGAAAAGGAAGGTCAAACACTGATCTCTTCTCTGTGGTGATCAGTGATGGGACCCAAGTGAACAACCTGAAGTTGTGTCAGGGGAGGTTTACGTTGTATATCAGAAAAAAGTTTTTTACCCAGAGGGTGGTTGGGCACTGGAACAGGCTCTCCAGGGCAGTGGTCACAGCACCAAGCCTGACAGAGTTAAAGAAGTGTTTGGATGATACTCTCAGGCACATGATAGGACTCTTGGAGATGGTCCTGTGCAGGGCTAAGGGTTGGACTTGATGATCCTTGTGGGTCCCTTCCAGCTCAGCATAATTTGTGATTCTGTGATTCAGTCCAGAGGCACCATGAGAAACTCCAGTACTGGGCCAACGGAGCCCCAGAAAGTTCAGGAAGGAGAAGCAAAAAATTGTACAGCAGGATGATCCCATGTCTGCCTGGCCAGAGGTGACAGGTTACAGGATGAAGCTGCTAAAAGGGGCCTGGGACTTAGGTGGATGTCTGAAAGAGGGACAGCAAGGGAACAATGTGGTCTCATTGCAAACAAAACAACCTGCATATTCAGAAGACTAAGGAGGTTATTATCCCCTTTTACTCAGCACTGGTGACACTGCGCCTGGAATACGATCTCCAGTTTTGGCCACTTCAAGAGAGGTGTTAAGAAACTGTGGAGAGTGGTCAAGATGTGAGAAAACTTTTGACGGATGCTCCACAAAGCAGCTTCAAAGGAAATGTGCTAATGTGACAAATTACCCCAAATGGAGGTTCTAGTTTCCCCTGCCAGATAAATTTGTCAGTAAAACAAAAAAGGACACAATTCTATAAATGCTCTGTTGCACTCAAGAAATTGGGTTTGATAGCCATGACAGATTTACTACACACACCAACTTTACTAAGCGCTTGTGAAGTTCTGGATGTAAGAAAGCCACTTGTCTGGCTGACAAGTTGGGAACTTCCTGTGCGTAACTTGCCCATTTAAAAGGTAGCACAAGTTCTCTTTTCTTGAACAGTGAGAGTAAAAAAAGGGCCTAAGGTAGCCCCATGTGAAACCCCAGGCAAGATTTCATTGAGCTGAGAAGCTGCTGTTTTGTTCCACTGTTCTTCAGCAGTGCCTTATTTTTGCTTCATTAGCATTTCCTCACACCCTGTCTTCCACTTACCAACTCCTGAACCGCACTGTAGAAGAGCTCCCTTACCTCCAGCTCCAGCTGCTGCATGCCACAACAAGCTCACAGAGGTCCCCTCTGCCACTACCTGGACTTCCTGCCACTGCCTGCTAAATATGCACAATATGTACTATTTTTTGACCCTGGTCAGGACAGCAGGAGGCTGCTTGCCAAGACTATGGCTTGGAAAGGTGAGACTTGTGGGTCTGTTCACCAGCAGTAGCAGCAGAGAGAAAGCTCAGAGCTTCCATGGCAAAAAGAAAGGGAAGGTCCCTGAGAGCTCTTTAACCTGCTGGTTGTGTTTATGGCAAAGAGTTGCCCCTCTTCTTGCAGGAAATGTCACGGCCATGGAGGCATGACCCATGCAATGCTTTGCTGTGTAGCACCACACCTCTGTGAAGAGGTGGATGTAGGAAGAGGTGGCATCTGCTGACCAGGAATCAGGATTGCTGTCACAGACTAGGAGCCAGTTGCTCTTTCTGCTAGTTTCTGTCAGTTCACATCAAGCACTACTCAGAGGTTGCTCAGTGTATGAATCACGTCCAGCTACAAAATCGAGCATGTGTGTGCAGGGCTACTTGTAACAACATTCAAGCACTGAAACCCACAACCTACCTTCACGTTTCTGGGCATTTCTTTTTCTTCTCAGCACTTCCACTGTACCTCATGGATTATAAGCAAATTTGTCATCATGAAGCCAAATTCTGAGATCAGGTGCCCTGGCTGGCAATGGTCAAGTGGTGCTGCTGTTGTTTGCCACATGCTGGCCCTGAACGAGCTTCTACAAAGCATCTACTGCAGAAAAACATATACTTAGATGAAAGAGTGCTCAGTGGCAGAGCCAAGCATCCTTCATCCCTCCCTCCACATTCAATGACATATTTCACAGTCAAGCAGCAGCCAGTCATAGCAGGCACAGGATGAGTTTTCCCACTGACATAACGGTGCCAAGGTCCTTCCTCATGGCACTGACTTCAGAGGGGGATAGTTTGGTAATTTAGAGATTTCACATTCTTTCCACAGCTTAGATGTTGTTATATGCTTTGCAAGGTAAGGTCTATGCTATGCAGTCATGATTTAAGAAAGCCATTGAGGCAGCTGTGGCCACATCCCTGGTAACAGATTTAACCAGAGCAATGACTGCTACACATGCATGCTCTGGAAGAAAACATGCTCAGTAAAAATGAAAGCCACTGAGTAATAATGGTTGAAGTAGCAACCCACAAGGAGGAAAAATGCAGCATTTCAAAAGCACCAAGCCAAGAATCAACCTGTGAAGTCACGTAGTAGGTTTGCAAAGCCACAGCTTTGCAAATCTGACAACAAAACCCCAGTATGACCCCAGTATGACAGTATGAAAGTTCTGCTTTACTTGAATCAAGAAATTGGGAGGGTGGAAGGCAAAGTTAAAATAATTTGTTTCAGTTTAGCTCCCATTTGTAATTAATGAAATTCTCTATTTGATAAAAAGGAAGAAATTTGTGAGACAACATGGTAGCCAAAAGACACAGTTACTGTAAAATCTGTACTGGGTCAACAACACTGAATATGATGTTGTAAAATCTAAAAGAAATTGATCATCATGTTTTTGTGACTGGTAAGTTTATTAAGTGGATTCCTCTTAACCCAACTGGTAAGTTTATGAAGTGGATTCCTCTTAACCCACCACACAATAAAATACTCATTTCATTATTTCAATGCTGCAACTGTGAATAAGCAAAGCCTCGGATTCTAAACACAGAGATTTTAAAATAATATACAGGAGACGCATACTTTACAATTTCAAGTAACAAAAGGCTTATTCTGCAACTGTGATGCGGACAAAGATGTTTTAATTGAAATATGACATGGTATATACTCTTACAGCTATTCAGTCCATCAATGCTTAGAATAAGGTATTGCAGTCCAAGCAAGTTCAGTGTCCCGCTCATTTCCTGTACCACTGCCTACAGCAGCTGTCCCAGAACTGTTCTTCAAGGTATGTAAGAGGAACTTTATCAGGGTCTCTGTGGAACATTTTTATGGGTCTGTTCAGTAAAGGGATTAGTGTTTCTTCTGCACTGGTGCCAGTCTTTGGCTCCTATAGCTGGAATGCAGAGATCTCAGCCCCTCAGGACAGGAGAAGGTCTTGGTGGCTATCCCATGCTCATTTGGATGACTGGGAATTAGTCACAAGGCACATATAAATCAATATGTGGATAACTTACGAATTATCAGTTGTGGAATCTTTTCCTACTCAGTGTGTTTCCTTTGTATTTGAGGCAGAACATGACCACTCCCAGATTTCACCTCATGCATATTTCAATCCATTTTTCCTTCCTGCAGTATTTGTGCCATTTATCTTGTCCTATATTCACTTTCTTTTTTTCCTACTTTTGGGAAAAGCATCTAATATCCCTGTAGCACTAGTTTTTCTTTGTTAATGTCAAAAAATGTTAATCTGTGAAGACATGCTTCCTAGATAATGTTAATTCAGCTGCCAGTTTTATAATAGGATTATGCTTTCCAGGATTTAAAAATCCCACTTGTTAGTTACAAAACAGACTTCTACTAACAGCTATAAAATCTAATTTAATCCCTATTGGCATTAACTAAATAGCTGCACTTAACACCCTGCTATTGCCATAAATATATAAAATTCCCTTTGAAGTTATAAAAGAAACTGTTCAGTAGGATAAACAGGGTCTCATGAGTCCAATCATATGGTATCTCCAAGGCATAACAAATGTTGTTTACATATTGTAAGGATTTTGTGGACAGTGTATTTAAATAGATTAATCCATGTTTACACTTATTAATTTGCCCTTTTTCTCAAGAAAATGCATACTAAATTATGATCTATAATTATCCTATTTAAAAATAATTGGTTAACAAGTGGAAGACTAGGTCTGTGTGGAATCACAGCTTAAAATGTAACCAAATAACCTGGCTAAGCTGGAAGAAAATACCAATTTGTTCAACATAGCGTCTTTTAACGCACAATTATATTGCAGAACCTTAGAAGATGAAGTTATCTTAAGTCTGGCTTAGGAGCAGTTAGTTTGAGGCAATCTAGAAAGTGACTGTAACAAGTAAGAAGGAAAGAACGAGCAAGCCATGGTTTATAACCATCCTAAAATGAACAGCCAGGATCTTTATAACCATGCATATCCTTATAACCATTTGCTCCCAAATGAGGAACAACACAAGGATTTATGGTCTTCTAGAGCTCAGTGATCAGAATAAAGAAAAATATTTATAATTATTTTCTCCCAGTCTTGAAATAACTGGTAAGTACGTTGTTCTGAAGAGGGTAGCCCTAATGCACTGCAGTGAGAGATGGATAGCAAAAGAGCCATTACAGTGATCCACAGGCAGCACTATGTTATGCAGGAGTTAAAACAGCTATCTCAGAGCAACCAAGCTGTCTTAAAGATAGAAATCATTAGTCAAACTCAGAAAACACTAAAATTTCATTTATGCTTTCAAAAAAGATGCAAAGTGCTGATCAGACTCCACAGTCAGCTTATCACTTTCCTTACTGATAAATAAGAAGACAGATCATATTGTGATATGATAGTCAAAAGGAAAGAAGGACAACCTTAGCAGAGCAGCTGACATTAACACCAAAATCTGTAGCAGGCCAGATTTGGAGACGTGTGCATTTTATTTTGGAGTTACCTAATATACTCCAGTCAGTACATTTAGATGTGCTAACAACTGCACATGCTCCATACAGATATAAAAACCACTGTCAAAGAGCAACATTCAAATGCAGCTACATGCTTTGGCTTACTCATAATGAAGAAATAAATTTGGCAAGATTTTTGCTTATTTGCAAAAGAATTCCTTGCTTAGAAGCCCAAACTCTGGACGTGGCATGTGTAACCTGGGGATGCATTAAGAGCTTTTGTGCCCCTTGAGCCTACTGCATACAACGTAGCCAGCAGAGTTTATACATGTTTATACATTTAGGGAATAAAGAAATAAACAAATATTATTCCTAATGTTCTGTCCCTGTTTATTATGGCTTTTATGACACGGCCTAGAAAAGTTGCAAGAGTTGCGTATTGTGTTCTATTCTGGTATGTAACTGCACAATAAATTCATGGCTTTGGATGCTCTCCACTATAAGTAAGCTAAAGATTTTGGGTATCAGCTTTTTCCATGAAAGTGTATTCTTTTGGTGTATGAAGCACAGCTTAACATACAGTCTTTCACAATTCGGAGAGGAAAGTAATTCACAGAATATGTAAAAACCAGGGCTTTAGGCAATCGTAATCCATGCGTTTTGTCTTCTGTTGAACAGAGATAAATTCTTCCACTCTAAGTTAAAGGGATGTCATCGCATGGGTTTAGTTCATGATGGAAATAAAAGACTGGTTTTAGATGGTTCTGTGCTTATTTTGCAACTAGCACAGTACATATGCCTTCAATTCAATATATGGTGGTGTATATGAGGAAGAAGCTCAAGCTCCCGAAGGGTTTAATTCTGAATCACTAATTTAGACACAAATATCCTTAATTCATTGTGACATGTTATCTGAACAAGGATTGCAGAATCCTTTGTAAGTATTGTGGACTTCTGTTAACTGGTCAGAGATGGCAAGGAAATCATGCTTTTGCGTGGGTACTGGTGGCTTAGTTCCCACTACTGAGTGCTAGGATCCTTTTATCTGGTTTCCAGAAGAATAATAATAGATGAACCCAAAGGTACTGATGTAAAATATCATGCATTCAGATGACACATGACAAGGTTCCCAGGCCTAGCCATGGTCACACACATCCTCAACCTCATCAGCAACTTCCATGTTTATGGCTATGCTGTTTCTCCACCCGACATCAGAAATTCTTTTCTCTTACCCAGCATCTTACCACATTTCCTTGTTTTGCTACCTAATAATACTACTAAGCCCCAGGTAAACAGGTAATGTTTAAACAGTTTGGTAAAATAAACCACAGATTTTGCTCATAATCTTCTGAGCATCTCTAAGGTTCTTTCCACTCCACACCATCCTGGGACATGTCCAGCTTTGACGGCAATAATGTGCTGGGAAAAGTACCATGCATTTCCACCTTCCCTTCCCTACTTAACTTATCCACATCAGACTGTAGGTCCACTAGACCACTACCTTGACTGTGACCATAGAGATACCTTTTGGAAAACTTTATCAAAGAGAGCAAGGGCTGTATTGTCTGTGTGTCCTACCATTGTCTGATCCATGTCCCTGTAGATGGGATCTGTGGGTTTTCTCACACTTCACCTGTCTCTCTGTTTTCGAAGTGTGGCCCTTTGCAATGAGGAAGAAGAAGCAGGGTGCACCACCACAAGCACAATGGAATCTTAGGTTCAAGACTAGGTTTCAAGATAATTGCAATAGAAACCTGGGCACACGAACATGTTCCTCTGCCTGCTCATTGCCAATGAAGAAAGCAAGGGAGACCTGGAGCAAATGGTATTAAGTGCTGAGTACCCCTGTGACTGTGATCTGGGCAATATCTTTATGTTTTCCTCACCCCTGGTACCATTGCAGCCATGACAGCCCAACCCAACACATGGCTCTGCATGCAAACAAAACTGCCTAAATTTCATCCCACATGTTGTTTCTAAGGTACATGTGTATACTGAACTTTTTGTATAAGCTTGATTTTTCTGTAGCATACTTGAAACATAACATCTCCCTTCAAACTAAGTGTTGGATGCTCAATGGCTGTGTAGCCAGGTCCTTCCTGCTAGGAGAACAGATGAAATATTGAAAACTGGCCTAGAAATGTGTAGCAACACATCCCACTCCTGCATTTAGCCTTCAGTACCCAGGTATGCTGTGTGCCTGTGAACAATAGATTGCAAATGAAGAACTGAAGTACTGTGAATTACAAGTCTATACAAACATTAACTATGTTTTAAAATATTTTCCCAGGTCTATTATTGTATTCCTGCCTGAAATCCCTGTTAATATTGAGCCAAGACATTTTCCTTACGTTTCTAGACACCATTCTGTCAGTAGTAATGGTTATATCAGATAACGTCCAAGTCAAATTTAATTGGATACATCTGAATCAGTGGAAAAGAAATAACTGGCAATTCAAAGGCTCTGCTCGAAGAGACACAGGCATTACTGAGCTCATTAAGAAGAAAATTGCTGAATATTGTGATCTCCTTATGAATCCTCAAATCTTTATGTAAGGAAGATGATTGGCTTGTAGAGTAAAACAATAAGAACAAAAACTTTTATTGTCACAGTTAGTACTCAGGAGTGGCAGTTCTTCCAGGACCATGGTGGGATTAATGAGGAAATGAAAACACTTTACAACTTTCATAAAAATGTATATTCATCGAACTCTTCAAGGATCAAAAAGGCCTTGCAGAGTTTCACTGTACAGTTCAGCTTCCCTACAATAAACCAGAGAGACTTTTGGACTTCCCAATTCCTACAGAAGAAATTTCCCATGCTACTGAGACTTTTAATAATGGCAAGCCACTGGGGAAAGCAGCATTCCCATTTTAATTTTGTGCATCTTTTGAAGAGAAGTCACCCTACTATGCGCCTGTGTACATTTAATCATTCTCTACACACTTTATCAGCGAGCCTTCTCCCTGTAGGACCAATACAATTAGGTACAGTACTAATTTATTATAAATAAAGCAAAGACCTGGTAAAATAACCTAGTTATCAATGTTTCATGCAACTGTGCCTATGAAGTACTAGCTAACATTCTCACTATGAGCCTAGAGATATACCTGCAGCATTGATAAATCCTAACCAACATGGGTTTATTAAAAAAAAAATTATCATCATATAATACAGAAAACCTGTTGGTTTTAATTGAAGTAGCTAGAGATTTATAGAAACCAACTGGAGCTTTCTTCCACTAATACTGTAAAATCCTTCAGTAAGATCAAAAAGGAAATGCATTTCAACAAAGAAAGCCTTGAATTTTCTTTTTGTATACCACGCTGACCTATTTTATGTATTTATCTCCACCCCCAAATTTAGTTGAAGTGTTGTTTTATATGCAAGAGCCTCTTCTCATCAGTGTTAAGGAATAAAAGGGTCCGAAGGTCTCAGATTAGGGGAAAAATGGCAGGCAAAGATGCTCTCTCTTTGGTGTGCTGTTTGTTCTGGCCCCAGGATCAGGTCACTAGAGAGATGGAGGAGGCATTCTCACAGAGAGAAATCTCCATAAAATCAGCATGTATGTGGATGATCTGCTCTTAACTGTAATGAACTCGGAGTCATCTCTTACGTATGTGTTATTCATAATGGAACATGGAAAAGTGGTCGGACTCTAATCCTATTTTTCAAAACAGATGATTCAAAAGAATTAACAGATTTTTTTTCTTCCATGATACAGCACAGCAATGATCTTTTAAGTAGCTCCAAGATATTAAGTAGGAACAAATTTATGCTATGATTTCAAGATGCCATGCTGCAGATAAGCAAAATAGGTCCTTCTCTATCCATCCTCTTAACACAACCAAATATCCTGTCACTGCTGAGGGGAGTGGGGAGAAGAGGAAAGGCTCAGGGGCCACCGCTTCCTCTCTTCAGGAAGGAAAAGGAGAGAGCTGAGGCTTCCTCTTCCCTAACTTCTCTTGTTCAAGTGCTGGAGGAGAGACCAACTTTTTTCTAAAAGAGACAGAGCGATACGATCACGATTCACAGCAAATAGGGCTTAGGAGCTTAAACCCTAATCAGTCCTACATCATTTTACAGTGCAGCCCTGAATATCAATAATCTTTAACTGGATGAATGAGGTCTATTTTATTTCAGAGGAACAATAGCAAAATTTCCTATTTTCAAATGGTTTATGTTAGAGTAGTGCACAGACATTTCTCAGCCATATGTAGACTCCAAGGGATTGCTTTTATACCTCTGATACAAAACACATGAGGAGAGGGAACATGGGGCTTTGTTTTGATTCTTAATTATATCACTGGCATTCCCCATGCAAAGAAAAGGCCAAATCCTAGCACTTTCAAAATTTGCCTGAGATAATTTTCAAAGATCACCTTTCGCAGAAGGGACTGTGCCCTTCCTGGTCTGACTGCACACTGAAGGGAGCTACAAAGTAAGGTGCTGTATATCTCAATTCTTCAAAACCATCATATGGACCACAGTGAAGATAAAGCCACTAACAGCATTGGTCTGGAGGCAACAAAAGTCTCCAAAACTCTTGTCAAGGACTCAGAGAGAGACATAAACACTACAGTAGCAACACCAACTTTTCTCTTGCTAGGCTGACCTGGCAGCTAACACCTCCTGAGGCTCTGAAGAATAGAAGTGCTAAGACAAGATCAGAAATAGAAAAAATGCCATTCTAGAACACTCTCTTGTAAGGGTGGTAACCTTGCATGACACATGGGAACTAACTAGAAAATCTCAGCTCACTATACCCTTGGAAAATGAAAGCACTGGCATGGAAATATTCCTTACTCCAACATGAAGAGGAAACTTTTCCGCCTGATTAATAGGTTCACCTGCACGAGGAACTCATTTTCCCCAAGTCTCTAGTCAGCATCTCCCTTCATGCAACCTGTGGCCATTGCTCTTGTCCCGTTTCTGAGCTCCTCTGAGAAGCGTCTGGCTCTGCCTCCCATTCAGCTCCCCTCAGGAAGCAAAGTCTCCATCAAGATCCAACTCAGCCATCTCGTCTCCAGGATGAACAAACCCAGCTCCTCAGCCTCTCCTCCTGTGCCATGACCACCCTGATGGTGCTTATCAGGCACCTTCCCATTGGTCAGCCTCTCTCTTATCCTGGTATCCACAGCTGAGCACAGCCACCCCACAAGGAGACCCTCCAAACCAAGTAGGGGGGAGAGACCCCTTCCCTGGACCTGCTGGCTGCACCTGTGCCAGCTCAGCCCTGGAGGTGGTTTGCCACCTTTGCTGCCAGGGCGCACTGCTGACCCCGTTCGGCTTGTTGTCCAACAGCACTCACTGCCTTTTTGGCAGAGGTGCCTTTCTCCAGGCGTCAGGAACATCTCCCAGCCACCTTGACCTTTCAGTGATGACAGACAGCAGCTTCATGATGACACTAGTCAGCTCCCTCAGAGGCCTTCAGTATGTCCTGTCTGATCCCATAGACCAGCTTATTTAAATAGACCCTAACTCCATCCTCCCCTACTGTGGCTGCTATCTCTTTTCCCCAAGCTTTGCTTCTAGCAGACAACCTAGCAGGTCTGATGGCAGGCAGATTCTGACAGTAAAGCCTGAGGCTTCATGGAGCAGTGCATCCACACTTTTACTGGTTTTCCTTCTCATTTTTACTACTGATGCACTTATAATAGCCATTCTTATTGTTCTGCTCATCCCTCACCAGTTTTGATTTCAGCCAAGTTTTAACCTTCCTCATTCTGCCCATACATGCCTGGACCACACTTCTGTGTTGCTCCTTGGTAGCCTGTCCCCATTTCTACCTCCAGTCTGCTTTCTTTTTGTATTTAGCTCAGTCAGGGGTTCATCTGTTGTCTCAAGTTTCTATCACCCATTTTTCCCCTAATTTATTTGAAATCTTATATTCAGTGGCATAACTTCACTTCAACAGAGCTAGAGTTTTACCACCCTTCGGAAATTATTACTGTCAAATTTGTCATCTTGATCATAACTTTTTGTTTTGCTGTTATCCTCTATTACAAATAGATGCTTCCGCTATAAATTATTTTTTGATCTAATTAAGCTGCATCTAAAAAAACTACAGTTTAATACGTTTGTGTCATTTTACAGCAGCAGCCTCCCAAATAGGATGAAACAGTACTAATTCACTGTGACAGCAGATATAATCCTAGTCTTACAACACAGAATTTTAGCAACTGAAAAATGTTTTCCAATAATCTTCAGCAGTACACAGGAACATACTATTTTCCCTTTTCAGAACTAAAATAGACATATGCAAACTCTGTAAACTTCTTCCTTTCCAACATACCTGTAAAGAGCTGAAGGTTAAAGAGAGCACTATCCAAGAAAGTCCTTCTGGAAAGCATTAACTCACAAGAAAAAAAAAAGAATAAAATTTCATCCACATTTTTAAGATGACACAGGAAACTTCTCACACCTATTTTCCTAACTCCCTGGACAACACATTCATACTCAATTCCTAAACACTGTTTGCTGTAGTCTGAAGCACTGAAACACGGTTAGGAAAACTGGCAAATATGAAAATGATGTGACAGCAAACTTACATTCCTGTTCAGAAATAGCTTTAATTAGGAAACATTTACACTAATGTCTTGTATACGTTGTTTAAGACGTCTGACTTGGCAGTTACACTTAAGGCTGGACTCAATGATCTTAAAGGTGTTTTCCAACCTAAATGATTCTATGATTCTAAGATGTGAAACATTTTAAAATGGTTATTTACATATATTAAAAAAAATTGCTTGCAAGTGAAATTGAATGCATGCTAGATCATTCTTCTTTCACAATTCAATTTTAATGAAAACTTGGCATAGGTACTTTACACATCTACATCTATCTCCCACTCTGCTCTGCATTCTTGTTCCAAACACTAGTACAGCCAGAATCTATCTTCTCTCTCCTTGAAAAGCATTCCTAACAGCATTTTTTCCCAAAATCTCAGGAAATAAATATTTCCAAACACTCCAAGGCTCAAACCCAGGCCCACGCTGGTTTGCTTGCAATCTGAAGCTGCTCTCATTTCAACAATAAACTGGCCACCTGGTGGTTCCAAACTAACTCTTCCTTTCCCGCTTCTCTTCTTACAAACTCTTTTGTCCTCTTCCCTAAGAATGACAGAATCTTCCACTCTTCTGTGATGGGAGCTTACACCCAGTTCTGTATTACTTCAAAACTCCCTCCTCACTTACTCACACGGAACGTCTTTGAGTTCTGGGTAACCAGACTTTCCCAACACCTTCACAAAGCCTATCACTGTGACATTACTTTGTATATCTTGAGATTAAGATCTTTGTCTCTCTGGTTGTCACTTCCCCAAGGCAAAGGCAATGTTTTCCCACAAGTTCTCCTTAGTGCTGATTGTATCACACAGATAATTTTTAGTTACCTTTCTGTTCAGAGCCACACCATCTTCACAGTCCAGCACTGCACAATCTACATTCAGTGATGGGATTTTTCGTATCTTTTTTTCATCATCCGCAGGTACATACAGGACAGCTCGTCTGGGAACATACTTGTGAGATGATGCAAAGTGATAACTAAGCTTAGGAACACCAGCTGGCAGAGGAGAATTCACCCTGTAAACGATATTGTTAAAATTAGACTTTTGGCTACAATGCTATAAATATTATTTGACTATATTTTAAAAGTGAAACATTTCTAAGTAGATAGTGGCTGGTTTTTGGTTACCTATATTTCCCACCTTAGGAAGAGTTAAGGTAAGGATATACCTGTATTACAGTTAATTACAGTATAAAACTCTGAAACTACTATGTTCAACAGAAGCTGCAAACATAAACAGTCACAACTGAAGACCTGCCAAGGCTGAGGTTATCCATTCAGCCTTAATTATGCTGGCCATTCTGGGTGCTATGGCAAGCATGAAATACAGAAGGGTGGTGCTTGGCTTTTCTGCTGTCATAGGACTCCGTAGGATGAAAACTGTGCTGGGAACAGATCAGGACTGCTTTAGAGAGGAGGCTGCTATCTGCTGCTATTTTCTCCAGGAGCTGGACGTCATGCTAGGAATGAAGCAGGGGTGCTGACTAAAACAAACAAGGGCTTGTGAAGTTGATTTTGCAACCTTGGCATTATATCAACAAACATATTTGCATGCAAATTTTAAATAAGCAAAATGGATGGAGGGGGAAATGAGGAAAACAGGAATGAAAACCCCATGTAATGTGGAACTTCACTAATCCTAACGTTCTCTCAGAAGCCTTCAGACCTTCAGATCCACAGCACAGACTTCCACTGACAGAGCTTAAAAACCCACCAACATCATCAGCAGGTCATTGGCTGTGGTGCCTTTTAAAATTTATAAATGCTTTGTGCACCACATTTCAGTGGTGTCACATGGCTTGAGCGAGTGACATATGTGGCCCACAGGCATCAGGTTTGTGGTGGTCTCCACCTTGTGCACATAGTGCTGGTGAGGACCCAGCTAACCTACCTCAGGCATGAGCTGGGTTAGTGCACTTGGAGGCACTAGGACTGCTGGGTGAGGCTGCTCTCAAGGGTGGTGGGGAGCTTGCTTTGCTCCGCAATTACAAGCACTGAGAAATAAATTGCAGAGGGTGCCACTGTGATTCATGGCCTTCCAAAAAAACTCCTTGCCTGCTCCTGTTTCTCCCCATTTCATGCTGTAACCCCCAGGTCTATTCTGCTACACCAAAAATGAGGACAAAATAATACAATTCGCCTTCATACTCAGCACAAGGCACTTATGCCACAGAATAATCCTACCATATAACACCATTATGCATTATCTTGTATATTATTCGCCACTTTGAATAATGTATGGTTTTTCTAGCACCATGCTGAACATGTCATGGCGTTATATCAGGGATCCATGCATTTTCCTATGCCCCTCTTAATAATGCTTCCCAAGTTGCTACACTTGGATGACACGTGGCTACACGTGCACATGGGTTTTCTTCAAAGTGAACGTGACTAAAGCTCTCAAATGCTTGGAAATGAGTTCAGTCAATCTAAATCAGAGCCAAGATGGTATGTCACTGATGGGCAGCTATAATGCTTGCCTTTCTAAGCTGAATCTGTCGAAGAACCCTCTCTTCTGGACTGTGCACCCTAAAAGCTGAATATAAGCCTTGGGTTAAAAAGATGAAGAAAGCTTTTATCATATTTTACCTCAGTAAACAAAACGGAAAAAGAAAACTATTTCGCTATCTCCACTGCTGTGTTTCTGCACATCCTGGTTGAAGTGACTTTATGAGCCCTCAAAAACCCACTCTTCTTTGTAACATGCCTGGTAATGCTTCCTGCAGCCTAAGAAATGGGGTAGCTTGGCTGTTTAACAGAAATTATTTTATTACAAGTGCAAGTGTTACCCTTGATAAGTTGATAAGTCTTTTTCATCTCGAAGTGCAATAACATCAAGACTCAGGTGGTGGAGGTTTTAACAACACTTGGAGACACGCCATTGACATCCACTGAGTGTATCCCAAGTACTCTCTTCGCCCCTCTCCCACAAACCACTTCATGTCCCCTGCTTCAGGTTGAAGTGGGGATGGTAAAAAAACTTGTTGTAACTCAAGTGCCTGCTAGTTAAATCCACTTAATCACATTTTCTTGCAGTAGTACACTTTGGAAGAGCAAGGAGGAGGTGGAAGAGTGGTTTACCTCAAATGGAAAGAGGAGAGTCTTTTTTCAGTGTGACATAGAGGTCAGTAAAGAGGTCTGCTGTCCTTTGCTAAACATATATGAGGGGACAAAAGTGATTAATTTCTATTCGCTTTCTCTGATGGCTTCAATCTTGTGGTTCCCGATGGCACAAAGGAGTCAAAGAGCTCAGCCCATTAATAGTTAACTCCAGACTAGAGCCAAGCAGCCCCTGAAGCACTCTTAATGATTGCCTCTCACCAACCCTCCAACATGCCAGAAACCTGATAGACATGGCTAACACCATAATCTCAGAGCATGCTGAGATGAGATGTATCTCCTGTCACACATGTTTCCCGGAATTTCTTCTGGGCTGTCATCAAGCGAAGGACTGTATGACCAGCCAGTTTCCCTCTCACTGCTGCTAGCCCCACAAAGGCAGCCCTGCTCTGCATACCACACACAACAGCGTGTAGTATTGTGTAGGTAAAAGCATCAGTACTTGAAGGCCAGATATAGTCAGGTGTCACTACTGAGGTCTGTGAACTTGTGTTTAGATGGAACAGTACAGCTTCCAAAGCAGACCACCTGACTCTAAAGAAGTGATAGATTTAATCCATTGAAATACCATCACTTAATAGGCTCAATGTTAGAAAAACCACTGCCTGCTGACTATTGGTATCTTCTCCTAAGCTAACCAACTTTGTAGCCATGTAGGCTCAAAACACAGGTTTCTCAGGACAAAAATTATTAGAAGAAATATACTGTAAATATGGCAAATTATTAGTCTTATGGGACATTTTAGCAAGTTTAAGAAGCAACAACTTTTTCAAGAGGTATGGTCAGAAAAAAAAAATGTGCAGGAAGAATTGGTGTCAGTGGACCAGCACAGAACCCTTCTCCTTTCAAAACAAAGAGCTCTAGAAATGCTTGTGTAAAAAAGGAGTTTTCAACAATTATGCTTAGGTATGACTGCAGTAAATGTTTTCACATGCTATTGTTTTGATATATATTTTTAAATCATTACTGTGCATTTTCCTTGCATAGTCGTATTTTATGTTCTACAATAAAATGAAAAGTAGAGGAAGACATGGATTTATTAAGAAATCCATCTGCCTATAGACCTTTTTAAAGCAGTGGCAAGGCCTGGGGTGCTGTATATATGAGCAGTTAGCCACTCTGGTAGGAAACATTATCCTGATTATCTTGACTTCTGTTCTTTTGATAGAATTAAAAACTCCCCAGCAGTTACTTTTTTAGGACAAAAAACCCACACAGCACTGTGATCTCGATTATATTGTTAACCCTGCGCCATAAAGCGGAAGAAAATCTTACATATGTTTCCTGACTCCAAGCATTTTAATGATTCAAACTAAGCTTGACTATGGTTTAAACTAAACACATGGACAAAAGCCAAGTGAATTTGCTAAGACAATGTTTCTTCCTTTAAGCACTGTGAGTTAAAATAAGGACTAGGCTATTGGGTAATGCTCATTAAATTGTTTTACAGCAGCATATTTTCATTCATAGCATTTAACAGCATACTGAGTGCTCTTGGGTCTTGGAAATAAAACTAGATTTCTTCAGCAAACATAACACTCTACTAAAGTCTTCATCAAATATGTAAAAGTAGCTGGCAAGTTAAAGTTACTCATGGTCCTCTGAGAACCGTTTCACCCAAGAGTGAATAGTTCATCCTTGGGAATGAGAAAAGAAAACCTTTTTGATTACTAAGAGACATTGCATTTTGCAATGGCAGCCGTACACTGTGACTGCAGCCAGTGAAATTACTCCCAATTATGCAAATTTCCCTGCTATAAACTGCATTTTCACATTCCAGTGTTGCTCATACTCACACATATACTTAACTGCACACACCTGTGCGGTCTCATTGGAGTCAACAACATATAGCTCATGAAGTAAAGTACTCCCACAAGTGATATTCAGCACTTTAACCTGTTCCTCTGTTCCCTGTTTATTTGCTAAATCAAATTACCTCTGGAAGAGATGCTACATTGGGAACTGCCTAAAACATTGCTCAAAAGGCCAAATCTCTTCTTCTACAATCTTCGGCACAGTGTTGGCCAAGTGTTTCTGAAGCGCATTTTTAGGCATTTGATTAAAACCATTAAAAAAGCTGGATAATTGCCACAACATGTATTTCTGATATCTATGCATGAGTTTACGATCTCCATGCATACCAGTCACAATCCTGGATGTCTGTGGTGCTGTGGGAGAAGGACAGAAGTGACCCAAGACCCACAATGCCTCCTGAACAAGACCCAGCTAATGCAGCAAAAATCTACAAATTGTTTCTCTGATATGTGCAAAAAACCACCCCACTCCAGAGTAAATATAATGGTTTTCATATGTTGAAGTCACTAGGCAGTAGCACACAGCCACACACAAATAATCTGCCAAAGACAAAGAAACTTCTATGGAATTACACAGCCCCGCAATTTGCATAGTAATTCTTTCTAATTAAGAAAAGAAGATACAAGTTGTTTGTTATAAACATCAGCAGGCCCTGTGCAAATACCAAGGGCTCACAGCCGAGCTGAGTAGTTGTCGAATCAAAGCGACTCGCCGGAGAGTTTTATTGGTACAGCTGCGGCGCATGCATTTTATCACACATGCTAATAATCCTGGTTATGGCACTAACATTTTAATCATTTGTTCTCTGGGCTTGTTTCTCAAACAATTAGCACTAATGAATGGCCAAAATACCTCGGATCATATATGTCTAATTGCAGTCAAGAGCGGTTATTGTCCGCATGTACATTTCAATTCACCTCTGGGGATAATGTTTGTTAATTGTATTTCTTTATATAGCAAGTGAAAAAAAGCTGTTCACTCAAAAAGGGACTAAGTGTTCTCTTCTTTCCCTTTGTTCCCACAAGAAGCTAAAGTCACTTCAAGAGGCACTTAATCCCATCATCCATGGTTACAATTGCCTTACAGCATCAATCAAAAAGAATCTGAAGTAAAATGATGCAGCTATATTGTGTAATTAAAAGCAATTCAGGTAGTTATTGCTTGGGGCATTTTCCAGGTCCAAATACTTAAAATGGCACTGCGGGGATTCTAAATACTGTAGTGTTTTAAATTTGGTGAACTACAATATCTCACAGAGAAAGGGGAGGAATATGCAAAAAAAAAAAAATCTCCTAGTGTGTATTGTAAAGCGAAAGAAAAGAGGAGGAACAGCTAACGTTTGAAGTGACAAAATCTACAAGTCTCCATATAAAAGGGAAATAAAAATATCAAGAAGAGAGAAAAGGGGAGGAAAAAGAAAAGGATAGCAGTTTTCAAGGAAAAGAAATTCCCCGTAATTGTTTAGAAGTTAACATGTGAAAAAATGCTAACGTTTCCTCACATGGAAAACAAAAGGTCATGTCACAAGATTTACCATCAAAATACAGGTCCCCGAATCTTAGTGCTTTCCTAGTAGAAAGAAATCTGAGGTAAACTGAGCAACTCTTCTTTGGGAAAAAAAAAAAAAGAAAAAAAGAAAACAAAGAAAAATACTTTGGTTAAAAGTGAAGAACTATGATATTTACTTTTGAATTAAAAGTAAGGGAAGGAACTTTACATAACAACTGCCACTAACTCTGATCCAATTATGTTGAAATTAAAACTGGGAGGTTATCAACATACTGAGCATTCAGCTTTACATTTTGATTTCTCCCTTTGTTCCAGACTCAGTACGGTCATTTCCCTGACCTTCAAAAAACTAATTAAGTTTAAAAACCTAACCTAACCTAACCCCCTGTCAGGGCAGGCAGAAGCCACCAGCTCTCATGGTTTGAGATCTCTTGACAAGCAGTTTTCCTTACCAGAGGAGGCTTTGTCTGATTTTAAACTTCTCACCATAAGGCTGATATTATCTAGCACAGATGTAACATGAAGATTAATTCCCCTGAAGCTGATGGAAGGTACACAGGTGTAGAATTGGCCCCCCAAAAGTCTGGAGAAGGTGAAAGAATAAACCCTAACACTTTCACAGCATCCTAAGGGAGACAGGCAGTCTGCACCCAGCTGCGGGCATTGAGCGTGGTGGGTTGAAGAAGTGCTCACAAAAACTCAGTGAATTAAGAAATTTAACCCCCGTAACAACCAGCTTTGGATATCAAAAGGGACAGATTGGAGGGGGTTGCTCCTGAGAATGCTTGCCTGCTGGAAAAACTGTAGTGGGGAGAAATGAAAAGGGGGCTTCCAAGTGACCTTTCACAAGCACTTGCTCCAACTGACCAGGACACATAGCATTTTAGCCAAAAAATAGAGAGGTGAATCAAATGGGGAAGGAGAGCCCCACTGATCAAAAAAAATCATGATAGAGGGAAGTTTGAGTGGAAGAAAGCAGTTTAGGATTTAAATGGAAACTGAGCACCAAATCTAAAGTTGCTGGAAAGTAATTTTAGGAAAAATATGTGTCTGTCTGCTATTTATAGCTTTTTCCTATCTCCAGTAAATCAATTTAAGTCATATAACTAGACACTAGAGAAAAGATCGAATAGAAACCAGGAACTTACTGACAAAGGCTTAAAATCACGGACCTCTAAGTCATAAAATGATAAAAGGCTATCATAGGTTAAATAGTTAACCAAACTTTCTCCTCCCACCAGCACTAAATGTAAAAAAAAAAAAAGACCTTTTATTTACCCCACCATGTTCTTTCAACTACATTTGACCCTGTTGTTTTGGTTCACTCTGAGCTCCATCATGCCTTAAATTGCTTTGACTGAAGATCAGGGGTTTTTTTCTTCTCAATTCAAAATGGCCAAATTAGACAGCAAGGATAAAAATAAAAGGACCACTGGCTTCTCATGTTACTAACGTCTCCTGTTTTCAGGGCAGCAAAAGTAGTCTGTTTGTGAGGAAGAGGAGAGTGCTACTGTTCTTTGAATTAATAAGTGAATTTTAAAAGAAATTTAAATAATGGCTCAGGGTGACAAGGGTTGCTGCTTCCTACTAATGGCAACAGGCTGCTTCTCTCAGGCAGCCTGTGTGTGTGTGTTTGCTATCATTCAAGGTTAATTGGTGTCCTGTCTTGGGGAGCTTTAACATATGTGACATACAGTTGAGGATTCGCTCCCTTCCTTACGGTGTGGATAACTCTGGATAACTCCTCATGCCCATAAAGTATTCTCGAGCTGAGTTGTTCCTCGCTTTGCTTTTACCATTAACAAAGTGTCTGACTCCTTGGGATGCTTTCTGCTGCTAAATCAAACCCACAGCACTGCAGGGTAATGGAAAAGCACTCTGCCTGCCTGTGACATGTTCACTTTGCCACTTAAACCTAGGGAACATTGTAGTTAAGATAACAATTCATTTCCCTGTTTTCCTAAATATGAAGACATAGACATAAACAAACACTAAATATAAACAGTTTGTAAGTTTTAGTTTTTATAAGTAAATTTTAAGTGCTTTCATTTATTTAATTAGTGATGTTTCTAATTTCCATTTTTAAAGAGATCGTGTAAAATTCTGTTTAGTTATACATCTTCCCAAGAGAAGCTTTTGCATTATATATTTTTTTACAGAATTAAATTTGCAGCTGCGACGGAAAATTACAAGACATTTTAAATAACAAAAACATCACACAATAAAGATGAAGATCAAATATCAATATTGAGAGATTCAGAAAACACTTTACATATATTAGCTTTTTTTAAGATGCACATTGAGAAGTAAGAAGATATTTCTTTGGATGTATGCCATTGATGTATGATTAGGTTTGGTTTATTTGGTTTTGGGTTTTATGTACAAACAAATATGCACAAAGTGTTGTCACGGCACAAAGGAAAAAGCATGTCTTTGGGGGTCAAGTATCTTCCAGTTCAAGAGGAGGATGAAGTACATATCACCAATAAGATATCCTGGAACATCCGATGCCAAAATCTGTCTTAGGAAGTGAATATTATAAAACCCACAAATCTGTAATTGTTTATATAGTCAAACCCATTCTGGTAGCCTCTGCAGAAAAGCTGAACTTTGAAGAGATTCTCTATTTCACTGCAAAACCACTCTTGCCTCTTCCAGTTCTCCCCTCTGGCTCACCATCAGGTACTTCCCTTCCTCCTAATTCTGCCCCTACGTTTTCACACACCCACCCACATCTCTATGTTCACACACAAAAATTGGTAAGAACGTTTGGACAGAACTTCTTTTCTTACTGAACACGCTTTCCCCCTCTTCCCACTCCCCTCTATTCCCCCCGCGTCAGTTCCCACACCAGGACACAAGGAGCATCCCCACTACTGAGCTCTTGCAGCTCCTGCCACCAGTCCAGCTGTGTGCGCATTGGCTAAATGCTACAAGGTCAAGATCGAGACCAGAACTCAAAAATTCCACGCTAATTACTGTGATTAAAGTCTGAGTCCCAAACAGCCAAAGACTCCTCAGCAGTTTAGGAGCAGGCTGCTAACGAGTTATATGTAAAATAAGAAACAGGCACTTGATAAAGTCAGAATCAATAAAGTGCCATTCCTGCCTGTTAAAATGACCCTGCCGTAACAGAGAGCCTCTATGTTCACCAGAGCCTGCACAGGTTAGATATCCATGTCTGCACGGTGTCAGAGAAAAGGAAAACAGTCCTTAAAATCACTTCTGATTTACATCTGAGTTAAAATTAAATCACATTAAAGATGTGCCTGAGAATATTTACCAGAAGGAAATGAATGGAGTATCAATATACTGGTGCTGCAGAAATCAGAAGAAAGAAGAAATTTGTCATGCACTTTTGGTCTTCCAGAATTTCTGATTTTTTTATTACAAACTGTCATCTTTATGGTTTTGGTCATGGTGGGGATATTTTACAAACTGAGGGTCCCTTCACACTTCTAAGAATTTTTCACTAAATAGACCATATTTTATCTCAATTTGCAATTTATGGCAGTCTACATTTACCAAAAGCACAATCATCTTGATGATCCCTGTACTTAGAAATGTAGATAAATTATACTACTAAATAAAGCATAGACATTTTTACCACATAGGAAAAAGAAAATAATATTGCAGTCTTCTCTGCATTTTGAGATTTTTCCTGTAAATCCACTGGAGCATGTGCTTAGCCCAGAGAAATCAAGGACTAGTCAAACACAGTTAACCACGTACTTAAGGACCTGCAGGACCAGTGATTAATTTTGGATTATGAAACTATTCTATTTCCATGCATTCTTAGGCTACACGTGGGTCAACCTGCTATTTTCAGGTTTTGGCACAGACACTTGTGCAAAATTGAGTCTTAGATGTATGCAGATGCGATCCAGCTGGCGAGTATCTTTCAAACAAAAGATGCTCAACCTCAGATAGAGAAAAAAACCCCTGCATGATATTTTCACAAAAAGATTAAAAGTAAAAATATGATTTATGTTCAGTCAAGCATTATTTTGAAGAATTATTATTATGCAGAGGAATAATTACATCAAAGAATTTTTTTGTTTTAAGCTGAACTTACTCAGAATGGTTTCTGTGCCAAACAACTGAGCAGCGAAGAACAATTTAGCGAGCACTTAGTAAATATTAAACCGCTGAAGAACAGAACTATAAAACTACAATGCACTGCAATTACACAAAAAAAGAGAAAGTGTTGTAATTACATCAGAGCTGATGCAATATGACAGAAAAAAAGAACGAATGCACAACAGCAATTGTGGCTACACTAATTGAAAACCAACTGCTCTCTGCTTTTGAATACAAGCCTGGTGGAAATTTTAAAATATTTCCTAAACAGAGGATAAAGACAAACTCTTGCAAATCCTGTAGTGCTCCAGGCAACATTTAACTTTAGAAATGTCTACAGGCAGAAATACTACCCTGCAACATGGCTCAGGATGGCACAAACAAGCATCTGTGTTTATTTTTTAACTAGTCAGATTTATAAGAGCAATGAAATCCCTACAGAAGCATTTTATATTGACCTGATATGGACTTACTGTTTTAACCAGCTTTTTAACTAACTCCACAAGTTAATAAAGGCAACTACATGAATCCTTACTGCCTATGCATTAAGATAAGAAAAACATTCATTAAGCAATATCCAGACTGTTTTAATTACAGGAATATCACTCTTATTTGTAGTATAATGTTCGTTAAGTACTGTATAACATTTTCTTAAAATGCCCCAGAGGCAGTTAAACTCTTGATTACCTATTAAAAAAAAATAATAAAAAAAAATCTCCCTTAACTTCAATCACAGAAGTTAATGCCTATTGCAATGAAATTCCAGGACTTTTAATCATGTAAAAATGTCATATGCAAATCTTATTAACCATGAAAACATTATATAAGATCAAATGAATTTTCTATGCTATCACTACTCAGTGTTAGCAAAATGTTTCCTTTGAGAATGACATCAGTTGAAAACCAGATTATTACTTTATTAAATTCAAAAGATAGCAGGGAATGCCCCAAAATTCTGACTTCCATATTTTCATAGTAGCAGTGGTTGGATTAAACAACCTTACGAAGACAGAACTTTCATGATCTCTAGTAAATAAACGCCTGGAAAAGCTTTATTATCCAATAATAAAACATCATTTTTCTTCTGCCTTTTTCAGTACATTACAAAAGTTAACATTATTACTGTTTTGGCACAGATGAAAATGAAACACCTACATTTTTTTCAGTATTTGTCCTGCATCTGCCCATTACTCCATACATTGCTTGAAAAAAAGCTGTTCATTTTTTGTTTGTTAACACCACCAAGAATTCAAAAAATCATAACAACATGATGCATTAAAAACTGCAACTTTTTAAAGTGCACATTGAAACACTATTTTCTGGTTCTGTGTTCCTGGCTTTGTATTTTCAAGCTTTTCCAAAGACAAAAAATTTCTTAAAAAAATATAAAAAAATTAAAAGTGAGATTTTAGGAATCCAGGCTTAAATGAATTAGCAAATATTGGGACATAATTGATAAATAAGTGGTAGTTGGTAGTTCATTTTGATCTTTCACATTAAGCAGCTGAAGGATAAATTTATCACATAGGAATAGTCGTAACAAACCCTAATTCAACAATGGTTCTCCAAAATCATCTCCTTAGTAAGGTCAGTAAACTAAAAATGGTAAATTTAGCACCCACCAGTCTCTTCAGGCTCAGCATCTCTCTAGCCACTGAGTTCTCCTTGGTGAGTAATAAGCTTTTGCTGCCCTGAAAGGGACAAATCCCTCACTCTACTGAGATGGTGGGTCAGGTCCTGCCACCCCCATGAGTGCATATTTGGGGTATGTGGTCAAAGCCCTGGGTGCACTTTCCAAGTGGGAATTCAGCCATAACCCTCTTCTTGACTCAGGCAGTTCATTAAGTGCCTTGAGGAGGTAATCTGCCTGGGGCAGATGAACCGCACCCAGGGGTGTCCACAGCAGGAAACTAATTTCATGGAACACATTGGTCATATCATCACAGTATCATCACAGCCTGTCTTACCAAGGATGAACTTTGCTGTGTAGGCAAGCTCAAAGACCATAAAGGTGCCGGATCTACCAGGCAGATAATATGAACGTGTGATGGAAGAAAAATGTTGGCCAAGAGACAATCAGAAGATTTCTGTAGAAAATCCCATTCCTAAGCCACTTTTATTATTTAATTATCTAAACATTTTCACAGAACTCTTCAGATCAGCTTTGCCACATCCCAGGAAACTTAGAAACCGGCCATAAGATCATGGCCCCCAGGTCCCCGCTGCAGACCCTCCACCTGGTAAGTCCCATCCCATTTGATAGTCAGTTAGTTACCAACATGGACATTTTAAAAAATCATCATCATCAAGACTGAAAGTGAGATGGGGTGAAAATCAACTTCCCTGCAAATTAGTATGATTTTATTTTCGTAAAAAAAAAAAAAAAGGTTGAATTATCAGCTAGCAACCCCTTTTGGGGCAACGAGAGCACCTGATGGGCCTGTGCAAGTGCAAGCACTCTTATTACACGCTCTGTGGGAGTTTCTTATCTGTATTTCCCAGGTGAGATTCCTTGTGTTGCTACAGCATATATTTACTGTGGCTAGTGAACACATAAAAAAGCCAACTAAAACTTAGGTAAAGCTCTAGAATCAAAGTTGCTCTCCTCGCCAATGGCCCTGTTTCACAGGATACCCCTTTTCTCCCAAACACCTCAGTTTTGTTAAATGTGGATTTCCTACCTCACTGTATCATAACACACATCATCATCATCGGTCCTGTTCTCTTAAAACTAAATTTTAGAAAACAGACCTGTCCCTGATTACCTAGAGGGGAGGGAAGAGAAGGGAAGGGAAGAGAGAGGCAGGAGAAGATGTCACCAAGCACACAGCACTCTTGGGAGAGCCAGAAAAAAGAAATTCTTCTGACTGCCCCAGTTTAAGGGTGAGGAATTTTTTCCAGCTAAATTCTTGACAAAGACTGTTCAATATTTATTTAAAAATAAGTGAAGAAGAAAAATACACTGCCTCCTTTGCAATCTGCACAAATAAAATGGCTTTTAGTTCATAATGATGATATGTAGTAGATAAGCAAAAGTCCTGGACTACAGCAAATAAAATCTCTAAGGAGAAATAGGATTAAGTCTACCTCTATATAACAGCTTTTATGACATTTAAATGAGCAGCTGTGTTTCTCTAAGTAAGTGTTATAGCACTCCACATTTGTATAAAACCTGAAAGCACACAGACTCTTTGAACTCGCTGATATATAACCTTATGAGGAAAAAACTTTCCTCTGAAAATACATAAAGGCACCACTTGGCTTACCTCTGAGTGTTCTTCAACAACCTATATCATGAAAAAAGTTTAGACTTAAGGAAATAAGACAATTAGTTGTCATGTCATTTATCCTCTACTGGATAAAGAGAAAAAATATTCCATTACTGAATCTGCCTACCATTTTTTTGCTTGGGTAACATTTTAGATATACTTTAGCACAAAGGGGAAATAATATCCTTGAGATACATTTTAATTCTGCAGTACATGTCAGTTCTGTACTAATAATAAGAAACACAGTACCTACCAAAGTCAATATTATATATAAGGAACTTGGACGGTTTGAACCATCAGTTTTAGTCTCACATGGCCCCTTGTTTGTCATCATCTGTTTCCTTGCTGATAGGAAGAATGTAACGGGTATTTCAATTTTAATTTTCCCAAATAACAGTTTAGTTGACCTAGTGTCTCAGTAATGGTAAGATTTGTTGCCAGAGACTGTCTTCAGATGCACTGGAAAAAAAAATAAATTGTGGCATATCCACTCTATTCTCTAGCACGTATCCAGCAGGGAAAGTCTTTCCTCCTTTTTTGTGTCATTTGCGTTAAAAGACAAAATGCAAAACAATAACCTCACTAGTCCTGGGTACAAGCAAGGAAAAAATGTGAGACTCTGAACAGACATTACAATATGCCCATTCTTAAAGTCAAGATTTTCTTTTGGCTTTTAACCACAATAATCAAGGGTGAACATCATTTATATGTGTGCATGCTTATGTTTACATCTTTATGTGCCTGTATATATATCCACATATACAATCTATCCATTTATTTATTTATGCACATATAAATGTGCATATATAAATGTGCATATATGTACACATGTATGTGTATGAAAAGACCCAATGTGGTGTAGTACAATAGCGGCACTGAATGATGGAAAGCAGAAAAAAGAATTAAATTCCATAAATCCAAGAAATAATAAAGCTGGTTTGTCCACAACTTTTAGTCTTGAATATTCCTCATATTTTGCTGAAATAAACTGCTTGTTCCTGCATCTCCAGCAATGGCATTAGAGTGGGAATTTTCCAGTGGAATATGAAGTCTGCCCAGGCCCTCATGGATACTAGACCAAAGGCCGTTCCACCATTAGTTATCAATGACACTGCCTTGCTTTTGGAAGGATTGTGGTCTTTGCACACACTTTGCATCCACACGCTGTGGGCATCCCACGTATCTCACAAGTTCAGGTGTGACCCTGCTGGTTTACAGCTTCTGTAGACTGAAGTTATCTCTCAGTGACCCAAAGCAGCTCTCCCTTCACCGTTACTGCTTTCTGTCTTTGCCAAATTCTTGCCAGAACAAAGTAAGCAACATACTATTTCCCACAAGTGACACTTGAGCTCTTGGAGATCAACATTTTTAGACAAAAAGGTAAGCGAACAATCTCATATCGTATTTTCCTTGACCCAGCTCAGACTATTTTGGAGGGCAAGGAGGGAACTGAGGGGTTGTTTCACCACTACTCTACCAGTACACATTAATAGGCAGGGAAAAAGACTAACAGCTAAAACAGCCATTTACAGCAGTACTCAGAGCTACTAAACCACACCACAAAAGAGGGGTGGACTGGTGAGAATAAACAAAAATTCTTTCTTCTCTTTTGAGAAGCACCAGGAGAAGGATGGGCATACCCTTGCCATGATGATCTTAAGGGTCTTTTCCAATCTAAATGATGTTCTTCATCCCTCTCCTGAAGCTGCACGGTTCCTGTACCCAGGCTGGGCTGTGAAAACCACAGCTGAGCTGTTTGCAAAACAGACTTGAGATCCCTGTGGAAACAGTGAAGACAGACTATCTTAGATACCTGAATCTGAAAGGATATGTATTTAGCTGTTTTGTATAGCTTTAAAAGCGCTGAAAGGTAATTACCACCACTACCAGTGCTAGTGCTGAGTTTAAATAATTTCTTCCACTATGTATTAAAGCATTCACTTCATCAGAGGAAATGTTGTTCCATTGCTGGACATTCCTGATGTTCTACAAAATGTGTCCCAGCATTCAGCATGCTCAATTTAAAAAAACTGGTGCAATCTGGTCTGAAACCTTGCTTTTTCTTTAATAAAATAGAGCTATGTTTTGGGGTCTTTTAAAGATAGACTGCCTCTGTTCTTGCCCTATGCAGATATAATGTAAATTGTTTTCCCACCATGATAACAGACAAGCTTGCTGATTCGAGCATTTTGAAGGTATTGCTAGATTTCAATCCACAAAAAGGTTATTATAAATATTAGTAAGTACATTTATTCATGCCTCAGGACCTTATTAGTTTAAAAAATAAATAACCAGTACTTAAGTCTATGTGGTTATAGTTATAGTAACCTTCAAATATTCTATCTTCTAGCCTCTGCAAAAAAGAAAACAGCAGACAGATTCTAGACCAGGATCAATCGAATAACAGAGAAGTGAAGACAAAAGAGGCTGAAGAGATAATTAAGGCTTCAAGTGGCTGCAGTATGTTTGTTACCCTGTTATTTAACTAGACGATGTGCACCTCTTGATTAAAAATATACTTTTATTACTCTATACACCTTTTCCATTGCTTGGAAACAGCAATCAAACAACTGATGCTTAACCTAGCATAAGGAATACTAGGGTCATTTTGAATGCAGGGAAGATGGAGGACTTTCGTAAGACTGCTCAAGTCTGAGGGCCAGTAAGGAAGAAGACTAAAAAGTGTCTACAGGAAGAAGAGAATGAAAGGGTAATTGTAGGCTGCAAGAAGCCTGGTCTGACAGAGTGAGGAAAACCCAGAACTTGGGCACTATACACATGAAAACTGAAGCTGGCAGCTTCATGGAACAGGCAGCTCTACAGGTGAGCCAAAGCAAGAGAGGTGATTCTGAACAGCCAGCACACAGCAAGGCAGGATGGCCCAGTTGACCAGGAGAGGGGTGACAAATGCATAGGGTCTTGGTGAGATGGCCCACAGGCATGAAAGGGAGGAATGGGTTTTGGTTTCATGCCAGTGGCAAGGCAGACAGTGCTGGGATATAACTCACACCGAGCCACCACAGGAGAAGACACAGGAGGACTGTGGAAGAGCTGCACAAGGACAAGAGATGAGACTGTGGAACAGAAACCACACTGTCAACCAGGGAGACATGGTAGGTATTCACTTGGAAAGTCAGAAGAAAACAACGTCAAAGGCAAGATTAAAGGAGTAGGGTGAAGATGTAATTAAAAAAAAAGGGGGGAAGAAAAAAGAAGAGGATGAGGTCAGTGGAGATTTTGGTGAGGGAAGCATCAATGAAGCAGGGACTGAGGAATCTCTTGATGCAACACCACAGACAGAGAAAATGTATTAACTCAGGGCGGCCAGCTGTGTCACTTAAGGAAAACAAGGGTAGCCTGACACAAATCTTTAAGGATGAGGTAGTAAAAAGGCAGTCAAGGATGGGAGTACAAGGGAGGAGGAGGAAGCAAAAATGAGACATTGGGGTTTTGATTCAGCCAAGTAGCTGAGTTCAATGTGAAGAGTCTGAGTACTCTAATAATATCACTTGACTAGGCACCATTCTGAATCAGGGCCTGGTTCAGGAGCCTTCCAGCGACAGACTGGGAAAGAAGATGTGTAAAACACACAGAACAAATGGTTCAACACACAGAATGGAAATGAAATGGGTACTTCAATGCTAACCCCAGAAGTTGTTCTGAAACCCTCTGTGACCTGTCACCTCACTTCACAGTGAAAGCAGAAAGATGTTTTTACCTGACCTACACACAGATTTGCTGCACACAAGTGATCATTTTAATTTAGCCTCTACATTGTTTTGCCAGCACTTGATGTTGCACAAAAACAAAGAAACTTCAGCTCCCTGCAATATAGTTCGAGTGACTGAACTTTCTTTCAGTAGCCAGAACTGCATCCATTAAATGTGTGAAATGCTAAAGGTAACAGTGTCCAACAACAGACAGTGAGGCAAAAGGAATTCAGACCAACCTTGGGAACCAGTTTGCCAAAATTATGGGTGAATGCTAGGGGAAAAGGACAATTAATACAGGAACAGATGGCTAAGCAAAAACAAAAGCCATTATCTAAAACCTGGCTAAGGAAAGCTTAGCAACTGATTGTTTAACAGAAGGAATTAAAGAACTCAATTAAATATAGTACAATCAATAGTTTGGATTCTAAGGAATAAGAAAATGGAGGACTTGCTGCCATTTGTGGCAGTATTAAATACTTGCTGTTCTCACATTAAATATTAAGATGCACAAGTTTTATACAGAATGGACATTTCCTATCCTTCTGAGAAGATGAGCTATAAAATGCAAACTCTAGGCCAATAATAAAAGCTTTAGTGACTTGCCAATCTTAGGAAACCATAAAAGGGTTCTGCAAGTGATCTGATGCTTAGGATATTCTGTTGAAGTGTTTTCCTCCCCTCTTGATTCCCCCTTAAAACATGAATACATATGGTCCTGGAAAACCATACTCAAATGAGAAGGCTTTGGCTGTGTCCCCATGTGGGTGAAGGGTTACTCCAGAAAAACAGCATCATTTTCTGAAGGTGCCCGACCTGCACCACATCAGCTGACAGCCACCATGGAGCAAGAGCTGGAAGAAAAGCATGGGAAGTGGTACAACGGAGATATGTCTTACACGTGCTTAGAGACATGCCAGGATAAGAACCTGCAACCTCTGGTAACTCTTAGTAGAGGGAGGGTGTAGCACAGGCTAGTGTGGCTCGGACAGCCCACTGGCATCACATTCTGCAGCATTCTCTGCCATGAAGCCCACGTAAAACTCCATCTGTGGGAGTCGCAGCCGCTCTTCCATGCTGAGAGCAGGCACACACATTGTAGTTAAATCACCTGGTCCCCAACAACAGAGAATTAGATCCAAATAAATGTCTGAATCTCTGCCTGAAGCCTCAGTACAAACATGGACTCTCTCAGGGCAGCACCCCATGAAAAGTTGCAAAGTAATGAAAACGTAGCCTTCTATCATCTTTACACAGAACAAAATTATGGCTAAACCTGTCTACCATCACTGCCTCATACAAACCGTTCGAACCAACAGGCCTTACTTGTACATGCAAGTGATGTTTGGTTCTTTTCCATACTTTCTGGTACTTTAATTATTTTAGTAATTAGCTGACACACATTATTTCAACATATCACATCTCCATGGTGGCATCATCAGCTTCTAATAAAGCTTTCTTTAAGAAAAGAAGCAGCTTCTTAATTTTTTTATTAAAAAAAAGTTAATAATTACAGGAACACTGACAGTGTTGCTATAGTTACGACTATATCAGACTTTCACTTACAACTCCCTGTTTTCAAGGGTCAATAACTCAGTTGTCAAAAATCCCACTGGGCAGAAGCCTGACACATCTTAGACATACATTAAACAACTGCATAAATGAAATAAAAATCAGTCGTTTCACACTTGTAAACATTTTGAATCAAATCAGTCTTTCCAGATGATATTTTGAGCATCCAACAGTAGGTTTTGTGGATCTTTTGTATATATGTTTTTTGGCAGGTTGTTTAGTCTTTCAGGTGCCCCAGTATTTTTGGCTGCTGCCAGAGGGAAAGGAAGAAGAGCCACCACTTTTTCCTCCAGCCATTTCATCCCCCCGCAGCAGAAAGGAAGCAATTCTGGATGTGCCCGCTACGCTTCTAACAAAACTTCCCCAGGATTTTTAGGCACAAAAGCTTCACACGCATGTGCAGCAGCTGGATTATCACAAAAGACCATAACGGCCCTAAGAGCCGTTACGGTATATCAAGTGAGTAAACCGAAAACTAAGAAGGATTTACACAATGACCATAGTGGCTCCCTGGGAGCCGTTACGGTCTATCAGGTCAAAAATCCACTTTTTAAAGAGCGCCTAAATATGTGTATACCCAACAGGGCCTTGAGTTTCCAAAGCAACTATCACACACATTTTCAAAATGAGCTAGGGAAGGGAAGGGAGATTACACCAAACAACATAAAGACAGAAATTTTTTACAATGAATAAAAGACATATCATGCAAATTCTAAAGACTTATATTTAAATGGAAAAAAAAGTGCATGTTAAGTTGAGAAATAGGATGTAATGCGATTCCTTCATTGTCAAAACAGGTCCTTTTAGGTTTTTCCTTTTTTTTTTTCTTTAAATGACAATTAAGTGAAAAAGGAAATTTCCCACCAAAACCAATCAGTTTTAAAAAAACAAGTTAGGTTTCACAAAATATAGAAATAATGCAATCACAGCTGGGTTCTGAGTTGCAGTTCTGCTGCATTTCAAGTCTCCAGCCACAGCACAAGTTAGTAACACAGCTCAGCTTTGCTTTCCTTTAATTCTCTCCCATTGTGTCACAAAATGAACAAGTTATTCGAGACAGCGATTTTCTCTGTAAAAGTCACCTCTATTTTTTCCAAAATCTGCAATAAATCATCAGCCTACTTACTTTTTCTTCTTCCCCTTCCTTTACATGCCATATTTGTTCCTGCAGCAAACCTGTAAGAGAACACTTTCTCTCTATGACCTGAGATAACGGTAATGTTGAAAGAATGGCCTCACTTGTCAAAGATTAGAGGGCTGTCTGCAGCCTACACTCCTCTTTACTTCAGCCAAATAGGCCCAATAAATGCTAATACTCAGCATGACGCATCGAGAACGCTAAGCCTCAACACTGGCTAAGAAGAAAGTATCACAAATTTACTGAAATTATCTATAGCACAATAGAGAAGAGAAGGAATTAATCAAAGTCTCTCTCTTAATGCAATGCTTGATTGAACTATCCCAATCCCTTTTTAAATAGGATAACCTAGTGGCAAGTGACCCTGATGACACATCCTAGAGAGGTACACAAGTACCACTTGTTCGATTTTTTTTCTTTTATGACCTCATTAAGAAGGATTTTGAAGATTGTTCCTGAGTATGAGAACAAAGTGTCTGAAGATATCTCTAGCTTTTTATGTCTTTAGCCTTTTGCCATTGAAACGGATTTTGAACAAGTGTTTATAAACTAAGTATACGCATAAGCAAAAAAAGTCCTTAAAAATGAAATATACTAAAGCTTCCTTTTCTTAAATGCAAAGACTAGCTAAGTCTCCAAGAAACAAGAAAGTTTTGCCAAGGTGAACTCATGATTGCATCTAACCCCTGCCCTGTACTCCCTCTCTCTCCTTCCCCATTATAGAACCCATTAATTAGATTTGGCGGCAATTTTCCCTTCCTTATCAGGGAAGATAGAGTCTGCCAAATCTGCTAGTGTGAAAATACTCCATCTCCAGTAACATTTTTTCCTAAGTGTTTGTTGATTCCATGCCTGGATTTAATATCGAGGATTATATTTTATAACCAGAAACAAACAAACAGATTTATAACTGAAGACCGAAAGGCAAACAGCAAAAAAAAAAGCAAGCCAAGTACTGAACCTAAATGTAGCATTTTTATTGACTTCTTAGAAACCAAATAACCTGGCATATTAGTGTGTGCATTCTGCAACAGACATTCAGCCCCATTGTACTTCTTAGAAGAGAATAAAAAGAAACCCTACTGTTTGAAATCCAGCGGAACATCCCCACAACAGAGCACAACTGTTCCCTCATGCATGAATGGGAAGGAGATGAAAGAAAAGATGGACTTCTGAGGTACAGCAAAAAACAAAGACAACAAAAGTGCTGATCATGAGGGAATGACACAACTCATTGCTGCAAAAAGGATGAGAGAAAGGAGCTCAAACAATGGTGCAGACAGCTAAGTGACATGTAGAAGAATTGAAAAATCTACAGAAGTGTCTTTTCTTTCCACACTTGACGAGAAACAATTAAATGTTGGTACATCTGTCATAAAAAAGATAATTGAAACCTGTTACCATCATTATAGATGGTAACTTAACTACCAAAACTGTAACTGTCCAATTAAGTGTTGCCCCCTCTGTTATCTATACCACTTGCTAAAATGAAAAAAAAACACCTTTAATGTTGGTGGCGATTTACCACCAGTTTAGCTGTTGCAAGCCACACAGCTGAACTGGCACGTTTTATAAGGTGGCTATTTAGGCTATAGGGTACCTACGTCTATTTGCACACACACAGATGGGGGAAGGCAGGCACACATGGGTGCATGCAGGCTCACATGCGTGAGTGCACGCATTCATGCACATGCTCTCGCACACCCACCAGTGAAGATGTATTTTGCAAACAGATGAGGTTTTCGACAAGGAATCAAAAAAACCCAAATAATTGCCAGAAGCCTCACTAAGTGTTTACTCCCCTGAAGGTCCACCAGCCTGAGAAAACAACACCATGCTAAACTAATCCACCGACTATTGCTACCTGCTTGATAATGTGCAACATCCCACAAAACTGCAAAGCGGTTATTGACCCTGTCAGAATACCTGATTAATGGATAAATGCTGTAATTGATTAGCAGAGGAGTGTGAATTAAAACAGAATACAGCATCAATAATGAGCTGCTGACAAAAGGTAGCCGACATAAAATGTAAAATGGTAGCCTGCAGCCATAAAATGTAAAATGGTAGCCTGCAGCCATATCTCATCAAAGACATGCATTTCTTAGAAACAGAAGAAAACACTGCTCCTGAAAAAACCCACAAGCACAGTGTCCTGTTCTCTGCATTCTTTAGGCTTTTTTCTTGGTAATGATTAAACCACCAGCAAAATGTTATGGGAACTACTTGTGAATCTACTTCATACATCAAGTCAGGCAAGGCAGTTAAACGAGTGCATTATCCTCTGGGCTTCTCTACCCTTAAAGAAATGCACTAGTCTCCATTTCATTTCAGTGAGCTGTGATTTTGGAGTGCTGCTAGGTGCATCCAAGGCTGCCTTCAGTGGGGTGCAAAGGCAAATCCCACAGTTTGTAGGTACACCAGGGAGCCCTACAACAGTGTCGCACCAAGGAGACAACTTGGAGCTACAATCATCACATTGTTACACTTGTTTTCCGTTCTCTTAAGGGCCTTAGGAGGCCAAATGATCCCACATTTGTTCCTTTTTCTTTCTGATTTAATCCTACTCTAAGGCCCTTCTTTATGCCTGACAATATATGAAATAGATCATATAGATTTTATACAGCACCCACAAACACACACATGATGTTTCCCTGCTGTAGTTTATCATGCAGTGTCAGAAGCACTGAGTTTCTTCTTTTCATGACATCTATGTTGGTCTTCCCGTTCTTTAGCACTGTGCATTACTCTGTGCATTAGAAAGTTGACACACCTAATGTAATACCATCAGACATACCAAAGCTGTTCTGGTACAAGCAGAAAAAAACATTAGGTTGAGTAGAGCACTTAATGTAATTACGTTGCTCTGACTTCCTGAGCCAGCTCACTCAGAAGTAATTTAAGCATTTCTATGTGACATTGCATTGTATCCAGCAAATACAGCCTCCGCTCAAAATGGTTGTTGCTACAGTGTAAGTATCTTGGAAGTCTCTATGTGTACTTTTTCCATTTTAAGCAAAACCCCAGAAGATGTTAAACTGAAGATACGTGCTTTCCATATGAAAAATCCAAATAATGAAAAGGAAGAAGGCATTGTAATGATTGTCTCAAAATCTTATTTTGTCAATTTAATGCCGGTTTTACATTCCTTTGCGAAGCATAATATATTTTTGTAATGGTTCTACAAGTTCACAAATACATATTCAGAGAAATAGTCCTTTGGAAATCCACATATTTTAGGATCATTTGTCTTTTTTTTCATCAGCTAACTGTGAGGCTTATTTTGGGTGCAGAATGATTTTTCTGCTTCCCTAGCTGCTTTGGGACTGAAACTTCTTCAGTGGTATCACAACTTTTTCAATTTAAATAATTTCCCAGTTCAGGAGTAGATGTAATCTCATCTCACATTGGAATCTAAAGCATCTCTTGTGTAGATGATCACTACTATGAACCAAGAGAATGAGATATTTCCAAAGAATAAGCCTGGTATCTTGGGGTTGCAGGACCTGCCCTCCCAATGCGCCTCTCTCCCTTTACTGACTGCAGAAGTTGCCCAAACAACTTGCACTTTAAAAGCTGCAGCTACATCACAAGGCTTCTGTCTTAGCAATTTAAGATAATTGCAATTAAGGAGGCTTTTAACCCTTCCTATTGTATTGCCCTGTCCTCAGTCCTCAGCAGCTCTTTGTGAGGACCAGGGACTGAGAAACAAAGTGTGCTCTGACAGGCCCTCACCCTGCTGCAGAACATCTCCAGTCCAGCATAAGCTCCCTCACAAGTACTTCTTTGTCCTAAAACATCGCTGTACAAAAGGAGGGGCAGGTCACTGTGTATAAGAGTCTGTCCTAGGAAAGGGGAGCCTGAGTCCCCCCTATTATCCATGCTGTCCAAGAGATCCTGCTTTCCAGGATACCCGCTGTTTTGGGGAAGACTGAGGGATAGGTACATTTTTGCTATATAAAAAGTGATTGGTATTTCTTTCTTGCTCAGCTTCCAAAGGAGGAATAAGGGATCCTCCACCAAAACAGCAAGTGGCTGGATGACTTTAGCATTTTTGGAGTCTGAACCTGGTCAGGGTGATGGTGGGACTCTTATAAGTAAAATGAGCCCAGCTCTCACTGTCAGGGCAGGTAGGGCAGCACTGGAATATCAGAAAGACTGTAGGCACCAAAGAACTCCTTTTTAAAGAAATAAACAAGGACACCTGCTGACAACTCAGCTATTTCTTGGAATAACTGCTTTACTTACCTGACTCCAGAGAGCCTACTGGTGTTGGATCCTGAGTACTGGGGGACAGCTGCCCAGAACCTTGCAACCAGGAGAGCTCACACCATCTGCAACCATGTAGAAAACACCAGCTTCCTACTGTTTATTATCAAACCCAAACAGGTTTTTTTTCAGAAATTAAATCTTGTCTCCTTTGCTTACCTGTTCTTATATTATATTGTAAAATATGAAACCTGGTTTTAACCTAAAAATATACTAAAAAGTAACCTAAAAAATACTTCCAGCAGCCCAAAAGAGGAGTCTACCAAAAAAAAGTACTGAAAAGAGACAAAGTTACATCAATTTCAATGGCAGCAGGATTAGGCCCTTTAACATTTGGGGGGGGGTGTTGCAGGGAAGAGGAAAGACAAAACTCTGGCAGCTGAAGGTTCAGCTTGATCCCCAGAACTTTTAAAGAAGACATTCTTCTCCACAGCTATTGTCAGAGCTGGAGACAAAAGTAGAGGCCCTTTCAGCTGAACTTAGCCAGAAAGCCATTTGTAACTCCTGCAGAGCAGTGCTTTTATAGGTCAGGGCAAACTCCGAAAAGGTTTCTCTCTTTTTCATTCTCTTTTGGAAGATCTGGTTAGGATCCAGAAACTTAGCTCAGAAATAAGCAAAAAACACTTCAGCACATTACAAAACAGTGGTGGAAAGATCTCCAAATGTATTGTTTTAACCACAGTTTTCTGATTCAGAGCTACATTTTAACAGTTGGTGTACACACCTGCAGAGGTCATTACTTCTCAGACTAGTTCCCCATGAATTATGGGTTGCTTGGGTCTTCAGGTATCTTAATGTATGGGTCAAAGAGGAGTTTTGGAATTTAATTTTTCTTCTAGTCCCTTAACATCAAGGACCTGGAACACAGTTTTAGCAAAAACATTTTAATACTAATTCGTAGCTGCTAAATTTTTCTTCCTAATAAAACTCAGTCAGATTGGCCAGATGAGAGGGGTGCAGGAAACTACAAAGGAAATGTCAAGGTAACAGCTTTGCTCTCTTTTTGCATCCAACTAGTGGAACAAACTCAGTTTCCTGAAATATATATCTGACCACACTCTAAGGGTTGCTTAAGAATGCAGGCTTTAACTGAAATGGTGATCTCAATACTTTGGGGATCAGATCCTCACCCAAAAATATTTGCTCTCCCCTAAGAAATGTAACTGGAATTATTTACTATGAACAAGCAAACAAGATAGAAGTAAATCCTACCAAATTAAATGGTATAAAAGGAAATGCAGTCAAATAGAGAGAAAAAAAGGAGATTTGAAAAGATTGATGGAAGGACGCCAGAGCCATACAGTTAATATAAGAGCAGAAAACAAAGCTGAACATTTTATCAAAGGAGAACATTTTAGAAATCCGCATACCCACCATTCTTGGTAAACCGCTGCTCTGGTAAAAACCCCACTGCTTTCCATGACTAAACAGGAAAAAGCAAAATACTACCAGTTAACTTCTGGTATGCATTTAAAGAGAAGCACCTTGTTTAAATACATTTTCTATCTATGAGACTGCATGGCTAAATCAGTGATAATCAGACTTTCAGAAAATGGTATATCCAAAGCCCGCCAAACTCAAGCTAAATCTCTCACGCGTGCAGGTGTTTGACAGTTACACTGGTAATAAGAGGGATTGTCTGGCCTATATTCATCTTTACAGCAGCAGTAGATGAGTAATATTTGAATGGGTTAGAAAGTGCTCTTGATACTTTTGCAAGATAAAACTATGTGCTTTGTTTCACTTCAAAAAGCATTTCAGGTTTTGGTGTATTATTTTCTGTTAGTCCAAACCATAGCAGGGTGTCCTACTTTTGATAAATGCCATAATATCTTTAAAATACTTTGAATACCACCTAAAGACATTGTCTAATGTTAATTTGCACTCACAACTGAGTGCACAAAAGAGTATCTCCAGAGATAAGAAGTCACACAATGTACAGCAAAAGGATGTTTCAAAAACAAATTTGGGGTTCTTGTTGTTTTTGTGGGTTTTTTTACATGGGTAATTTAGGGTAGATAAATCCTGCAAAATGAGGTCTGCTTCTTTTGAAATATTTGAAGCTCTCAATTCACCAACTGAAGTCACGCAGAAGTGAAGAAAACCTCTTAGAAACAGGATTTTCTGTTTCTAGAAGGTTACTGGGGATGAAAACTTGTCCCCACTAAAGTTGCCAATGCAGTGTTCAGTGCATCAAGGCCACAATCAACCACTTTAAGAAGTGGTGTGTGTGCAGGAGTTAATGAAAAGCCATGTAAGGATATATGTAATACTAATAAAATACATTCCAAAGTTACAGATATATAACTCGAATTTACAAGATTCAGGTTAAATTGACTTGTATGGTTACCTATAATATTTAGCCCTTAAATTTTAAATGTTTCATGTAGTATGGACCTTCTTAGCTTACCACAGCAGTTCTGTTCTACCAATCTACATAGTTTTTCAAAGCAAATTTGCATTGCTTACACTGAGCTCAGCCAGCCACATAAAGGTGAACAGAATGTACAGTTTCTTAAATGAAATCACATTATTACAGATCTCAGTTCTTACCAAATCAATGCCGTGCAATCTCAATAACATCACTGACCATATCAAACACTGAAATCTTCATTCAAAGTGGCCCAGTTGGAGTATACGTATAGCTAATGAGACAGTATTAGCCAGTAAAATGTACTTCTTTACATTCAGCTCCCCCTCAAATTTAAGAGTGAATAAGTTGGTTCAAGAAAACACTTTTCTCCATTACATGCATACACAAAGAATTAACACCCCTGTTTCCAAAAAGACTGAAATTTGGGCATAATCCAGAATAATGGCCAGTATTTTTACAGATTTTTTTTATTACACAAAGGAGATTAAATTCTGTGGATTTTATAGCAAACTCCTGTGCTGTAATTCCACCCTGGCAAATCTCTTTAGCATGTAGTTAGCAATGACACAAGATGCACTAAGACCTGAGTTTGTCCAGGGTTATTGTTTGTTTGTTTGTTTGAATACTGTGAACCTCTTACTTGTGTACCATAAAATTTATACGTGTGTAAAATCTACTCCTCAAAAAAGTAGGAAACTTGATGACTTTGTTCTTAATGTCCTTGCCCACCCCCCCACCAAAAAAAGTTTCTAGATGAAGAGTCTTTCTCATTGGGTTCACAGATTTCAAACTCAGTTCACTTTTAATTACTTTCCTGTGAAGCAATGCCAAAGTAGGAAGTTCAAGAAGTCTTTATAATAAATTCACTATTATTCAGTTCTGCATTAGTGGAGTTTAAATGACTTTCACGTTCTACCTGCAAATTGAAAACTGAGACCTCCAATGTGAATGGCAACTGTTCAGTCCTCACACAAACTCATCTGCAGCCACAGAGCTCAGACTGGACAGGTACTCTCAGTGGGTACCAAATATTCTTTAATTTTTTACCCAATGATATTGGCTTTGTGGCATAATAAAGTGGGTTGCTCTTAGAGTTGGTTCTAAACTGAGAGTCTTCTTTTTTATCTTCCACCTTCAGCTCAAGTGTGCTTACATTTTTTGATGACTTGCAGTGATCTATCTACTTTTCATGTTTAGTGTGGAAGAGCTAAGTGACTCCGACGTGAGCAGCATAAACCTCTTTTATGTTTCTGTAGAGAAAATGAATCACACAGCACTCCAAAGAGCATTTTGTTTTTTAAAATCTTCTGCTTTTTAGGATAAGACATTAAAATATCAGATTGAAAAGAATTACAAAGACCTTAGCAAAAACCAATGGATTGCAGATTGCATCTCCAGAAAAGATGTTAAATCAGGGTTCCTTCACCCTTCTAAAAACGTCACTTAGTAAGTAACCTGTGGTGCAGCATTTTTTTCTTATGTTCCTATCCACTTCTAGCCTGAGTGTGCCAGATTACTATTATATATCATGTTATTCTGGTTTGTACCAAACAACTCTTAATCACTTCCACGCAAATTTAGGTACACGTACTCCAAAAGCCATCACTTGTTTCTGATACTCCCGCAGCACCCGTGCAGGCTCCCCAGCTCTGGAGCCTGGGGAGGAGGGAACTGTGGTGGTGGGGAGCAGACCCAAGCCATCTCAAGGGACACCTTTCCTCCCGGTTCAACTCCCTGGGTGACAGCCCGAGGCCATGAGCTGAACCCCGGGAACCCCAGCCGGTGCCTACCTCAGCCAGCCGCTGCAGAGGGGAGCTGAGGGCAGGCAGGCCCGGCGCCCCGGCACGCTTATTTTCTTCCGCCTGCGTGTGCGGATGCCAAGCCCGGCATCCATAAAACTGGGTTACATCAAACAGACCAACCGCCATCATCTCCCTGTTATTACCCCCGACACAAGGCCCGACAAAAGGCTGCTGCCAAGGCCTCTGCTGACAGCCCGAACAATAGCGGCCACAAAGGCCTTTTCTGCCTGCGCAGATGACATAAATCTGATGCTATAACGCCAGCACGACTTCAGCTTGCTCCTTATTTATTTATTTAATAAGCTACTGTCATCCATCTCGGGAAGGTGGCTTCCAAACTCCAAATTAATCAAGCCACTGAATGTGAATTTCCATATTGCTCTGCCAAAGGTCTTCTCCACATCAATTGCCGGGAGAAGGCCCCTGTTGTGCTTTGGTGTATTGTGTGCGGTGCTACTGCTGCTGCTAAAAGCCACTCTGTTTTTAATAAACATGCATTGTTCTTTTTGTAGTAAATCCAGGAAATAATACCCAACTGGGAGTTTGGGTGCAGGCTTTTTTGTAGCATAAGCAGAGCAATGGATGCATTTTCACGTCTGTTTGTGCTGTGAAGGCTCCATTTGTTACTGCTTGGAAGGTATTTTATTTTTCAAGAATATAAATTAAGCCAATATTGAGGTAATTCTTTCTTGTTTATCTTGGGGAACCCCAAGCTGAGGTCACTGATCCTGCATTTCTGTGTCAGCCATGTCATTTCACCAAATGGGAGGTTCAGTTTCAGGTGCCCTGTGCTTGGCCATTCACCTGACTGCCAGAGAGGAATTTTCTGGAGCACTCTGTGTGAATTATATTGGCACTACTGAATTCAATGAAATAAAAAGTCACTGATTTAACAGACCAGGAATTTTGCTAGTGTGCCTTCTAAAATTCTTTAGTCAACTACATATAAGGTCTCAAGCCCACATAAGTTACCTGTTTCCTTTCGGAAACCTGTGGAGAAAGAGGCATCTCCCTATGGGATGGTTCATCACTGCTGTCTCAAGGATGGGCTGAACTACCTTCTTGAGTAAAATCACGATTTATCTCTCTTTAGTACACTCCTACCACCCTGGGTTGTACAAGCTCTACCAACTTTCCAGCTGGCAGAGAGGACAAGCGTAAGCGTGGCAGCCCCAGATGGCAGGAGCAAAACAAGAAGGGTGGCTCCCAGGTGAGGCGGCAACTGGAGGGACTTGCTGTTCACGTGGCTGCACCACAGCCGCATGGACAGGTTTGTTTCACAGTCCAGACACTAGAAAAATGCTCCTCTGTAGCCTAACAGGAAAGGAAAACAAGAGATGAGTCAACATCACCACGACAGCAGAAGGGAGATTGATAGGTCTCTTTCATCTGCTCTATTTGAGCATATATGTGATGCTTTCCAGGACTTACAGACATAAAACAGGACTTATTTCCCCCTCAACAGGTTATTTCAATTCATAAAGATGGGAGGAAGTCTTCTTTCAAATATTTTTTATTTAAAAATGTTTACAGGGAGTTTTCACTAGAAACGGAACCTGAAGCCCCACATTTTTTTTTAATGATGGATGAAACGAAGTATGCAAAAGGTTTTAAATAGTGCAATTAAAAATTCCTTCTCCACTCAGTCAGCTTCCCCGTTAGCCCAAAATTTTAGTAGTGTTTTCCAGGAAAAAAAAATAATTTCTCTGAATAGTTGTATTGCAAGACAAAAAACAGAATAGAGACAGCACTCATAATATGAGTAGAGTTTGACAGACAATAAAATCTACCAGTGAACTAAGAGATGAGATAATTATAGATACATTTACAGTGTTTTAAACATTTTTATTCCATGAAATAGCAAGGTAATTTGTAAACCTGATACTCCTACTTGACTAAACTTTTCACTCCAGAAATACTACAGCTTCACTCAGGCTGGAGTCACAAATGCTGAGAAAGGACACTAATAGATGGCATGTTTCATATTTCAGTAACATCTTCTCTCTAAAAAAACCTCAAACCCAGTGGAAAATATCAAGTTAAGCTTCACAGCATATCTCCAATGAAAAGTAATATTTTTCTAATGAGAGTTAATTATTTTCAGTCTGTGAAGGAGCTGCCCAGCAGCTACTGCCCAGAGCAAGAGCTGGGATACTCATGCTAAGCTCAGGCTCAGGAGGCTGAAACACATGACAGCTCACAGGAGGGATTTTTACAACCAAGTAATACTACATCTATGGTTATCCCTGCAAATGGGCCGTTTGGTTTCCAAGAAAAGAAGATAGATGAGAGCAGAAACTACAAAGATGCCTGAATTTGCAAAAGTGAGCAGGTCTGGGGAGGAACCACCTGTGCTTTCAGGACTGGTTTTGCTTTTTATCCTATGAGTTTTCTGAGGGAAGAAGCAGCCCTTCTGTGAAAGCAGAGGCAATGGGAACTGCCCAGAAACCTGTGACACCAGACAATAAAAAGTGGTTGAGTAAACCTGAATGGTGGGTCGGGAGGACGCTTATCCATCTCCAGGCAATTCCATGCAGGAGAAAATGTCTGAGTTGGAAAAATCACACTGCAGGACTTGGAACACGTAATGAGTGAAATGCTCACGTAATGAGTGCTCTCCAAAGTAAGGAGAGCACCTCAGCTTGAAATTATAAACACACCGCCTTGTGCTTTTTAACATCATCCAATGGTCTCGAGACAGACAAATCAAAATGTTAACAACAAGCAAAAGCAAAAAACACGTCCACAAACTGCTACATGAGAAAATGATTTTTTGCCCATTTCAGCATCTAAGTAACTATTTAACGTACACTTGTGACACGATATTGAAGACAACCTTAAAAATATGTGCCTAAAAATATATTATAAATAGCTCTGTTCCTAAGTAATGTACTAAAATTTAAGAAAAAAAAGAGAATCGTTAATTAATACTGCTCACTGTGTTACAACCTAACTGATGAAGAGAAATGCATTCAGACTTCTAAAATGCCTGTCTCCAAGACCATCAGGGTTAGTTTCTGAGTGGCACGTTTTAAAAACATTTAATCAGTGATCTGAATATGTGTCAACACTTTCTGGTAGCGTGCTATAAAATGTGAACCTTGTCAACAGAAACATAAAAAGGCGACACACTTGGGACACAGAGCTTTTATGCTGACACACTGTAATAATATAATTTTAAAATTTATCATCTGTTTAGCCACAAGCAACAATTAATCTTTTTGACTAATTGCACAATGTTTTAAATAACACCTCCAAAAGAAAAAAACCCAAACATGTTCCATTTTTACCTTCCTTGTCTTCACAACTGTGTTGCTTTCAAAACCTTATGAAGCAACACGCAATAAATTTCACAATAGGATAAAAATGTTAGCAAATAATTTGTTTCCCCCTCCTCAGTTAATAAAATTACTTAACATTGAGCCTGCAAGCGAAAAGAAAACCCCAGGAGTAATGCAAGCATCAGCGGGTTCAGTTCTGTCGCGTTTCTGTCGCATTAAGTGACATTTTATTCCCAAATCACTTAACCTTTGACTTTTATAACTAAACATACAGACCCTGAATTGTTACTGTGGACGGGAACAGCAAGCGACACTGCTGCCAGGCGTTGAAGCCAAGTGCCCCACAGTAGAGGGTGGCTACAGGATGGAAGTAATTGGGCTCACAAGAACCCAAGTTTCACTCCTTGTCACCTGGAAAAGGAGGCAGAAAGCGAAACAGGAGAAGGGGAGATGTTTCTGCTAACGAAAACCCCTCTGCTGAGCACCGCCAGATACATCTCCCTAGGGACCCTAGGCTGGTGTTTTTACAGCATTCCCACAAGTGATGCGCATGTCAGGTAAAGAAGGGGTTAATAATCAGGCAGAGGTGGGAAAAAGCACTTTATAATTAAAAGCTAAATCTTGAACCCAGCTGGAGCTGGATGAGGGACGGGAGGGAGGGACCTGGCAGCTGCCCTCCTCCATCCACCCCCTTGAGACCATGCTGCGGATGGAGAGGGAAATTAGAAGGTTTTCCAGAACAAAAGCGATGGTCACAAATGTTGGTTGCAGCAACTGACCATGATCCCATCAAAGGTTTCTGAGCCAAAATGAACATCAATTTTGTAATGTGAGTGGAGGGGGGCTTTTGGAGTAGCAAGGTAAAAGCAAGAGTGGCAAACACCAGCTGTACCTTGGCACCTTGGGAGGGAGGGTAGGAGCCTTGCAGGGAGCTGCAGCATGGTTTTCTGCAGGAAATTCTAGAAGCTTTATTACTTAGCATTTTTACTATTGACAAGGCACGTACAGGTAAGCCCCAAAGCCCAATTCTGCGTCTGACTTGGGCACTTGGAACTTCCATGTTTTTTGCCAAAATATGTCAGAATAATGTCAAACCATATAGATAACTTCGGAGGTTTTTTTGCACAACAGAAGCATCACAGATCATCCTACAAGTATGTTCATGTAAGCATTTTCTGATTAATAGCCACCCTGACTGCCTCCTTCTGGGTGCAGAGGAGCAGGTCACTGAATATGACTCCATGGCTGGACAAATGCAGTTGCATCTGAGAACTTTGTTTTTCTTTATAAAACTATCTCGATGGTAGAGTACTTTAAATTGTATATATAGAGACTAAGAAAGCTTCTGATTAAACACACAATCGCAGAAATACTTCCTTCAGCCCACTGGCTGAAGATGTTGTCCTGTGCAGCTCTCGTCCACGTGAGAGATTTTGTTGGTGTGACGTATGGTCATGAGAATGCCAGGGAGGAACCTGACTGCCAAATTCAATAAGGTACTAAGCCAGTCATGACAGGATTTAGTTTCCAGGCATGGTCCTTGTCAACTTACTGTTAATGATTTTTTTATTAACACAGTAGAAAAAAAATTGAAATCTTCTAGGCTAAATATGGAGCAGTTCCCACCTTACTTTAATTTTAAAGGACAGTTGTATTTGCTTCTCCTGGGAGTGTAATTGCAGGTATCCATCAGCTGGAGAACAGTGGACTCCAAACAGACTATGAAAATCATCCCTCAAAAAGTTAGAAAATTAGATATTAATTACTTATGACTGATGTTTCTTTAGAGAATGGATTCTTTTCCCAAATAGCAACTATTTGGTCTAACACAAGAGGGTTTGCTCTGTCATTACAGATTCTTTACACTGGTTAAAAGTATGTTAAACTTGTATCTTGAATTAATGCCTACTTTGGAAGTCTGAGAACTGGCAAACCAATCCTGAGCTGTACCCATTATTAGAAAACGTAGTGATGGTCAGTCAAAGAAACTAACTATTAAAATCTGTTTAATGAGGGGGAGTTTTTCATGGCATGGATCAAGTATTCTTGCAATGCACTCTTCAGTTTACAGCATGCTCTTAATTAGTTGTAGCATCATCCACAGGAGCTACATTTTAAAAGGCAGACATATAGGTAAGGGAATCAAAAAACAGAAATGGAACAGAAAACACAGCAAATATAAATGTGATGAATGACACATTAACAGAATTGTTGTGAGATGGACAGGCGGATGGACGGACGGATGGATGGATGAGTAATGACATTTTGCCCCCTCATTTTGAGGCTGAAACATCAAAATACTGCTGCCATCTGTTGTGCTTGCAGATACCCTCAAGTCTCACTACTAGAAAAGATAGTGTTCAGCTGCAGCTGTGAAAACTATGCAGGGCAAGTTGACCATTTGCAACAAATAACTTCAACAGAGTTGGCCTGGACCATAGGAAGTAATTTGTTCCTCATCCCAAGATGGTATTTTCCAGTTACTTTACAAATCATGCAGAAACATGATAAGACTTCTGCAGAGCAGTGACTAATGTAAAAACAAATACAATTCTACTATGACAAGGAAGGTGTTCACAAACTGCAGGAAGCAGTTTAAAATAAATTGATGTAGGTTTTGAATTGTCCACAAGTTGGGTTTAGCTTCCTTCCATTTACCTTTTACTGCATTAACATTTCTTTTGTGATGGCTGCTGCTGGGAACCTATTGTAAGTTTGGGCAATTAGGATTTTTGTTCCATCTGTCCCTCCCCTCAGTCAATACTGTAGCATCAAAAGAGGCCAATTCAGTGTAGGCTGGCTCCGCTCTAAAGCCAGCTAAAAGAGATGTTAGAATTCACTACTGCTCTGGGTGGAAAGGATAGGGGGGGAAAAGCTATAATCATAAAAACGCTGTTTCAGGCTTGTTGAGTTCTTAAAATAATCTGACTTAAACCTCCTACACAATGCTCACAAGTCAGAGCATGGTAATATACTTCAGTGTAGGTTGCCTCTCTCTCTCTAAATCCAAACTAAAATAGATGTTAGAAATCATTACTGCACTATGTCAAATATAGACTAGGACTGTAATCAGAGGGCTGCGGCTTCAGGTTTCAATGGTTCTTAAAATAATCAGCCTTAAACCTGCTGCAGGAATCAAAGCCTGGTCATTTATATTTTTGTAAGGCTGAGGATTCCATCACCTCAGGCTTCTCCCTGATAAAAAAGCAGCTTGCTCTTTTTTTTTTTTTCCCCACTGAAATAACTTGTGCATGGCAGATATTGGCAGGTAGAATGACACTGGAAACTAGGTACTTCATTTTTGTCAGAAGGTTAACTCCATGTAGAGTCAGGGTATGACCTCAGAACAAAACTGAAGTGCCTCCTCTTCACTGTGTTTTTACCTGAGCTCAGCAGATGTATATTAGCTACCTGAACTCATAACTGCTTTGCAAAGTGAAGGCAATCCTTATATCCCACTACGAAGCACAGTGTTAAAGCGAGCAGCTTTACTCCTTTCCCAAACCATGAATTCCTAGTTTCCTCTTTTCATATATGCAATCCACAGTTTAACTGTTCAAATACAAATCGAAACAAAATAAGGAGAATGCATGTGATAGGGAGTTTACTCTTCTTCCAGTGGCCCAAGAGCTCCTTCTATGTGACCAACTAGTTTTTTATCTCTCTAATCCCACCCTGCTTCTGACTCCTTATTTAATACAGGTTTTTCTGCGGGTGCAGATTAACCACAGCCGTATTTTCAAGTATAAGTACTTCTAGCAGGTCACAAGTTATCTGTGATGCAGGCTATAGACATGAAAATAAGGTAATCTTCCTATTCTTTTGCAAATGCCCATGAAAGAATATGCTTAACATTGTGTAATAACATCCGGACCAGGGGTGGGAAGGGGCAGGGAGTGCCTCTGATGCTCCTGCCACACTGATGCATTCATTAAAGCTAAATCCAGCCCATGAAAAAAAATGAGCACAAATAACCACACTCATAGAGGCATTTGCCTCTTCTCATTTTTGTTAACACTCAGTATGCTAACTGTGGCCTTGGGATTTATCAGCATTATAAAACATGGTATGCTGTCTTTTGTTCACCCTGACTTTCTGAGAGTCATAGACCTACATGACAACTTTTAAAAAATGCTAAATCTCAAGGCCATCTGCTAGCACAGAAAAGTCTAGAAATGTGGAAACCACACTGTTCAAAACCAGAATACTCTAAGCATTATTACCATACATGTTAAAACTTTGTGGGTTTTAATGTTTCAGGTGTAAATTCATTGAAACCTCATTCAGGGAGGGAATTAGAGACTCAGGTGCCCCAGCAGGCACAACACGAAAGCAAGGCAACTGGGTGAGGTTATAGCATCAGGTAGGACTAATGCTCAGTGCAATACACAGCTGACACTGCTCCAAGAAAACTTGCTTCCCAGCCATAATCAGTTTGTCATGGGACAGGGCTGGCCCACCTGTTGCAAGGTGTTCTTCCACAGACAAACACTAAGTCTGAAGGCAAGGCAAGTCCCAAGACGCTATGGGCTGGGGAAAGACCAGTGTCCCGGGAGGTGGAGATGTCCAGGACACTCTCACCACCATCTGCAGTCAGAAATGACTTGGAAAAAATTCACATCACACCTTCTTTGCCCTTAGCAAAGCCACTGATTTTGGACTAATACACTTGCTTTCTTTCTCCCAGTCCCTTCAGTTTATCCCAACCAGCTCAGCTTCTGTGCGCTCCCAGTTGAGTTAATCAGAATATATGCAGAGCAGAAGGCAGCATTAGAATAATGTTATTTATGGGACTGAAATACAGTGACTCCCAGGAAGTCATTGAAATTGTAGAAGCAACCACAGTAGTAGTGGAAGAGGCTCCAGAGCAAGCATTTGAGACATTCATGTTTGCCAATAACTAGAGAGAGCTGTAAATTTTCCCCCAACTTATTATGTTCCTTCACTGACAGGCCAGCGCAGCTGAATGAAGGTGGTACAAAGCCTTCCAATGGTCACAGGCTTAGGAGGAAAAGGGCTTATGGTTTACCCCAACTAGAGCAGGAAACCACGAGCCACAAACCCAAGGTTAGGTGTAAAACACATGAAACTATAAATTCAACTTTGGAGAAAGTATCAGAAGAGGCCCATCTCGTGGCAAGTGTGGTCACTGGATAAAGGGAAAAGATGGTCCTGAGCAAGTTTGCACCGGTTTCATGGCCTAGATCAAGCCATAGGCTGTCTGTTTGAAAGGGGGGAAAAGTTAACTACTAAAGAGTTAATCCTAAACAAAAGGTTTCAAGTGCTAAGGAAAAGCGGCCACTGGTTATCCAAGTGACTTAAAGTACTTCAGGATATCTATGCCACATTAATCTTGCATGTATACCTGTCACCTACTCTAGAAATAATTCCTTACAAAGAGATGTTAAGCTTGTCTCAGTAAGATAAAAGGTTTTAAGCTTTTCAAAATGTGGAGTTTTTCTGTGTGAGAGAAAGATGGAAAAGGATCGCGCTGAGTTAAGTAGCATCCACCCACATAAACCAAACAGGTCTGCATCAAATGAATTGTGCTATAAACTTTGGAATTTTACAAGCAAGTTTTATATTAAATCTTTAGAAACCCTTTGTGCTTATGGTTTCAGACAGAATATAAAAGTACCATATAAATATCAGCACAATATAGTAGGCAGCTGTTAGGTACTTTAACCATTCCCAATCAATTATAATAAACAGAGCAAGCACACTGAATTGCATCAGAGTGCCATGCAGTAACCCTCCACCTCCAACTTTTCCTTCCTGCCATTTAAAATTAACCTTGCAATAAATTACTTGTAAAATGACAGAATCTGGAATGTTCTGGAAGGTTTTTGGTAGGCTGGGATGGATAGAGAGACTACAACAACTTTTTGAATAACATACAACATTAATGGCAGTAAGAGTCTTTCTATTTTTTTTTTTTAACCAGCTGCAAAAGAGCAGCAGAATAACTCCAACTATTCCATTCAAAGCAGAAGGGAACCCAAAATGTTGACCCTACAGAAATGCTGGGAAGCAGTGCCATCATGCCTAGCAGGTGAGATTTGCTTATTTGGCTAAAAGCAGACAGAACAAAAAGAAATGCAGCACATGGGAGACTTGGGAGATAAAATGGGGTGGCAGCAAAGCCTTCCCTTATGGCAAGAAAGGGAGCACAGCCTCCTGGAGTAGGTAGCACAGAAGGAAGGAAAGGTGGGAGCCTCCTGGAAGGCAACCATGTGGCTTGACAAATGGAAAGTCACTTCTGGAAGTGATGAACAGGCAAACAGCTTCTTACGTGCAAACAACTGTCTGTCTCCTTTGCTTTCTCTTTACACACCTTTAACTCCATCCATTTGGACGTGCTAGTTGCTTCAGATGGGTGTAAAGCTGAGCACATGGAAAACTCACAATTGAGAAGAAAAACATCCTCTTTTGTGTGTGTGCTAAACTACTTTTATCCAAATATGCAGTGCTATTCCAATACTCAGAAAATCATCTAAATTATGCAAGGGCCACAGACAATTCTAATCGTGACTGCTCTCACTTGCACGCTGGATCTGGCTGTAGACATGGATGCTGATTGGTGGGGTCTGTGTCTGGATCACTCCTGAATCAGGCACATGGTGAATCCCACAGGCCTTGCTGAAGTTACGTTTTTATTTACAGTATGCTCTGATATGTGAGGTGGGGAGGACAAAATCTGCTGTGTTTATTTACTATTTCCGCCCACACACACACACTTACAGCTGGTATTTTTTTGGCACTTCAGTAGTCACACGTCTCCTAAAGTTATACTGATTTGAATTTAAATACTGTCAGTCAGAGCTATTCTTAACAATTTAGATTTTTTTCTATGTAATAGCTAATAGTTTTAAAACTCTCCTAAAAATGTGAGAATTTCATAAACTTTGCTTTCATGCTTCAAAACTCTTAACTCTTAACTAAAAAAACTCTTAACTAAAAAAAAAAAAATTGGACAAACCACTATCTGCCTGAGGAGCAATTTACAGATATATTACAACAGTGTCAGATCAACCTATAGCAAACCGACAAAAAAGACTACTTTTTAATTACACATCCTATTAGTACTAGCATTAATATTAGCTGCATCATCAAACAAGATAAGTGTATTCAAAGTCCTGAAAATATTTTTACTTTCTGCAATAAGACTTCTAGACATAGAAGCAACAGCTGAATAGATATCATCCTATTCACTAGAGTACCTTAGACTTGGAAGAAAAAAAATCAAAAGACATTATGGAAAAAACATTTTCCTGTAGCTTCCCTCTCAGCAGGCTGACTTTCCTTTAGCACTAGATTTTAGTTCCTAGCAAGAAGAGGATGGTCAAGCAAAAGAGAAACCAGTAACGCATTGATATTTAAAGATCTGGAAACTTGACCTTTTAATGATCCCAATTCAGCCAAGGAGAAGTTGAGGAAAATGCATTTAGAACTGAGGACAATACATAACATAAGGTGGAGGCTAACACAGACAATGACAATCAGAGCACTTTTGGGCCCAGGCAATACAGTGGCTGCTGAGCCCTATATTTCCATTTCAATGTGACAGGATAAGAACATTGTACTGTCTCCTAAAAGACAGAATATGAGAAAAAATTAAATATTTTATGGGACAAAAAGTCCTCCTGGAGGACCTTCCCTAGTTTGTCAGCAAGTCTATCCTCTTTTACAGTGATAAAACACAGTCTGCAAGGCTTCAAACCCGTGTTTTGGAGAATTATTTCTGATGGGGTGAATCATGATGTAAGCTTAAGGCAAGCAGGCCATCACAACAGATTTTACTGCTAAATACCTGTCACAGGCTTGTGTTCAACACTTGAATTCAAGTCAAAATTTCATATTCAAAAAACTAATATCTGTGATATGGCTCTCCTTTTACATCTATCTACCTGTTGTCTGAAACTCTGATATCTGCTTGAGTCACATTACTCTCAGGGACACAGTTTACTAAATTTACAAAATTAATAGTAGTGGATTTACCAGTAACTTGTCTCTTCCCCCTGTAACATCCTCCCAGAAGGATGTCCTTTCCCCACTGGCAATTTTCTCACAACACAGCAAATGTAATCAACATAAAACCTCATTTCATAAGGCAGCTGTAAAGGGAGAGCTACACTGGAAAGCCTTCAATGACCTGTGTACTATTTCATTACCATCTGATCTATAATATAAAGAAACAATATATTTCCAAATTACAGTGTTTTAATAAAGTTATAAAATTAAATAGAGAAATAAAAATCTGAGCTTTCATGAAACCCCCAAAAGGCAAAGAAATGCTCAGAACAGTGGCAAATCTTTCTAGAAGCAAGCAAATCCTCATCCAGCAGAATTTACAGTTGAATTCTGGTAATACATATGTTTTACAATGTACTAATATCTATATCTCTCATGCTTCTCATTTTGCTGCCATTTTGCAGCAGAAGGATACCTACAACCCAAAATACTATGACAATATATACAGCCAGCCTGTCACTCATATTTTGAAGACAATATGACACAAAAAGTTTCCACAGAGAATTTGAAACAGAGAGAAGCAGAATCAGTGGTTTCTAGTTTCCAGTTGCAAATAAAATTTTCTGGGAAAATTTACTTGAAAGCAGCCTTAAATGAAAATCTATATAATTAAGGGAAAGACCATTGCTTCAAACAGATTGACTGTCTTCAACAAATTTCTCTCTTTCTAGCTACTCAGATATGCTATATTTCCTAATTATCACCTTTTAAGGGCCATCTGGGCCCCATTCCTCACCATCAGGGGGCAATTCCATTTGCATTGTTCATAGGCTTAGTCATGATCAAGTAGTCTGGTGGTAAAGTTCATTAGAAATTAGAAGAAAAGCATTAAACCTCACACAGTAAACCAAGTAGCTGATACCTACATACCCACAGGAGAGATAAGCATTTAATGCATATTCTCACACGACTTAACAAGTCTTCAATGAGCATTTTTTTTTTTTCTAAACTGCTTAAAGAATTATTTGGACTGGTCCCTGACTAGGTACGTAATGAAAATTCAATTCAGTCCCTGCATACTACAAAAAATTTCTCAATTAAAGAGAAATTAATAATAAAATAATAATCTATTAAATAAAATCATATTCTATTTACATCTGTAGGCCTGAAAAGTCTAATAAAGCTAACGTAATGATACTATTATTTCTTCTGTTTTTCAAATGTTTGCTATGTTTTGCAAGTCAAAGGCAAGATTTTTTTAGTAATTGAACTGAATATGCAAATACAGATGCACACTCATGCACTGTGTTGTTAAAAAATTTCAGAAACAAAATTTTACATTAACCATATGAGAAGAGTTACTCGCTGTTGTCATGTAGCAATAAATATCACTATACATTTCCCAACAGTTCAGTATAAACATGCATGGGGTAGCAGAGGAGGAAAACCGAGCAAGTGTTTGGCCTTGTGCCTGCATCTTATAGTATAGGTCAGACCATCACTATGGTCTTCTCAAAGGGTTTGAAAATGGTATTTAGAAAGAACCCAAGGAAGCTCAGAACATCTATGTCATATAAATGATGGACCCAAGGAAGTCAACACTATGACTTCCAAATGCAGCGCCCTGTTTCAAAACAGAAGGGCTGCAGAACTCCTCTTTGATACGGATTTTTTATCTCTGCAGTTTCTGCTTTGTCATTTTATATCCTGAAGCCTGTAGCTTCTGGGAGCTATATGCCCATATGAAAGATGAATTAACACTACTTTTACCACTGAAATCCCTGTTTAGTACTAGGGGAGATCCTGGTAAACTGTGCTGAGACTCACATAACAAAAATTTGGGAATTAAGGACATATTAGTCCGTGGACACTACCCGCTATCTTTCTATGTTACTTAATTCTTGAAAATTTTCAGTCAGCTTGAGAAAAACTGAAATGACCACATTAATGATGAAGCACTTGTTGCTACGAAATGTGATATGCTTTAACTTGGATACTATAAATATACTTTCCCAGCTGCATAAAAGTTGCGGTATTATTCAGGTAATGTGATGCACTATATGCATCTCACGATTTTTTGGTGAAAAGGTAAATGTCTGCATATCATTTGCCATATCAAGAAGCTGCAGTCAGATATTAATGTCTAGATTTATCTTTTGAGTATTGTAGGCTGTGTCATATTGGTGATGAACTCAGGCCCCAATACGCTGGAGTAATTAATTTTGATTTTTCAGTGCTGCCTATGAAACAGATAGGATAGCTTTAAGTTTACTTCCTCAAGAACCTTATATGACAATACACCTCATCGGGGATTCTACTCATCTCTTGCAACTTGGAGTCCTCTCAGAAGCTACATCTGTGAGCCGCTACTGTAGGGAGGAGCACGTACCAGACAGCAGCACTGGTAGACAGCTCTGGTCCTTGCTTGTGAGGGCGTGGCAGGCCTAGGTAGGAATGTCAGTAGAAGGCTGTCCAGATGGCTACTGAACATTGCTGTGAAATGCAAAGTTTGGAAGCTTTAAATCCTCCTTTCTGATTTTAGGCAAGCTGAACAGAACAGCTGATTTCTTGCCTCACATCGGTGTAAATCAAACTTCATAGACACATGTAGACAAATGTAGAGATATTTCAAAAAGAAACTGTATTAATTAGATCAGGCTTCTCTTCTGGATGGTTGCTTTGCCTGTCAGTACCTCTGGGAAGCACTGGTTCATCTTTCTTATTGACAGGAGCATGGCTGAGCTGAGAATTACCAATCACCTGCCAGCACCATGGGTTACCAAGGGCTGATTTTGGTCCTGGGCTGAGAGTACGCAAAATAGTTCCAGGCACCTCAAACAAATGCTTACAGTATGGCCAGTCTGCAAGTGATGAGCTCAGAGTTTGCAAAACAGATGTTGCCATTTCACATTAAAAATATAGGTAATTTTCCAGCTTTTCCCAACAGCTGTGCCTTTTAGTAGAATAGCCTACACCTGCTTTTGAATAATTCTTTACTATTTTCACTGAACAGTAAAACTCCAGTAAAAATACAAGCCTTGAGTGGACCTATAAAGCCAGCAAATGCAGTAAAATGTCACTGCCATGTCACAGAATTGCTTAACTACTTAACACTGCACAAGGAGTGTGTTTTCATAGTTGTGTTGAGTTTTAGCTACCTGGCTCCTACTGACTTTAATGGGAATCACACAGCTAAAACTCCATGCACCACTTTGATACTTCAAAGTAATTTTTCAGTCCCCTGGAGAAGGTCATAGAAATATTAAAAACTAAAGCATTCTCCAAGGATCTCAGATTAAAGACTTGCATCAGACTTTATAAAAGTGATTGGTCAAATATATAATATACTCTTAATGTTCTAGCTCCTGGTTTGTTTTCTTTAGAAAGAACCTTTGTGATGCTTTTCACAAAAGGCAATATAAAGCATAAAGAAGAGCTCAGCAAGGTATAACACGAAGACATACAGAAGAGCTACTTGATACATGTTTACAGTGGTAAAGAGTTACTTATGTTTTTGAATATGGTGATCAAATTCAGGGCAATTCTTAATTAAGACATTGTTGCAACTCTATACTATTTGATTGCAAGCAATACTATAACACAAATATTTTTATTCCCTTTCATATGTTCTCTGTTCTCTTTTGTCCCCATAATTTACAATGTGGCCATAAAACTCCATTTCCATATTTCTTGCCTAAAGTGGGGTTGACATAACTGCTCTTTCAGACCTCAGCATGCACCTCCTCTCCTCTGTAGAGGGTTACTGGAAACACACAACCTTCTTTCTGCTTAGAGCTTTGACATCCTCATAAACCCATTAGATTTGCCACATTGAAGGCAAACTGTATCTACACTATCAGCTGTACAGACAGTGAGTGAAAGCACTAGGAAAGATGATGAAGTAAACATGAATTCAGGAAACTTGTACTGAATTTCGCTTCATGTTTTTGAAGGCACAAGCAGCAACCAACATCATAAACTAATTGTTCATTTGGTGGTGTTACAAAAAAAATGGTATTTATATACAAAATCATCTAGTAATATAATAATCTCAATAAAAATAAAAGTGCTTAAGAGAACATAGAGACAGCACAGTCACAGAATCTCCAAATGACACAGAATCACTTAGTTTGGAAAAGACCTCTGAGATCATTGAGTACAGTCTTTGACTCATCACCACCAAGTGGTGCCAAGTCCAGTCATTTCCTGAGCACCTCCAGGCATGGTGACTCCAGCACCTCCCTGGGCAGTCCATTCCAATGTTTAACAATTCTTTCTGTGAAGAACTTTCTCCTGATGTTCAACTTGAATCTCCCCTGACGCAGCATGAGGCCATTTCCTCTCGTCCTATTGCTGGTTGCCTGGGAGAAGAGGCCAACCCCCACCTGGCTACAACCTCCTTTCGGGTAGCTGTAGAGTGATAAAGTCACCCCTGAGCCTCCTTTTCTCCAGGCTAAACAACCCCAGCTCCCTCAGCTGCTTCTGATAGTACTTACTCTCTAGACCCTAGTCTTCCCTGGGTCCTTTCTTCATACTGAACTAAACATCTCATGTTTAAATTCCAAAGCTGAAAAGCAAAACTAGAAAAAAAAGCCAATGCACATAAAACCAATAAAGAACATTTTAAGCATGCAGTGTCTACCATACACTGATGAAATATCTTCAGCCTTCCACCTAGAAGCAAACTGAGAAGCTCACTAGCCACACCAATTCTCCCAAAATACTACATCCTGCATAAAACCTCTGCCAAGGCATGTGGAATAAACCCATATTTATTACCAGATAATCCCAGCTATAGCCTAAAAAGCATGAATCAGAAAAATATAAGCATGTGTAAATACACAGACAAACTCTGAAATGGACAAGCATGCCCCTCTAATGCCTCCAAGCTATTACATACACAGATTTAAGGAGAAGCATATACATGCAAGCAATGGTTTCTGTAAAACTGGAGGTTTTGTTTGTGTTTCCATCATCCCTACGTAGAGTTGTCAAGTTACAGACCAATTAGGCTGAAATAACCTTGTGCTAAAGTCTTGAACACAAACCAAAGCACTGGGTTGATGCAAAGCAAGTGTTACCATCTTAACCAATTCACATGAAAAATGACTGTGGCAATATCATCACACTATAGGTATCCTAAAACAAAACAGGTCACATTTTGCTTTTTTTGTCACAGGAAAGGCAAATTGATGCATAATTAACAATTGGTCAATGCAAATTCTTTCACATCTTTTAATTGGTGTTAATTAGATTAGAAGTAAATTTTCTTTTATCTCAACACTCTAATGCGAACTAATCTTCTCAGCAGCATGTCAAAGTTTCCCTTTTAATTAAACTTTTCAGCTGGGAACTTCGGCAGCGCTCAGGCAGCAAAATATATAATTTAAGGCACATGAATTGTGCTAGGTTTTATGAATGGAACATCAAAAATTTAAAGCAATGATTAAAAAGGTTGAGCAGAAGGTCAGAAATCTGAATTTTGTGGAGGCAACAGTGAGCTTTTAAAGCTGCTTCAAATATGTTGGCAGCACTCTCCAGCCACCCCTTCCACATTCAAATCCATCCTTTTACAAAGGAAAACTACCCCAAATGTAAAACATCTTCTGTGAATTAACTTCCCCCTTTCATACTGCTTTCCCCCAAATATTGCAGCTCCTCTAGAATTGTTAACGTGCAGAATAAACCACAAAATACATTTAATATCTTTTATGGGAAGTTGACCTGAAATAAAATTTTATGTAGTTAAGGACTTTTGATAGTTCTTCATCCAACTTTTTTCTCTCTCTATGGGGCAACGGTGATTGAAACCTAATGTCTGCTGCACAAAAAGGCCATAAAATGTTTTATGCAGAAGTAAAACAGTAGCCATTAAGTTTTGCTATAATGTTTGAGTAGATATGCAGCATGAAAACATGATAAAAGAGCCATAAACTGATTGTGATCAAATGCAATTACAATGACTTCTCTCCAATGAATGACATGTACTAAATGCACTTACAGTTCCTTGCAAAATTACTTTGGGCAAAGGACCAAGAAAACACTATATCCTTTTTACGAACGGCAGCTTGCCAGGGAAATCGCAAACACACAAGCTTTAATATCTATGGCCAAAAAGCACTTGGGAACTCATTAGGAAAAGGTTAAAAAGATTCAGTTGTGAAAGACGGCTTTTTTTTGTGTGATTAGAGCAGCATCCTGGAGAGTCCAGCATTTGGGGTGTTAGGAAGAAGTGCTCCTGCAGAAAGGAGAGAGGAGTCCTAGGAAGGGTGGGTACCAAACTCATCATGCTTTGAGTCCATGACAAAAGTATATTCCAGAAAAAAGGAATTGTTTTGCAGTTTTTTCCATTAAATTTTTTATCCTGCCCTGATAGAGGACAGCCGGTGAAAATGGCCAGATAGCCTAAAAACATATATTTTACTAGGAATATAGATTTGAAATCGGATGAATCTGACGATTCTTTACTGTGAGAGTGGTGAGGTACTGGGACAGGTTGCCCAAAGAGGCTGTGGATGCCCCATCCCTGGAAGTGTTCAAGGCCAGATTAGATGGGGTTTTGAGCAACTTGTTCTAGTGGAAGGTGTTCCTGCCCACGGCAGGGGTTAGAACTAAGGTCCCTTCCAACACAAACCATTTTGTGATTCTATGCGTCTATGAAGTACACTGGTTTTTAAAGGTGAATAAGAACCAAGATCTTGGGAGTTTCATCCTTTTGAGTGTGTTTTGGGATTTTGATCAGATAACCTAGTTTAACTTTTACTCATTTCTATATTTTGAGTAGTCAAATCAAACCCCTGGATTTCCTAAGGAGCACACTCCAAGGAGAAGACACAGTCAGGTGTCAGAAGGTGGTGAGAAGTGCCAGGTATTTCTGTGGCTAACAAGATTTAAGGAAGATGGTGCAAAGATATTCCAAGTAATCTCTGCTCCAAAGGCAAACATGCAATACTAACGTGGCAACAGCAGTAATTTCCGCAAGGGTGAAACTGCCCTGAAGTATTTTGAAAAGTGCAAACCAAGTAGCACTTTTTCTATAGTACCATCATTTTCTATGTCTCCCTGGAAATAAAGTGAATGGAAAACAGGACCAGAATTTAGGCCATTTTCTTTATACAGGAAAGACAACATAGAGTTGGAGCTACAGATGTAAATCTGCCTTTATTGGTATTTAATAAAGGCAGTGAAAAAAGCCACCAAACTATCACTTTCATTGTCTAAGAAAGTACAATTATTACATTTTAGGGGCACCTAGAAAGTGCTGATGCTTAGTAAAGGCACTAAATGGGCTACCAAAGCTATTATGATACCCAGGAACAAGGTGAGGAGAGAACTGAACCTCCTTAGTGAAGGAATGAATTCCCACCACACCACCAGGATCCATTTTAATGAAAGCTTAAGATTTTATTATTCGATTTTATTTGATTTGATTAGTTTGATTTTATTAACAGTTTATAGAGTTTCTACCAAGATGAATTATTTATCAAAGGAAAAAAAAGAAAATAAATACTAACCAGGCTTCTTCTAATCTAACACTAGCAATGCAGAGCAGTTAGGTTTTTTTATACTGGTACACAGGTTAAGGGTTTATCAGTCCTTTTTATATAAACTTCAGATTCATAACTTACATTAAAATTAACTGAACATTCAATGCTATATAAGGTGACATTGTAAGGAGCTCTTAGTATACAGTAAAGTACAAATCAGAAAGGACAGAAAAACTCCTTTCTAACTCTTAGCCTGTCTGAAAAATGTCATCCTAGATACCAATATCGCCACTAAAAGAGTGAAGAAACACACAGTAACTCAAACTCCCTCCCCAGAAAGAAATTAATCTCTCCTTCTAAAAACCAGAGCTCTCTCAGTCTTCTACTGCCTTATTAAATCATAAAGCACAAACAAACATCAAAGCATTGCTGCAACTTCATATAATTACTCTAAGACCTCCTAGACTGCGTTGGAAGATGGGAGCAAAATTTGGATGTGAAAGAGGTAACGTTCACTGCTCTAGAAGCAATGCTGGGATACAGCACTGGGCTTCGGTGCCTCCCTGCTCAAAAGGTTTTTTAAAAAAAATCCTGTAGATTAGTTTTTAAAAATCCTGTACATTTAATATTATCAATTTTGCAATAGTGACTACCAGTCAGTAATTACTAATAGTAACAATTCTACTGAAGTTTAACAAGGGAAATGTCTACATGAAGATGTAGCACTCACGGAACAAAACCCTTCTACAGCAGAGTGTTAAATAACAGTACATTCAAAAATGGGAACATTCAGACTCCTTCTAAAGTGTGCTCATATGGTGAGGAATAGTCCCTTCTCTAGGTTTTTAAGAAGAACCCAGATTTATCACTGCTAAACTTCTACTCCTTAGTGCAAATTGTTCTTGAGCATGAACTGGTCCTCAGCAGTGGTGTGCATAGTGGGTAAAACATGAAACAGTGGTGCTAACAGTTAAGACTGTACAAGGTATAAAGACTGTATGAAGAAGGTGTGACACAGCCTGACTCTGCCCGGTGTCCCCCAGTAACGAAAAGAGTTAGACATTTGCATTGCTGGTGTTAAACATACCACGAGCAATACAATTCCTTCACAGAGGGGATGGAAGTCCTAGAAACCCTGGTTGACTCTTGGTTGGAGGAAGCTCCCACTTCTCTGGGTTTTTGAAAGCCACACTTCCACCTGCATCAAATCTAAGTAACCAAATAAACAATATGCAGTAACATCCAAGAATAATCTTCAGGTGGTTGTCTGATGGTTCTTGGTCAAAGGAACAGCAGCAGCAGTTCAAGGATTTTGATGGACTATGTTCATGTCCACTGTGAAGCTAGAGTTAGAGCTGCATGAACTATGCAGCATCAGCCCTTCCCTCATTTCCAAAACTGAGGAACTGATGGTAGCCTGCCGCAAGCATGAAAATTAATGCAAGTGTTGGACTTGCAAATAATATTTAAACTCCTCCAGAAAAATGGCCACTTAAAAAAACTCCCAAAATTGAGGAGAAGACTCAGAGAAACATCTGATTCCGAAGAATTACAGTAATCTATTAATTTAGTTCTTGAAACCTCTGGGAGCAAGCTCTGCTTCTTGACAAAAACTCTTCTGCTTTCTCTTACCAAATACCTGGCCATTATAATCTTGGCCATGCCACTGGTGTCTGGATATAAAATCCTGAAAGGATAATGTTGGTACTTGTCATGCATCAAAAACCTCTTTTTTGATGTGAAATGGAAGATTTGGTGAAAATGAAGCATATATGCAATAGCGAAAACTCCCCGTGGAAACTGTAAAAAGTCCATGTGCACCAAAATTCTGTTTTACTTACTGAAACTTTTTGCTCAGCCACTGCTGTGGGAAGGCGATACAAGGAGCCCCATGCTGCTACTACCTCCAACATAAAGTATTTTCTGGTGAGTCTCTTGCCACCCACTCAGCCCTCACCAAACTACCTACTCCAAAACAAAATGATCTTTGGCACACACGAGTAAATTGCTGCAGCACAGACATATCTGGACAGTAATTAATCACTCTGAATGCTCAATGTGTTTGGATATAAAATTAAGAAAGTCGGGTTGTTAAAAAATGACAGATTTAAGCACCATCTGGGCTCTGTGGCCACAGTGGCGCGAATTCCAAAGGAAGGCTTACCAGTGCATGATCCGAGAATCCCATCTGTCTCAGCTGAAACGAAACAAATAAATAAATAAACCGGCAGCCTCATTTACAAGGTTTTCCCAAGTTTCCCTATTTAAAAATCAACTTGCAATAGGAAAGAATAAAAAATTAAAGGTATTACATCTTCAAAATGTGTCTTATGCCTTTTACATATATTTTTAATGTATTATAACTCTACAGAAAAACCTCTATATAGGTATACCTATATAGATGACACATTTTGAGTTGAGACAGCATTTCCTACTAAAAGTATGTTTTCATAAAAATATAATGCTAGTAAAGAATCAGCGTGATAAGACTCTTCCATTGATTTGGGGAATTCAAAATTCCTTTCTGGCACCCACAAACTCTCTTAGCTCCTTCCCCAAGGCACTGCTCACTTGCACCCACCCCATGCCAGCTCTGCCTGTGGATGGAATGCAGCCTCCTCGGTTCCCAAGAGACCTCCCTCTGGCCACCTCGCTGCAAGGGCAGAAGCCACACAAACTAAAGTCACCTGCAACTAGTTAACCTGCAGGATTTCTTCAATAAAACTTGCCTGGCATGGGAAAGGGAAATAAATAAATCATTCAAGACAGATGAACACAGAATATGAACACAACTATTTGCCTCAGAAAAGCTTAGCCAGGTGGGGGTTAAGCACAGAGGTGAACCCCAGGAATACTCTGGTGTAGTTCCCAGGAGTCTGGTCCAAGTGCCTCTCTCCACCTGAATGAGCATTAGGCTGACTGAATGGACAATGTCTGGTTCTCAAGCACCTTTGTGCCCCAGCCCTCAGGACAGTGCTTTCTGTGTCAAGGAGCCTCTTCTTGCTTTGCAGGAAAGATGGGACTCTCCATCCTTGGCAGCTTCTGCCCTTGGCATGTACCCTGACCCTCACATTATCTCAGCTCATATGTAGCTCACCCAAAGGAAGAGAAACCACAAAATTGGCACCCATTGAAGCCACACTCTCTTCTCCTGCTCCAAAGCCAAGGCTCACTTTTCCTGCAGATAAAGGCAAAGGACATATTGCCACAGACATCTGTGGGACTTTTCTGAGGTCTTGGGGAAGAGGCTTCTCCAAGGGGTTTGACTATGCCTCAACCTCTTCTCCAGCCAACAAGCGACCACCACCTCTCTTGCACAGCCACTTTTCACTAAAACTGAATCCTCCTTCTCATTCTGCCTACCTCCAGGAGCTTGAAGAAACTCCTCAGATGAATCAGAAGGAAATATGTCCAAAAAGTACTATTTAGTATTTTTAGACTTAAATAACAGATATCATTATACTGTATAATATTACAGCTTCTTTCAAATAGAGACATTCGTATGAAGGCTTAATCCTGGAAAGATTTTTTTTCAGATTTTACCTTCAATAGATCTCTTTGCATTTGCAATATTGAATATGTGGGTACATTTTTCATTAATAGTGTAACGCTGCTTTGGCCCTGTTCTCATGCTTCAATTTCTGCTGAACAAATGAGAGTTACTTGGACCCAAATGGGTGAGCAAATAGGTAATATATTCTGTCACTTAAAACTGGTTTAAATCAATGGCATTAAGTTTGTTTATTATTTCCTTTTTTTTAAAATTTGTTGTGTAGTTTGTGGGGCTCTCCTTTCAGAAAACTCCTGCAAACTCCTGCAGGCATCACCGAGAACTCACCAAGACTATGATAAATATGAGGAGTTTCCATACAGCTCTATATACAAAACTGTTGCAGATTTTCCATAAAATCTTCGTTAGGAATTCGCTACACATTACAAAGAATAGAAATAAAAAGGAGGAAATGTGATTATTCTTAAATCTTCTCTCAGGAGATGTCTAACAGAAAGATGATCTCTGCATAACCACAGAAATGAAGGAATCTGGAAAAATCACACACAAGAGCAAGCTTCTGTACAACAAAATGATGCCAGGGCCTGATGCTGGGAAGTAGCAGGGAGCAGCCGCTGCTCCATTGAAGCTGCTCCACGGGAAGGTCTCAGCACCTCTGATGGTTGGGCTCTGGGGCCCTGTAAAGGTGAGCTGGCAAGAACTGCCCTGCTACTCTGCACTCCTCCATTGCTGTTGATCTGCTACTGAAATAAATGACATTTACAGCCATAATAACAGAAGCACAGTGACTAATGGGAGGGCTATGCCCCAGGTGATGGGGATGGCTGATGGCTAGCGGGTGACCAGCACAGCTCACCTTGACATTCCTATGCATCCTTCCCGGAAGGACTGTTTATCTGAGACCCTTTGAGAATCCCTGTTTTTGGAAGATGACAACAAATGCAAAGTACTGTCATAGTTATTGTAGTGCACAGTTTCAATCAGCAACAAATATTTTCTCAATAAACACTATTTATGAATTTTCTAGTAGACAGACAAAAGATGTTTTTGTTCCCTCAGCAGATGTTCCATAAAAATGAATACACATCCCAAAAATGGGCATCTATTTTTTCTCTAAAAATAAACCAGGACATGCTTACAAATTTTTCTTTGTTTTATCAGTTTCATCAGCCTTAAAATAAGATGAAAATATATCTTTTTATCTGTAGAATTTTGAAGTGTTGCAAAACCCTTAGAGTGCAAACATAGGCACAGAGCATTTCAAATAAGCTGAAAGAAAATATTTAATATTTTTACAATATGGTAAAGTAAGCTATACTATAAATAACATACATTTTATTTCTCTATAATTTGGTGTTTATCATCCTGGTTCTTTCATTATTAAGACCATATATTGGGGTTTATATGTGGAAAGCTGGTACAAGTTTCCCTGCGAGAGAGTTTTTGTACCAGCTAGGTAAGAAAATAATGAACTCAATCCTCATCACTACACACCTTCTTGGGAACATGGTCCACAGAAAGGGTAAACATTTTCAGATTGTGTTGTGGTGGCGAGGGCAAGCTATGCTTGATGCCGATCAGAGTGGAGTCATATGGCCCATGGGCTACTGATCCATTTGCAATGCATTTGGTATCATCTCCTCCCTTTACAGAACAGCTGTGTAAACTGAAGGGAAGGGAAGAGAAGGGAAGGGAAGGCAGCAGGGATTTAGTCTGGGGTTTGAGGGGGTGAACACACATCAGAGGGGACAGAGGAAAGAAAGGCCAGGCAGTCCAGCTGCAGCTCTGACACTGGACAACAAGCATCCCTCTGCTAACCCCACGGAAAGCAAAAGCAAAGCGTTTGGGCTGTGGGATGCACATGGGGACACAGCAGGAGCCAGCATTGGGAAGCCTGGGGAAAGCAGGGGAAGAGTGTAGCCTAGCCTGGCCAAATTATTTCAGAGAGGACACAGCCCAATGGGCTGCCAGAGACAAAACCATTGCTCCAGATAGCAGGCTTTGGACACAGAGACTGCCTGGGTGCCATAGTGGGCAGTTGCGTCTCCAGCGGGCACGATCCCTGTCCAGAGGGCAGCTGTGGGGCCAGGGAGCCAGAGTTGGGTGGGACAGACAATGCTGGGGCAGCCTGTGGAGCCAGCCGGGAGCACACGGGGCCTGAGTCCTCCCGAAAAAGGGATGCCATTTTCTACTTTGGGTGTGAGAATGTTTTGCAGCCCTTGGGTGAACTGCAACCTGTCTGTGCCTTGCAGTTTTTTGAGTGGTAAAAGGGCTTGAAGTGCACATCCGCCTGATAGTGCTCGGTACTTCTAGGAGAAATTGTAAATACTTGGAAATTCTTGGATGAAAGGATTAAAAATATAATTACCATAAAGTAAAACACATAAGAATTTTCCTTATGGGGAATGTCTCTTGTTTTACATAAATTTTCTATACAAATTAACTCGAAATGATTCTAGCCACGTTAAAAAAATTAGATCTCATTAAATGTTTGCTTTGCATTGTACACTGAAATTGGCTGGGTGACGTTTCTGAAGAGTTTGCATGCAAGAAGTAAAACTTAAGGGAGTAAAAGGCAAAATAAAAGTCGGTCCTTAGTGCTGAACCCAAATTATGGTGAAATCGAGTTAAACAACAGCATGTGTTGGTGCTAATTTCAACTCTCAGAGACAAATTATTTCTGAAATTCCTTGAACTCGCTGTGATTACCCAGCCGATGTTGGCTGCCTCAGAGCAGGCACGGCACCATTTCGGCGACGAACCTTTACAGAAGCGGCAAAGCCACCGAAATTATATGAAGATTAATAGAAATCTGAACCACGCTACATCTAAAATAAACAAAAGCTTTTGTAGCCGCGTTGAAAGGCCCATAAAAGTAAACTACAACCTCGGCAAAGCCTTTTAAACTGACAAAACAGGACGGCAGAGGTCAGGGAGGCAGGCGGGTCAGCAAAGCCCTGCCTGCAGGTTTGGGGGTTGCTCCGTGTCCCTCCTCAGTCGCTCGCTCACATGGGGGCCTCGCCGGGGCCAGGGAGAAACCCCACCGCCGCTCCTCCCTCCGCCGAAGCAGGAACACTTGAACTGCCCTTCTGTCTCAACAAAACTTTAGTTTGCTGATTGGGCACGAAACAAAAGAAAGACAGCGGGACGCGATTTATAAGGGGGCAGGGTAGGCTGACATGCTATTGTACTCCAGAGGTATCCACAAGCTGTTAATTCCATTTTAACATTGTTAATAAGACTGTTAACACATCTGACTTTGTTTAGAGACTTTGAAAACATCAACAAACTAAAGAAAAAACAAAACAAAACAAAAAAAATCAAGAACTCCACCCCCACTAGAAGTAAAATACGATCTTTTCAAACAGCATCAAACATCCAAACGTGACGCTTCTGCGTGTTCGGACCTGGTACCGAGGAGGAAGGATGGCAGGGAGGCTCAGGGACATGTGTCCACATATTCTTCACCCTCTCGTTAGACTATTGAGCTATTCACATTTTCCAGGTTAAATTTCAAGGACTCGTTTCTAACACCACTGCCGTTTTGAGAAGGAGAGGGAATAAACCTGGACTCCCCCCTCCGTGCACACCTCCTCTCCCTCGCTCGCGCTTGCACGCAGGCAAATGTGCAGATTTAATCAGTGTGGAATGTTTTAAATGAATAATTGGGTCTGACAGATTTATTGCAGTTAATTTTGCAATAGAATGGAAAAATGTTTGGATCTCAGCCTTTAAAGTATTAGGAAAACAATTAATCCATCACATAACGGAAATTCCTGTATTACACCCTCATGTCCAATTAAATAATGTCAAGTAATCTTACATTGTAAAATGCTGAAATTGAAGCTCAACTCATTGAAGGGAATATGTTTTAATTTTTTTCAGGGACCTCGAAACAAAATTCATGTCAAATTAAAATCAGATGCTTCGATAAAAGTCTTTTTTGGTTTGTTTTATTTGGAGGGGGAGATTTTTTCAAGTAGAAAAAAAAAAATCTAACAAAGAAAAAACCCCAGCCTTACTCAAAAAACAACGATTTCTCTTTTGCTCTTCAGTCTGTGCATCAAGAACGCTGCCTTAGCAAGGCAATCTCGAAGCAAATCAAAAGCTTTAGGATGAAGTCTGCAACCGCAGAAAAGAACTTTAAAAGCATATAATCAGCACTTCTCTTTTCCAGCAGACAGAGGGGCTGATTCCAGGGTACTTACTCAGACACAAATCTCCGAGACCTCAAGCCGTGTTTTGCTTGAATAATGTCCCGTAGGATCGAGTCCCCAGTTTAGGACCGACTGACAGCAAACTTCTGAGACTTAAAGTAAGCGGGATTCGTTTGTCTTTGTTTACATCCCAAAGCTGCTAATGCTGTAAAATTGCTTAATGTCACACTCCATCTCTTTTTTATTAAAAGTAAGGTAAAAGAAAAAAAAAGCCTGCAAATCAAAGAACTTTTCCAGAATAACAAAACCACCGATTTACAAATGTCTTTCCTGCCCCTGAAATTTGAAACTTGGCAAATTCATCTCATTCGGCTGCTATACAAAAGGTCCCTGAAGCGTGTTACAGTAGAGACCCGTGAGCTTCCCAAATACTTTGGCTGTTTCTAAACTAGGGAATACGGGGCTGCGGTTTCAGGGCTCCCTCAGCTAGAACGAAATGAAAGCGGTGGTGAAATTTTAATATCGCGGAGGTTTAAGAGGAGTACGTCTGGCTGTTTTTACAGGGGGACTGCCGACGGTCCTGTGGCAGGCGAGGTAGGGAGCACAGGGACAAAAAGGGATTGGAGCACGTGTCACTACAGAAAGGCAGCAAAAAAAAAGAAGTTGGAGGCACTGAAGAAGGAGTAAATAAAAAACATAAGGAAAGATTCTCCTTCTAGTATGTCAACCGGGAAAATAACAAACTGAAATCCTAGGTCGCATTTAAGGGCAATAAATACTGTGATGACTTGCTGGCACCTTCGTTAAGGCACTGTCGGCATGGCTGAACAGATGAAAATGGGGATTACACCGAATGAAAGAAGTGTAAGATTTGGCCACCACCGTTCAGTTTGTTTTTCCAAATACAACAGTGCGCTTATTTTGCTAGTTTCTTACAATCTTGATGTTCTGGATACCCACATTGCCGCCCAACTATTTCTGTTGCCATAACAACATCAGAAATTTGGTCCTCGATGCCCTTTTTAATAAAATAATTTTGGGACTTGGGAGCTTTCAAAGGCGGGACAGTTTCTCAATTTAGGCAGCTCACACCTTTCTCAAAAGGAACCTATTTGTTTCTGTTTCCCGGAAAAAAAAAAAAAAAAAAAAGAAAGAAAAGGTAATTTGAAAACGATGCCCCCTCCTTCCCCCCCTTAACTTTGGAAACAGGCCTGTTGCTATAAACAATTTTTCTGGGGGACTTGGATTTTCAAGAAACAGGCAACCTACAGCAGCCAGGGGACCACCTTCTAAGGATTACTAAAAGGGGAGAAGTACCGTATATGCAGCCCAGGGTCTGAAATAAACGACCAAGTTTTTACCACCTATCCATGAGATGTGTTTTAAGATCTTCAGAAATTAAATATGCAACCAAAAATCACTAAGAAAGTGTAATAACTCTGTATATTTTGTATCCAGTCACTTGGGACATCCTCATCCCTCCCTCAAGGAGACTGGAGCTTTTTTGGGGGGTTACCCCTTGGCACTGCTAATTATTTATTTTTTTTTTGGCTTTCTCAGATCAGCTCAGAATGAGTGGAATAAGAAAAAAACCGCAACCGAGCCTTGGCTCTTTACCATTAAATAAATTGGATTCCCAGCGCAAACAGCAAAACAATGGCCAAGAGGATGTGACTAACAAACGCCGAGGGAAGAGTCAAGCTGCCCCCTCTTTGCATATGCAGCCAAACAGAAGTCATTGGGGTTGGGATTCCCCCCCCCTTCTATTTAACATATCTGTGCATTTCAATAAGTTGAGAGAAACAATGCTCGGCTTTCAAAAGTTGCAAATTACTGGGAATACATTGCAAAATGTGGATAGCCCATAACATTAGAAGATGTTTTAAAGTATATATCTTTGAGGGGGGTGGTGTTTTGGTTTGGTTTGGTTTGGGTTTTTTTCATAAGGAAAAGGAGAGAGAGAAATCATACCCTCCAGGAAAATAATCCTGGATTGCGAGGAAACTGTGCCCGTGAGATATGCAAGAAACTTCATGGGATAAAAATGGTTTAGTTTATATTTTGTAAAAGAACAAATATTCATTTATCTCACTGGCTGGTCAAAGTCAGACAGGGAGTTCTCGCTCATGTGCATTGATGATCTTCAGCCAAAGGAAGTATTTCTTGTCCTCGCTGCCGATGGCAGGCAGACACCTGCAAACCTGCACATCGAAAGGGAAAAAAATCCCTTTTTCACTGTTACCAGTGGCATCTATAGCTGCTACAGAAAGCAGCAAGACGGGAATCGCGCCCTTCAAGAGCAGCCGGTTTGGCAGCGCAAGTCGGAGGGAGCCCGTCATGCTCAGCAAAAGGGAGGGGAATCCTCTCCATGCGAGGGAAAGCTCGACAATCCCCTCGGCAAATAAAACAAAAAAAAAACCCCAAACAAACAAGCAATAACCCCCTTCCCCCCAAAAAAAAACCACAAAACACCCAAAAAACAACCCCAAAGAACAAAAACCAAAAGCAAACCATCCGACCCTTTAAACCCCTGATATGTCTATATGGAAATGCCTGTTTTCGGACACTCCGTGGGGCTGGGGTCGTCACCCTTCGCTTTGGGGTAACCCCCCCCCACTCCGGGCGTCCGGCGCCCCGGTCCCGCCGGGCCGGGAAAGCAGGGGCTGCGGTGACACCCTCCGGCAGCGCCGGGAAGTGCAGCTCCGGCCGCCAGTCTCGACGGGCAGCGGCCGGGCAGGGATGCGGGCAGGGATTCAGGCAAGGAGGCAAGCAGGGATGCGGGCAGAAATGCGGGCAGTGGCAGGCAGGGGTGTGGGCTGTGGCAGGCAGAGCGCTTGGAGAGGGTAGGGAAGGGGCGGGCAGAAATGTGGATCGCGCAGGCTGGGATTCGGGCAGAGTGCGGGTTGGGGCAGAGAGGAATGTGTGCAGGGGTGCGGGCAGGGGGCAGGCAGGAAAACCATCAGCTCGGCATTCCTGGCTGGCTTTAGTTCTCCACAATTGTTCCCCCTTCCCTCCTAGTGGGGTGAGGAGGGAAGCAATCACTTCAAAGAGGACACTTTCTGCATGAGGCAAAGACAAGAGTTGTTGTGTCTCTCCATTACCCGGACTGTTATTATTATTAATATTTCAATACTCTCGTTCTTCTCCGTTCTTTTTGCTCTGTTCTTCTTTTTTTTTGTCAGCTTGCTAATGAAGCTGTTGTTATTCCTGGGAAAGGAGAAGGGAACACGCAGTGAGGGAGGCGTGCTCACGGATAACTCCCTTTCCAATTTGTTTTCCCCTGAAAAAAATGGAAAATATCTCCAGCAAAGGAATTGGCCAGCAGCTCTCTCTGCATCCCCAGCTCCCATGCTCGGCCCGTGGGGCTCTGATGGCAGCAGGGCTCCGGGGTGAGCCTCTTCAGCCCCAGGCCAACCCACAGCACCTTCCAGCACCTTCTGTCTGAGGATTTTCAAAGGGCTGCACAAACATTAATTAATTATTCGTGCTCCATATCTGTGCAAACGGGGACCCGGGGATCCATTTTACAGATGGGGAACTGCTTGCACAAGGAGACTCAATGAGTCACTGCGGTTGAGACAGAAATTAAAATGCCAATTTTCTCATCTTTAAATATACAACCCATTGACCACTTCACCCTTCCAAGGGAAGGGGAGACACAGGCTAATGGGGAAATTATTCCCCATCTTGCATTCAGCTTAGAGACACACAAAACCTAACAGAGAGGTATAACAGGGAGCTCCCTCACATTCATGCCTGTTTGCACCAATCTTTTAACCCCAAATGCTTTGCACAGTCAAAACATCACCAAGATAGAATTAAAAACCATTAGGAGGAGAGGAAAACTAATTTGAAAAATCTGGGCACGGTCATAACTGCTCAACTGAACCTTTAACCAGCTGAAGACCCAGTTTGGTAGAGAGAAAGGAGAGGGATGTCTCTGACATTAGGAACTACAAAGGAGGAGACTCTGGCATCAATACAGGCCAGAGTGTGGGAGACAGAGACAGAAGACAAATATTGATGGGAGCAGGGGGGGGTCACAGGGGTAGATGGGGACCAGATTTTCCAGGGCAACTGAAGATGCAAACAGGCACCTGGTAGGATTTTCAAAAGCAACTGAGCAAGATAGGTACCTAAATCCCACTGATTTCAGTGGATGGGAGGACGTCTAACCTGCTTATGCTCTTTTGAAAATCCCATTAAGTGCCAGCTGCATGTTTAGGAACCCAAACACAATTGAAAATTTATTGCAAGGCTTCAGGAATGATACATTTTAAGAGTAAACTGCTGTTGCGCTGATGTCAAGAGTTAAAAAACAAAGCCAGATTCCTTCCCTACCCCAAAAGAAATCTGTTGGTTAAGATATAGGGGAATATTTCTTTCAATTCAAAAAAATAGTTTTGCATTTTCACACTTAGCCTTCCTCATTTCTAGCTCCTCTCTTTGTCTTTCGTAATAAACCAACTGGAGTGAGTAGGGATTTAAGGCAGAAAACAAGTGACACTGCCAGGCTCTTGACACAAGTGAGCGTGTGGCAGCGCTAAGGGGGTGGACACAGAGAGGTGCTGGGGGGGGACAGGTAGTGCTGGGCTATGCAGCGAGGCAGCAGGGCTGCGGGGGACACTGCTGGGACAGTGATGTGTCACTGCAAATGTGGGGAGGCAGGAGACAACAGGCAGGCATAAGGGAGCAGGCTTTGCCACCACGCTCAAATGCAAAATGATGTGACTGAGGACGCTGGGTCCCTTCACTTTGAGGGCATGCTTTGGGGCAACTCTGATAAAGCAGTATGTTAGCATAAAATAACTGTATACTGCATGTACGTTGTTAAGAATTTCAGCATTAATGAAACATGGATTATTTTTTTTCTGAATCAGGGTGATTTTGCCAGTGTGGATTTTCCTGTAAATTCTGATGCTTTCATTTATATTTTTTTTTAGAAAACTGTTACATCAGGATTGTTGAGAGATTGCCAGACTTTCCCATGACTTCGCTTTAAATATTTAGGTAGCAGCTGTCTCTTGATCACTGACAAATTTTAAGATCCACAGAGTAAAATCTCAACAAACAATTGTGTAAAGACAGAGACTTTCAGAAAGGTTCTTCAAAAAACCCCCACTATTTCTAAAGCATTTTAATGCCACGAGCTAAACTGACACAGCAAACCCATTGTGTTTTCCACCAGTTTTGTTTTGCTCTATACAGCTGTGTTTTCACAGATGCAAAACCATGTGTCTTCAGCAAAAGGTCTACTCTTCCCTTCAGATGTGACTGAAGATCAAAGGTTCAAACACAGAAATACAAGCTCCTTTTCCCTTTGGAACATGTTTTTATTTTTTGCAGTGGCTCTAAACCAGAATTTCCATCTGTTGTCCTTGTGTAGTGTACAGGTTAACCTTAACAGCCAGGTTTGTGATGCTGTTATCTCAACCAAGAAGCACAGAGATTAATCGCTCTCACATGTAGGCTCTGAACATCTCACTAAGCAGCAGAAGCAGGGCTGCCTCAGACAACCAGCCATCATTTCACAGAGGTGATGGCTTAAAGAGACTTGTTCCTTCATTTCCAACAGAAAATTTGGAATTTCCTGAATATTACATGACTACGATGGCATTTAGAATTCTCCAGCCCTAATCTCTGATGTAATAAATGTGTGTAATTCTTTTGGATTAAATGTCAGTGTCTCAGTTTACAGCACAAGACACTTAGGCCTATGGCATTTAGACAGTATCCCTTGACATTTTGTCTCTGCTTCTCCACCAAACTGGCTGCCAATAGTCTTGGAATTAATGTTTACATGGAATCATAGAATGGCTTGGGTTGAAAGGGACCTAAAAGCTCCTAGCTGGTTAGAAAGGACCCTGAATTGTTGCTGTTTCTGTGACTAGCTGTGACCAATTTATCTATGCTTCACAATACCGTAGTAACAAATAAATAAATAAATAAATAAAATAAAAAGCAAGTATTCGCGGCAGTTGTGCCCCAGAAAATAGCATTAAAGCGATGGAAGGAGCTTCTGGGTTTAAGAAGCAACTTGGCCGGGGCGAGGCGGCTCCGCCGGGACAGCATTGCCATCTAGCGGCAACCCCCTGGCCCCGACGGGGCGCTGGGCCGGACCCACCCGTGCTGCCCGCGAACAGATCCTGCGGCCACCTCCCAGTTTCTCAGCCTCGAAAACAACCATGTGTTGTGAGAAGACAACCCTGAAGCTGCAGGTGCGGTGCGGGACAAGGTTAGAGCCCTGTCAGGAGTGAGCCCACCACTACTGAGGAGCTGGAGCAACCACTGGCTTCCTCCCGTCACCGCACAGCTGTGCAGGTGTTTATAGCCCTGCCATGTCCTAATTCACACTATTCCAGGTGTGGGGCGCACACACGAGCCAACAGAGGGATCGGCATCACAGCTGCCAGCAGGCAGGGGTAGGAGATGGCAGTCACGGCCCCTCTGTACTCCTGGCAGCACTCATCTTGAGTGGCTCCACGCCAGCAGGAGAAGCCACAGCTGGCATCACCCAGGCATGTGCTTTGCCCGCACGATGCATGTGCCACCTCTGGCTTTGTGCTCGCAGCGGATCTCCTGATCCCTGGTGTAAGTGTGGGCAGCTGGGCTGCTCAGCAGCTTCAACAAGCTGGGTAAATCCCTGGCCCCACGTAAAGCAGTGACAGCATCATAATTTCATCCACTGCAGAGACTCCTCATGAGATGGAAATGTCAGTGGGCAAGCAGGCGTTAGGCCCACTACTAAGAAGCAGGGCTGGTGGGTGGCACAGCTGAGCAGCCCAGCCCCTCTGCAGGCACAAGGCGAAGGGCAGCCGTGGCATCGCACCAGCTATCCCTCATGGAACTCCAGGACCAACCAGCCACATGGCTTGGGCAGGGACAGGACAATCAGCATCAGAGCTGGCCCTTAGTTCCATTTGTGGCCCTGGCAGTTAGGATTGCTACCAGAGGACAGATGCCTCTGCCCACGGTGATGGGAATCTTCTCCCAATTCCCCCTTATGCAGTGGCAGCTCCATGATAGCAGGATGAACATGAACCCCCTCTTCCCAAAGTACGCCTTCCCTGGAGCTGCCCAGCAAGTGCAAATCTGCACATTTTACAGGCCGCATTGAAGACCCATAAGGCTTTGGATTAGACTTGCTCAGTACTTTAATGAGTATTAAATTAGCTTTGGCAGCAGCAGAAACTCCCAAAAGCATGCTATGAAAATTACTCACTTTGTGAAAAACACACGGTGATGTTGTTATTTGGAGAAACCAGCACAATCATGGAAGAATAGCTCATCAGTAACTCTTCCTTTGGAAAAAGTCTCCAATGGGCACAGTAGGATTTAATTTCTACTTTTTATTGAAAAAAAATCAACAGTTAATAGACTTTAGCATTGCCAAAGATAATTGCCAAGAACAGCTTTTGTGAAGTTCAGCCTTTCTTGTTTTCTTCTGCCTAAGTCCCTCTAAATATGCAGGGCAAAGACAGTGCCACAGTTCCAGAGCAGAAGAAGAGCAGAAATGAGTGTATGCTGAAGAAACAGATGGACACCTGTATTTTTGTCAGCAGATTTTCAAGTTTTTTTAAGTCCTTTAAAAAGCATTTTTGTAAAAATCAGCACTTATCACCATTTGTTAATATAAATCAAATCTTACAAGTCTTTCAGAAAAGACATTGCAAAAGGCATGATCTTTTCTTACTCTGTACAGTTCTAGTTCTGGTTGGTTTTGCTCCTTACGGTAACAGTTGAAGTTGGTGATAACAGTAACTCCACAATGCACGGGGGGTACAAGTTCAGCATCGTGTTTCCCCATGGCTGTGTCAGAAAAGATTTTAGGCGCCAGCACATGACCACTACACAAACCAGAACAGTACAGGCCTATGTACTGCTGCTTCAGAATTTCATCGCCACTTACTGCTGCTTATGAACAACCTCCAAGAGTACTCTAAAGCCACTACTCACTAGAGCTGGTTGAATTTTTTTTGTTTTGTATTAAGAAAGAATTAATTAAAAAAAAACAACCAAAAAAAACCCCACAAAAAAAGCCCCCAAAAAACCCACAAAAAACCCCCCACCAAAAACACCGTCAAAGGTATTTTGCTATTCCAGTAAATATTTGAAGGCAAAGAAATATAGGCACAGCCTGATCTAGTATTTTAATTTTACTGGCCCTCTATTTTCAAAAAGGCAAACTAGAAACAGGAAAAGAAGTGAAGGGTAAGAGGAAGCGAGAGCGAGAAAAGAAAGAAAAAAGAAACACCAAAAGAAAAATCATTAGTTTTACTTTAAACAACAGAAATATCAAGAGGAAAAAAGTGTCCTTTTCCAAAACTCTGGATATTTTGCTTTAGGTTTTTCAACCAGCTCTAATGTTATCTAAAGAGGAGCTTAGTAGAGATGTAGCACATCAATCAGAGGATGAGTTTACTCTTCAGGAAGAATATGTAAAAAATAAACACTTTCATTATATTGGTAAGGTATCTGTTTCCACTAACTGACTACCCATGTGGGAAGAAAGCCTATGCAGTTCAGCTGGGGAGAGGGAAAAGAGGGACATGAAATGCTTTCCAGGGAGCACTGTGCTAAGCAGGAGCCATAAAACCTCTGCCAGAAGGACACCTACTGCTTTCAGTGATTGAAAGCTGCTGGTAGATGCCCTCTTCTGAGCCTAACCTGGGATGGCATCAGCCTGGGGTTCTTGGGATCACCCACGGGCTGGATGCAATTGCTTCCACAACCATACTGGTGGGAAGGGGTTGCATGAGTGCCCCCAACCCCGTTATCCCCATTAGCGCATATCAAACTTCTCCAAAGCAGACCTGTGGGAGCAATCGCTGCTCCTGGACTGGCAGTGAGATGGGGAAGCAGCACCACTCTCAGCCACCACGGCTGGCTTCAAAATGCACAACTATGACCCAGCTACCAGCTGCTATTTCAGAACATCAGTTCCAGTTAATAAGCTCAAGCTGAGGATTTCACTCCTAAGTTGCTCTTTCGTGCAGCCCAAGCACAGTTTTGCTTACTTTCTTTGCAATAATTAGAATTCAGCTGTGAATTCCCTTCTCTCACACAGATTAATTTTCATTTCAGTACCAATTAGTAAAGGCTCAACCAAATGAAATTTTTCTATTTCTCCAATTCAAACAAAAAGTTTTACCGCCTCTTTGTAGTGAGAGCAACCTAGATCAGAGAAGTGACAACTCATCTTCACAAAGACAATAATGTGGAAGCCCACCATCTGAACACGAGGTTGTAATTCAACACGATTAAACATTTTTGCTGTAGAAAGATGTAAATGATTGTTACAATCATGACACCCGAGTTTTTCCACAATTGCAGATTTCTTGTGTGCTAATTTGTTAGTCCAATGTGCTGGTGTTCTAACAGCAGGGGTCCTGCATTAGCCATGTTGGTCTTTTTGTCAACAAAACCCTCAAACATCCACATTTAGTTAGCTCTGCACCTGAGCACTGGAGAGGGATATATGCCTGCCTACAGCTTGAATTTATTCTTCTAAATTTCTGGAATTTGCAACTTAAGCAGACTGGAAAAATAGTCGTTCTTCTCCATGAACCCTGTAGAAAGTTTTGTTTCTCCAATAATACAGCAACATCATTCTCCACATCCACCTTCCACCTTCCACATCGTGGAAGTGGGCTATCTACAGTAGGATCATGTTATGGCCTTAGTTGCCAGATAGTCCTCATTTTCAGTTGCACGCTCTTCTGCTGACAGCAGGGACAGGAACTGCCTGGGCTACAGGTCCATTTCAGGCTGAAGTTCTGAGAACTTTACAGTAGTAACAGGAAATTTCAAAGAGTGAGGTTCTTTTGAATACTGGAATGACCAAGACCTTGAAGAATGTTCTTTTTCAAAGTACTTCTAACTTAGCAAGGAGTACCGGATGTCTTTTTTATTTTATGTATGTCTTTGTCATGTTCCTTAGATATCACCCAAACTTAGCCAATTTAGAAACCTCTGGAAAATTCCAGTTTAGCATAGGCTGGGAAGATTTGTTTCATTTAAGAGGGTAGTAACCTAAATATTTTGCTGTGCTCCTTCCACTTGCAGCCCTTGGTCAGACCAGACTGTGCAGTACCCTGTCCCATCAAGGGAACTCCATGGCACAGCTTGAGTACGAACCCCAAACCTCTAGCCCTGGGATGGTGACTGCCAGCAGTTCTGGGAAAATCTTGGAAGAAGGCATTTTGCTTATGTATTCCCCAAAACTTACCCCCAAATGCTGAGCACTAAGAGGAACGCTAGTATTGGCTCAGCAAGAAAGATGAAGTAAATGAGAAGCCTCAGATGGGGAATGGGACTGAAACAACGTACTGATGAAGAGACAGGCAGTAGAAAGCATCACATCACCTGTGATGGCCCCTATGCACCTGGGCATCTTTAGTTGCAGAGATTTCCCCCCAACACACACAAAAAAACCCTAAACAAACAAAAAAACCCCCCAAAACCACCCCAAAAACCACCAAAAAAAACCCCAAACCAGAAAAAGTGTCATAGCACCACCAATTATAATTCAGTTGTTAGACAATAAATGGGACTCTGGCAGGGTGTGGCTCCTGTGATTTGCTCACAGTGGGGGATCATAAATTTTGATGAAAAAATGCAGCAGAAAGTAGGCCTAAAGGCACTGCAATCCCCATTTTCCTTCCACGCCCTGCAGTCCTGTTCTCTGACCCCTGCTCTCATGTGGACAAGGCTCCTGTCTGCCTGCCCTGGCTGTGTGCTCAGGTAGCAGCATGGCACCCTCCCACCCCATGGACAGCGCCATGGACCAACAATGCTCTGGAGACAAAAGTGGCAGGGGCAGTGGCTCAGTGACCTCAGGCCACACCAAGTAGACAGAATGCCTGTGCAGAGGACACTGCCAGTGTATCAGTGCCTAATATCTTGGTGCCATATGCATACCAATAAGGGCAATACTGCAATACTGCCTGCACCTTGGCCCTGTGACTCAGTGCTCTCCAGTTCACAAGCCACACTGACAAACTATGTGTAGTCCAGTATCATTTCAGGTTAAAATGTCCTCTTAGCAATCTGCAAAAACCTTACTAAAACAGTACTGCAAAGACTACGAGGCAAACTAATAGAAAGTTAGGAAACAGCCAATTTAACTTTTCTGTGTAATCCAAATTCAGCCCTCAGGGCACACAGTTTATGAAACTGTCTTCAATAATATATTCCCGCAGAGATGTTTTATGGGACAGACCTTAATCATGACTGGATAAGGAAGATAATTGTCTGTAGGAACCTGAGAGGTTTTTTATTTGTTTGTGAGTTCATTTTAAGGCTTTTTAAGGTCTTGCCCTTACTGGTGGACACACTGCAGAAGTGCTGCTTGCTGGCATAGTTACATATTCACTGCTTCTGAGGGAGACAATACAAACAAAGCATGACCTTTAAGGCCAATCTACGAGACTCAACCAAAAACTACCTTCTTATTTTAACCAACACTTGATTAATACCAACTACTTTGATAACTAATTGGAGCAAGGATGGAAACTGGGTCTGCCCCCTACCAAGTGAATTCCTATATCTATTCATCTAGATAGAAAGTCACAGTTTAACTCATTACTAGTTAAAGCAGTGTTTTGGAAATATAGGCTTGAATCATCTCAAAAATAAGAATGAACTCATGCCATTGCTTCTTATCACAGTCCATTTTCTAAAGTAAGAGGACACTCCTGTCAACATCTTTGTTTCTGTCTTCTTCTGGAAGGGTCCTACCTAATTAAATCAAATTCCAAACTGCTTTTGGATGCAAGAATTTAGATAAGTGACTCTAATAAAGGGCTAGGAGCTCTAGCTTTTTGAACGGAAGACAGCACTTTCCTGAAACCCACAGTAAGGATACTAAATCCATGAAAAGGCTGTGATTTAAGGAATGGTATTCTGCAGTATTTCCCCTTGTTTAGGTTTAGGTGATTCCCTGCTCACTGTATCTTCTAAGCATTCCCACCTCTTCTCAAGTGAAGTCAACAGCCACGATGCTCTGTGGATCTCTTCAGAAGCTTCTATTGGCACAGAATTAAAATTATTTGAACATTCAAAAGTAAAAGGGTGCAAGTGAAGAGATCCCTACTTCCTTAACTGTAAGCTGACAACTAAGCACCTAAATTTATGGGACATTCACAACTCTCATCTCCCTATGCCTTAGCTCCCTATTTGTAAAACAGTAGTAATACCAGCCCTTTTCATCATGAGGGTTTTCTGAAGATAAATTAATTAATGTTTGCTAAGCATTCAGATATTTATAGCAATAAGTGCCATAGAAAAGCTCATGAGGAAATTAACAATTCTGTCTTCACAGCAGGGTTTCAATAGTGTGCAGTAAATAAGGCCTAGGGCTACACATTGAAAAATTAGGAGAAAACAAAATATTGAATAACTGCTCATTAACTCAGCGTCGTCCATCCTGTTTGCTAACTGAGGCAGGGGTCCTGTGGAAAAACCTATGTATGATCCTGATTTTAAAAGACTGTGGTATGAAGCAAATGTATAAGGGGGCTGAACTTCAACTGCATCAGCTTTCTTAATTCTGACATTTCCCAGCTCCTGAATATTTTACTTTCCAGCCTTAATGAAGCTGCTTTGAGCTGTTGCAAGTCTTTGCAGTCTCATCCTATAAGAAAAGACCTCTAAGAATGCTGTGTGCAGGGAGATACAGAGGCTGAAAGAATGCCAGAATCATAAAAGAAAAAAATGTTAATAATATCAAAAGAGAACATCAGCAAAATTTTGCTCCAGTCTTTTAAAAGGCAACAAAATACTAGTGAATCAGTTTACATTTCATGACAATAGTATGAAACCAATGGGAATTTCCAGAGGAAATGGGGTGAGAGTATTTACCCACTTAAACAAGATTTGGTCAACAACATTCAACAATGCAGCCTTCCATGCCATTTCTCTCTCCATCTCAACATTTGGATGTGAACTGGGAATTAAATGACTACAAAAACATTAGTTGTTAAAAATCAAGATTACTTTAAATAAAACATTGAGAGGATATTTAAAGCTTAACAATTCCTTATCTGCAACAGTCCATGGAAAAGGCAAGTGGAATATTAAGGGTATGTTACAAGCAGAGCAGGAACATTTGTGTGTGCAAGAGTGCCTCTGGGCAGCAGGAGGAGGACTGCACAAAATGGGTTGCCTGGAAGTATCCCTCCACGCAGTCTTTGTCAGAGAGGAGAGGAGGGTCTTTCTCTGTCTGTTGGACAGAGATCACTGAGCCTTAGCTGTGATAACCACAGCATCTAATGTGGCAATGGATTTATATGTGACATCATCATAGCTAAAACAAAAGAATGATTTTTTAAAATAAATTGAATATATAGTCTGAAAAAAAAAGAGGAAATAAAATTACCAAACTAATGTATATTCACTTATTGGCAAAGTCTAATATGTTTTTATCAAATATTTAATACCACTGTGGGTGGTAGTTTAGTAAAAAAACCCAAACAACACCAAACCTAAGACTTAAGGTAAGCAATATCCATCAAAACGTTAGGTGCTGAGTTAGGTAGGAACACACATATCTTGTAGAAAGATAATAAACTCTAAAATAGTGTGTGTAGTAACAAATTCAAAGCTATGAAAAGAAGGGGCAATGGGAAACCGGCATTTTTAATTTCTTTTCATGCCACTTTGGATTTATGTTCATTAATTAGGATTTTGTATTTTTAGGCTATCTTTTTCTTTGGCTAAAAAAATGAAAGAAAAATGGTGGGGGAAACATACTTGACATGACGGTAAAATGTCAGTTCTGCCAGAAACTCTTGCTTATTCTTTGAATGTTGGTTATCTATCTTGAATATATAAACCTGTGGGTAAAAATCTCAAGGATACTTTTAAACTGTGCAGCACCAGAAATGTTTTAACACTTGCCTATTGAGGAAGTTTTTGCAGTGAAAAGTTTCTCTAGAGAGATTATTTACAATATTAATTTAAGGCCTTAATTTGTAATTTCTCCTCAAGAAAAAAAAATAAATCCCATTGACTTCAGAGCAAGCTAATCGATTGCAAATGATGAGGGCAATGAAGACTCAAATTATACACTTTTGCAGGGATTGTATTTCTTTTATACTCTCTCTCCAGAATTATGCTAATTAAATACATAATAAAATACCATTCATTAATTAACATATTTACTCGTATTCCTCATTTAATAGTAGCTCTTAAAAATAACTAGGTATTAAATTCAAGATCCCAAGCACCTGATTCAGCGTCAGGTTGCACTGTGCTGAGCCACGCAATTCCTTGTATACGCTAACAGTTGCAGGAGGAGTGAAAGTGTTGGGTTGTTCTTAGGTTTTCGGGGGTTTTTTCGTCACATTCAGTTTTTGTGGTGCAGCAGCCTTTAACTGGGCTTTGCAACTAAGGGGGAAATCCCAGATGGCCTGAAGCCAAGGGGAATTTTGCATCGCCTTCAGCCAGCCTGTGATTTAATTTCCCTGAAAGCCTTTTTGCTTCAGACTGCATAGCTTTTAGCAGCATCAGGCACTGTTGACAACCACCAGGCCACCACAAAAGACAATACAGCAAAAACAATGTTAAAGATTTGTTTGACTGGACTTCAGTCTTAACTGGTGCGATCGTCTGGCTTTTATCTGTTCCTCGCTCTGCTTTGTAAGGTCAGCTCGATGCTTTGCTAAGCTGCACCTGGAAATGTTTGCCATCAGCAGGAGAGACAGCTAAAAGCGAGACCTTCACAGCCACGGCTGCTTCCAGCACACCATTGTCTTGGGCTGGTGGTAAAGGAGCATCAGTGGCAAATAAATGCTGTTAACAGTGCAGCGTGCAAGGGGAAAACTCGACTTGCTTCGCACTAGAATGCGTGCACACGCATCCCCGCGTCCGCAGCCCGCTTGGTGCTCAGAAAATGGACAGACTGAGGAGCATCTGTGCTGGGGGGGATACGGAACAAATAAGTAATTGCTGTTTTTACTAAGTAAAGCAGAAAATTACAGCATATCAACAGCCAAGCGTGTTTGCTGCCTGGAAAGAACCATTTGTGTTCCAGTTTGGGCTTTTTTACTCATCTGAAGTGTGCGCCTCAAAGTGCATTAAAAACATTCTAATTATTATTGTGAGTTTATGTTCTCATATAGATTTAAAGTCTGTAAATATAATGGGGGATGAGGAGAGAAGAAAGTAAAATAAATAAATTCAAGAAAATTTTCCGTATTATTAAAAGTGGAATCTGGTGGATGAAGCAGCTCTGAATTAGCACCTTAGAAAATGTATAATTCTTTTCAGAGAGCATTTGTTGTATTAAAAATCTGTCCTGGTTTATCAGAAAAGTGCGTGGCTACGTGTATGTTCTCTTAGCCACATTCAGCTCTCTTCAAAAAGACATCCACCAGAATAGCACTCTTTAGGGACAGTGTTTCAGGGTTGACAAGAACATTAAACCATATTATAATTATCTCTTCAATGAAAACACAGCTTTGTAGTGGAGGCAATGCACCATTCTCAAGGCGAGTGTTATTAGGCTGTATGTGTTTTCTTGGAAGGAGATTCATGGAAAGAAAAAAGCTTTATAATTTACTGCAAGGGAAAAAATACAGAGTACATGTCATGCATAGCAAAAGGGATTTTACAAAGAAGGCACTAAGTTGAGTGCCTCACTTATCTTTAAGAATGCTTCTACATAGTAAGAGTGGGGATCAGTTTAACACAAGCTACAATATAGATATAACACACACACAATTCTTTGTGACCATTCATATAGATAACTGAAAAAAAATCGTCTGTAAAGTAAGGTAAATATAAAGCAATTGCCTCCTATGCTGCAAATGGGCTCTGTCTCATTCTTTGAGAGGTGACTACTGAACACAATACATTCTTATGGCAGCTCAGATAACAAAATCTGTTATTCTTAATGTGAATACAAGGATTTTCTAACCTATCTTCCACACTTGAAATACTGTTTTCTCAAATTAATCTGGAAATTATAAAGTATGAGTTCTGAAACAGCAAGCTAACTTACAAACTGCACTAAGAAGATTCCAACACATTCATAAATGACCACATTTAATATGCCTATCTGTACACATACTATCCACACATGCACATTTGGATTTATTTATTCACATTAAAAAAAATGGATTAAAAATACTATGGATTTTTAATACTTTTGCAAACACCTGCATTATTTTAAAACAGGAATTTTCTTCTTCTTTGTGAATATAAGGTTGCAACTTTGTATTCTTTAGTATATTGGCAAATGGATAGATTTAAATTCCTTAAACCAGAATGAACTAAAGGACAGAAATGAATTATGTTAACCAACAGTTACATATACCCTGAACACAGCAAACACTGACAATATTATGAAGCTCATGTGCAAATGGAGAATTATAAAGCTGTGGCATTTCAGTTGTGTGCATGCAGGTCCAGGCACACGCAGGCGTAAACACAAAAGACAACAGCCCCACTAAACAGCTACCAAAAATATACCCAACTGGCCTAATACCAGACACAACTGCTCGAGTGTTCTTACAAAAAAAAAGTCAGAAACTCACCAAATCTTGGTTTTAAAAGCATGCTAGGTATCCAGAGAGAGAGCATTCGGAACAGTCAATTACTTTCACATTTTGTCCCAGGACTTTAAAAGTTAAAGGCATAGTTCTGCCAATTGTGAGATGCCCCATCCAGCACAGACCACCCACAACTACTGATTTTCCATCTGGTGAACAAAACAGACATCTCCCTAATTATTTTTAAAAAGGTTTTTTTTCCTAACATACTTTCTTTATTTGTCTGTGACCTGGAACTTAATGGAAAACCTGGTAGATGCCAACCTCATTTCTTGTAATGAAGCATCTTATTTTCCCTACTTTAAGCATGCTTATTTAAAGGCTATTTAATAGAAAGTTATTACCTAAACTGATCTTTGATAGGACCTAAATTAGTAAATAGTTTGAAATTAGAACAACTTTATATCAAACCCTAAATGTTCTAGTTAAATATTAACTGTTAAAAGTCCTTCCCTTAAACCATCATATTAAAACAGAAAGCAATGAGGTTTACAGTCTCATATGCTGGGTTCCCATATTGCCAGTGTCAAAATTTATGCCTTTTTTCAGCAATATGGTTGCCATTGCCAGCACCACACTTATAAATGCCAACTGTAATTAAAATCTGGCACCTTATACAAGCATTAAACATGCTTAACATGCTTAAAGATTTAAAAAAAAAAATCTGTATTTTAAAATACTTTTTGCGGCATATGCAGGCTTAAAAAAAAGTTCTTCTTCTGCCAGTTTTAGAAACATCACATAAAAAAAAAAGGTCCAAGTTACTCTGAAAATTGGTCTGTGAAAACCTAAACACTGTGCTAATCTTTCACAGTGGATGCATCTGATGGCAAAACCTGGATTTTCACTTGAAGGGTACTACAAAGAAATAGAAATAGCATATTTAAAAATCTGGACCCCGGAGAGACAAACAGGGCAGGTAACATGTAGCCTTTATCTCAGCATCCTTTATACTGGCTGTTACAGTTCAATAAACACATAAAGCCTCATCGCTGTCACGGTGAATGCCCAAGCAGGATTGTGGACCCCAGAGTCCAATGAGGGAGACTGCAGATCATGCAGAGAGGAACTGAGGCTGGGATGAACACACAGCCTGTTCATCTTAGTTTTGGGGACACAAACGTGATCATCTATGTTCTTCATCCAAAGACACACCTGTCTTTGCTACATCCCTGTGCCTCCAGTAGTGAGCAGTGGGTTGGGTGGTCAGTTAAGAGAAATCCTCTCCTGGGTTTGTCAACAAGAGAAGCAAGTGCTTAGCAGGAGGCTCCTGGAGACTCAGAACATACAGACAACACAAGTGCTACCTTGGGAAATAACCATGAAGAGAATGGGGATCTGCTGAAACAGCACATTATACCCAGCAAAACTTTCAATCATAAATTCCTTTTCTACTTACTAATAGGTGACTTCTAAGTTACACAGCAGGTTACTTCAGCAGGTCAGCTGTTAAGTTACTTCAGCAGGTCTTATGGACCTGCTGAAGATGAGGAACCCAGGTTCATGAGAGCTTAAAACCTAAAGAAGCTACCCAAGCACACAGCAGCAGAAATACTACAGTGTTGGAGCAACCCAAGATTTGCTTCTTGGTCTGGCAGCCCTGCACCAAGTACTTGTCTCTACTGCCCTGGTTGTTCATCCTGGCTAGGAGGAGGAGAAGAAGAGTCAGCCAGTCCCACTGTCAAGTAAACTGTTGGAGAACGATCACCTCCCGGAAACTCAGCACCACTGTTTGTGGGGGAACTGCCAAACTGTCATTTTAAATAGTTAGCACAGAAAGCAGTGTTTTTTCTAAGCAATTTGATGAAAGGTTCTGAATTGGCATTTACAGGAACAGCTTCCAACATGACCAGCAGATGGAGAAGAATCACGATGGTGTCTGTCTCAGTGTTTGAGACACCAAGGACCAACAGCAGCAGGACTCAGAATCTTTGCAGCAAAGACATAGTGACCGAGACACTCTCCATCCTGTCCTCCGTACTTCATTCTGCTGGTGCCTGAAGCAATGTTTTTCTCATGATCCTATCAGCAGAAGAGGTAATTAAATTTCATTGTGGGGTGTCCCATATACCAAATGTTTATGGACAGGATTGAAAATTGTATCTTCACATTTTCTTGACATCACGCTCTTGGCTGAATTTCTGAATGCTTATGTTAAGCTTGCACTGATATTTATGTTCACTTGTACGTACCTCAGTTATTGATTACTTTCAGCAGAATTAAATCTTTCAAACTACTTATCTTAAAGATAATGAATTAAACTACAGAGTGGGAAACTTTGAGTTAAATAATTAATTTGAATCTTGTTTACCCATTTAAAGGTTTTAGTTATTTTCTTGGAGAAAGGTTAATTCTCAGTTTGTAACCACTGAAGTATGTTGCTTTGTAACTAAATATAGCTTTTACACTAAATTTGGCACTTCTTATTGCTAGCCAGAAGGACAGAGTAGTTCTGCTGCTATATATTTAAACTTTTCTATACCTCATTATACATTTTTTCAGATTAATTTTACTGTTTTTGTTAGAAAATCGTGTATGGCACCATTTTTATTTACTAGTTGATCCCTTTGTGTTTACTTATGATTTATGTTTCTTTGGATGGAAACAAATGCAACTTAAAACATAATGAGACAGTTTTTAACTTGCATAACACTATCTGAAAGAGGCTAGACTTCTAAAAAAATTGTGATTAGATTTAAAAATTGATCTATTAAAATAACTCTGTATTAGCTAGAATTAGCACCAATCTAGTATTTTGTCTTAATATCCTTCAATATTATAGTGTTAGCAAATCTAATCCTCTCATAATTAGCTTTTATTCACAGATTGGTGTAGAAGAACAAGCTTTTCTGCTTCTTTCAACTCCCATTTGGTCACGTTTGAATAAATTAGTCATTTAACTCAGCTAATTGAATATATTGAAGAAAATATTCTCTTGGTACTAGCAGAGGAGGCTATTGATCTCAAAGGCCAACACAGTACTTCAAACACTTCGGGTTTCCAGAGTTTAGGCATTGACTATCATCAGCTGAATGGTTTGATCCACATCCTGGAAGCACTGTTTCTATTTTGTTTGGGGGGGGGGTGTGTTATGACTTAAACAGACTACAATAAGCTTAGGCCTTGGCATAATTTTAATAGACAAATTTTTAAGAAAAAATACACTCAGCATAAATTCTGAAAACTGTTTTTCTTATTTATTTCTTGATCACAAAGTTTTTGCCATCTCATCAACTCAGGGTTCAGTTCTTTGCTTATCATTTAGTTCCAGAATAATTTTTTTTTAAATTGAGGAATGTGCCAGCATTACCATTACTAGTGGCAGAAAGCAGCAACACCTACATCTCAAATATTTTATATAAAAATGCCAGAACATATATATTTTTATCAGTTGCAAAACAGGCTGGAAGTGGTCTGAAAAAGAAACTGGCAGTGTCTAAAGTGTTAAAAATCTTCAGTGTCTGTCTCTTCTAAACTAATTCCCTTCATGGTTGTTGGGTGAAGACATCCTGCAGACACCACACTCCACACTGCAGACCCCACCATGCATTGCAACAGATCCATCAGGCAGGGGGTGAATATTCCAGTCTCTGAAGTCAAGGCCTCTCAACATATCTGCAGTCTACAGTACCAAAATGGTCCAAACTGTTGCTGGTTTCCCCCAACAAGTTTACACTTGGTTCGAAACCATTTAATTTTGCCACTACCATTGCATAATGAATATGTCATTTTATACAGTCACAATAATAAACAATACAATAAAAAGCCTAAACCATCACATCTTTTATTTTAATTTTTTATATTCTGATGTTTATCAGTTGTGTTTTAATGTTAATAAACCATTTTCCAGGCAAAAGTGGTCAAAGAAGTTGATTTTAAAAATCCAACAGCTACCCAAAGAAATGCAGCCCTTTGATAGCATATTCCTTTTCTGGTTTATCTTGTTCAGTGGGCTGAGTTCCTATGGGATGACATCCTGCTAATAAATATGTCTTAGATGATGACAGTGTCATTAAAGACAAAGTTGACTTAACTGAGCTCTGTTATATAATTTCAGATATGCTTAAAGAAAATCTATCATGACTGCATAAAGACAATAGAGCACTTCAATTTTATTTTAGAAATTAAAAATCTGGAAATGCCAAGTCAGCTTTCTCACTTGGAACATGTCTTTGTGCAATCACTCTGTCACTGTGTTTTCCTTTCCTTTTTTTTTTTTTTTTAAATTCCTTGTGTATAAGAAATGGGTTTATCCATTCCAAATTACTGAATCTAGACAAGCTTTTCCCTATTCTAAGGTTCCCTATGGGAATGAAAAACAACTAGGAAATGCCACACCACTTTTTAGTAAGCAATTTTCATTTCTTTCCAACATTCATTTGAAGGCAAGAATTTTGGGCTTTAGAATGCTCATACGGGAAGGAAGGAGCACTGCTCCAGCTCTATTTGTCAGAAAAAGTAAAGTATGTGGGTGGAAAGGAGCCCCTTTGATTTTTAGCCTTAGAAAGCTCTACATCATCAAAAGCTCTGGCACTAGGCTTCTGTACCTGCAGACAGAAGTGATCCAATGCAACCAAACTTCTAGAGAGTTGAAGAGTTTATGTGGACCCAGCCTTGCAGGGAGGAAAGAAACTTTTCCTCCTAAAATGAGACTCTTCCTCCTTAGGTAGGGAAAGGGGGAAAAAGGCCAGTTCAACCTGTAACCTCTCTGTAGAACACCACAGCCTTTACCCTAAACAGTGGGCACTGTTTAGCACACTTTGCTTCATGTGTTTTGGAAGTAAGGAAGTAACTGATGTAAACTGGTGGACAGACAGCACACATGTCCAATGGTCATCCACACTGAAAGACATGGATGTACTTAAGGCATGACAAAAGTAAAGAAACACATGGCAAGAGAGTGTCTCTCAGACTGAAAGAGTACCATGACTGAGAAAATGCAGTTAACCAACAGCAAAAACAAAAGTGGGGGAAAAGCAGAGATCAGCATCCTGCAGCAACCCACTGAAAGAGATGGAGATTTTTGGCATCCATCTGCCTTTTGCAGAGCAGTGATTGGCTTAACCAAAATTTGGTTGCCTGGCTTCCATACAGCATGTGAATGTACCTTGCACAACAGCCTGCTGGGCCGACAGGTATATAAAAGTATATGAAAGAGGTCAAGAGAAGAAAAATCCAGATAGAGATGACTTTCCCCTGGAAGATAAGCTTTGTTGACACACCACCATTAACTTCCAGAACCTCATTCAAAAAATAACTACAGAAGATTCCTGCAAAGACAAAACTGCAATCCAAGGAAAGGATCAGTTTAGGAGGAAACCACAGAATTCTGCTTTCTGGTAGGTGTGATATCTGAACAAGCCAAGCTAAACTAGATAAAATGCCATTCATTTTGAGACAACCTCTCCTGCAGCAGGCCAACCACAGCAGGTTATCCTGTAGCACCAGAAACACCAGCGTCACAATGTGTAAGAAAACAAAGCCTCTGATTAAAAATGTCATTGCATATTTTCATTATTTATGGGTACTGTGAAACACGTATCTCAAGGAGTAAGTCAAAGTAGGGCACAGATAGAACACGTGTCTTTGGAAAATCATGGGCTACCTCTTCTACACTGCTTCTCTGGTGAAGCCCTGGAAAAGCTCAACCACATGGGTCTTGGGCCAAGTTAGCACATCAGGAGAGAGCGTCATCCCATGCTGAGTTGTTTAATATGATGTCACACCTCTTTTTCTGTGAATGAAGCTAGAAAAATATTTATTTCATGTTTTGAAATCTGTCTGGAGGAGAGAAGGACTCGAGAGCAGCAGTCCCTGCTCAGAGCACCCAGTTTCATTTGATTGTGGTGGATAAGTAGCAACTGCAGTTTGTTTATTACTCAGTAGATGTTTGCTGGTTATGGTGAAACTACCAGAAAGGTCAAAAACGTGACTGTGTTTACAAATTAAGCTGCCTTCACAAACTCATGATTATTATTCATCTGCTCTAGGTTGAGACAGGGCTATGTGGAAAAAATCTTGGATTTCTGTTGTCACTGAAGCTGCTGGGTCATGAGCAGAAACCTCAGGCTGCAGAGGCGGTGCCCAACTGCAAATTTTTACAAGCCCTAAAATCTCACACTGTACCTAAAGTTTAAAAAACTGAAGATGAATTACATGTTTTGTTTTGCACAATGCCCTTTTGAATTACATCTACTTCCAATACTACTTTAAAGCTCTTTTCATAAAGTTACTGTTGTTCTCACAACTTAGAACACCAAGAATTATTAAAATCTGAATAAATCCCGTTTGTTATTTTCCATAATTTATCTATTTATCTAAACCCATGTGTTCCTTAGGAGAAATGCCAACACGTTCGTTCCCTCCTGCCCAAGCAAAATAGAAACACTTTGTATTATATTACATTATATCATAAACTTTGGTAACCAGTATCTCCCTTCAGGAAAAACCACATGTGTTGCCCTCTGCCTTTAACAGGAACACATGGATTCCCACTGGCTGCCATTAAATTTCAGGTTTTAAAACTTGCAAACAAACATATGGTAGAAGTTAAAATTTTGCACTGCTGCTAAATTTGCTGTGTGTACTGCAAGATGATGGTCTGAAACCACCATGTTAACAGTTCAACATTTAAACAAAAATAAACAAACTAATTAAAAAAAGCGGGGGGGTGGGAGGATTTTGAGTTTGTATTTTCTGTTACATCTCATTTCTCCTTGTTTAACTATCTGTTCATACTAAGAACATTGCAACCAGCCAAGAATTTAAGTGAATCATATCAGTGAGATAAATTTTGGGACACAAAGCAACAGGAGCCTTTTATTTCTGTTTCAAGCAGTAAAGTTGCTGCAGGGTGAGGCGGGAGCAGGCAGCAAAGCGAGGGGGGTGTGAAGGGAACTAGCCATTAACTTATCAGTTCCAGGCCCTGGCTTTCTAATTGACAACCTCAGGGCTACTTTCATCACTTGTCGACTTCAAACCCACACTCAATTTTTCCTTTAGATAATGATGGAACTATAACATAACGGTGTTTCTGACATATTGCAGCATGTAGCAGTAAGAAGATTTCCTCAGTAGCTTAGTTTAACAGGAAAGGAAGAAAAAACCCCAGCTGTTAAATGGTTTTCACATCTATCAACTTCTCAAAAAACCCCACTCAGTAAGAAAACAAATTTTATACTTCTAGTATGCCAAATACATTATTTGGTACTGACTCAGCCCAAAGCACCTTCGGTACTTTAGTATTGCTAGAGATTTAACAAAAGCCAGTGAATGTTTAAGGCAATAAGCCCACAAAGCACGCATTCATATATAAAGCCTAAATAAAAGAACCCACAAAACCTAGAAATGTATTACAAATTAGAGAACTTATATGAAAAATACCCCCAAAATGTCATTTAAAAATATACTGACAACATGCCATCTAGAAACTTTATGTCCTTTACAAAGAAAATATAGAAATAACAGGAATGCTGCCATGAACACATCTCTACAGAAAGCCAGAAAACCCTAACTCCTGTTCTCCCACAGAAATCTGAGTGGTGACTGAAGGCAGCCAGGCCATTTATGCAGAGCAAGGTACTCCAGTAAGTATATGCATCACATTTTGACCATAAATTAAAAAAAAATACTAAATTTTGTCAAGGAACAGCACGTGCACAGTCAACGAAGCAACTGGTTCTAACATAAACAGTCACATAACTGCCTTTTAATAGTGGATATAAAGGTTTGAGTCCTGCAGTCAATCCTGCAAAGGTCCTGGGGTCATACTAAGCTCAGTGCAGCGTCTGGGATCCCGAGCACATCAATCCAGGTAACAAAAACAGCATCAGAAAATATCATGGAATAATACCAACACGCTTCTGAAGCATAGCCAGAGCTTCACCAGTTCCTATGCGATTGACATAAGGAGGGATGACAGGTTGGATACCACACTGTATAGCCAGATGCTGCTGAAATTGGTGTGCATAAGCACACAGGTATGGAACTAATACAGATTAATAAAGCAAAGATGCTACAGGCAGACTTGATGAGCAGTCAGCTCTTGTCTTCACTGGAATTTAGGCTTTGATGGCACAAATGGGCACCCAAGTAACTTCAGTCATGGGACGTTAATGTGACCACAAATAGCTGGCTTACGTTGGCTGGACTAGGAGAGTTGAGCCCCAGCCATTTAAGATCACAGATACAGATACCTCCTTCTGGGTAGAAATTGCTACACTTTGGTCATAAACTTTGAAATTATGGCTCCAGCTCTTATTTGAGGAGTAACAGAGGAGCAGGTAAGGAAAGCAGTACCTGTTCTGAAAATGAACGCTGGGCTCAGTGCTTCCTTGAGCTGCCTTTCAGGCTTTCTAAGTCCATAAAGCTGCAGTATATTGTGAATTTTGCAGATTACACTGCTCATTTAGAGTTGTAACAATCACTTTTATGACTGGGTATGATGGTATATCACCCCTTTTATTTGAAGTGTTGCACATGCTGCTACTCATTCTCAAGCAAAGGTGGCAAGAGTTCTCCCTACAAAATGCCTGGCCTCCATCAGGGGCAAAGGTCACCAGTTGCAAAATATTACTAAAAGGTCAGGAAAAACTTATTTTATCACCAAATTAACAGCTCAGCAAAACAGTGGGCTATAGCAAGAAAGATAATAAGCCCAACAGCTGGGCAGTACAACTGATAAGGCTTTTACTGGCATCATTGCTCAGGATGTTTTGGGGTCATTTTGGACAAAAGAGATATCAACACAAGAAGTGTGAAAATCCAGGCTGTTAGATTAACTATTAGAGGCAGGTGTTTTTTCATTTTTTTAAACCAAATCCCTACTGCCTTTGCAATTTTGCCACTCCAAGGCTGCAGCCAGCAGTACAAACCGGTTCCCTTTCAGGGTTTCAAGTATGGGTTTTACAAGCCTGTTTTGCCTTCCTGCAGGCACTTCGAGCTTATAAATGGCACCTTTCAGTGTCCTGAATTATGAAGGGCAACTAGTCCTGAATTCTCCTGTCGCTTAATGATCTCACATAAAATGAGGTCCACAAAACTTTTATTACCACTGCAGTTCAAATTTGCAGGTGAAGAACCACCAGGGAAAGGATGCGGACATCTTTTGCTTTCCTAATTTTCCAGGTGCAAGAAAGTTTCCCACTTGGGCTTCAACAATTAGTTAACTCTCAAAGTGAAGCCTGATCTAAATAAAAAGACTGCAGTATGTTACCCTGATAAGGACTGGGAAAATCCATGGGGAAACCACTTGAGAGCAACACACGCTAGCATCAAATTTAGGTTAGAAAAAATTTGGGTAAAAAAGACCCTATCTAAGCATTTATTTATCTATTGCCTTTTGTTTTCCACCTAATTTTATTCACTTATCACCACTAAGCATACCTGACACTCAAGGATTATAGATAATATTTAATTAAAACATTAATTGGTTACGCCCCAATTCTGGTAATAATATCCAATGTTTGGAAAACACACTGCACCTCAGCAGTATGAACAAAAAATCAGAAGAAAGTCTTTCCGAAAAAAGAAAGGATTTAGTTTGTCACAAATTACTTCTGCATTTATATAAAGATTTAACGATTCATGGCATGCCAAATACAGTGCTAATGAGCTTTGGGTTGTGTTTTTCATTTTTGTTTGATTTTTTTTTCCTGCTAAAAACAATTACTAGAGGCCATTCAAATGCCACTGCATAAACCAGGAAACCTAGTAAAACTGTAGGTAAAATTGGCATTTTGTTTCAAGTGCGGCTCAGGAGTCCAATTCACTTGTTGGCGAGCTGCATATTTCAAATAGCACTTACATTTCATCAAAAAATGCAAGCCAGGTAAAATGCTTTCAAAAACACATTTACCACATTCATTAATGAAAAACAAAAATTAAAGAGTATAAGCTCACCATTTAATTCCTGTCTTCTGAGGATGAACATCTTAGCCCTTCTGCTTTCTTCTCCACTTTCCAATGAAAGGTAAATAAATGAGCAGAAATATAAGCTCTTCATTCTCAGCATCTCTTAGAGGATACACATGCCCATAGGAGCTTAAAAACATTCCTGGAGAGCATTATTAATCCTGCTGCTAACAGCACAGAATTTTTAAAGCTTATTAAAACATTGTCTAGTCATAGACATGCAAGTCTTGCTTTTTCGTGACCTGGTTTCAAGAAACAAACAAAAAATTAGTGGAAATTTTGCTAAATTAGCTTTCATTGTTCAGCTGCACGGATCACTTCTCAGCTCAACTCAAACATCATCCTTTTACAACATCCTTGCCATCTACCACATAGAATAGTTTGCTTTGGAAGAGACTTTTAAAAGCCAGCTAGTCCAACCCCCCTGCCATGGCCAGGGATAACTTCAACGAGATCAACTATACCACATGTTGATTCTTCAGTCTAATGGAAGCCCTACCTTGAACATGCTTCATCCAGCTCCTCCACCTCTGCCTTTGGACCTAGGAATACTTTCAGAAACTGAAAATAATTCAAGCTGCCTTTTACCCAGGGTGTAGTACTCCTGCCTGGCTGCAGCCAAGCTGCTGCCCATTTACACCATTGCAATTCAAGCCACTATTAATCCCCCGGACTTCAGTCTTCCAAGTAACATGTGCATTACTCCAAAGGCTTTCAGATGACTTTTTAACTGCAAACATCTAGGAAATAGAAATATAACTGTGATGAGCTAGTCGTGTTATGTCCATATTCAATATTTCCCCTCCCCTTTGAAGAGCATTTCACCAACTTAACAAAAACCATAAAAACAAACATAAGCCTCCGACCCAACAGACTGAGTAAATGCAAGATATTCACACTAACTAACCCTGCTCTCCAGTTCAGCCCCCCTCCAAAATCCCACTGACACTATCAAGAGTGGGGAATCAAACCCCTTTATTACTGAGTCCACTGCAGATAAAGCAGCAATTGTGCTTATACAGTATTGGAAGTGTAGCTACAACATAGCGTGACAGCTTGTTAGTGTTGAAAATATATAAGCTCTTTGTAATTGTGCCTTTGGAATGCCATCTGTCTTGAATTAACGTCCACCTGGGATCATGTTTCGATGACCAATATGGACAGATTACTGGAACTTTAAAACCTCGCTTTCTTTGTAATTGACATTTAAACTGTTTGAAGTTTCTCATTAAGTCCTTTTTTACAAATTAGGTGCAGATGTATAAAGCTAAAAGTACAGTACTAAGGGAAATTAGGTCACCTGAATGCTCAATAATAAAATGTATCAACTGTTTAAGTGCAATGAGTACATTAAAATTTAGAGATCAACTTTATGCCTCAAATTCTTCAAAGTTCCATCGTTTCCCTTTCATTGCTGCAAAGTCCCTGATGCCAACCAGTTTTAATTAAAAAGGCAGAGAAGAAAGCAGGTTTGGCCCCTCAGCCCATGAAACTGAACAACCCTGGCCCACGAAGAGTTAGAGAAGGCAAGGCAGGCAGTCAACAGTGATGCCCATTTCACAGGGACAGGCAAATCCTATTTACACCAATGATGACGGGAGATTTAAAGGGCATAGGGAGACTTGAGAAGTAAATATAGGTCCAAAGAGAAAATAAGGGAAAAATATGAAGGGGATTTATTCAACATCCAGGGGCTCAGTAACCACTCAGCTGACCTCCACACCCATTTGCAGTCGAAGTTCTGCAGACTTGATGTGCTCCTTGGCCTCATGGGGCAGGAGAGGAAAGTGTGAAAAAGGCAGTGGCTGAAGAAACACCTCCATGCACAGCCCGGCTAACAAAGTAAGTGAAAATTGAGTATTTCCCCTTTCCAAACAAGGAGATACACAGGGCTTCATCAGCAGAAACCCTACAAAGCTCTTAGCATCAAGGGGCTTCTGCCCGCTAGAATGGCTCTTAAGAAAAGAGACTTCAAGTACAGCAGCCCAATCTCCCCAAAAGGTATGAAAACCCCAGGGACCCCACTCACCCAGCCTTTATGAGTAGTCAAGAAATACTGCACAGGTGAGCGAAGGCTCAATGCTGGAAGGTACCAAGCACCCACCAAGGGAACATGTGCCCTGTTTTTTCATACAGGGCCACCACGCAGGGGTGGCATTGGACCTCAAGATGCCATCCTGCAGTTGGCAGCGTTTAACTCAATGCAATCACACACACAGGTTTGGTGGAAGGTCTGTTAAGCCTCTCTCCCAAAGGTCTCCCAGGATAAATTAGGGCACCACCTACATAAAATGCACATATTCAAATCCTTTTGGCACCACAGCTAGCATGTCCATTCTTGAAATGACACCAGGATGTGTGGCCTGGCTCTCTGCTTGCAAGTGGAGGTGTGATGGAAGAAGCAGACCTCTCTTAGAAGCTGGTAAACGAGATGAACACACTGTCAAGCAGATCTCTTTTTGTTTGCTTAGAATAAATACATTATCTCCCCTTAAGCAGAGTGTCTTCAATACCACCACATATTACAATGATTTTTAAAAGCTTTTCGGCTCACATTTCCTTATAATCCTATTCTGGTAAGCTACTAAAACTCTTTGCAATAGAAGTGTAAACTTTCAGTTGGATATGTTTTTGCTGCTTCTGATAAACACCTAAGTAACTTTGCTGTGAAACTGTCCATGCTTCTGTTTGCAAGATGAACAGCAGGTCTCCAGTGGTATCAGAACAGGAGATTCTGGTTTTCTCATCAACAGGCTCTTTCTCCAATGCTCCTACACATCTTCGGTTTAAGGAAGAATTCAGAAAAAAAAGGTATATTTTTAAAAGAAATAAAAATTGAAGCAGCCATAGGTAAGCAAACTGCAACACCCGGGAGAGAACAAAACCTGGCCAATATCACACAGCAAGATAAAAACATTTTCCAGGAGAGGACAGCGCAATCCATTTGCAAAAGGAATGAGATAGAGGAGTAATGCATTTCCCATGCATATTGAACAAGAAAGGCTTCTAAGCAAAATGTATTTGTAGCCAATTCTGTTTTGCTCCCATATTTTACAAATACCAACTTTCATGTGGGCAATGAGTTTGCAGGACTGTCCAGAACAGAGTAAGCTTTAAGCAGACTAGTTGGGGTGCCAGTGGTGATTAGCTGGACATGCTCAGCTTTGCACCCTGCTTCTCATTAGCATTAATTACCCATCATCATACCTCTGCTGCTGCCAGGATGAAAACTGGCTCAGGCAGTAGTTTCACAGTCCTTAAAGCCGAGTATGGAGTTGCCAGAGTGCACAATGGGGAGCTTATGTTGCCCCCATGTCTTTCTGCCAAGGGCAGAGGAGAGCAGAGACTTGGTTCAGCAGAAAGCTGGAGCAGAGCAAACAGGTAATACCTCCTTTGCTGTAAGTCCTCCCAGTGTAATTTTAACCTGCCAAAACTGTTTGAGCAAATTTGAAACACCAGAGCTAGGGCTCAGTTTTGTAACGTGCTTCGCCTGCCCTAGCAGCGGTGGCTGACAAAAGGCTCCATCCTGCATGCTCCCTCACACATGGCCTAGCAATGGTGGTTGAAAGGTAAACTGAGGCTCTATCAGAGAGAGGATCACAATGCCAGGGACTTGATTAGCAGTGTTCAGGGTGTCCACTCCCTCCCCAGTGTGAGCTACTATCAGGCTCTCACCTCACTAACAATCCGACAGTATTAGTTTAGGTGAACCAAAGTGACCTTGTAGAAAAGCAGATTGCGTAGAAACATCTCAACAATTCTCCCAGATAAAGTGGTTTTATCACTAGAAAGTCACACTTTCACATAATTTTCACCCCGAGGCCATAATCTCAAAAGACACACTTAAAAATGTGTAGAACATAAAATGAGTGATTTTTTTTGATAGAGGTTCAGGGAAGAAATGCCTCACATACACATCACTTTATTGATATTCTTTGTCATAGCTCTACACACACCGAGTAGGATCAGCTACTGGTAAGGACCACGATTCATGTCTTTCCATTTAAACATTTCAACAAAAAATAAAAGTATTTCACAAGTAACAAAGGGGTACCCTTTAATTTGCTAGAATAATTTCAGCTCCCATTGCATTAGCACCCTCCAGTGTCCAACTCATGAAAAATGTCTTCACTAATTTGCCAAGCAGACACAAACTTGGAGCATGAAACACAAGAAAGAGAAGCGGTGGATTCCTCAGAGGGAAGATGGCAATCAGGGATGAGAGAAGAAACTCCCAATGATAGAAATTTTAAATGACATCGGCGCAGTCCCTAAACAAGATCTGACACGGGGTTATTACTCTTTTCAGGGTCCTTTGTTCCTAGCAGGCATGCTGATATCAACACACTCTATGTGCCCACACTGTATATTCCATACTCTGTAGCGTTCCACTGAGATGTGGACACCGTTTTTGATAGATTTAGTACAGGCATGTGGATATGGATCTGCCTGGAATATGCCATGTAAATGAATACCTGTAAAAACCCCTTTTGTACATGGGTGTAGCAGAAGTGCCCTTGGCTTGCTGAGGGCACACAGGTGATCATGCTTAAATATGCAATGCTCTTCTCTTGCAGCATAATTGCCAAGCAAAGAGAGAATCCTTCACAAAGATCTGTCAGCAAGGAAGTTTTCATAGTTAATGTTTACATTGTCTTTAAAAACACATTGGAAGCTCTTGACAACAACAGAAAAAAACAGATGCATTTGTTATTAAAAAACAGTTGATGGTTAAAGTTAAAAAACAGCAGGATTTTTAACTTTTTCCAACATGACAAAAATCTTTCACAGGCAGGGAGAGCCTTTCAATAGGCTCTGGAACATTGCAAATAATCAAAAACAGGTACGCTACACCTGCCTGATAATGACATAAATACTTGGTCCACATTTCCAGGGCAGCACTGCCCAGCAATTTCACAGGGGCAGCAACATCCAAGTGAAGAGAGAATGGCAGTGGCTGGAAAGGGCAGCTGCACTACATTGGAGGTACCTGCTATAATTAGGGTCCCAGCCCAACATGGCAGTGAGCACTGTAGGACCCAGGCACCACGGTCTGGACACAGTGGCACCTGCCAATTCCTGCTAAAGATCAGGAAGCTGCTAATTAAATCCAACCAACATGTTCAGCTATTGCTGACATTTGAAGTTGTTCCTGTATTTTCTCTCCCCACTGCACACAGCCACATGGATGCCTAGCTTAAAGGTAAGCAAGGACTCCTCATGCCTCATCCTGCCCTGGTCTCTGCTGCTTGAATGCCCAAAATTCTGTGGTCTCCACCTGCCCAGTGGCCTCTTGCGCTCCACAGAAGCATTGATGACAAGGGGCAACGCAGGGAGGCCATCACTTCTTCTGTGAGTCTAGCAATGGGACTGTGATTCCTTAGCACCACCAGACAAAGAAGCCCCCTCCGACCACAGCTGGAAGAGAGCAGCTTCACCATGGGCATGCAGTCAGCCTCCTCTCCCAGCCCTAAACAGGTGCTATGAACATATAAACGTGATCATCCAATTGCCCTCACACTGCGTAGACTCCTCCTCACAGTATAAATATTCAAAATTCCTCATAATCAGAAATATCAAGGCATAGCATTTCTGATTCTGCACTAACGTGGGGGGATAAAAAGGGGGAAAGTAAGAAAGAAAAAGGCATGTACATGGATGTATTGTCTTCAGAAACTGGCTGGATCTTGTGCTAAAGGAGATATGCTGGGAACTATGTAGGACATAGTGGGCAGGAATGGCTGATGTGGATTTTCTGGGCTCTTCACGCTGCTTCTAGCAGAACACAAGGCATTCCAACTGTCCCTGAGGTTCTCCAAGAACACCAGCATCAATATTGCATGTTCCTGGTAACATCTATGTTACAGTTATTATAGACTGCTTAGGCTTTTGTCACTCAACTATGAAATATTTACACTATTGTGGTCTCAGCAGAGACTGCAAGAATTTAAAGCTTCACTTGATTGCCTTCCTGACATCAGTATTAAAAAAAAAAAAGTGCTCTAAGTGCTGTTGAAAACTTCCCTTAAATCACTCACTCTGGCAGAAGTCACTCTCTGTCTACAGGGAACATGCAGGCCCACAACTTCAGGCAGAAAGCTGGACATCAAACCTACACAGATCTCCAGGAGGAAGGTGTGGCGAAGCCTTCATCTTACACAGCATACAGCACTCAGAGCCTGATCTTGCACACTGTCTGGCATGGGGATCCAGTATTTACAGTACAGTTTTCCTAGCATCCTGCCCAAAGTCCAAGCCCTGACATCTGTTCACCCACTTGTAGGAAAGCACCTGGTGATTTTGGTCCCTTGACAAGCAGATGTGTTGCCTACAAAACCCTCCCTCATCCAACCACTGCCACGGCAGGAGCACAGGGTCTCAGCACCGCTCTGGACTCACAAGGGTCTCCCAAAGGCCAGTATGAGGGATGCTGAGGGGGCTTGGGACAGCCTGGCTTCTGCCCAAACAACGACCAATCCTCAGCAATCCTCAGCTCCATCTAGAGCGGGGCATTGATAGAGGAGGTAGCACAGGATGCTCTTAAGGAGAGGGGAAAGCCAACTGTGTGGATCCAGCCCGTCCGGTTCCTCGCTTTGCCCTGCGGAAAATGGGGCACGGTAGCCACGTGGAGCCCACTAGAATCCAAGGCTGGCTGCAGGAAAGGGAAAGACCCAGGTCAGTTCCCATGTAGGAGCTGCACCAAAGCAGACAACCAGGCACGGGGGATTTTGTGTAGCTGCATGAACCACAGTATGGTCTGGGTTAGAAGGGACCTTAAAGACCACCTCGTCCCAACCCCCCTGCCGTGGGCAGGGACACTGCTCACACCAGGAAGCAGACTTCCATTCCTACGTTCCCCGTGCCCGAGTGCCAAGTCCTCCGCCAGCAGCCCCCGGGGCTCCGGCTGTGGGGAGTCGCCGCCGCCCCCCAGTCCTCAGGGAGGCGTCCTCGGGCCCTGCTGCCCCCCCGCCCTGGTCCCCTCGGCTGTCGGAGGGTGTCGTGGGGAGACCCCCAAGCGCCGCCTGCAGCCGGGAAGGGGAGGGGGCGGTCCGGGGGTCCGCCGGCCCCGCCCGCCGCGCGCGCTCCCGCGTCACTCACAGTCTCCGCCTCCCCGCGCGCGGCCCGGCCCGGCAAAGCGCCCGCCACACCGCCGCCATCGCCGCCGCCGAGGCCACGCCCCCAGGCTCCCATTGGCCGCGGCGGGGGCGGTCCCATGGCCACGCCCCCTCCCCACGTGCTCGCTCGTGACGTCACCGAGGGGGCGGGGCGTGCACAGCGGCTGACCGGGGACGCTCCTGGCGGGAACGCCGGGAATGTCGGGATCGCTCTCGTCCCCCCGGGGGACACCGGGACCGCTCCCACCTCTCCCCGCTGCTCCAGGGCAACCAGCCCACGGGCCGGCAGGGCAGGAGGGCTTGCGTCCGCCGCAGCTGCCTGTGATGAAGCGCCCTTAAGGGGGAGGGAATAACCAGGATCCGTAAATGCTCGTGGTGGAAAGGAACGACAGAAGTCAGAGGGTCCGCAAAAAAACCACGAAGTTTTTTAGTAAATTACCCACTTGGAATGGAAATTGATGTGCCGCTGAGCTGCTATCTAAGCAGACGGCGGTGGGCTTTGGATAGAGGGTTAGGGTGAAAGGGAAGAGAGAAGGAAAGGGATGAACTGAAAAGGGAGGGAGGGAAAGAAATAAAGAAGGAAACGAAGGAAGGAAGGAAAAGAAAAAGAAAGGAAAGAAAGATAGGAAGAAAGAAGGAAAAAGAAAGAGAGAAAGAAAGGAAGGAAGGAAAGAAGGAAATCACCAGTCCTGGTTCAGTGATGGGATGTCTGGAGTTCTGGAGGTGCCTCCTGGACTTGGTGAGGCTATGTTCTTTCTGATGGAGCGTTACTACCGACAGACCTTGTCTGTTATTACCAACCATCCCTGGTTGCCTCCACAGCCATCCAGCTATTGGAATTTGAGATGTACACAATGGCCCTTTATCTTCTGGCTTCTGTCAGGGACAGAAGTGGTGAGGCTGTCAGCTGTGCCCAGTGTCTGCTGCCCGCCGGGATATGCACTCTGGCACAGCAAAACTTACACCTATGACTGTGTTTGTGGTGAGGCTGCTGGAGCCAGCACATGCTTGGGTAATTCTGGCTGACCCTTAGTGGTGGGTCAGCCCTGTGACTGCAGCAGAGGCCTTTGGCACAGATGCCCCCAGCTTCAGGGGTCAGTTCTGGCTGGGATGCTCCAGCTCCGTACCTCTCAGTGTGGGAATTACTGCCATGAGTGGGAGTAGTTGGTTCTTGCAGAGGATAAAGAGCTGAGACCAAGGGTAATGTATGAAGTAGCAGCGGAGGGGTCAGGAAGGAAATGAACTTGAGAAGAGGGTCCTGAAAATGAAACAAGGATTCTGATTATCTTTTCCATCAGTCCAAAACTGGACTGAGAATATCATTTTCCTTGCTGTGCTTGAATGTGCAGGAGGCCACAAAGCATAGTCCCAGCAAGCTCCTCCAATACTGTCGATATTTCAACCAGGTTTTCTAAAGACAGGAGCTTGGGTCATGCTACCCTCTCTGTCCTGTCATCTGCCATCCCCACCCTCCCACAACCGCTGAACACATTGCCCACTTCGGACCAAGTCTGGCCACGTGAGAGACATCCCAAAGGCACTCAGATTCTACTGCTTTTATAAAACAGGAGAAAGATAATGAAATAACCCCAAACCAGAGCCCCCACCCCTCAGAAAACCCAGGTTCACATCCATGTGGGTCAAGTTCAGGTCTTCATGAAAGAGCTTCTTTATTTCCTAGGGTCACTGAATTTTGCTGTATATCTTTATTCTTTCTCCGAGACATGATTTGCTTTTCTTTGTCCGAGGGCTGTGTACAAATTTTCCGGTTTAGCTTAGAATCACTTTAGTATGAAGTGGTGTCAGCAAAGTGTGAGTTTCCCCTCCTAGCAAAAATGAAATACGCTGTTTTGAAGAGCTGTGCTGAACCATGAATGTGACCTGCACTCAGCTTCCCTTCCTTCTGTAATCTTGCGTGCAAGTCATGGGTGATACCACTTGAATCTGACATACCATGATAACAAAAAAACATTTCTTGTCATCAACAGCAGCATGACAGGGTTAACCCTTCTCAGCACAGGTCCAGTGAACTCTGTGTGGCAGAGACTATTTCTTCTCCCTCCTATCACTAATGCCTCCTTCCCTTCACCCCCTGCTCCCACCAGTCTTATCTCCTTGGGGAGCTTCCTCATGAGAGATGATATGGCATGAGGTGGTGGAGGAGAGCTTTGTCTCCTGCCCCTCTCTTACTTCTGTAGGAACAAGGGATTTCTTTTCTGGCACCCCACTTGTCTTTTCCCTTTCCAGCTCCAAGACTCCCAGGTGTACAAAATGCTCTCCTTCCCCACTTTGCTGATAAGGATGGCCTGCAGTGGGGGAAAAAAAGAGATGTGTGGCACGTGGCAGACCCTCTCGGCTTATGTCACTCTAGGACCCCCCATGCCAGCCTGGAAAGGATGTGAGCAGAGGTGCAACCAGACAGGGGAAGAGCCCCCAAAATGCAAATCACAGAATCATAGAATATCCTTATATTGGATAGGGACTCACAAGGATCATCAAAGTCCAACTCCTGGCCCTGCTCAGGACAGCCCCAAGAGTTACACCATGTGCCTGAGAGCGTTGTCCAAACGATGTATGCCCCTTTGACTTGTAAATGATCATAGGAGCACAGGGACACTAATTAAATCTCATTACTGTCTTTTCCTTTCTGTATTCTGGGAAAAATACCGTTCATCTGTCTTGCCCTTTTAAAATTGGAAGACTTTTTAAAGATGCTGTGTTTTCACTTAATTGGATCAAGCCAATGTAACATTTTCCAGGATGCTCAGAAAGTATTTATGAGCCTAACTCCCACTGACATCTTCAAGAGTTAAGTAGCAGGTGCTTGTGAGGATGTGAGTCTTATAGCAACAGTATGGTTGGGGCTAAGACCCCTGGAACCATACATACATGAAGAATATGTGCAGGAAAGGGTCACTGGGCTTGTTGGAGGCTGGTCATCGGTGTTACGATACTTCTGTGGGTGCTATTGGATTTTGTGTTTCCTTGCAAAAACTCATCTGCACAAGTGTTTCAGCTGAATGTGAGATAACTAGAGAGCAATCCTGCATCTTCTCAGATAGAAAACAAATTACAAAGGTTGAGTTACTCACAGACTGTGCTGTTGAAAATAATTTAGCAACTATAATGGATTAGGCAAAATAGTCTAAAAAAAAAAAAGGTAAGTGCCTACCAGTTTTCCTTCTCTTATTTCAACAAAGCATCCCACCGGCCACAGTGCTGCAACATACATTTCATTTACACTGTTTTTTTCAACTGTCATATTTCAAACACCTTTTTTGTAATGTTGGTCTTGTATCTTCTGAAATGTTGAAAGCATAAGATTGCTACGAAAGTGCAAATCAAATATTTTGTAAAAATATGTGGTGGTCATTTTTTTACAGTCATTTTCTAATTCTTTAATGATCTCTTAATGGTATGATTAGTGACTAAAGAAAGTATTTTTGAATGAGAAAGGAAAAAAGAAGCAGTATAGAACAGGAGTACTGTAGAACTATTAATAAGCCATGCTGATAAAAATAAATAATTTTTTATTGGAATCTGAGCAGAAAAAAGACCTGTGCTGCTGCCTGAAGCTATTGCATGTCAGTGTCCAGTGTCCTCTTTACACTCATTTACTTTGATTTTCAAGAAAGAAATGAGCATCGTAACAGCCAAGGCATGTTGTGCCTTCCTCTTGGTGTTTTGAACACCAAGGGGTGTCCTCCTCAGCTCATTGTGCAAGAATGGGAAATAAATAACTGCTGGCACCACTGTTGCTGACATTTCTGTGCCTCCTTCTGACAGGCACTCATTTTTGCTGGCCAGCAGTGTTAAAGTGCTCCTGTGGTGAACATGCTACCTTGGGCCTGAGCTCCTACCTGCCCAAGTGTTTGCTGCCTCCTGGCTCCGAGACCACTTGTCACCCAGTGGGAGCTTTCTCCTGCAGTGCCTCCTATGCCACCAGGCAGCTCACAGCACTCCCTCAAGTTACACATCTACTCCCATAGGAGAAGGAGAGCCAAAGGAAGGACCTGCTTTCCAACAATAAAAAAATCTTAGGGACCTCCTGCAAAACTTTATTTATACAAGACTAAATATAAGCCAGCAAACACTGTATAGCTTTCATGGGTGAAAAATTGTCCAGTCTCTATTCATTGCACTATTATGTTTACCACAAGTGCAGTGCATATTGTATTTCTGCAGTGTGTAGTGTTTTAATCCACCATAAATCCACGTAGAGTACATCTGTGCATTTAGTGGGATGGAAAGTGGATTTTAATGAAAACGGATTGAATAGCCCTGGTGTATCGAGACAGGATCATTTCGTCAAGAAAAGTTTTCTCTGCAGTCTTGAAGGGCCCAAAGCATCCCAGCTTCCCTTTCTCAGCCATCTCAAAGCACCACTCAGGCAGCTGTTTCCTCCTCTTGGGGAGGGCAGAGAGCCTCTGCTACCATCATCCTTTTGAACCAGAGGAAATCCACAGCCTTATGCTCTTGGATCCTCCCCAGATTACAGGAAGCTCCTCAAGAAAGATAAATATCCCTTGCCTGTCCCAACCTCCTCACCAGAGATGTTATCTGGAGGTTGTTTGTCCAAGTTTGGTTCACCACCTTTGAAATTAAACTCTTCCCCAGTAAGCTGGGGATGCTGGTAAGTATCATAAATAGATGGAAAAAGAAAGTAAAAAAAAGGGAGAAGCATCTGGAAAAAACAAAGGGCCAGTAGCTGAGGTGAAGCTGCAGTGAGTAGAAACTACAAGAACAGGTCTAGGTGTAATCTAAAGAAAATGCTCAGTAAGTGATATGAAGAATTTCCGACATCAGAAGAACATTACAGTGAATTGTTTTGCCATACAGTTTGGCCGCTGTTATGTACTAAGCAACTTTGGGAGGAGATTATTGAAAAGTGGCTCTATGAAATCACTGGAATTCAGAAAAGTCAAAATATTTTCATGCTAGGAAGCAGCACACACCCCATGTGCTCTGTACATTAGATGGGGGAGATTAGAAGCGGGTGGGGGGATGAAACTGGGGAAAAGAGATAACAGTTTTTCAGAGACTTTGGAGGGATGTGCTTCACAATCCTCCAAGTGGGAGACGGTGATCTATTACAAAAGTGGTGTGGTTTCTGTATTTGGTTTCTTCCTCATTCTTCACAAGTCCCCACATTTCATTTGGTGCTGTACACTGAGTAGATGCTTTCACTGGACTGGAGCAGGGCTGTATTTCCTGTATTAGCTGGTCATGTATTGATGATTGATGCATGGGGATGGTTCAAGATGCTCTCCCCTGCATGTGTTATCTTGGCCTTGCTAACACAATGCCCACTGTGGAGAAGGAGTCCCAGCACTTTAGCCCAGAGCGAGGACTGTGAGCAGTGCCGATGCCTCTCCCAGAGGATGTGGTGCTGACTATGGGCACTGACTCCAGCCTGCCTGGGCTCATCCTCAACACCCTTCTTGCTCAAGGAGAAGAGGGCACCTCAGAGCAACAACAACTCCTACTCCTGCAGGAGTGTGTCCTTTCCCTGACTACAGGCAGGGCTTGAGAAAAATAACCTTAAACACCTAGTGAGGCTGCCAGGTGAAGCTGGGTGGTGGGGACACTTCCCTGCCTTACGTGGTGCTGGAAAACCTCTGCCACCAGCACAAGCGGTTTTACTTAATGTGAGGCAGGTGATACTACAGTTCAGAAGCAGAACAGACATGGAGCTATTTGAAGCAAATTTATTTTAAAAAAGAGTAAAGTCCATCGTGATGGATCTCCTACATGAAATACTGGCAAGCTGTGAGAAGAAAATGAGGATGCTAGGAGAAAATTGTGATGCATGTGTAGAGGAGGAGGGGGGCAAGAAAGCAGACTGTCCTTCTTAACATTGTTATTTTGACAGATTTCAAAACTCAAAACATTCTGTATATCTTATAGCTGGTAATATATAAATGCTTGTTGGTAATTATAGAATCTCAACTTTCATTTTAAAGTCCTCTCCTCCCATAGATTTGATAATGTTTTCACCTTTTTGGAGATCCATTAAACTCGCTTTCCTGCAAGATGCTTTGAAAGTCAGGAGATAATCTGCAGGCTTGTTGACACCATAATGCTACCATGGCTTGTGTGCCATTAAAATGGATCACAGAAATATTCATCTATAGAACCTGAACTCAATACATTGCATCAGTATACAGTATAGATCCCTTAATCCATAGACTATTATTAAAATAGTGGATTAAGGAGTTGTTTGGGATCAGAGCATGCTGTATGTGTAACAAAACAGTTTAGCTGAGATTAGTATTTATTACTCAATGCAAAATTTGATTGAAGGATTCATAGATGCTTATAATATCACAGTTTGTATTTCATCACTAAATTACTGACTTTTTACCATACGAGTTCTTATTAAGACCTGAGAATTGTCACTTTCCGTGACAAAAGTAAAAACTGAATAACTGACATAAATCTGTTACTGATTAAAATAGTTTAGCTTCATACTAATATAAAATATGGTATTTGGATGGTTTAAAGTGCGTTCCATGAGAATGTGCATGGAAAGAACATTCAGAATTCTGAAATAATAACTTTTTTTTTTATTTTATTTTGTAAAAAGGGTTCACTAGCTGTTGTACAGATCACTGTCAATGTAATGTAAATCGAACTGGAAATCAAAAGTTTTTTTTTCATACAATCTTCTTTTGTCAACAGTCTTTCTGAATTTGTCAGAAGGGGAAGTTTTATTCAACCATGTGGTGAGGTTGAACTGAGTAACACAGTGGCAGTTTTACAGACTTATCTTTAATGCAACACAAGGTTGTCAACATGTCTTTTTGGTGACATCTCCATGTGAGCATGGCGAGCAGACGATTTGAGGATTACCAGGCTGTTGGACAGGTCAGCTGGCATCTTCAAAATCTCTTCTATATAGGACCAAATCTGCAGCCAGAAGCTGTTTACTGGCTGAAGGGGGAGGAAAATGGGTTTATCTAAAAGGCAGAGACCCTTGTGTTTGTTTGTGTGCCTGCCACGGATCACTGTCTTTAAAGCTCGCTCTGTGTAACGGGGAGCTGAACTCTGTTTGACACTTGTTTTCAGGCAAACTAGTGGGCAAAGTAAAATTTTAGTAGTGAAGTGCCAACATGAAAAGAAAAAATTGTGTATAGAAATCATGATATTTACAAGTAAAACAGAGCCATTTTTTTTTCCCAAGGTGGAATGTGTTTATACTTAATTTCAGTTATACTGCAAATTGTTTATAATCCCAGTTTTAGCTGTGGCTTTGTTTGGTATTTTTTTTTTAATCCTGTTGTTGCTAGTCCAGGTCCCTATTGTACTTTACAGAGGAGTCTGGATATTTCTGAATAGGGGTTCAGACACTCATATCATGCAAATTAAACTCTTGCAAGCATGCCGGTGCTGGACATTTCTCTTCCACAAACTATCCATCAGCTGATCCTATCTGTTAGTTTTGAGGTCCGCTTCCTATATCCGTACAGTCCCAAGGCATATGATGGTGTGGTTTGTAAGAAGCTTATGAAACCTCATTCAGAAGGGCACGCCAAATGGAGTCGGCACAAGGCATCCACAGCGGCATTGCTCTGGGAGCAAGTGTGACTTGCAAGCAGGAAGACTATTGCACTTGTAGGCCGTGATGCTCATGCACAGGGTAGTGTAGCAGGGACCAGGTAACCTTCATATTCTAAAAAGTGTCACATGAATCAACATGAAATAAAAGAAGGATGTTTGCCAGCCTTTCAGTCCATCTCCGAAAGAGCAGTTGTGGTCAGAGAACTGAGGAACCAGTTCTGGGAAACTGGAGGGGAAAATATGTAGAAAAAAGGTTGTGAGCTTGATTTACCAGCACAGCTCTCCAGGAGGCAACATTTAAGGAATGTCCAATTTCTGTGTAATCCTAATCTAAAGGTTTGTACAATTTAGCCTTTACATCTCCTTAGTTAAATAGTCTTTTATAACTTAGCGCAGTGGTACTAGTTTCAGAATTTATGCTATTTGGATTTGCTAGCTTCAGAAGTTATGCTCTACTATAATAGTAAATGAAAGAAACATTTAAAGAAGTCATAGAGAAGTTAAATATAACCAGCCTACCTACCACTTTGACTGACTTTACATAATTTTTAAACATTTCTGAAATCTGTATATAAAAGACTGCATGTAGTACATTATTCTTTAATGGCAAAAGGTAAAAAGTAGGAAAAAGAAAATGCAAAAATACAGCTTTCACTGATTGCTAGTAAGATTTTCTCAACCAGTAAGTTTGCCGAGATCAAGAAGGTAAGAACACGTGTTCTGAATACAGTGCATACTCTGAATATATTATTCTGTTTATAGAATCTGAAACATCATTTTGATGCTACTGCTTTTTGTCATGTCAAAAAGCAGCGTATCTCAAAACAAAATAGTTTTTCAAAGACCATTACACATCCAAAGGATAGTGTCTTACGTCACTTCAATGAGGTCATTTTCTCATTTTTATAAAGAGAACAAAAAGATGTGGCAAGCGTGATAAGATTTCATGAATGTTTTTCAATGTGTGAAACATCAAGTTTTATTATTTTGTATTCCTCAAATAACTCAGGTACCAGTGCATCCCAGCAAAAACCACGGAATCTTCATCAGATGAATAGTGGGACATAATTATGTTAGACCCGTCCTTAAGCATAGATTGTAACTGCTAGCAGAGATGACCTGCAGGACCTCCTGAACTGCCTGGTGGGTGACTTGAGAGAAAGGATCATATGATTACTCCACAAGGTGTTTAGTTGAAATCAGCTGGTTTAAGTAGGAGACCTTGGCTAACCAAGCGTGTTTGAAATGAAATGAGTTCAGGGTGGTCACATGAGCATTTCAGATATAGTCTCTGACATACCACCTTTAGGAGTGAAGCCCCCTAGTCTGGCCTCACAGGACACAGCCACAATTGGAAGAGGACCCAGATTTCAGACCCCAGTGAAGCAATACTGGGTTTACCAATTTAACAAAGGGTTAAATATTCTCAGAAGGAAAATAAATATACCTATTAGACTAAAAAACTGGGTTGACAAACCGGTATTTTCTCCCTGTGCTAATAATCCAAGTGACTACAAAGGAAACTTGGCTAACAAAGTACACCACACTCCAAGAATAAGCCCACAGGCCAGTTATGGTTGACAAAAATGCTTTTGACAAGGAGGTGTAATTAATTGTTTAGAATCACTGAAATGTATTTTATAACTGTTATTCTCTGGCATTCATCCCAAAGGAGTAGCTGTGCTGCTTTTCCAGCTGCTGAAGGTGTAGAAAACCCACTGTAGATAAAAAAGGATTGAACATAAAAGTGAAAAATTTTGTCAAATTTTTGAATATGTTTATATCACACAGGAATTCCTACATATATGTCACAATATCTTGGTATTTCCTATTTATGTTTTTAGTTTCACTTTCCAAATTTCAATCCATTCAAGTAACTCCATCTCAGACCTTGTTTTTTCCTTCGAAAACCCACTGCCATATGGAGGAAACATTAAAATTATTGGATCCAAAGTAAAAACAAAAGCAGCTTAGTGTTAGTGCAAGAGGCTTAAATCAAGACAATTAAACCTAAGTTAAACCGAAAGTAAAAATGCAAATAATTTTGGCCAGTAGATGTAGACCATACACCACGCAGAAAGCCATTGTCATCCATGGTGGAAGCACACAGTCATCAAAAAAAAAATCATCATCTTCAAAAATACTTCCAAATCTGTGCTCTAAGCAGACAAGAAAAATCTCTATCAAGAGTAACTTTGAGAAAAGGCTGCCTTCCAGAGTTTCACCAGGGGATCACTCACTGCCACGCAACCAAGTGATTGACTACCATTTTGTGAAGAAGGTCATGTGGTGTTTTCAGTACGGACAGGGCCCAGGATAATCCTTCTGCAGCCCAGCTTTCCTCTTCTCTTTGTTATTTTAATGCTGTGGTTTATACTTAATGCTGCTGTGAGTGACAGCTACTATGACAGCCGCCTCTGTATCTGCCAGATAATGACGGCTGGCCTGATTAACCACCGTGGCGTTGGGCTATTTAGGAGTGGCCTTTAGTTACTCACTTTTTAACAGAATAGTTGAAAATGAGAACTGCTATGCTTGGTGACCATAAGATGAATTCAATCTCTTCCAAGTGTAAAAATCTTGTCAGTGTTCATCTACAGGAATAAACCTAGCCCCTCGAAAATGCCAATTTTTAGAAATTTAATTTGTAATGTTACCAATTCACTGATACCAATCTGTGATCCTTTACTACAGACTTCAGCACTGCTTTCCAAAGACCTCCAGGTGTTAAACTACTAACAGTGACCTGCAGATTCTAACCAAAATTTCTACAGGAGTTTCTGTGACAATGAACAACAGAAAGAGGGGAAAAACAGCAAAAAACCCCACTCAACTGCCAGGACAGGCAGTGGAACAAATGGCCCAAAGTTATAATGAAAGGGGTGGGTAATAATTACTGCTCTCTGATTTGTTAGCCCTATCAAATGTCTTTTGCCCCTGCTGTGGATATTGCCACTGCCAGCAAGGCGTGGAGGCAGGAGACATACCTGCTTCTTCCCGTGCCTTCACTCATCAACATGTGGCTACTGTTTTGAAGCTGTGTTAAAAAATAAAAGAAAAAAACCTGTTTGCACCCACACAAATAAATGCAAAGGGCTGGAACATGTCCCTACCAAACTGGGCCCTCTGGCTAGTGCTCTGTCTGGAAAATCCAGCCTCTCTGGGTGATGGAAGAGAGGAGGCCAAAAAAAAGTCTGAAATATGATCAGATCACAGCCTTGCAGAAGAGCAGAACTTGGTGGGGCTGAGGGCATGATCTCAAGATTTTTACAGTTCTCAAGGATCTGTAACTCAAGGAGGCATGAGAGCTGTGTACCAGCATGCTGGACAACGGTCTTGCTCAGGATGGGTTATGACAGCACTTTTCTTCATGTACTCTGTCCTTTTAACAAGAACAAACTTCTTCAATATCAACTTCTGCATCATGACTTTCTGAAAATGCCCAGTTCCTTGATATTCCAAATAAATTTACCAAGACCCATGAAAAAATATTCAGCAAATTCTTTGCAGCAGCAACATCATTTTAATACAATTTACACTTTATACCATCTTAAATTTTCCAATTACCCCGGTTCCTTTTCCCTTTCATTCCAGACAGCTCAGATTTTCTTTTGAAGCTTAACTGCAGTAAATAGAGCACTTGACTCCTGTAAACCTTGCAAGAGCATATTTATTTATTCTTCCATGACCTTCTTTTGGTGTGACTAGCCCTGACTTAGATGGATTTATGCTATATACTGTATATGAACTAGCAGTGTTGCAGCTTTATCTGTATTTGCTCAGGCTGTGAAATTCAAAGTTGAGAAAAAGTGTAAGAGAGAGTATTTGTCTCTGCTGTCATCTATTTGCAGCCCTAGAACTCTAACACTTTTCATGCAATTTCTGTTTCCTATTTAACTCCTTTTTCTCTGGCAGTGTTTTCACTGAGGACTCCGTGGCTACAATTTTCCCTTCCCAGTCCTGCACAGAGACAGCCCATCAGACTGTAGGGGCTTCTGCTGGGTATCTGTTTATCTGGACATTGTGCACTTACAGCAATCGTGTCTTCCTGCATCATATTATATGGCAGATGGCTTGCTCAGATTATTTTACCAGCATTCCTCAGAAGTGTCAGGGATGAGTGAAACAGGAGACAATGTCCTCTCCAACTAAACACTGAGATTCCAAGTTCTGTCCCATTCTGTACAGTAAACAGCCTCACAAACCTGTTGGTAAAGCTGTTTCAAAAGACAGAAAAGATAGACATGGTAACCCTAAAATGATCCACTGCTCAAGAAAATCTCTGGGGATTTAGAGTCACATCTTAATCTGCCTAAATTTATCTGCTTGTCTTGGTCTATTCAGAAATTCAGTTCTGGACCTAACATGTCTCTTCCAGCAAAAACTCCCACTTGAACCTGGTAACAGACTGACAGAAAAGACTTGGGTTTAATAAACCATCAATGTCCTGGTACATTCATTTGGGCTCTGCCCTCCTGGGCATGGATGTTGTCCTTCTTGAAGGGAAGGAAGACCTTTTTCCTCTCTGTAATTTTTGTCCAGTGTTACTACAGTCACCCAGCTTTCTGGGATAAATAGCAAATTTAAGGGCACCTGCTGCTTCCCCTATGCCTTGCCCTCCACCTGCCTCAGGGTTGCACTGGTCTGCAGCAGCAGAACACACTTAACTGTGTGATTTAGCTCTGTTGCTGTCACTACAGCCAGCAGGCACCGGGAGAAGGGTTACAGAACAAAACATTAATTTCCTCTCAGCTGTCTTGCTAGCCTTGCTGCAGTGGGCAGAGGAGCTGTTTCCAGTGGAAAAGTGGAGAGCACTCCTTGTGAGAACCTGCAGAAAAGGGTAGGAAACATCTGACTTTCTGACTGCTCCATTTTGCCGCTCCTAAGCAAGGTTGGAGAAGAAATGTCACAACCCTACTACTTCTTGTATCCTTGGGCTACGAAGAGAGAGAATGAGCCTCCCTGGAAGTCCACTGGCCTTCTCAGTAATATCCCAGAGCAACTGATTCCTAGTGTGTACAACAGGCGGGAGCAGAACATGGCCCACCTGCCTTTACCGACCTTCAGAGAATGAGAAGCTCACTCATCTGCAACACCAAGGGCAAGCAGAGGCCACACTGTGTATGTGTGTGTGCCTGCCCTGCTGGGATGACACTTCTCACAGGCACCTTTTTTTTCTTTGCATAGTTACAGCTGAGTCAGTTTAATGATTTCACGTACCTCAACCAAATGCATAATAGTGAACAAATCAAAAGACAGTCATGGAAAGTTGGTAAAAATATCAGGAAGAATGTCTTCTCTACCTGAATAATTTCTCAAAATAGAGACAAAATTTAAAAATAAATGCCCTTTTTGACTTGATATAATCACTGAAAAAAACCCCAACCCTAAAGAAAGCCCCCTCCAGCCCCTCTCCCCTCCTCCAAAAAAACCAAAGCCAAAACAAACAAAACAAAACCACCCCACACAAGTCACACTAAGTTTTGCAGCAGCAAAACAACGGTCATGCTGAACTGTTCAAAAACAAGGAGTTGACACTGTTGAATGTATGAAGCTGGGACATGGCATTTGGCCCTTTTCACTGCCCAGGCTGTCTAGCCTCTCAGGACACCCTGTGGGCCCCCCTCTGGAGCACCATTTTCTAGTGAACTTAAAACCACTGTTTGAAGGTATCAGAACAGGTTCCTGAGTAAGGTTGAAAAAAGCAATAAAAGCAAGGTTGAAATACAGTGAATTGTAAAGGACCCTTGCTAGCAGCGTGCCCATACCAGACAGAGAGGACACAATGTCAGCACGTTCACTGATAAATTACTTGTATAATTACTGTTATTGTTCTTTGCCATGATTTTTGGCTGCCCACTTCCAGAAACTTTGAAGTGAGCATACATTTAAAGATCTAATGCCAAGGATAAGCCCCTCCTGTAGATTGCTCTGGTAAAGCTTTCCTGTCATCCCCTTGACTATGCTCCTGCACCCTGTACTTGTGTGTGTGCTGTGGCCAGCAGGCGATGCTCAAATACCTTCAAGGGAAGAACTTCAACTGTATTTTCATTGAAAGTGCTGCAATCCTGTCAAGTGGCAAGAATGTGCCATCACCCAAACATGACAGGCTTCATTTGTAATCTTCTGGCTTACCTGATTTACAAGCAGTTAACTACTTTCATCTCATCAACAGTGAGTTACAGATGTTTCCCATAAGAAGAAAGAAAGTGCACGATGGCAGTTATACAGTAATCAACCGATAAATTAAGTCCTCAGTGGTCCCCGAAGGTTTGTGCTTTAATCTGAAGTGTCACTCACTTGTGTAGGCACATGTACCTGAAGTCAATATATGAGGTAACAGCAGAAATATTTCAGGAGTCTGTTGAGGAACACAGATTTATGGAGATACATAAATGAGTAGATCACTAGTAACTGTCTGACATAAGGAGAAACAGAGGGATATGGAGAATGAAAAATTCAATTAGTAGGAAACAGCATAGCTGGGAGAAGACTAGAACATCTCTGCACAAGTAAACTTCCTTCATTTAAGAAAATATGTAATGGTCATGTGCTGTTGGAGCTGGAGATGCAGCTGCCCCCAGAAATAAAGGTGTTGTCCAAACAGAAAGAGGATGGCCTGTAACTTCATGGCATAAACTCATGGACACATATGTCCCACACCAGCTAAGCTGACTAAAGTTCTAGTTCATGCATTCCTGGAACACGAACACTAAATCAAACAGTGCAGTATCATTCAATCAAAAGGAAAAAACCCCAAACAAAACCCAAAACAAAAACCCCACACAACAAACAAACAAACAAACAACACCAAAAAATCAACAGTTGGACTGTTCTAACATTCTGTGATTATATCCTTAGGACTATGTTTAGTCAATCATCAAGTACAAAAATATCTACCAGCTGTTAAGGTTTTACCATACTTCCATTACAAGATTTCAGGTAAGTTACTCCAGATCTCTTATCAGCTGAGTAACAACTCACATAACTTCAGTTTTACTTACTCTGCACTACCCATGTCATCAGGACTGGCTGCAGCAGCCTTTCCCTAACAATCTCACAAAGCTTGGCAGAAAAATTTGGTCACAATTTCCAACTCTACTGACCAAAGTCAGATACACCAAAACCACTCCCTTTCAAGGTTTCTCACTTCTCCCGTCTTGCCTGAAGTACAGATGTTGTCCAGCCTACTCTTCTTAGATTGGTATTTTTGCCTTTACTAGTATTAACAAAACAGTATTTCACATCCACACCACTTCACATTTTGGATTTGTAAGTCAGTTCAAACAGGACTTGGTTGGTGTTTCCCATTCCTTCAAAATAGATATTCAAATCAGTATAACTGAGTGCCCTGGATGCCTGCCTAAATTCCATCCTGTTTCACCTCTCGTCCTCACTTCCAGACTTTTTCTGAAGCCATCCCTCACTGCCTTTTACCTGAGAATTGCACGAGCATCAAGATACTGTCAACAACTAGCTTACAGTCACCTAATATTTATAGTAATGGTTGCAAGACTCCAGCCAAGCAGCTGAGGGCACACATGATCTTGTATGACTGCAGAAATCTGAGGACTCTTATGTGTGCTCAAACACAGCCGAGCTTTTGAATAAGAAGGGAAGCTACAAGGCTAAAGATGGGCTGGGGAGCTCACCATGAGAGACAGCTTGCTCTAAAGCTGCTTTTTTATTTCTTCTTTCTTAGAGAAAGAAAACCAAGCCACTAACTCCTGTATCATTTTTTCATAACGCGATTTGGACCAAGGATTCCTTTCAGACTAAATTTGTCAGTGATGGTCACTTCTTTTCAGATTCCAAAGAATCAGTGTCACCAAAAAGTGACACTTCTCTAAACTGTTACGTTTTGTCTAAATTTGCTGTGTCTTCATGCAGCCCAGCAATTTGTCCTACCTCCTAACCCTCCTATGAATTCACATTTTCTCAGATATCCATGCAGTAAGTCCATTTTAAGAAAATACCAGGTAGTACACTAAGATTTTGGAAAGGACCATTATTTTGAAAGTTTAGACAAAACCACAGGCCTCCCAAGAGATCTGAAGAACAGGTACAGTATACAGAAGAAATTTAGATGCCCTAACACACACCAGAAGCCTAAATTATAGAAAATCTTTTAAAATTATCTAAGGCAATAATGAGTTACAAGGGCAGGGACAAGTTTAGAACGGGTCTTCTGCAAAAACCATGACACATAACTTTCTGGATTGTCTCAAGTGCTCCACGCTGAAACTTTAACATTTCAATTGCAAACCAGCTACAATTATTACAAGGCAAGGCTGTTTGAAAAACTGCGTATACAGTAGGTTTAGATTCCAGAATATAATGACACACTTCACAAACTGCCTTTAAAGGGGAAAATAAGATACTTAAGAAGCTACCATGACTCGTCAACTAGTCTGTAAGAAAAAAACCCCAGGGAAATACACCCATCAGTTTAAAACCCGTATAACACACCACAGTGGCTTCGTGTCACTTCTATTAATCTGATTTTTAAACAGCAGTTGTAAATACATCAGAAAAATCCGTTTTCATATATCCACACCAAAACTCTTGACCATCCATTATATTTCACATATATAGATATCTATATATCTCATGTTTCTCAAACTAAGTATTCCCATTTGTGTAATAACTACTGAAGATTTCAGGCAGTGACTCTACATATAGAAGGTCATCACAAAACCAGGGATAAGAATAATATTCAATTTTATAAGTTTTAAAAATTTGAATCAAGAGTCACACTGCAGTTCACTCCACTAGTAAAGAGCAAACCCTTACCACATTCACCCTTTTCCTGTTTTCAGCATAAAACACGGAAGATTTATCTAAAATCAGCATTTCCTAGAGACTGCATGTTGGGAGGGGTGCAAGAAAAAACCTGTTCATGACATCTGAACAGAGTTGTGGCTGGGGACAGGCAGAGCACAAGTGCCCAGGTTAAGGTTCTTAAGAAAAGTAAACCGATAAGAATAACCCCCCCAACCTTATGAATGGCAATTGGTACATGAAGTTTAATTTTAAATAAAATTTTACCAGTCTTGTGAAAACACGCCAAAAGCCAAATCGTGTTATGAATCTAAAACTACCAAACAAGGTTTGAACAAAATACTCCATTTCAAAAAAAAAGCAAATATAGGTTTAATGCCAGTCATCCAAAATCGACATTAGTCTCTTAATATAAGGCAAAAATAGTAATTTTCTTTTATTTTTTAACCTACAGTAAGTACAATCAGCAATAGTTGCCCTGTAGAATATGCATCATCGAGATCTAAAAGCAAGATCAGCAGAGAATGCTGACTCATGCATTGTAAGATCTTCTCAACATACTGACAATTCCATAGCAACTCTGGAAACGTTTCTAGGTTAAGGACTGGATTAATGCTGCAAAGTGGTTTTTTTAAATGTGTGTATAATTTAGTTCTCATGCGCCACAATCATATTTCCGTGTTATAGCCATGTAGCACAAATAACATTTCTTGCAGATCTAAGGGTGTGTCAATATACATTAAACCATAGAAAATGCCATAAAATACTCTATGCAATCTTTAAGCCTCTATCTTCAATATAACTGTATTTACATATTTTAATGAACTTATGTAATAAGCCACTGAAGACATTTTTACAATGTTTATTAGATTATGAATTTATAAATTCAAGGACTCAAGAGGCACATAGTTTAAAAGGCCGAGAACACCAAAACTAATTAAGTCACAAAAATCAGAATATTTATGGATGTAATGCCAGTAAAAAATAAAAATCACATCCAGCCTAAAAGCAACACTTCTTAAGAGTCATCCTTCAAAGTCAGCATAATAAAAAGTTCTCATTTCCCTCAAAGAAAAATAATTCATCCCACCTACCAAGCTAGAAAAACCTATTTACAGTTGTACTTTGATCAGAAGTATCATTAAGTTGTGTAATACAGCCACTTCTACCCTGCAATTAGAATTTAACGTTTCTTTTAAAGTATAATTGTATTTACAAATGCATAAATACTGTAACTCTGATCTTCATTGAGATTTGAATGAAAACAGGTTGTTAAGTCACAATACAAACGTGTTAGTGTAAAAGTAGGTGCATATTCAGTATCATTCTCAAAGAACAGGAAGCCAATACTTCTGATAAAGCTCAAGTTCATCAGCAAGACCAGGTCTTTAAGTTACGTTAATGAAGATTAAACCTCTTCTGTGTTATTCTTTACATTGGTTTCTTCAGTCAACTTTCACTACGCTGTATATTTTGGTTACAAACCAAAAGCATGCAAAGAATCCAATTGTCCCTAAAAAAAAAAAAAAAAAAAAGATAAAAGTTACATGTTAGGAACACTGACACAGGAGACACCCATTTCTACTTGTACTTCATGAATCAGGACATACGTATATGCGATCTGCTATCCATAGTCTTCATATTAATCAGATCAGGTAATGGAAAAGATAATGGAAAGTTACAGACAGTACCTGGTCTTTACAAGCATCAACTACTCTATATAAAGTATCTCAATAACTTTACGATCACAGATCATGTGGAAGATTCTTGTTTTAAGATGTTTCTGTGTTATTTGTCTTACTACATATTCGTTCTTTGTTGTTTCAGTATGCTGCAGTCCAGCTCCTTCACATTGCTCCATTTCACCCTTCTTCAGTGACTAGTCACACACACTCAATTGTCAGAATATTATTAGAGTTAATAAACCAATTAAACTGACAGCATCAAAGGGAGTTCTCATTTCTTAGTTATACTTTAAGGTCCCGGAAAATTGGAGCACTACACCTTTATTTCTACAAAGATCAAGATAATAGAAATTTTAAACCATAGTGTAGTTACTACACAACTTGTAGTTCCTACTGAAAACGTGTAATGTACCTCAGCAATAAACACTTCTGAAATACTTAAGGCAGTCAAAGGGTATACACAAATCTGAACTGAACTTTAAGGATGAAAACCATTTCCCTGATAACTTAGCAGAATAAAAATAGCTTTATCCGTTCTCTTGGTGAAACACCAACAGAAGCTTTTAATAAAAATATTTTTCTGGATGTGAAATAGTTAATGCACTTGGGCTTTGTTAATTTAACTGGATTACTTCAAAATTCAGCCTCAACCAGGATGATACTGGACTAAATAGCAGCTCAGAACACCTGTTACAGGAACCTTAATTTCCCACAAAAACTAAGACAAGAAAAAAGCCCTGAAGATTATCTGATTTTTGCCTGAGTACTTCTTCTAAAATCATAGCCTTAACTTATGCAAGAGCCAAGGAAGTTCTTTAAAGGAAAAAGATGCCTTTATTTTAGATCTGGCAAGAGGCACAACAAAATTTGTGTGGTAACTCACTTGCTATAAAACCTTGAAAGAAACCATGAATGATATCATGGTAATTTTCGTTTTCCCTTTACGCTTCCTAAACTACTGATGTTTAACTGACTCATTTACTATGATACGTAGTTGTGGTCCCAGCTGTGAATCAAAGGTTTGTCATGTAGCTCCCGGTATTTTGCCTGCTGAGTCTGATCAATGACCTGGAATGCAGTATGGATGCAAGTGCCTGAAGCATGTGTTACATAGCAGCAGGGCACTGTCAAAACCCTTCCTGATACTGACAATTTTTAACAGATGAGTAAGCAGCAGCAGAATAGTTTTGATACAACAATTATGATTTTTTTCCTTTTAGCTTCTTTATCATCCTGACATGGGAAAAGTCAGTTGCCTTTGGGAACAGTTTTTGCTAAACTACTAATATGCTTTTTTGTTTAAGAAACTGGAGAATTCCTTGTCTCTTTACCCCATGTCTTAACTTCTTCAGTAAAACCTTATCTCAGGGCACTTCCGTAAATCTCAGAGAACTGAGCATACCTGCTCTCGAGTTCTTATCAACCTAAATGAACAAAATTATTCTTAAATTTAAGGAATAGGATTATTCCCCGAAATTAGAAGATAATTTGCACTTAACCTTGTGGGAAGTAGACAAAAAAAATCATTAAGTGTATGATGTTTCAAAGTTCTAACCATCTGGTTAACTTCATATGTGTTCTCCCGATTTCAATATAGAAACTGAAAATTTAAAAACCCAAGAGTATAGAAACGCTGAAAGCGTGGTTCAACTTGCACAGCACAACTCACATCTCCACTGTCCCAATTACAAAGAAGTGACTGCCACAGAAAGCATCTAAGGGGGCTGAGAATAAATTACCTCCTCTTTGCATGCTTGTGAACCTACCCTAAAAATGACTCCCCAAATCTGCTGGCAGGCACTGCACAGCCACTTGGTCAACAGAAAGTGAACACATGAGCAAAGGAAAAGGGGGATGCACCAGGCACATCTTAATGCCTCTAGACAATGTCATGTGACATGACTGACTTGAAAGAATATGGGCAAAAGATGGAAATTATATGGGTACCTGAATTGCAGAAAGGCAGCTCGATCAAATCTCTGCACAGAAAATTACTGTAAATTCCCCTGAATGTGTGCGCTCCAGAATTACTACACACATCCAAAGTAAACAGAGTGAACAAAGGAGAAAGGGTAAACACAGTCCTGGTTTTGGGCAAAACTACTATTAAAGGCAGACATGCTGATCATCTGTGGGAAAAGCTGGTGAAACTAAATTAATTGACCTTACACTTATGTAAGGCCTAATTATTTTTCACGCTACTTTGTTAGTTTGTACTGCATTTAAAAATCGATCTACATACAGCACTACCCATTCATTTCTAGTTGAACAACCATGCATTCTTTGATTCCTTAGTTCAATGACACTATCAGTAAACCCAGAACAGAAATCACGGTTAAAGAGAAAAGCAGTGTGAGAAGGAAAACAAAGTGAGCAAGGGAGGCAGAATCTCTGACTTAAAATGAAGGATGGAAGATAAAACTAACCCCTTCTGGAACACAGCTTGATCAGTTTTCATTTCATTTTGAGATTATATAATGTACCTAAGTCCCATTCCTTCCTTTTAACAGGCAATGACCCAAGAAAATCCTTGCAGGCCATTGCTCCTGTTCATCATCATCATCTGCATTGTCATGGTGCACAAACAGCTTCAATATTTCCTTAGCTGAAGTGGCAATGTCTTTGAATAATATTCAGTTATACTTAAAATGAACTCCATTCTGAAATGTCAGTTCTTTTCTCATTAGACCATTTTTGCTCTCCTGTGGTAAGTGGAAATGAAAATTCTATTTAATAGTTACAGTGAGATCTGTATTAAAAGCTCTGATGGCAAGCCATTTGTATTCTAGGAAGCCTCAAAATATAGTGTACATACATAAATATGCATCAAAGCCTTCAGAATCATTAAATGTCATCATAAACTTGTAAAACTTGAAATTATTTAAACCATTGGTTCAAAATAGTTTAAAAAATATTGCTCTATAGGGTAAAGTATACAAAGACAGATTGTATTCTGCTGGAGCAAAACAGAATTCTTGAGATTTTTTAGGAGTTGGAGGTTGCATCAGTTTCAGTGGAGACTTTTTGCATTTTCACTGCCATTCTTCCACCCTAAACAAGTGACATATGTGTCTGACTAAAGGTTCCTTCTTAGTACTGAAGATGACAATGGATGATTTTGTGGCCTCATCTCACATACTGAAGAGGAAATGAAAAGGCAGCACCTAAGACAGGTGTTTTTCCAGAAGCTCACAATGAGGATTACAAGGTTCTGACGAGATTGATACAAAAAATGTCAGAGAAATTCTGTCTGCTTTTCATGTCACTTCAATGCAATAAAGAAAAAAAGCATTCTCTGTCAATTTTTATTCCTCTCTCTTCCTCTTTTCCTTCCTCCTACTCCACAAAAGCTGCAATTTTTATCTTGACACTGTAACTTACATACTTGATTGTGTGTGATTTAAAGTGTGCTTCTCCGAAGACAACTAATTTTAAAAAATGAGTTTGTCACATGACTAACATAAGAATGAAATCTGGAGAAGTATTTATCACATATTTGAAGACCTAATTATTGGCCACACCTCAAATTAGCAGTAGTTTTGCCTCATCCTCATTTAATCTCTTTCACTAAAATTTGTGATCAGAGTTGCAATATGCCACATAACTACCTGGAAAAAAAAAATCAAAGACATACGTAATTTTTAATTCTGTATCAAGGTAAATTTTGCCAAGGATTCTACTGTGCAAAACTAAAGGTAGACTCAAAATTTAAAGTTAACGTTCAATACTTACCTGTGAAAAGGAAGAAGATCAAAACCATAATCATGGTATAACCGAAATACAAAATGGTGCTAGCTGTTCCTGTGATTTGCAGTTTAGAAAAAAAATAATGTATTGCATATATTAGGAAATAAACTGCAGTGAAACCACTAGTGAGAAATGAACGCCACTGCCAGTGATAGTCCTAGAAGGAGTGAGGAAAAAAGAAGTATTAGTAATAGTGCACTTCTAATGCACTGACTCTACTACTCAATGCAGAGCTACTTTTTCTATATAACTTTGTCCAAAGGTGAGGTTTTATAGGTTTTTCTATCTACAGGAAAAAGAACTATATATAATCAATACTGCTTTTATTACACCATTCACAATTCAAGATAAGAAACCTAAGGATCAATATCAAATAATCAAAATACTAAACCCCCCAAATAAGCCAGATGTACTTTTTTCCAGCCACTGAGATTTTTTTTCCCAAGGGTAGGCATGTCCAAAATGCACTCTGACTGAAAAAAGTTAATGGATTAGTTTAGCATGTTCAAAAAACAGGGAGTTAGAACCTTAAGATGTGATATCTGACTTAGCAGTACCTAGTGCAGGCTTTTAATATTTGTTACAAGTTTTGCCATAAGTTGCCCCCTTCGCTTTTGAAAGATATGGCTAAAGTACATCTCATCCAGTAATGTTGTTCACGTTGAATACTGGAATACTTATTTTCAATCGCAGAAGTGTTAACTTCTTTTTTAAGCATTCTTAAAACAATATCAAGTTTGAATACTGAAGAGCATTTCTTACCTCTGCACATAGATGGAAGTAGCAGAGCAATATTGTAGCCTCAGAACATGTAATAACCAAAATAATGAATACCAGAAACAGGAAACCAAACATGTAATACATCTGGTGGGACCTATAAAAAGGAGTTAAAAAAAATTAAAATGGTCACTGTGGTAATATTATCTCTTCATATGCAGTAATATCATCTTCACATGAAGTACTTCACTTCCTACTGAAGTACTGTCAGTTGTGTGGCCATACAATTGACTACTTTATTTTCAAACTAAAGAAGAGGTGCCTTGGCAGCTCAGTCTGACAACAGTAAGAAAGCAATCCCAAAGTATGCTCCTTGTTGGGATTTTAGGAAAGAAATTACATAATGGTGAAACTATAGTTCCAGTGAAGTCAGCATGACCTCTTCCACTGACTTCAGCAGAACTTGGATTTCACCTCACATTTCAATCAAAGAGGCAGAGCTGCAAAACAACAAGAAATGTCAAATGCTGTAGCTGTCTGTGTTGGGTAGAGGCACCTATTCAAGGTTCAGAAGCAGTTTAGCAAGATCCAGTAACTAAATTGTGCCAGAAGGAAGACAAATTCCTCACAGTAGATTAGTTTGTCAGTGTGCTATGAGCTCACATCAAAATTCACTTATACTGGACTAGTCTTTGGTGCTTTATTTTTTAAAATAATTACTCTCTTCGTTCCTTTATAATGATTTCACAAGAATTTGTTCTCAATTTGTTTTTTTTCTCCTGAGAGTATTAATACTTTTCTAGCCTAACAACAACTACAAAAAAACCCCTCAAGTCAATTCTAATATTCTTACTACTTTTAAGTTATATGCCCTATGTCACCTTCAGAAACACTTCCACATGAAGTCAGAGGAGTAGCACGAGAAAATGAACTATCTGAATATTGTAGGTCAGCTGTAAATTGCTAAGCCACCTCTCTACACACACCAACAAGCAAAACAGGCACTGAGTATCTTCAAACTCACAAAATATTAAAAGATGTTAACATTCAAATTTTTATTGAACCAATATTATGGTAACCCTGCATCACCAAGAATCAGGCAAAGCATCTTGAAGAAAAACGTAAACAAAGAAATTACCACTTTTTGTGATAGAGAAAACTCAAATAGGTTGTGGTTAACTTACCAAATACTATTGAGAATAAAGAACAACTGTATAAAGATACATCCAAAAGGAAGAATCCCTCCCATGACAATACCAGGTAATGGCTTCGTATAGAACGACTGCTCAGGGATCTGACGAGGAATTTGATTTGTGCGAACGGGATGTTCAATAGCCTTTAAACAAAATAAAAAATTGCTAAATAAATAAAATGTCAACTTACATGACTACCTTTTTGCTTTCTTTTTAAAATGAGTGGTGACAAAAGCCTGCACTTTGTTTTGAACATGTGCATACCCAGCTACCTACATTTGCTTTCAGCTACAGACAACTCTTACTGAAAACATGACAGATATTTTGAACTTTGCTTTTTGTTTTTACTTATCTATCCTCTGTTATAGAGCCTGACCTGATTTATCACTTTTCAGCTGGTAGTAGTGGTGGTGCAGACTCCTGCCTTCCCCTTCTAAAAATCTCTTCATGTTGTTTTTCAGGATTTACTTCAAGGATCACGTAAGGATTCTTATGTGAATCCTTATAAATGGAGAGGATTCAACCTAGCAATTAAATCCTACTTTAAGATGCATGCATGGTGGGAGAAAAAAATTTAAAGGCAGATAAATGCATACTTTTCCATCTTTCCCCTTTCATAAAGATTACATCAGAAGCATCAATAGATACTAGCTAGGTACTTGCTTTCTGATTTGATTTTCACGTTTTTGTGGCACCTATCATGTTGCCTTATTAGTTTATCAAATCATCCTTTCTTAAAGGAAGTGCCCCTGTACAGTGCAGGGGGACTTGCTGGAATTTCAACATGGTTATCAGAAAAAAACCACTGAATTCTGGTTAAGAAAATGAGGATAACTACACAGTTGACTTAAAAAGTGCCTTTTAGCGTAATATTCTGTGAAAGTACTATACAAGATCTATAAAGATAGAACTCTGGCTTCCAATACAGGAAAAAAGCCATAAAAATATGCAAACTTGGAGCTATTTATGTTTGTGGGGGATAGTAAACCAGTTTTTAAGGGAAAAAAAAAAAGAACCACCAATCTCATTATTTAATGATTTGGTCACCCAATTATGAAATGTTTGGTCACCAGTGGCACAAAGAGCCCTCATATAAATAAGTAAAATTGATCAGTTTAGGAGTAAATCCCAGTCAATGTCTGCCAAGCAGTGATAACCATTTACAGAACACTTATGCAAAGAGGATAATTTACAGGAGAACTCTAGCAATTTTATCAGAAAATATCCTCAGTGTAGTGGGCAAACAGGAACAAAAAATACATGAGGAAAACCACAAATGCCTACGTTCCCTTATGTTTGCTGAGTCAACTAATTTTTTCAGTAATGAAAAAGATTCTAATTAAAATAAAAATTAAATTAAAAATACTGACTAATCTGTAGCAGTCACTCAAAAAAAAATACAATACCCCAACTATTGCAGAGAAGTATCACCCCCAACAACCAACTGAATATCAAAGCCTTAGACTTCCAAGATCAGATATCTAAAAGTTCTAAAGTAACTGAACAGAACTGAAACCGACAATGCAACTAGCTTAGGGGTAATAGCCTATACAGTGAAAAATATTTATGTGTGTATATATGTATATACACTTACAAAACAACTTCTCAGAAACACTTACATTTTTCTTAAAACCGAAGTAGGCACCAATAAATGTCAGCGGTACAGATATGCAAAACCAGAGTGCCAAAATAGCAACCAAAGTACCAAATGGAATAGCTGCTGAAGAGCCTTCTCCCCAGAGAATGAGGTTCATGATAAAAAAATCCGCAAATACAATTCTGAAAAATACACAGAGCACAGAAATACTCCTTAACATTTTATAATGTTAACAGAAGAATAGCACTGTACTAAGATTTCAGTGTAAATCTCTGTTAAAACCAAATGACACACGAAATATCAAAACAAAGAGGTCAAACAAGAAATTCTTTGTTAATCCAGTGGGACTGAACTCCAGCAGGAGCTGACGTTCCAATTAAGCTATTTCAAATATATGCTTGTCTTAACTAGACTTAAAGGTACGACTGCTTGCTGTGATTAAGTAGAAAAATTTATCAGTGGTTATACAGTATATGACACTATATAAGACCAACTACAGTGTGGTGAGAGAAAGAGCCCAGATAACAGAAGAAAGCAATGAAAAATTAGTCTGTCTAAAACTTTCTACTATCAAAATGCTTTTTCTTAATCAACATTTTCATATGGCAAGAGTAAACAAATGCTTACAAAAATAAATACCACTAACATATTCATCTTTATCAAAAACACTGTGATGATACTCTTGTAACTTCCAAAATAAAGGGACGATGTAATAAGATTTACTTGTATAGCTGAAACTTAAAAAATTAGCTATGCATGTCAGAGACGCAATTTAATTCTGTTAATCATGGTGGTATTTCTCAACTTACCCAGGACAAAGAAATGATGTCAGCAGGACATTTGTTTTCCATTTCTCACCTCCAAATGCTGTATTAAAACATTTGACAGATATCAAAACATGCATTAGGCTCACAACTATTAATTTTCCAGTCCATTTACCTGTTATACTTAGCTTGCAAATACTCAAATAACGTGCTATCATGCCCAAATTTAAAACAGTAAACTAAACCTTCAGTAATAAAACTAAATTTCCTTATCATATTGCTTAGCCACAGAGCTTCAAAGCAAAGAAAAGTCTCAGACCAAGGTCAGGAAATGTATCCAACTACAACTGTGTCTCTGACCAGTTCATCTGCTAAAAGGACATAGATTTGGAGTTCTTTTAAGTCTTTAAAAAACATCTTAAACCTGGAGTGATTAAGAAGTTTAAGCTTTCTAGCATTTGACTGCAGGTTTCAGTAGGAAAAGATTCATAAATATGTGAAAAGCAAGCTTAACAGTTTTCTTGAAATAATTCTTGCCTGTGAATCTTACAAGAGACTCAGGACTAACATGCTTACAGAACCAGTGATGTTCTCTTGAGTCTTAACAGCATTAAGCAGTGGTGATACCAAAAGACCAAAGATAGCTTTATTAAGAAAATCTTTATGAATTTGCACTGTGCTGATAAAAATTCTAGTCAGTATACTTTCAAATGAAAATATCCTGCTGGAATTCAGTGAAGCTGATAATTTCATATGAGCACTGCCATAATGACATGCTTCTTTATTTCAAGAGTCAGAAGTGATTATGGTTAGAGTGATTTTAATTAAGTTTCTATTTCTTCATAAAAACTTGGTAGAACATGGTAGCGGTTATTAAGATTAACCATTTAATTTCAAGTCAGGTTTCATTTTTTAAATGCAATGTTGAAAAAAAAAAACCAACTTTTAAAACAGGATATCCATTTCAGTTGCGTTTTGGTTTGTCTCACGTTACTTTATTTGTATACTATAAGGAAAAATATTCATGCTTGCATGGTCTATCCAGGGTATGAACCACCTCACGTTATAACAAAAACATCACCGGATCAGTCACTCACTATCTTAGAAGTTGAACACAACATTCAAAGATCAGCTAAGTGATTCCCAGTAAGTATAATATGAAATACAATCATTAATAGCCAGATCTCCACCAAAGAAACAGGATTCAATTTATCATCAATACACTTCAAAATATCCTTCAAAACACATAACATACAGCACGATGTAAAGAATAATTCTGTCCTCAATTATGCTCTTCATACTAAAATCTCCTTCTGTTTAAGTCTAACTGGCTTGGAGATTAGGAAGAGGAATAGCTTGTTATCACATCACCACCACTGCAGTAAAACTCCCTACAAGATACAAACCCACTTTTCCCACTGGTTCTCCCCACATGAAAATTACAAAATAGTTAGAAGAAACAACTCCAATGTCTACTGCCAGGCTGAAGTTCAGAAATAAACTCCTTCTCTATTTGTGTATATTCAGAACTAAAGTAGTCTAAAAGATTCACCCCTCTCGGTCAAAAGAGTCTTTTACCTTGAGCAAGGTAATTAAACAAGCTGTATGTAGAATGCCATGCTTCACCTTGAAACAAACCAGAGGGTAGAGGAGTCAACCTTTTGAGGCTGGTAGACAGTTCTTGAAACAATAGCTGGGACCAGTGAAGGAAAGCAGTATCCACTAACTCCTGTCAGGGGCCTAAACACTGTTGGGCTGATTTCTACAACTAAAGAACACCTAATAATCCTTCTTCCTGCCACAGTCTGATAAGCACTACTCTCCTACAGACCTAGCAACTAGCTAAAAGGAGGTGACAGTCACAGGCATGCAAGAACTGAGGTTCATGACTTGGGGGTGAGGGTGAGTGTTACCAAGCAACACTAAAACTAAATGCAGGTTTGCATCATCCCCCCAACTATAGGAAACAGAAGTACAAAACTGTCTGACATAATGAGCTCAGTACTAGCAAAATGAAATTTGCTTCCCAATTTCACAAATACATAGTAGAAAGAGCAATTCAAGGTCTTTGGTCATGCTTACATCCAAATGAGTGTAACCATGTTAGTGTTCTATATGTATTTTCTGTTCTTACGGTAAGCACACTTCTCCAATTTGCCCTAAGGGAAACTACAAACAGTGCTGCAAAATAAAAATCAGTTCTGTGATGATAATTTACTTTAATGAACTTAAGCCTTGTCATTTTCAATAACTTTTACTCACATTTGTAGAATCTGGCAGCAACATAACCAGCTGGAGTTCCAAGCAGTACCCACAAAACTACAGCACAGGTCATTAGAGCTCCCCTGTTAGCAGGTGACAAAAATCCCAGGCAGGCAAAAACTGTGAAGTAGAGATGCACACCTGTATAAACTGTCTGTAACTTAAAACTAGTACATCAGTTATCTTAAAATCTGTGTATACTAAGTTGCATGTCTACTATATCAGCTCAGGTGTTTTTAATGACTTTTAAGAAATTTCTAGAAAAAACTATACTGCTATTTTTACTAGTACCACGCAACTAGCAGTGAAAAATCATCTGTATTCAACTGATTACACTGATTAATTACTTACACAGGGTAACAAAAGTCATTATTAAGATCTGTGTGCCAGAGCCTAGAAAAACAGACAACAGCATTCCTTTTCTTGGGGGCCTGAAAATATCACCATGAACCAGTTTCCAGCCAAATTCTTCTTGTGCATCTTCCTATAAAAGAAATACACCTATTTTAACACAGTAGATTGCCATTTAAATAGCCTGTTACAGCTGTACATATAGCTGAAAAAATTACGTTCCGAATAACTTTTAGGAGGTACATTTTAGACTTACAGTGGAATCCATCTGATTGTATCTTGCAATGTCTTTATGCAGTGTCCTCAGCATAATCATAGCTACCATTCCAGACAGAAAGAGTACAATCACCAAGGAATTCATAATACTGAATTAAAAAAAAGAAAATCATCATTCAAACTGCAATGTAAACACTTCAGTAAACACTTCAGTACAGTACACTTGAAGGCAAATTTTCTTCTCACCTAAACCATTGGATGTGAGTGTGAGGCATGGATTCCAAAATATAATCCCATCTTGATGCCCACCTGATACTTTTTTCTTCCTGAAAGAGTAAACACATGAGTTTCAGATACAGTTAGTATCCAACTTGCACATTTACAAGCTGATGTTCATGCAAAGCAGTCTTAAATCTTGTGACTAAGTGAATTTAGTGCTCCATGCCTAAAATAGTTTAGTAATGACTACCTTATAGAAAACATAAGATTTGACCATAGAATTGAAACAAAATATTTTCTGAATTTGAGCACCTGTCTTCTTAAGACATAAAGGCCTATCAAATTAATTTAATTCTGCTTCCTCCATTCAAGAATTATATGAGTTCACCTGGAATTCAAATGACCAGCAGAATAATAAAAGAACATGCATTTTTTAGCATACATAAGTCCACACAAAGAAACTAAGCTGTGCTATGCAGTCTCCAGCACAAAACTTCACTCTCTAGATAGTGGTCTGTCCAAATTATCCTTTGCTTTCATACAACCTCATTTCAGTACCAACTATCAATCCAGTTACAAACAGCTTTTACTGCAAGACAGATGGGGAGACAATACTACAGAACTTATACTATTAGTAGAGGGAAACAAATTATTCCTTCAGGCATTTCAACCATCAATCAGAAACACTTCAAGAAGAGCATTTCTTTGTTTTATTTTGTACAGTAAATGTGAAAAAAAGGAATAGACAGTGCTGATTAACCTGAAGATTGCTACTAAGCAAACCACAAACACTACTATCAAGTAATAAGATTGGTTAAGTGTCTTTCTGATGGGATGTTATTTCAGTAATTTATGCAAGAGCAAGAGTGCTTTCCAGAAAAGTCAGTTTTTGAAAATAAAAAAAAAACAATGGGTTAAAAAAATTAGCCAAGGTCAAATATCTGGTTCACTGAGGTAATGAAACTAGGTCTCAAAGCCAGCAACAAGTTTCTAAAACAGTATAAATGATTCCAAGATAGAACTGCATTTTTCATCATACCTAGACTGTCTTTTTTCTGTCTCACTGAGATGACCTGATCTGCCAACACAATTTCAGAAGACTACCTCCAATTGATGTAACATTGTGCACAGTACAGCAACACATACAAATAAGCTGGGCTTGTCATTTTTTTAAGGAAGAACAATATAATAGCATGAAGATAAGGTCATTCTTAATTACTAACTTCTCACAGGTTTTCAGAAATACTTGCTTTTCAGTATACAAATTCATTTCAGCATCATAACTGACATAATTTCTCAAAATACAATTATTACATCATACATAGTATAATCCCTTTAGAGTATATTTCTTATACCATTTATTGTATTTTGAACTTAGTCTTAGATTAAGAGTACAAAATTTTGGGAAACAGTTTGTTCAGCAAAACTCATTTAAAAAAAAAAGAAAATCAACAAAGAACCCCTGTCTTATTTGTCACCAGAAGAAGACATATTCAAGTATCACTGCTCCCCTGCAGTTGCCTGATATACTGCTCCTCTGCTTTTCAATAAAGAGTAGCAGAACAAAAAATACCAGCTTCCTACTCTTCTGTCGTTTTTCATGGGATTAAGACCGTAGAAAGAAGGCGGCTTTTGCATCAGGAGAGCACAAAATGATCAGCTTCAACCTACGTACAAGAGTAATTTGATGAAACACACAGTTTCTCAGACTTAAGAGTCTGGATTGAAAAATAATCTACCAGAAAACCTAGGTAAACATGCAAATGGGATTCTTTTAAAAACCACATTTCTCACTCAATCTGTGTGTGGTGCTACGCAGAATTGTAAAGCATGTGGTTAAATTCCAAGTCACCGCTGATATTCCAGTTCAAATAAAGTTTTGAAACTACAGATTTACTATTTTGAGCTAATTTTAGTTGTCCATCTTTAAAATTCAGAGTATTAATGCATGATTTTAAGAGGTAACTACCAGAGAAATCTTAGTACTCACTTGAAAAGAAACTGAGTATGTATAAGCAATTTTTACTTCTCCACTAGCCTTATTATTTATATCCATAGGTACTCCTGAGCAGTCGGGGTTGTCTGGATTAGTGTGCTTGTAACTGCAGGAAGAAAACACACAAAATGAAAGCTGCTTCACTGACAACACTCTTAAGAAAGAATTCATTCATCTTACAAAAGCATATCAAGCATTCTTCCCTTAAATATAGAAATTGTTCTTAATGTCTCAAAAATTTCAGAACTCGTAAGGAAGGTATCATAAGCTCAGGACTTTTTGAAACTTGAACTTTTTAAACAAGAGTTATCTCTTCTAAAATGAAAAATATAGAGAGCACAGTCTCTAAAGCAGCATACCAGAAATGAAACAGGTCTGAGTACTGCTAAGAACTCCAAAACACTCAAAAAGTTACAACACCAGAATTACTAGCTTCTGTAATAAAAGAATACTTTCAACTGAACCAACGATGCCACAAGTTCAGTTATAAGACGAAAAGAAAAACAACATGCTAAGAAATAATACAACAGATATCAGTTTTGCAAAAGCCACATAAAACACCAAAACAACTGACAAGTATATCTGTGAAATCATTCTATTCAAATCCTGATTGTTGAAGACATGAAATGTTGCACTTCAATTACGCTTCCATCAGGTACTGGTGGAACATCCAATACAACACAAATGTCCCTCAGTTGGGAAGTGAGGGTTCTACGTGCACTACACACCCCCCACACCCCACCAATACTTCCAGGTTTTATTTTATCTTTTCTTGGCCCAAACAGGAAACAGTTCACCAAGATCCACTGAATTCATAACAAAATCACATTAGAGTGTCCTACACTACACTACATCTAATCTACAGGTCACATATCTGAAAAACTTCTGACTACCAGGAGGTCCCCAGATCAAAGCAAATATCTTGGGATGGATGACTTTTTGATGAAAAATTACTTCCGAATACTAACCTTTTTGGTTCAAGTTTAGCAGCAACTAGTCTTGCTCCTAGAGCTTCATTTTCCACAACATGGTAATATATTTTTATGTCAACATGGTTGAAAATATAAAAGGTATCTTTATCATGGAATTCTGACTGCAATGATAAAAGATGACATTAAACAATCAAAAAGATATAGACATCTAAAAGCCTTAGGCAGAAGTTTACATAACACAGATTGCATACCATTTTCTGTCAAGTTCTCCTACAGTATGAATGTGAGATTCTGTGAATACAAAGACAGTAAAGTGCATCCCTGCATTAAAAAGACAAGCTAGAAAAGTTAATGCTAAGAACAGTCTACTATACCTGAAAAGTAGAAAAATGAATTTAAAGTATTTATAAAATATATTTCTGTAACTGAAGATGTCCTATTTTATTTAAGTAGCAAACTGAATAGATAACTGTGACAACAGAACCTTCCAAGACAAACAACGCAAATAAATGCTCTCTGTGACAGAACCACCCTGACATTTGAAACCAAAGATGCACAGGGATGAACTGCATGCAGCAGCCAGGAATGCTAAATACAAACCTCAGGTGAAGGGAAACATTGCTTTGGAATTTAGTCAGTAAAAGAGGTTCTCAAATCACCAGCTGTGATTTAACAGCTATGTCTACTGAAACTCAATTAGTACCTCTTAAGGGCTCTATCCCCACCCTTTCCACCCTAATTATAAGAATAGTTTTATAAATCTCCTTCAGTTACCTCTTCAAGGCTTATTTTCTCTTTATTAAAAGCAAGTATTTAAATAAGATTAAAAGAATACTGACAGATTACATATTTGATCATAAATGCATCCATTCATATAGAGCCTCTAAAACCAATTTATTATGGAGGCAAGGAAACAAAACTGGAAATTGCGGAAACTGTTGTCTTTGGTAAGATCTATTAAGTAAAACCAGCCATTCTGAAAAAACCAAACGCTATTCCAAGTTCTTATTGACCTCTCCATGGAGGAGGTCTCAGATAATCTAAAGACCTCCTGGACTTTCTACAGCATTCTTATCCCCTGCTTTCAGTGCATTTATCCGGACCTCCACCACCTAATCCAATAGATCTACCAGAGGAGAATTTTGTTAATGCAGAAATCTTACCTTATGCCTTCTTCCATTAGTTCCCAGTTTTAGGGAAGGAATCCTTCAAAAAGTATTAATTTCTGCACAGTTACAAACATACCTATGCAAATCTGATACCATGAAAACACTTCTATCCCACAGAAATGTAAAGTTCAAGTGCTCAAATATTTCAGCTTCTTTGGTAATGAAGATAACGTGCTTTCCTTCACCTTTACCCTTCACATGTACTAAATGATATGCTATGCATGTTCATCCCTTGATCTTTCAGAGCCCTTCTGTATTCCACAGCATAAGAGACAAGGTTCTTAGGCTTAGATCAGGATTTCAAATTGTGGTACTTGCAGAGATATCAAAACACTTAGTTGGTTTTGGGCCACACGGGTTCTCAAGACAGCAAGGACTTTCCATAGAAACATACATAGGAGAAATGCCAGTCTTTAAATTAGTAAAAATGGGATATTAAAAATATATATAATTGCATAAACATACGTTAATAACACAGGCATCTTTTGGACGGCCATCTTCAGTAATGTAACAGCCAATAGGAAAACCAGGATTGCAGAACCTCTGGCCATCTTCCACATCATAACACCAGGTCACAGGCATGTTGTCCACAATCCTGTAAATGGCAGTGACATTTGACAATTTTTCAAAATCATAGAATCAGTTGGGTTGGAAAGGACCTCTGAGATCATCAAGTCCAACCCTTGATCCACTACCACCATGGTTACTAGACCATGGCACTAAGTGCCACATCCAGTCTCATCTTAAAAACCTCCAGGGATGGTGAATCCACCACTTCCCTGGGCAGCCCATTCCAATGCCTGATTACCCTCTCTGTAAAGAATTTCTTCCTAAACTACACAGTGTAACGGAAACAACACCAGATTAACATTAATCTAACTCTGCTAACATTCATTATTCGTAAATTAACTAAAAGAATAATACTTCTTTCACATCTTAACCCATGGAATTCCACTGATTGCCAATCCAGTTTCCAAACAAGTTACGAGCATGTAGCTCTTCAACTGAATCTATTCTATTCACTGGACTCTTTTCTGAAGTCCCCTTACAGAAATAGCCCAGGCAGAAAAGTCCCCCACTCCAAAGTCACAACAGTCTAACATTTCATTATTTTGTCATTAAAAAATGGCCAAAATCATTACTAAACCAGCTAAAATTTATTTCAAGTTTAAGACAAAGCACAAAATAATAAAAAAGTGTGCATCACATATTATTCATTGTCCAGCTTCCTCATTGCTCTTCCATTGCAAAATACATTTTTCATGGCACTCATCATTATAACCACTAGGCTATTAATGTTAACAGCTACCTGATAATACCTCATTAGATACTTCCAAATACCTAATTAAACACAGGAATTATGACTTTAAGCAACAAAACCAAAGAACTATCTAGTCTGTTGCATATTGGAACAGTCTCTAAAGTAGCACTACTTTTTAAAGCACCCCAACAGATGCGGGTAAAGAGTGGTACATGCTGCCTTTGTTCACACAACAGAGAGAGATCTGCATCATCCCTACCATTAGCTACGCAGCAGAAATAGGTAGCACTGTTCTTGGCTTATACTGACACAACAGAAAAGGTGAAGATACCCTACAAAAACAGTTTCCAGATTCTCAGGAGATTCCATAGACTATCACAGCTGCAAGCAGCAGCAGCACCCACCAGTTCCTAACTTCACCATGCTACTACAGGGTACAGTTAAGGTACTAGTTAGGAGCCATTCCAGATGCAGATTGATTACATTTGGACCATACTGTATGGGGCCAACGGTATGAGGTTCAACAAGGCCAAGGGCTGGGTCCTGCACCTGGGTCGCACGTGGTGGTTTGAAAAACCTTCTCTCTGAGGTAGTAATGGTTTGTCCCACTGATAACTCTGGACCAATCAATAGTCCACATGCGCCCTGTGGAAATTACATACCCACAGAAATGGAAGAGAAGGTGGTGAAGATCGTTTAGAAGGTGGGTAGTCATGATCTGAGCCAGGAGGAAGCAGGGGGTCAGTGAGCCCCTCTGGGGGCCAAGGGCCCCCAGCCCCCAGCTGAGGCTACGGGAGACCTGGTATAGTGTCAAAGCTGGTCCCGTAATCAAGAGCTGGAAGAGTTTCCTTACTGTCAGCAGCAGCAGAAGACACTGAAAGCGGCAGCGGAGCAGTCCTGAACAGAGACAACGGTGGCTAAAAGCCAAAAAGATAGTCAGTAGCAATGAGATAACGTGAAGCTGGCTGAAAGATGCAGAGATGTTCCTGCAGGAGGGAGAGCTGGCAACAAAACAGAGGAAAACTCAACAGAGCTGTTTTGGGGTAAGACTGTATCACTTTCCCAAAACCCAGAGACCTCCTGAAGAGGAGGGGTGGACTTCTAAACCCTTACGGAGTCGCAAAATGCAGCAGCAGCTAGAGAGAGAGGGAGAAAGGAGCTGAAAAACTCGGAGTCGTCCTGAGAGCTGAACCAGGACGGAATGCGGAGGAGGTGGCCTTGACCCCGCTGCTGCTGCTACCATACTGGCAAGCTGAGACAGAGCAAAGGAGCTCTGGTAAGACTGAACTGAAAGCTGCCTTAAATGCTCTAGCCCAAGAGAAGTGAAGGTCTCCAAGGAAAATCCCCCGAAGGCTTGGGCTCGGAGTTGGAATTTCCACAAAGTAAGAACAAAAATCCTGACTGCCATACTTAAATCTGCTGCCTCAGAAAAATGAAGGACACTAACCAGTGCCACAAAAAGCTGAAATGAAGGAACTGTGGCCTGAGGAGTGACAGAAAGACTTTTTTCTTTTCTTCTTAGACTTTTATTGAAGGAAAAGAGGAATTTAATTTAATGTAAATATATATATGTATGTAAATAAACCATTGTAAATATTTTCCCCTTCCCCCAATATCGAATAGTTGTGTTTTGTCTGAAAACTCTCCACATGAGGTGAGGAAGATATCAAGTGCATGCCATCACTAAACCCTCTCACAGGGGCAAATTGTGGGAGGGGGCTTGAACTTAGAAATTGGATTCTTGGGAGTTTCAAACCACCACAGTCGCAACAACCCCAGGCAGTCCTCCAGGCTGGGGGCGGAGTGGCTGGAAAGCAGCCTGGTGAAAAAGGAGCTGGGGGTGCTGGTTGACAGTGGCCGAACATAAAACAGCAGTGTGCCCAGGTGGCCACAAAGGCCAATGGCATCCTAGCCCTGTATCAGAAATAGTGTGGCCAGCAGGACTAAGGCATTAATTCTTCCCCTGCACTTGGCACTTGTGAGGCCACACCTTTGAACCCCGCATCCAGTTCCGGGCCCCTCACTACAAGAAAGATATTGAGGTGCTGGAGCATGTCCAGAGAAGGGCAATGTAGCTGGTGAAGGTTCTGAAGCATAGGCTTAGGAGGAGCAGCTGAGAAAGCTGGGGGTGTTTAATCTGGAGAAAAGAAGACTCAGGGGAGACCTTATACCTCTATACAACTACCTGAAAGGATATTCGAGGTGGGGTTGGTCTCTTCTCCCAGGTAACAAGCGACAGGACGAGAGGAAATTGCCTTGATTTGTGCCAGGGGAGGTCAGATTGGATATTAGGAAAAATTTTTTCACTGAAAGGGTAGTCAGGCATTGGAACAGGCTGCCCGTGAAGTGCTGGAGTCATCAACCCTGGAAGTATTTAAAAGACATCTACATGTGGCACTTTGGGACATGGTTTAGTGGTGTACTTGGCAGTGTTAGGTTAATGTTTGTATTGGGTTTGTGTGGCAAGATTTTAGTTGGCAGGGGGGTACAGAGGTAGGTTTCAGTGAGAAGCTGCCAGAAGCTTTCCCTATGTCTGATAGAATCAGTGCCAGCCAGCTCCAAGGCAGACTCACCACTGGCCAAGGCCGAGTGGTAGCACCTCTGGGTTACCCTTAAGCGACTATGGCAGCACCTCTGGGAAACAGATTTAAGAAGGGGGAAAAAACCTGCAAGGGTCAACCCACTGCACAGCAGGACTCAATGATCTTAAAGGTCTTTTCCAATCTAAACAACTCTATGATTATATATTTGAAATTTTACTTCCATAATGTATGCTAGAGAGAACTTTTGCTTTTGTTAGTATTTTAATTTCACAACCAAACCCAGGTAAAACATTAACATATTGCAAGTAAGTTTGGCTGGGGTAAAGGCTTTCCCTTGCATCTTCTGCAGCAAAGACATACTGAGCTGCCTTCAAGCAGCAATGCTGGAGCAAATTGATAGTTTAAGCACCAAATCATTTTTCACAGTTAATCTTCAAATTTAAAATGACTTGAAGAGATTATACATGTGGAGCAAAAATGCTATTCAACAGTGCTCTTATATGTCTCTCAAGAACATCTGGTGATGAACATTGTCAGCCAAGATATCAGCATAGCTGTTGAGTCCAATTCAGTCTGTCAATTCCTAATCTTATTAAGTGGCTTTTAAACCTTAAAAGTAGGTTTGCACCATCTGTGTTCCCTGGGAATTTCATGATAAATTGAAGTTGGATAATAAACCTCTATTAAATCCTTGCTTATGCTACCTTGTTGATCCCTGTTCAACATACCTCTGTACCATACTCCTGGAGCATGTATCATTATTCACAAAATCCAGCCACTGCCACTTTGTGAAGCTAAGGCTAAGGAGGACTAACAGCCATAAACAGGGATTTTTCATGCCACTGGTTCTAAAATTTTAGGGCAGTGGGCCTAGCGAAAAAAAAAATAGTAGAAATGCCATTAAAAGGACTAAGAATACCAGAAATACCCTAAATTTCAAGGGAAGGTTTCACACTGAAAAATAGAACTATATCTTACTTAAATCTCAACAGTCATATCAAGTTACCTATACTGGCTAAAAATATTACTTAAATACACTAAATATATCTGTAAAACAATTTAATCTATGGGGGAAAAAAACCCAAACAGTCTGAAGAATTTTCTGTGTGATTAGTTTTACAAAGTTCTATTTCAGTTTCTATCAGCTTAAGCTATGGGTTTTCCTAAAAAAATTAATTTATTTCAAGTATCATAGCTTTGGGAAATTATTTTTAATTTATAAACCAAGACATACACAAACTTTTAAAGTTGAAGCTTTAAGCTTTAAGACCCACATGCATCACTAAAATTCAAAGTGGTGTAAATATTATAAATATATGCAGTATTTAACAGGAATATAAACCCAAGCCCAGCATGTCTGAAGCTCTATTTATTTTAGCATTAGCCATTTACACTTCAAATCCCTGCAACAGTAACTACCTTTCAGAGTTTCTTTTATTACTTCTTTGCTCACCTACCCAAACATATTGCTATTGCCTGTGAACCCTTCTGACCTAATCTATCAATTTCCTACAGGACTAATTTCAAGAGATTCCCAGAAATATTTACATTGGTGAGCCATAGTTTATCCCCACAAAGGGATATCCCATATCAGTTCCCAAGAGCAGTAGAAAATGCACTTGCTGCCTTTCCAGCATGGGTGGCTGTTACAAAATTGAGGAAATAGAATGTGACATTACAGAAAAACAGTTAATGACAGTGGCAATATTCAACATTTCACCTGCATTTTTACTAATATATTCAGACAGTTTTAATCTAATTAGATGAAGACTGAAATGTTTGTTCCAGAAAGGCAGGAAGGACATATTGGAATTGGGGTATACCTATGGTAAACACTGGTTAATGATGCTTATGTATTCCTTGCAAAAACATGCCACAGGAACTTATGCCCAGGTTGTTCCTTTTATCCTTGCACCTGAAGGCTGCTGTTAGCAGAGCAAACCAACATGCAACACACTAAACAAACACTGATAGCGTGGTTGGGTATTTCCAACATCAGGACCGAGCCTGCTGGTAAACATTTTGCAGCTCTTGGATGTGGGTGCAGAGCACATGGCTACATCCCAACTGAAAATCTCCATGAGATTCAGCACACACATTCAGCCTTGCCCCACCCTTAATGACCATGGGAAGAGGACCTCAACGTCCAAACAGAAACAGAGCCCCAAGAGGCTCCAAGGTGACTCAGATGGTTACAGAGGGACTCAGAGAATAGGAAAGGACCAAGCGTTTATGTGTTCCTCAAGATGATTTCATTAATTAAATTTTCATTGTCCACCTTTCCCTTTCATATCCTAGAAGACAAACAAACATTGCATAAAACTCTTTCAGAACCACTGATCCTGTTTCCTGGACACAATATTTGAAGGGGAGTGCAATGGTTCTCAAGGAAACCAAAGACAACATAGCAACAGAATAGAAGTCCCTTAAGACTTTTCTCAAGCTAAGGTAGGACTAACTTCTACATTTACAGGTGCAAAGAAATAGTATTTTACAGTAAGCACAAAGCTTTGTGTTCGGAAACAGATTAATTTCCATTATGCCTGGTGTTTATCCTCCAGGTAAAAGAAGTATTTTTATGAAGGCAACAAACAAAATCTGCAAAACCAGAAGGGGAAATATATTCAGTGCAAATATCTAGTGTTAAATCTGTATTAATTTGCAAATAAAAAATTATAAACTAAAAAAATTTATCACCAACATACTAGACTAACCAATCTATGAATTTTGATACCAACTTACCAATGATGTTGATAATTCAGTAGCATACTTTTTTTCAAGAAGTCTAATTTCTGTTTATCTTCTGGCTTTGTGGTATCATATGTTTTTGTACAAACAGATTTACATGTCTCCTTCTTGTTGAATGTGAACTAAGAAGAATGAAACACATATAAGCAATAAGGTTGTAACAAATTTTGTCTTATTTCAGTATTTAACAATTTCCCCTATGCATTTAATTGTCTGTACTATTATAATAAAATCACCTAACAAACTACCAAGACTAGGTATATTAATCCTGCATAGGAGGTTTTTATATTGATGTATATAAAACCCTCCTGTGCTCATTGTAGGAGCCCTGCACCAAGAGTTCCTTGTTACTGACTAAAACATGTTTTCTGCCATGATTTACCACACAAGTCATTTGACCTCAGAGCAGCAATGCTGTCACAGGCAACTTCAACTGATAACTTTCTCGCCTACTGCCCGTGGGACTGAACCTGAGAGCTTCAGTCACCAGATAAGACAAGCTGGCTAACACCATTTCTAATTCTTCCATTTTATGGATCCAGTATTTTCAGATATGGTTCCAAGAAACAGCAGTGCTGAGGAGCAATAATAAGGTTTTGTCCAGTTCCAAAGAGAAAAGACAACCTCTGCACCATTTCAGCCTACAACTCCATGGTGCAAAGCATATAGTTACAATTAGATTAAACTGAGAGATTTCTATTATGTGGAATTTCAGATTTTGAAGGTCTTTCAGATAAAGCCCTCCTGAAAATGTTCTCCAAGATTCTTATCTCCTCTGGTTACCTTTGAACATACACATTACCAAACACCCCCTGACAGAGAACAAACCCTGTAAGGAGACGGTTCTATCCTCTCTCCAAACAATACTTGGCCAAGGTTTTCAGAGGGCCGTTTCTTTCCTTCTGCTTGACAAAAATCAAACCTGAATTAGAGAAAAGATACAAAAATTAATAAAATATTCTCAGCTGCAAATAATGTTCCCTAATCATCACCTACATCACAGCCTTCCTTGTAATCAACAGTTTCCTCCTTTAAACTGTAAAAGCAAAGTGTGAAAATTGCACGGTTTGAAAGTAAACCAAACAAAACAGAACCAACAATCAAATCTCATAATCGGCTATTTCAGAATAGTGTAGCATAAAAGTTTCCTTGAGTAATTACAAGTTTCCCATTTCAATAGGAATTTCAGCCAAAATTTAAACCTTTACATAGAGTTTCATGATGACTGTGAGAAAAAAGCATGCAGGCCAGATTCTTGGGGCAGGCAGGGGACGTGATAATAGCAAAAAAAACCACCAAAAAAACCTACACACAGACAGCTCCCTTACAACAAGCACTATTAAACAGGTTATTGCAGTTTTATTCACCAACACATTTCACAGCACATCCTCCAAGTTTTTCCAGTCTATTTTTAAGTATATCACATTTGTGTTCACTAAAGTATAGATATAATCCGTGTTTAATCTCTTCAATATTAACAGTCAAAATATTCTTTGAAGCAAAAACTTTACCTAGTTGTACCAGGCACTGATACATTTTGTTTGCTCCTATGATGTGTACCAAGAAAACATTTAACACCTCATTAAGATAATTGATGGGATGTTCACACCTCATAACCACTTTAACTCAGCTGGCTATAGGCTACTAAAGACAGCAGTAATACTTTGATCTACAAAATGACAACTAATGCAGAAAAGTGAATACTATATATAAATATATATATATACACACACATTTTAATCTTAAATTACACTCAAGCAGTGATTCAACCTACATGAGGGCCTATGAATCCATGCACTACTTCTAAACTAAGAGCAAAGACAACTGAGAAGGAAGTAATGTACTGATGTTAATAATTCAGTATCATACTTCTTTCAAAAAGTCTAATTTCCGTTTATCTTATTAACACCTCTCTATTCACTGATAGTTCTATTTTTGCAAACTTATGGTAACAAAATAAATAGGCATTCCTCAGAGGCAAATGACTGTAGCAAGATACAGATAAAACTTTTAGATAAACTAAATCCGTCTTTTTGCAATAACTTACAACCAAAACAACACAAACAGAATAATGTACTTACGCGGTATATTCGTAGGGAAGGACAGACTCTACAGAGTCAAGCCTGTTCACAAACAGCTCGATTCCAGACTGAAAGAGTAGAGATAATCAGCAGTTATACTAAAGCACTCCTTCAATTCTCAGGGATATATAAAAATAGGTTTGTTTGAATAAGATAAAAGGAAAGTTGGAAATGTAAGACATGTAATTGTACATCTTGGAAGTGTAATGAACTGTATCTGCTGAGAACATAAGTAAAACCATCACAAAAGCAGTGACCACATGACAAACTTGCTTTAGGGCTAACAACCACTCAAACTACAAGACAGCAAGGAATCATGCACAAAGATAATACAGTTAGTACAGTTGCCAGTGTTTTAGTTTTACGTACCATGTTAGAGCTATATTAGTCATCACCATAACTTTTGTGTAATAAAAGTCTTAAAAGAACACGAATAAAAGTACAGATAAGATCAGTACTTCTTCCTGTAATTAAGGTACTCTGCAATTTTATCTATGTAGTAGATAATTTTAACTATGTTTTCCAGCTGAAAACTGACCTATGAGAATTTAAACAATCTTTTCAGATCGATACACTACTTCAAATTTCAACAGAAGCTCTTTCCAAAGAGAAGACAAAGATTTAACTTATAAAAGTTTTTCAGTAACTCTACCAACTCTTGAGTAAGAACCCAAAATTCAGTCTGCTCTGTTTCTGACTACTTTGGTCTATACACATTAATTACAGACAGGGAAGCCTGCTGCTATGGAAAGGGAGAGCTCTTTTACTCTTCCCTCTTAGTCTCAAAATCCCTTCCCTTATTCTAGCCCCACAGTCCCAATGTATTTCAAGTGTTTATCTTACACTGGTTTTGGCAGTTATCTGCTTGCACGGTAAACCACTTCAACTGGCTAAAACAGCAAAAGACTTACCCCAAAAAATTTTAAAGAGCAGTTCTTAGTAGCACAGCAAGTTGTCCTCATTTCAGCTGGGATAGTTAATTTTCTTCCTAGTAACTGCTACAGTGCTGTGTTTTTCATTAAGTATGAGCATAATGTTGATAACACACTGATGTTTTAGTTTTGGCTAAGTAGTGCTTACCCTAGTCAAGGACGTTTCAGTTTCCCATGCTTTGCCAGTGAGGAAACGCACAAGAAGCCAGGAAAAGCTGACCTGCACTCGCTAAAGGGCTCTTCCATATCATAGAACATCGTGCTCAGTATATAAACTGGGGGGAGTTGACCAGGAGCCACTGCTCCCTGCTCAGGGACAGGTTGGGCATCGGTCAGTGGGTGGTCAGCAACTGTACTGTGCATCACTTATTTCTCTTGGGTTTTATTCCTCTCCCTCTGCCTTTCACTTTTTCATTAAAGTAATTATTGTTATTATTATGGATACTATTATAATTAGTATTATCAGTATATTTTATTTTGTTTCAATTATTAAACTCTACTTATTTCAACCCACAAGTGTTTACTTTTTTTCCCCCGATTCTCCTCATCCCCCCAGGGGCAGTGGGGAGTGAGACAGCAGCTGCAAAGTTCTTAGTTGCCAGCTGGAGTTAAACCACAACAGAAGTTGAGCTGTCTTACTGTGTAATCAAGAGCTGAAGAGCAAAAGGAAGATGAGTGCCCTCAAGAACAAGACCTCTCCCTTTCAATAAGAAGTCATCTATTTTCTCACCAACAGAAGAGCTTTTCGTCCCTATGAAAATTCACTCAAGTTTAGACAAACCAAGAAATTCTGGAGGAAAGCAAAAAAAAAAAAAAAAATGGAATTGTTCACCTCTGTGTGTAGCTCAGATACTTCAGTCAGGTACTGTATTTTACCAATATACCCTAGCTGTTCTTGTACAAGTCAGGATGCAGCTCTGTGAGAGGCAGGCAGCTGTGAGCTCTTAGGTTGACTAAGTGAAGACACACCTTAGGGCTCCTCTTTCACCCCCCCAGCCATGCAGACCTGCTGCTCACCTCTGGGTAATGCAGGCTTGGTGTAATTCTGTGAGCCACGTCAACTTCCTAACACTGCAAAAAGCTGGACTGGCAAAAAGTTGGATAGTTTCCTGCCATGTTAATAAGCTCAAAAAAGGATATAACAAGTAACACAGCTGGGTCAGCACAGAGGGCAGGAACACGTTGCCCAGGGGAAGACAGGAATGAAATCTCTCACTCCCAGCAGCAGGGAATTAGACTGCCTCAGCTGGTCACAGAACCATGGCCTCAGATTAGCTGTTTTTCATTGGAGAGGATTTACCTGAATGCTCCAATTTTTCATAAGAAGTATATGCATTCCTGCAGATCAGCATATTTGATAATTTCCCATACAACAGCAAGTATCCTTTGAAGCCATCAGTATTTTTTTCAACTAAGTAAGGATTCTTAATCTTCAGGCAAGAATTACTATTTCAGCCTGCACAGATCACATTCCATTTCTGATGATATTCCAACCAAAACCACGGAAAGTAGCCAAATTGAGTTTGCCCAAGCAGATTAGCAGGCAACTTGAAAGAAGGGAAAAAAGTCATGAGTCTCATCACTCTTGTGCTGCTACCTACAAGCTCCATTAACAGCATCCCATCCCTTCTCACCAACACAGGACAGGAGATCCACAGGGATCATGATAGCTAGAGTATCATTTAGAGATCTGGTATGTGGATTTAAGTCCTCAAGGCAGAGAAAAATTCACTGCTATTACTGGCATTGCAATCAACAGTGACAACTGCAAGAACTCCGTGAGAACATGTGAAAAAAGACGGCTGTCCAGGAAAGCTCAGTTTTATTCACTTATATAAATATTATGATATAGCAATTATGTGACCATCTATTGTTTCTCCTCACCAGACTACATTCTGTTGCAGACTACGTGGAGGGAACCATATGTGAGGAGTGATTTAGACTTCTCCATATGCCTGTGTTTCACTTAGTACGTAAATTGATAAGAGGTGGCCAATATTTGCAATATTACACCTGTTGGGGTGCTCAGTTGCCCACTGATGGCACATTTACATTACCCAAGTACTTCATGTCACATTTATTAAATGATAAATTCTCAGGAGGAGACAAACATTTTGTACACATTATATGAGGAATAAAAATGCAGAGACATCTGAGAAAGGTCACCCCATAGGTGACTCAGGTTGGTTACAAAAGACAGTAGGCACTGTGGCTCACCTGACTTAAAAAAATAAATCTTTTTTCTACAAGCTTAAAACAGGAATAATCCAAACATAGCAATGTTTTTTCGAGGATGTTGTGAAAAAATACAAACTGCAGCTTGAAAGTCTTAGCCTGTATTTGAAGAAAAAACATTCCTTAAGAGGGTACTGTAGCACCATAATAGGTCACCCAGGGAGGAGATGGATGCTCCATGCTTGGATGTTTCCAAGGCTGGCTTAAACAAAGGTAGAGCTGAGCAGACCTAGTGTTTACAACAGTTGTGCTTCAAGCATGAGGCTGCGATATGTGACCTCCTCAGGTCTCACCATTTCTGTGGTCCTATAAAAGAATGTCCACAGAATGCTTTACTACTACAACCAAAGCACCTTCATTACATGTTTGGCTTATTACCTAATCTGTTGATTCAGGATAGCAAATGGATAAAGTAAGCACATTTACCAAAAGCATACAGTTTAAACAGGCTCATATTCTGGAGAATCACAGACCAGTGTTTCATGTACTGCAGGAGCTGAGAGCTCAGAAAGTGCAAGACAGCCACTTTCCACAGCAGTAAGACCATGGATCATTAAATTGACTGGTCTTGAACTTTCTCATTCAAGTATTAAAGAACAGTCTGGTGTAATCTCCATCACAGCAACAGCAAAAAACTTCAAAACGTGCCCCAAGGCAGCAAAGACTATTTTAAGTACAGACCCCTGACCCACCGACATCCACCAAACAAGTAATCGGGTTATGTGAACTTTGCTTCTTACTTCTGCAAGCATAAAACCAAGTTTAAGCTTCACTTGAGACTCTGGGGCCTAGAAGCCCCTACAGTTCAGGTCCCGGCTGCCCGGAAGACAGAGCAAAGGAAAGCGTCACTGGATGCTTACTCTAGTTTGCCAGCTGCTCGCAGCCACCAGCTGCTCGCTCCTGCCAAGAACCACACACCCCCCGACACGACCTTCCTTACTCACTGCAGCTTTCCTATAAGGATCTGAAAGGGCCCGAGAGATGAACGGCCTGGGCTTCCTACTTCCCCAACGTGGCCGTAACTCAGGGGGTGAGCCGACAGCTCTCTCCTTCCCTCGGAGGGACCGCAGGCACTTTCCAGCAGGGCCGGAGCTGAGCCAGGAGTCAGGACAGCAGCTCTACCACTCCCCTAGGTCCTCTGTCTCATGAATTTCATTTTCAATGAGCAATGGCCGTAAACTAAAACACAAGAAGTTCCATCTCAACATGAGGAAGAACTGCTTTACATTGACGGTGGCAGAGCAGTGGAACAGACTGCCCAGGGGGGTCGTGAAGTCGCCCTCTCTGGAGACATTCCAAGCCCATCTGGACATGTTCCTATGTCACCTGCTCTAGGTGACCCTGCCTTGGCGGAGGGGTTGGGTGATCTCCAGAGATCTCTCCCAACCCGAACTATCCTGTGAGCGCAGCGGGAACTGGACCACCCTCCGAGCCCCCGCAGCCCCGGCGCCGTCGGGAGCCCCGGTGCGGCATCGCGGAGCGGCTGCGAACGCTCCGGGCAAAACCCACCACGCAGCCCCCGCGCAGGGGAACAACACCGGGGCCGAGCCGCACCCCGGGCGGCCCCAGGGGCCTCCGCTCGGCGCCTCCCGGGCTCACCTTGCACTCGGGTTTCTCCTTGCCGGCCTCGCAGAAGTTGACGGGCGCCAGGCCTGGCAGGTAGAAGGCGGCGGCGGGCGCGGCGGCGGCCGCCAGCACGGCGGCCGTGAGGAGGATCGGCGGCAGGGCCATGGCGGGCCGGGCCCGGCGGTGCAGGGCGGCAGCGGGGCCGCGCCTCCGTCTCTCCCCCCGCGCGCGCCCGCCCTGACGCGGCCGCGCCGCTTCCGGCTTCCCCCTCGCGCGCGCGCGAGACACGTCGTCACCCTCGGCGCGCGGGGCCGCCCGACGGAGCGGCGGGGGGGGGCGGGGCCGGCGCGCGCCGTCTCTTCCGGGGTGTGGCGGCCCCTGTTGCCATGGCAGCGCGGCGCCGTCCCGCCGGGAGCGGCCCGGAGGCAGGGATACCGGGAATGTGTTAGCAACAGCTTGCCAGCAGGCCGAGGGAGCTGATCCTGCCCCCTCTGCTCAGCCCTGGTGAGGCCACTTCTGGAGTGCAGTGTCCAGCTCTGGTCTCCTCAGTGCAAGAGAGACGCGGAGCCCCTGGAGTGGGTCTAGTGGAGGGCAACAAAGATGATGAGGGGACTGGAGCATCTCTTTTACAGGGATAGGCTGAGAGACCACGGCCTGTTCAGCCTTGAGAAGAGATGACTGAGAGGGGACCTCACACTGACTATAAGTGTCTGAAGGGAGGGTGCCAAGAGGATGGATCCAGGCTTTTCTCAGTGGTGTCAAGCAATAGCACAAGAGGCGACGGGCAGAAACTGATACACAAGAAGTTCTACCTGAATATGAGGAAGAACATCTTTACTGTGCGGTTGACCGAACACTGGAACAGATGCCCAGAGAGGTTATGGAGTCTCCCCCACTGGAGATACTCAGGAACCCTCTGGATGCAATCCTGTGCCATGTGCTCTGGGGTGACCCTGCCTGAGCAGGAAGGTTGGCCCAGGTGACCCACTGAGGTCCTTTCCAGCCTGACCTGTTCAGTGTTTCTGTGAATGTCCACAGGTGACAGGAGCAGCATCCAGCAGCTGTTTGGGACTCCTCGCCTGGGCGGTCCCAGAAAGGCCTGAGCCCACTGATCCCGGTTAGGCTGCACTGGCTTTGTGCCTGTCCAGCGGTCCTTGCTCTTTCTAAAATAAATCTTGTCTTTTTTAAAATAAATTTTGTCTGGGTTCTTTTTGTGTTTTTTTTTGTTTTTTTTTTTTTAGTTCTCAAGGGTTTCACCGGGAGGAGGGATCTGCCGCACCCAGCCACTCATGCCAACACCCTTGAGTTCCCTACGGTTTGCAATCCAAGAGTTTCTAAGTGTGAAAGGGGTTATTTGAATATAAAGTTAATTTCACAGCACTGAAATAAAACACAAGCTTCCTCAGTGGAATATGATTGGAGTCTGAAAAGGGGAGGGGTAAGGAGGCTTATTTTTTACAAAAATATGAAAACTTTCATGCAAAATGTAAACCAATCTCTTTCAAATAGATAATCCAGTCTCTATTAGTCACTCCTCTTCCCATAGGCCCCTGGGGGGAAATGATGACTGACACAGCTAGGCAGGGAGCAATCGCCCCTGAAGGCTGGGTAGTCAAGGGGGCAGGATGGTCTCCAAACCCAGGTGGTGCGTGGCCATGGCAGGTTATTGCCCACAACAGACTTGGAGCAAACAACATCCCTGTCTTTTTTTTTAGTTCGCAAGGGTTTTGCTATGGACAACTCTTCACTGTTTTCAAACTGAGCTCTCAGGTGAGACGTACCTGCTGGCTGAGTGGAGCCGGGGAGAAAACAGACAGACAGGTAGGTGTTGGCTGTGGTTGACTCCCATGTCAACTGAATGTTCAGAACAACCCGAGTCCATGTTACCTCCATTTCACCAATGGCTGCCGTCCTGTGGCACAATCTACTGAAAAAAATCCCAACCAAAAAAAGAAACAAACCTATAGAAGGGGCAGACATAAAAAGTCTGTTTTGATAAGGTAGAAAAGGACATTGCTCAGATTCTCATTTCACCTTTCCCTGCTTCCTAATATTTTCCATCAGTGTGAGTTTGTGCAGCTTCAGAAACACCCTCTCACGAAAAACTATATTTATAAATGTTGCAGCATTTCCACTAATTTCCTTGATTCTCAGAACATGTTTTATTTCCTTTCTTCTATTTACTACAGGGTTGGGGGAACACACCTGTTGCTCACACGATCCTATATGTAGCCAAAGTCTTTAGGCAGCTAAGGTGTTGCCTAAGGTCTGTGTCCTGCAACACAATATTCCAGTGCCTGAGAAAGCACAAAGAGAGATACCAGGCTACAGTGGCCAACCTGTCTAGGGCAGGGTGAAGCTTCAGGTGGGTCAATTCACACAGCATCTGACTAGATAAAGGGTTGAGCATCTAAATACCTAGGCCACATAATGTAGTCTTTAGGTGAGATAATTGTAATAAATTTTCATATAGTTTCTACATTACACAAGCCATTCTTCAAGTTTGAGATGAATGCATGTTAATTTATAGCATATACATTAGATATTTTTGAACTCTCCATATATTTAAAATTTAAGTTGTTCATCTACCTTTCTCATTCCAATTCCTACTTGTCTCATCCTGTAGATATCCTAAGAGCACAATTATAAGATCAAGCCTTATGACAAGCACAGCTGGAGAAGAAATCCCAGTTCCCTCTTTTTATTTAAAATTACTCATGGTTAGGATAATCAGGTTGTAAATGACCCAAGTTCAGTTTCTTTTCTGCCACAAGGGAGTTCAAACATATCTCCCATTTCCCAGGTTAATATTCCAAGCAAATTACTTTTGTGGGCCTAATTCCATTCCTTCGCATGAGAGAATATTTAAAAGCATTTGCCCATTTAATCCTCTTCTTCCTTGAGAACGCTCCAAAAACTGCACAATGGGTAGGAGTTGTGGTGTATTTTGTGATCTGCTTAAATCTCTCCTTTTACTATGCCTTTGTGACTGCCAAACCTGCTGACTCACATCCATTTTAAGGGATGCTCTGCCACTTGGTCCAAACAGCATTTCAGTGGATGTGGTGCCATATGCTGTGATGCTCCCTCCTCTCTACTCTGCAAAGGTGTTGTGGAAAGACCATTTGTAGGCTGTGTTATTCTGGAGCAACTATAACAGTGGGTTATAATCCCAGGAATAGCCATGGTCCTTGAGATCTAACTTGGGGCTGGGCAAAACCCATCTTCTCTAATTTAATGAGAACTTCAATGGTACTTTGCTTGGTAATTTCTCTTCTTAAATTCCCCTGCTATGGGTTTTATAGCCATAGGTTACAGGTCAGGGTGTGTGGTTTTAGTACCGGAAGAACAAGTGCCACAGGTTTTTATCATCAGAAATTCCAAGGTTATGTGAGACTGTGAAATAAAACACACAAAAAAAATATTTTTTTCAGACACTAATGAACCAACAGAAGCCAAAGCAAAAGAACAGCCTGGGTTTTTTTCCTGATAAATTCTTGTGATAAGAAAATATGAAGATAAGAATATAGAGGCCAGAAACTGCTGGGAAAGTAAGTGTCACTCCTTGAAAAGTTTTACCCTTCTTTTTATCAGAAGCTGTTGTGAACAACTTTTGCTATTCTTGCGGTGGTTCCACCTTTTGCTGCTCATATCTGGTCTCCAAGGGGTGCCACCTTCGTTTGAGGATTCACAGCTCCCACGGTTCAGTTCTTCATTTCAAAGTCTTAAAAGTCCCTTGTATCCTACAGCTCAGGGGCTAATGCCTTCTCCTGGCATATTCCCTCCTCTGCCTGAAGGCACTGTAACCCGCTTTTCTCACTATAGCGCCTTAGCAGGCAAGCTGTGGGGCTGTTCCACTTGCTGTGGAACAGATCAATAATCCTTGGTGCGGCAGCTGCAAGCACACAGTTGTTTCCTCCACTACAGGTTTTACAAGCACAGGTTACAATTCAGTTACAATTTTAGTACCAGAAGTGCAAAATAATAGTCTGCTGCATAATGTTTAGGGTGCTAACTGGATACAACTAACATCCACTTTGCTGCTAATTGTCATTTCAACTTTTTTTTCTTTTATTATAAACTATTTATTTGCAGCCTTGAACCGGAATGTCCCCTACCAACTAAAATTCAGAGTTTTGTAAAAAAGTTTTGTCTTTTTCTCTCCTGAGACAACTGGCAATAATAATGACAAATTTCATATTTGTCTTTCATATTTGTGTGGAAATCCCCTGCTGTTGAGTAGCCCCTACAGTGGTAGACTGGCCATTTTTCTATAAAATGAGAAGTAAGGATGAAGATTTCATCAGCTGGAGGTGGAAGCTGAATTAAAGTCCCTGATGGCAGTGCTAACAATCATTGCTCATAATAATTTCTGTTCCTTCCGCAGCAGGAGTATCAAGAGTGTCAAAGAACTTCTCACAGATTAAACAGGTGAAGGATTATGGTTTGTGAAGGCTCATTCTGCTTTGGCCTGAGGACATTTGAACAAAAACGTCCTGCTAAGCATAAGGTACTTCTGCTAGTGATTGAACAACAACCTTTAGGGAGCTTTGAGCCTAAAAACAGAGGGGTCTGCTTTCCTCCTCGGTGGGATGACAGCAGAGCACAGTTACAGGAGAGCTATGGTTCTGTGTCTAAAGTCAAAGTTGAGCACACTGAGTGCCCTAGTCCTTTGTGGATCCAAAGCTTTCATGGCAATAGAAACTTATGATTGACCAGGTTACGTGGGGGAGTGGAGGCATCATATCATCAGCCCACGCAGATGAATGGCAGCATCATCTGTGAGGTACCAGAGCAGAGGTCCTGCTGGTTTGCCTCTTTCTGAAGGCACAGTCCTCCAGCGGGTAGTTGTTGGCCTCCGGCAGCTCAGGACTGCAACCTGTGAATATTCTACAGGGCTTGGTGGCATGTGAGGTGTGCTTCTCCTTCAGGTCAGAGTAGAACTATAGTGTTTCAGGAAAAGCATATATTCTAGTGCAGCAGCCAATTCACTACCTAAGTAAATAGTGCAGCGTTCAGAGTAGTCACAGAGTGTGTAGAACGTCATCTCGTTGTACCATTGCTGACTTTGTTTGGCTTTTGTGACTTGCAAGTCTGGTTTTGTGCCTTTTTTTTTTTTTTTAATCTTTGTTCAGGTGTTAGATCCAGCACTTCCTGTGACTTTATGACCAACTTCAAATTAATGTTTAACATAACTTCTTTCAGGCTTTTGGTATGCTATAGAGGCCTATGTCCTTTTCTCCCTCTGTTTCCTAGGGCACTAGAAATATGCAACTGTCCAATACCTGACTCACCAAATTAAAAAGAGGAACTTACTGAATAAAATAGGCAAAAAAGAGCTCTGTCAGGTAAAAGCAGCTAATGAATTACATCTTAAAGGAAAATATTGAGACTATCACTGTATATTTAAGGCTAAATTAAGCTCAGCTGACTCTTTTGCCCGAGCGATGGGGCAGAGCCTTTGGAGAAATGAGCGTGCTGAGAGGGACATGGCTATGCCTTGCAACAAACACTAACCAGACTCCTCCATGAGGGAGAAGGAACACATGGCACCAGCTAGTGAGGTCTGAGCACCAAGGGCTTTGGGAGCAGCTACATTTATGAGTCTCTCCAGCAGTTGCTATAGGTAAGGTTTCTGTGAGGTCCCTGGTGGGTTTTAAACCAGCACAAAAGGAAGTGTGGGAAGATTGCTGCCTCCCTGGCCCACGTCTCCCATGTTTGGGTCTGGTTCAGGCTGCACCAATTAGAGTGTTCAGCCCTCAGAGTGTAAGAATATAAATGTTTTTAACATCAGTACCAATTATAGGGATTGCAAAGAAACAAACCTTTACACAGAAATATGTTTGTTGATAAAACAAAGAGGAATGCTTCTTTTTATAGCTCTATGAGCCCCAAATCAGTTGAGCTGGTTATCTGTTCAGCAGTGTGCATGGTGATTAATGATTCCACTGCAAGCTGAAATATCCAAGCTTGTTGAAGTTTTCAAGCTTAAATATAACTCCCGGTGGTCACTGTTTCTATCAACTGGGAAAAGAAGAATATATTGTGGGTTTTTTTCCTTCAAGAAGAGACTGATCGGGATCTTTGACAAGAGTAAAACTAGATTTTTTGGGGAAAAAATAATTTAAAAAAAAAGTGTGATCATCTGCTTCTAGCCCATACTTGTGAACACACAGAGAAACACATACACACAGACACATTTGGTTATTAGCAGTTAATCTGCGGTCACATTTCTCAACTATTCTTCCCTAGACCTGTATCCTTCTGTGGCATGATATATTAACACCTGCAATCAGCCACATTGATAAAGGTCTTTACCCAAGACTGGTTGCCGGTGGTGAATCTTGCACGTTTGTAAAGCAAAACACATTTGTGAAATTCAGATTTAGGGAAGCCTGCTGGAACAACACAGTAAAGGCTGAAGAGCTCATTTGGGATGCGTCTGCTGGAAATCTAGACATGACAGTATTGAGGTAGTTAAATTCTTCTGAGACTTATTTTTCCACTAATTTCAATTGAGAATTATGTGCCAAATTAGGAGTTGGATATTCATGTACATTAAGTTTGCACCATGCTCCTTAGGTCCTAGTTTTAGTCCTTGAATTTTGTAAATGGTATGCTGAGTATTTTTTGACTCATAGAAAGAGTATTTGTCATAATGTTTTTCCTGTCCAGTGCTGCAGAAATTGCTTTACCACGTCTGTCACTGCCGGGTATTTAGGTGTCTAGGAAGGACTATAGAGCACTCCATAAGAAGGACTGTTTAGAAAGGGAGTTTCTCAATAATCCCTTCAGTTCCTGGAATTTTATGCCCTGAAGTATGAGAAAGGTTATTTGTCATAACTTTTAAGTCTGCTTTATCCATGTGATCTAACTGCAGCTATGACTGTTCCCCTTAAAGGCTTAAGCCCTTTTAGATTTCAAAATATTTTTGTCGTGGGTATGAAATAGTGTAATTACCTTAATAAATACTTGATGCATTACGTACTTTTTTAAAATTTGTTTCAAATCTGGAGCTTTTAAGCTTCATCCTCTACTCCTAGTATTGAAAACAGGGGTGGATGACAGAGCCCAGTTTCCCTACATTTCCCTTATGACTACTCCTTATACTAACCCGTCTTAGGGAAAAACTTCAGCTCTGGTGTCAGTCAGGCTCTGGGGAATATTCCTATCAAAATAAAAAGTCCTGATGTGGGACAAAAAGTGTCCTCTAATACATGAGTTTTTCAAATAGTGGAGAGAGTAGGACTGGGGCAGAGTGATGCTGGACTGATAGTGTCCCTGCCCTTTGTGATCAAACCTGTGCTGAAATAAATCGATGGGAGCCACCAGCTAAAATGATATATGGATTGTCCTAAATTGCGTCAAGCATCAGATTGGTAACCTATACAGATGTTACAGAAACATCTACAAGTTGCCGTTGTCCTATTAGGTGGTTGCAGTGGTGACAACCCTGCAGTTGTCCTACCCAGTGAGGCGGGTGGGACTTCAGGCATCCTCCCTGGGATGCCACTGGTGGGAAGATGGCCTGAAGAAGGCCTTCAGGAATCCTATGGCCAGGCCACGCTTCAGCCCAATGTTCAACATTTGGAGCACTTACTTGGGCTCAGCCCCCACTAGCAAAAACGCTGGTCTACGTGGCCAATTCCTGCCTCTTGCACCGGGGTCGGAGCAAGAGGTGCCTGGCAGGAGATGAGTGAAAAGATCACGAAAGAAGCAGCTATCAGCAGGTGACTTGTGCTGGGAGGCAGCGGGCAAGTAACCTTGCTCCATTTTATGGTAGTGCTTCACCTGCAAGTGCCCGCTGTGAGTGAAATTGCCTGGGCCGGTGCTGTCCTTTAGCAATTTCACTCTCAGCAGGCTCCGCAGGTGAAGCATTTCATTGCGGGAGTTGGACTCAGCTTTCTCCTTGACAGCCTGAAATAGAAAGTGGAGAAAGGAAAGAAGGTAATAAATGGAGAAAAGCAAAAGCAAGACAGAGAGCCACGAAAAGCAGGATGTATGTTAAATGGTAATGGTAGTTCAGTGCAGCCAGCCCTCTAAACTAGGGGGAATTTGACACTGAAAAGAGTTTTGCTTACCTATTTCAAACTGTGCACTTGGAAGTAAAAGAAGTGAAAGGACTTCACAATTAGAAGGGAAAAATTATGATGAATAATATTATGTTGAAAATACTGTGTAAGATGATGTGGGTACAACTAAAAGATAATTTTCTTCATCTTCAGCCTAACAGAGAATTTTAGTAGTTGTTTCTGCGAGAAATCCAGATAAAAATTCTTTTTCCCTGTTTTTCTAAATTCTGCATTTCAGATTTATATGCCTTGAGTTTTTGTGGGTTTTGTTGGGGTTTTTTGTTGCCCTCTTTAAGACAACCTGCTAAAGACTTTTAGTGTTCCTGGGTGCTTGATGCCACTTCCCTTGAGAGAAATTCAGCATCCAAGATGAGAACCATGCAAACCCAGTATCTGCATCTGAATGTCTGACTGCCTGTTACTAGGGAAAGAAGTGCATTGATTCAGAGACGGGGATGTCAACACAGCTTTGAAGCTCCCAGACCCATCTCTTTCTAGTCAGTCACATCCTGGGGCTTATAGGGAGTGTGGGGCAGCACAGAGCCAAAGCATTTGAGCTGGTTCCCAGCTCCTAGGGGAATTGTTTGCATGGAGACTAGGAGGCTGATTGTAGAACTGCAAACATCCTGCTTTAGCCGCAGTGAGCTGATACCTTGAACCAGCTGATACCTGCCTGCAGCAGGGGACAAGGGGAAGTGATTCCTATACCTCCTGTAGGATACACCTCACAGCACCAGAAACTCTGTCCTAGATATGGGTTTGGGAGGCAATCACACTGTGTAGCCCATCCCTGAAGTTTTGTGGATAAAGAGCAGCTTTTTATTCCAGTGACATGAGGCTTGCGCAGCTGTATCTGGTGGCTTGCAGTTTGCTGCTGGTTAATGTGGGAAAACTGGTTGAGAGGCTGTTGCTGGAGGAAGGAAATCTGAGTGGAAAAGATCACAAATCAGCAGAGCTCTCGAATTTCAGGAGAGGAGGGAGCAAAAGCAGTGGACTAATGAACTTAAACCAGAAGACTTCAGCCCGCTCAAAGAATTGGTAAATGCAGTCTTGTGGAAAGGAATTTTAATGGGAAAGGGAGCCCTGGAGAACTCTCAGCTCCTCAAAGAGGCATCAAAGATGCAATGAAAAACCACATCTCAGCAAGATGTGGGGAGAGGCCAGTGTGACCACCTAGGAAGATGACCTGACAGTCAAAAAGATGGTATAAAAGGTGGCTTGCAGGCAGGAAGTACAAGGAAACGTTCCGATGCTGTCCCATATAACACTCTCATGGGTGAACTAGGGATATGTGGTCTTCATTAAACTGCTGCAGTGTGGGGTAGAAAGGAGGCAAGGGATCAGGCAAGCATGTGGAAGACAGAAGAGGAAGAATTAGGTGTGGAGAGAGAAGGTGGCACAAAATGGGGTAACTTTTTTTTCCTCTAGAATAAAAAAAAGCATTCAAACTAAACCCTGAACACAATATTACACATCTAGTGTTGTAGTTTCATGCAAGTGCCTTTGCCTTCTTAGCAATGGTGTGTGACTGTAAACAGAACTGGATTTGCCGGATCAGTAAATACAAACCTGCCCTATGCTGAGAAAAATATTAAGATCCTTTGCATGAAGCTTTTTGTTTTCTCAAATGAGGAGGAAAAGCAAGCCAACCTACTGCAACTCCCCCCATAATGAATTCTCTTTTATATTCTAAAGGGTGGGGTTTCTAAGTACCCAAATTTGAATGATTAAACAAACCAAGAGGTACATTTTTCTACTGGATAGATTGCAAGAGGTGGGTTTGCCAGCTGCCACCCACAAGCTGGTTTAATAAGGTTATTTGTCTATTTGTCCCCATTTGCAAATAAACTTCTTTCTTAGGTGCCCCTGTTGCCCCTTCCAAAGTGACATGTTAGGAGTGCTTAGATAATTCAGGCAGAAGAGTGCACCAGGAGCAGGAGGTCCTCCTACTGACTTTTGTATAAGATCTCTGCTGAGATAATTTTTAAAGCACCACATTCTTTTACTTTTTTTTCTTAATATGTCCCACTCTGTAACAGGATGGAGGTTAGTCTAAAGCTTAATTAAATTAGCAATCAATGGGATTAGGATGTCAAAAGTTGATGTAAAACATCAGGTAGAAGAATTATCATCTCTGTTATTCTGTATTATCAATTCATTGGAAACTAGAGGAAATTTTGAATTACATTCTGATTTATGTCACATAGACTACAGATAAATGCAAAACTGCCTCTTTAATTTATGATTGGTGGGAGGAAGGTTGATCAGATGTGAAAAAATCCATGCATGTCATTTACACAAGAAAGAGACAGAAATGCTTGGGAAGTTCCGGTGAAAAGATGATGGCTCTCTCAGTGACCTTTTCTCTCTGGAAAGTACAGTATGTTCCCTGGGAGGTTTACTTGCCATGCTATGTATGGATCACTGTGCAAATAGGCAGAGGAGAAAATAGAGGCTGTAGTGAAAAGAATCTCACCTGACGTGTGAGTTCGCTAACAATGCAAATCTCAGTATACATATAATGAAAATTATCTATAAACACTCCTACGTGGTGGGTAGGTCTGAAAAGCTTACTTGGCACTGCTCAGAAAAAGGTGTTTGTTTGCCATTCTTGGCTTTGGATGAGCAGGAATACAGTGCAGTGCCACTGAGAAAATGGAAATGTAACACAATCCAAAATCTATCAATACCAAGATTTTTGCAAGTCAGATTTTTATTTTTCTTTTCAGTTTAGATGGTCTCCTAAGTAGCATGACTTTGCAATGTGCAGAACAATTATAATCCTAAATTAAAAATAAAAAATTTAAGTGTGGAAAGGGTAATTACTATTCTGATGTTACATAATGCTGCAGCTCTGTTCACAGATACTCAGACTGGGTGCACTGGCTACTATATTGCATGTTGAATGTTTGACAACTCTGTTTTAGCAAGGATCAGTTTCTATACTGTTCCTCCTTCATAAAAATGAGTAAGTGCAGAGTGGTAGTCTGGTAGGCTGGCAGTGCATCTGACAGAGCAATCTATGAATTCATACGGACTGTAGGATCTCTTAGTACTGTATTTGTGTTTGAAATACGTTGCTTCAGGAGTTTTGCAAGCCAAGAAAAAAAAAAAAGAGCAATCTGTGGTGACTTGGCCTGCCAAAAATCATGAATCTGGAAGCAATTACGGAAAATCAACAGCTGAGTCTGCTAGTAACTCAGCACCTTGGGTGCAGTGGGAAAAGCTTCATAAAGCACACAATTGTATTTGTGTGACCTAGCTGAATGGAAAATACATGCAGTTGAATATGCAAACTGTGCATTCATTGACCTGACTTGGGTGACATGTTTGGATTGCAGCAAGTTCTCTATGTAGCGTTGCATTGGTTGTTTGCAACTTCTCTGAAATTCCATCCATCCAGTGAAGTAGGCAGTACCTACACTGATAATTTTTACGTGAAGAAATAAGATCATGGAGTCACAGAAATGTTGGAGATCACCCCCCTCAAAGCAGGCCTACTGCCAGTGTAGTGCTACCACTGTTAAGTCAGCTGTGCCTTTATCCAGCTAAGTCGTGAAAACCTTCCAAGGCAGGAACTGCCACCACTTCTCTGGAGCACCTGGTACAGAAGGCTTTCCTAGTGGCAAGCCTGAACTTCCCAATCTGCTATGTGTGCCTGTCGCCCTTTGCTATGTCCTCTGGCACACCAAAAAGAGTTTGGCTCTGTCATCTTTGATCTTCAGGCAGACACAGGCTGCTGTTCTATCACCCTTTGGGCTCCTCTTCACTGGGCAAAACAGACCCAGCTCCCTCCACCTCTCTCACACTGCATCTGCACTCCAGACACTGGGCCATGGTGGCAGCCCTTAGCTGCACCTGTCCAGTTTTCCACAACCCTCTGGAGGCAGGAGTCCCAACCACCTGCAGAGTTTCCCGTGCCATGCAGATGTTCAGTTTAATCTGCTGGTCACCCTCCTCCCATCACCCCTCATAGCCCCTTTTCAGCAGAGCTGTTACTTCACATCTTGGAGTTATTCACTCCCACATGCTAAACTTTCAATGTCTCCTTGTTGAACTTCATGGGATTGCTGAAATCACTGCAGTGGTAAAGGTACATGGTTCTTGGTCTTGCTGTTATAATTTTTCACATTTTTAGAGTATACTGGTGACACTAACAGCCCCAGGCACTACCAAGCTCTTTCAGTTGTACACAGCCCCCAGAAGTCTCTCAGCCACTATTTGTGGCACAGTGTGCCTTGATCTCATAGGGGCACTGCAAATCTCTCTTCTTTCTTGATTTCTCATACCCACCTTTGTTTTTCTTAAGCCTCACACATTCATCTTGATTTGTTTCTCTCCTATCCAGATGGTTTTTTTCCTGAATGGTGCCCTCTTCTGCTGGCTAGCTAGCCCTGGCCCTCTCTGTCACTCTGTCAGCATAGAGCATAAATGCCAGAGGTCCCAGGCAAGAGCAGCTCCTGTGGGTGGGGAAGCACCTGCAGGAGGTCATGGCCATGGCCCACTGCCCTCTCCCCTGCTCTTTGCTCCCTCACCGAGCCAAATAACAAAGCATTTGTTCCTGACAAGCAGATGGGGCTGAATTGGAAAGGAGCCCGGATTCCTTATAACTTAATCTCTGTCTACTCAGCTGTAAGTAAAGAGAGTTTTGTCTCAAAAGAACATGATTTCTTTGGCTTTGCCACCAAGTATTTGTTCACTGACATATTTTTTTTCTCATACTGTTTTCCCGAGAGAAGAAATGGGTAGTTAGATTTCCAGCTACCAAAAAAAATTATCTGTTGTTAAGGGAGGATGGATGAGGAGCCATTCACTAAAAGGCAGATTACTTCTAATGAGGTTATTATGCCAATTACAGACTTTTTTTCATCTATATAAAATGCTGTCCTGCTGCAAATTCCAGGCTTAGAGAAGTGTGGTCATCCATTTATTCCAAGAAAATGGTGTTGAGACAGATGAGCTGAGGAATTCACAGAGAGAGATTACAAAGTTTCATGGTAGGCTGCTCTGAGGAGGAGTTTTGGAGACTACCTAGATTTTTTACTGCATTGGAAAGCTTATTTTGTTAGGAATGGACAAAGAATTATATTAACATTAAGCTTGACAAGTGACTTCATATTTCAAAAAGCAAGATATCATAATCATATTCCTTTACCTAGAATATAGCAACAAACCTTTAAAAATCCATAACCTTTTTCTTTGTCAGACAAAGTGCAAATGGTCCTTTAATTTTTGTCCATTGACTGTCTTTTTCAATTCTTATGGAACATAGTCATAACAAGCATATTAGATATGTCCTGAAAGTTTCCTGGCAAAGACAATAGTTTCCATTTTACCTCCCTGAGAAGATTATATCCTTCTCCATAGAGAATGGAGAGCTCCTGATGGATCCATCCAAGGTAATGAGTGAGACCAGCTCCTGCAAAAGGAGTCAGGCTTTGGATGCCAGTTTTACCCATGTTGGCTGTACCAGGAGCCTGGTTTCTCCCAGGCAGGAGCAATATTTTTTGGTCAGGAGTCAGCATAGGAATGAAGGGGAGGACTGCATGGGACATGAAGGGCTGGCAGGAGCATGGTAGGAGCTGGCTCCATTTCTGGGGCTTCATGCTTTTCCTATGTTCGTGGTATCAAGAAATCTGTAATGTAAATTATCCATGTGCCCCAGGCTGAGAGCATAGGGCACCTGACCTGGCACTGGCAAAGTGAAGGATCAGGTGTGAGTGCTGCAGGTAGGCAGGCAGCAAAGACTCAACCACAGAGGGCACCCACCATCTCTTACTAGTGCTAGTCAAGGCTATATATAGAAGCTTTGGTTAATGACTAAAAGATATATGAGCACATAGCTGTTACTTCTGTGCACAGTGATGGCGCTTGGTGGCACTTTGGGGGCCAAGAAACCATGCCTGAGGCTACCCTGAAAACACTTGGTGAGTGCAAGCTCCCTGAGCACTGTGCCATGCCTATTCCCTCCTCCCATAGTTCTCTCCTTTGCAGCCTTGGCAGCCCTTCCCAGAAAGGGAAGGCTGCACCAGACAGTGAGCCATCACCCTGCTTTAGCCGTGGTGGTGCCCACTCTGAGCGGAGCAGCCGTGCATGTCCACCCTGTGCCACCAAACAAAAGGCTGCCAACCTACTCCGGACCTTGGGCTGGCCCCTGAGGTGGCTGCTGAACTCTCCCTCTCTGCCTGTTGATAAGCTTTGGTGCTTTGCAATTCCCCTTTCCAATTACTGGCCCTGCTCCCAGCGCTGGCTGGGCCTGGTGTGTGCTGCCTGCTTGGCAGTGATGTGGGACTGTGGGGCTTAAGGTGGGAGGAGACAAAAGACACAGTGAGGCAGAGCAGGGACTTGCATCAGTTGCTGGGAGGGCATCATCTCACTGCTACCTTTTGCAGAAGTCCTTGGAAGTGCCTGCTTGGCTAAAGATGGAGTCATCTGGATGAGCCATGCAGAAGTGGCCCTTGCAAGTGTTAGGACAGGGACTCAGGAAGTTCCCTGGGCAAGGCATGTAGACATTGAGACCAAATGAGACAAATATCTTTCTGAAATGACTTGGGTATAAGTGACTGGTTTGGGGGCATTGAAACAGAGAGAGTGGGCCCTGCTACTCTTTTTTCTTTAGCTGCATTGCTATATTGCTAAAAGAAACTTAGGGGGATTGTCCATATAAATCTAAATATACAATAGTTAAATGTCAACACCACTATTCCAGGTATTGTGCCCTTATCATAGGCACATTCCTATTTCAAGGACATCCACACGAAGTGATCTGAAGCTCCAGAAGTGACGTCTCGTGACTCCAAGTAAACAAACAGCAATCCTGCAATCATCAGCTATCTGCTGGCTCACTTCATGGAGGCACCAGCACGAGGCAGTGTGCCCATTGAGGATGTCTGGTGGAAATTCCAGCTGGCATAAGGCTGGAACCCTCCTCTCACCTCCTCCTGAAATAGGCAGAGCACCACCGTGTGCCAGACATCCCTATGGCATCTTTTGTACCCATGACTGCTTTGCAAGTAGGACAAATCATGGTAAAGCTTGTGCAGACAGAGTTGCTCATGAGAGATGGATGAGCAGTCTGTGGACTACAGAGGGCAAAAGTGGGGAGCTGGCATCTTCCTTTCCCCACTTCCCTAAATTCTCTTTTCCTGGGAGCTAGGCTCCTCACCCAGGCTGGCACTGAGGTTTTATTGGTGTGAGACTGGAATCCAGCTCCGACTGCCACTGCAGGGACTGCTCTTCACAATTAGCTCAGAAGAGAGGTCTCCAGGAGGAGAAAGGGCTTCTCATGAGGAGAAAGAGCTCTCTACTAAAGTGTCAGCTCAAAACCAGCTTTTACCTCAGTTGAGAACAAAGAGACTGCTGGCTGGGTTATGATTTTTAATATTTGAAAAAGCTCTCTTTCTGAAAAGACACTTAAAAAAGCAAATCAAACCAAACCAAACCAAAACATGAATGTGAGCAAATCCTGAAGATCCTCTTGTCCTTGAAAGGAAAGAGGTAAGAAGCATGGCCCAGCCACTATCCTAAAACCCCTGTGGCAAGCAATAATCTTGAAAAAACCAGTGCAAGCTATGTTTTCAATTTATAAATTAAATGTGTTTAAAATTTATGAACTCTGACTGCAGGAGTAACTACTTCATTAGACTTTAAGGCTGTGTGTTTCCTTGGCTTTTTTCATGGTAAAGTAAAACACATTTCTAATAAACATGGAAAGAGGTTCCAAGCTAGAGTCACTACTTTTATGTAAAGGACCCTCCAGACTCATTAAAAAAGTTTACCACCTAAATAAAGCAAGCACATTGTAATTCTTTAACTCATAAAGTTGGTAATATATACAGAATATTAGCCTACTCTTACATGTACACTGCTTGGTATCAATGAATGACATACAGCAAGGGGTTTACTATAAGGAAATTAGCATATAAAACTATGTTTTGGTAAGTCTTAGACTGAAAGACGAGCTCAAGGAATAAGAGGATGTAAGTTGGGCGCTGCTCTGATTTGCTGAGCAAGCATGGCAAATTATATGCAGATACTGAACTGAATCTGTAGCTGTAACCAAAATTGCTCTGTTTCTCCTAGTTTATATCAGTGTTGAGATCCCTTTGACAGTCAGCAGTGGGAACATGAGTGGAGGCGTGGTGGTGTCTGCACCGTGCATTGGCCCACAAAATGAGGCTGTGGCTGAAAAAGCTGGCACCATGCACTTCCCCTTACCAGCACTGGTGCATCCACAGCTGAAGTACAACATTCATTTTTGGGACTCCTGCCTCCAGAGGGTTGTGGAAAACTGGACAGATGCAGCTAAGGGCTGCCACCATGGCCCGGTGTCTGGAGTGCAGCTGTAGTGTGTGAGAGAGGTGGAGGGAGCTGGGTCTGTTTTACCCAGTGAAGAGGAGCCCAAAGGGTGATAGAACAGCAGCCTGTGTCTGCCTGAAGATCAAAGATGACAGAGCCAAACTCTTCTTGGTGGTGCCAGAGGACATAACAAAGGAAAAACCCACATATGTCAGACGGGGATGTACAGTTTGGCCATTAGGAAAGCCTTTTCCATCAGATGCTCCAGAGAAGTGATGGTGGCTCCTTCCTTGGAGGCTTTTTATGACTTGACTGGATAAAGGCTGATTTAATGGTATGATGGTGGTGGTGGTCCTGCTCCAAGAGGAGATGAGGCTAGGTGACCTCCAGTAGTCCCATGAAACCAGCATTTCTGTGATTCTGTGGTTCTTTTTCCCAGAGCAATGGGGAAGCATGTCCCAAAGCATCAGACAGTTCACCTGCTCAGAGAGAGAGAAGACACCTCTATCAGATCCTGTCTCATGAGGACTGGTCTCAGCCTAGCACTTACAAGTGTGCATTAGGCTATGCCGGGGCTTAGACCCAAGTTTGCAAACAAACCTGTCAGCCTTAGCTAGCTGGTGTCCTAAAGTCACCAATGTCTGACTTCCACTCAGTTGTGCCTTGTAGTAGTCACATCTCAGTGTACTTGTGCATGACAAAGTGGCATACTGGCAGAATCTTTGGTCTTCAAAACCCATGTTTCAGCAAGATGTCACTGTATTTTCAAGTCCAGTGATGAAAAATCCCTCATCAACTTTTCTCTGCCTTCTCAGATACTTTACCCTTTATGTGAAGCCTTGTATGTATAATTTGCATTCAGTTCTTCTCCTGCATTGGAATTAGTCACATGAGAATCACAGGATTGGCTTTTTCTGGTTAAAACTTTCCTCTGCAGAGAAACCCTTTCCTGACTGTGCTTAGAAAATTGTCCCCAACCCTTCCACTGTCTCAAAGCTGATGCAGCCAGTTGCAAGGTCCCTACCTCACAGATCCTTTCCTTTTGGGTTACAGGGGTGATGAAAATAACACTGGAAATCTCACTTCACAGTTTCTTGCATGACAGCAAACAACAGAAACCACCCAAAAGAGCACCTTTGCCTGAGCCAACTCTCCTGTGTTTGCAAAAAGGACGGGGTTGCTGGGCAAACAGACTTGCTCCATCTCTGATTACTTTGATACTAAGACCATATGGGCCTCCGAGCTGGTCCCCACTCCCTGGAGCATTTGTTTGTGGATATTGCATGTTCCTTAGAAACAGAAAAAAACCCCAAAACAGAACCCAATGATTTTACTAAGTGAAACAAGCAGGTACGGTAGTGCTGCATATGGTGCTAGTAAAAATGTAATAGTGAAAGTTGGCAAGAGCCAAGCAGCCTTTGTATTAATTCTCTGGAGCTTCAGGTAGAGCCTAATGTAATTACTTGCTATACTTTGTAGCATTTTAAGAGAAAAGTGTGTGCTTTAAAAAGTTATATTTCCAAATAAAGCGGTCAGCTCTGGAGCAGACAAAGTGCTTGATTCTGGTCCCTCTGAATTCAATCGCAAAACTCTTAAATCAGAGCAGGATTATGTCCTAAATCTAAGAAATAACAGCAAACAGAGCTGTACTGTTTTCTAATTCGCTGCCCAGGCTGCCAGACTGTAACTTTTCACTACTTTTTTATCCACTGGAAGCTCCAGAAGATTTACCTTTTCTCAACTCCAGGGTTTGAGTCTGAATATTAGAGTTGAATTTTTTTTCTCACATGAAGACACTTGCTTTGCAGACATCTCAGTGAAAGTGGGTGAGTCCAGAGATCCTATATGTCACCCACACAAACCCAGTGATTTCATTCAAGAAATATTTGTGTCATGCTTTTCATAGAATCATAGAATATCCTGGGCTGGAAGGGACCTACAAGGATCATTAAAAAGTCCAACTCCCGGCTCTGCACACAACAGCACCAAGAATCACACCATGTGCCTGAGAGCATTGTCCAAACACTTCTTGAACTCCATCAGGCTTGGAGCTGTGACCACTTCCCTGGTGAGTCCAACCGTCCTCTGAGTGAAGAAACTTTTCCTAATATCCAACCTAGTTGTCCCCTGACACAACTTCAGGCCATTCCCTTGGGTCATATCACTGCACCAGAGAGAAGAGATCAGTGCCTGCCCCTCCTCTTCCCCTCATGAGGAAGTTGTAGTCCACAAAAATATCAAATATTTCAAAATTCCACAGTCTGCCAAAATGCCATAAACTTAATTTTCCTGGGTAGATTCAAAAGCCCTAAATACTGAGACCATTTACATTGCTGCAATAAGAAGAATTTAAAGTGTTATGGGGATTTCTAAGAGGAGTTTTTGATTTTTTTTCTGTTTAGTTTTGCAATTAAGGAACTTGCTAAGATTAACTTCCTTGTTGAAAGCAAGTCTGTGATCTTTAAAACATGCCTCTAATTAATCGAATTCTGTCCATCAACATTGTTTGTGAACTCTTATCAGAAGTTAGGCAAGCCTGCAATAAGTCTTACCAGCAGCCTTTTCCAACATGCCATTGATAATATTAGTAAAGATTAACTATTTGATCACCAAATTAAAAAATAACATGGTTCCATTGCTTTTATTTCTTGAGTTTGTTATCTAACATATAAAGACAGCACTTGTGGAAACCATTTTTTTTCTTGGATGTCCAAAATCACTTTACTATACGTTTTTTTTAACTAGCTTGTAAGTTAAAAGTTTTTCCGCAGTACCTGCTTTCTGGGTACACATACGTCTTCCAGATTTTCACTTAATGCCTGAATAACAAAAAGAGTATCTGAGCTGTCTTTGTCTCTGCTGTGCTTTGACCTCACCTCGCCAGTTGTCAACAGAGCAGCCAGAAATGACAGAAGGCTGAAATACACTGAGATCCATGCTCTGCCTAAATATGGGTTAAAGAACTAGTCCCCAGACCCCCCTCTACTCAAATGGTATGAGAAGGAGCCTTCCATGGACATCTGGTGCTGGACTGAGCCTTCTATCAGTTTGAAGTTCACCTTCTCTTATGATTCCTACGAGCAACAGCTTTTCCAGCCCATTGGCTCACCCTGTGATTTCTGTTCAAGTGTTTATGTTCTTCAATCAGCACCTAACTCGCCTGGAGTTTGTCCCATACCTATGGCAGAGTTTTCATTCCAACTTCTCCTGGCCTGCTTTCAATCACTGGGGTCATGTGCTTCCAGGGGGAGATGGAAAGCAGATTTTATTAGATGGACATAAACCTCAGTAAAGCTGCACTGGCTTTTGGTAATTTCAGTCCAATGAACCACAGGATTTATTACTGAGGTTTTCTTATTGAAGGTTTTTATTTATTACTGAGGTTTTCTTATTCCTTACAAGGTGAGGGAAACAGTGTCCCACGCTTGAGGTGGCACCTGCTCCAGCTGAGACTGGTGGGAAACTTCACCTCCCTTGGCTTTATGTGCCCTGTCTACCAAGAAGATCTCCTCCACGCCTTAGGAAAGACATAAGCATTGACTCTGGATGTGAAATGTGGGGCTCTCCCACGCCACATGGGCTCTAATGCCAGATGAGACCTTTAAAAACACTGTGATACCCTTAGGTGTCCTCCAGAAACCAGAGTCCCTCTGCTCTCAGGCATGCCCTCTTCTGTTGGCTTCTTTCCTCCCTCCCCTCCACACCCGGCCTTGTATAATGAGGACCATCTCACAGAACAAATTAAACCAGAGCACGTACACCAGCACCCTTATGTTCACCAGGAAGCAATATTCACTCCCCTGTCTCATGCCATGACCAAGGAGGTGCCGAGCAGCTGGATGGCAGCAGAAGCCCATGGACTGCCTGTACAAACACAGGTTGTTACAATGTGCCTGCAAAACTCATGAACGTGCAGATAACACTTTGGGAACATGGAAACACCTGCTGGCCCCTGGGGTTCAGACTGAAAGAGCAAGGGGACAGAAGGGTCCATAAATACTCTACAAGGGCATCCTCCCAGATGAGCCTTCCACACTGCAGGGCCCTGAACCTCTTCCTCCCTCTTCTGCAAGCCCTGGCAGCTGAGAAAGTGTCTGGTAACCAGGAACTTGGTGACCTTTTTACAAGGGCATGTAGTGATAGGACAATGATTCTAAACTGAAAGAGGGCAGGTTTAGATTAAATATTAGGAAGAAATTCTTCGCTGTGAGGGTGGTGAGACACTGGGACAGATTGCCGAGGGAAGTTGTGGATGCCCCATCCCTGGAAGTGTTCAAGGCCAGGTTTGGTGGGGCTTTGAGCAACCTTGTGTAGCAGAAGGTTCCCCTGCCTGTGGCAGGAGGGTTGAAATGAGATGATGTTTAAGATTCCTTTCATCCCAAACCATTCTCCAGTTCTATGACTACCTGGTCCTGCAGGTGCAGTAAATTTTCCCTAGTGAAAATGAGTCTTATCTATAAAACAAAACAAGTTGGGGCCTTTGAGGTGTTATAAAAGAAGCAGTGCCTGTTTTACAAGCTACAAAGGAGAAGAATTTGCCTTTCCCAAAGCTGCCCACCAGCATTATGGTATCTGCATACAGTGGCAGCACTGAGGCAAAACAGTTCTGTCAAACATTTGCAGCACAAGGAAAAAACATTTTTCTATGGGAAATTCAATGGGAAGAGCTCCTGAGGGCTCCCCCCTCACAGCCCTGCAGGAGGTCAGCTTTCATGAAGATATTACAGGTAGCCACACCACACTGACCAGGTTTTGCTCTCTGGCACCGTACACCCATCACCTTTACCGGCCCCAAATCCCTCAGTCCTCCTTGCCATGTGGCATTTTCCAGTCTAATGCAGGGCTTTAGGTCCAGGTCCTCCCCAAAAAGCAGTGCCACAAGAGCAGCGGCTTGGCATAGGGTGCGAATGTAGAAAGTGAGAGTGAGTTTGCTTGATGTCAGTGGTGATTGCTACCAGCATTTCCTCCAGCTAAATATGGGGGTAGCCACTAAAACCAAATCCTGAAACCGCTGAAATTGAGGGGGTTTTGTCTGGTTTCTAATGGGAGCAATAGCTGCCGGCATCGGTTCCGAAGAATTTCACATTAAGTAAAGATGTGTGACAGTCCGAGGTCTGAGAACTTGAGTTAGCCCAGAGCTTTTTCTCAGTTTTGCTTTGAGGTAAGCCAGCATTTCAAAGTGAAAGCTGGCTAAAACCGTGAGGGTAAGCGTTAACCTACCCAGGAACGCTTGAGGCATGTAAATGAGAGCCCTCCATGCTCAAAGAGGCTGAGGCCTGAACTTCAGGCAGGAGTGAAAACATCCAAGAAAGGAGTTTGGGGTAGCTCTGGGGGAATCATAAGTATTTCCCTCAGGCAAGTTTAACACCTCATTTCCTTAAATGTCTTTAATTCATACACAGTAAGAAGCAAAGGTTTGAAGCCAAAGATTTTGGTGCATCAGCTCCTATAAAGCCTGACCATGGCTGGGACCTGATTTCTGCCCACATACTTGCCATCAGGTGGAGGTAAGGAAATGTGAATATGTGTTTGATGGAGGTGCCAGTGTGGGAGACACTTGACACTGAAGTTTTCAGAAAAAGTCAGCTTCCAAGGGCTGTGGTAGGGAAGGTTTTGCATAGGACACTGTATGCTTCAAAAGCTGCCTGGAGTTCCAGAAACCAAAAATAAAACAAAACAAAACCAAAACCAAAAAACCCCAACCCCCCCCCCCCCCCCCAAAAAAAAAAAACAGCAAAACTTTTTTTCCCATCTAAATGCTTTTAAATTCTCTAAATTAATAAGTAGAATTAGATCCTATTAAAATATTTAATTCTTATACTCATGACTAGTAGAGGTATAGCAAAGTGATTCAAGAAGCCCTTGCTCTCGAAGCACAAGCCTTTGATTTCTCCCTCTCCCCTTTACGTTAATCAGCCATTTTAACTCCAACCCCTTCAACGAATCTTTCCCGGAGAGTTTGCAAAGGCAGGACATAGGTGCCTGCCCCTTAAAACAGTGAAACCCCATGTTCGTAAGGGAGGGATGATGTCCCTTTCCCCCCGTCCCGGCCGGGTCCGGCGTCCCCGCCGCCGGTGCCTCGGGGCCGGTCCCTCGTTGTGACGGTGACCTCTAGCGGCACAGGGGAGCCGCCTCTCCCCTCCGGGCTGCTCCTCTGCCGCACATCGACGCCCAAATCGACTCCCGACTTCCATTCACCTCTGCCGGTTAGGAAACGAGGATTTAAGCAAGACGGACTCTGGGTCTTGACCTTCCCCATCTAGGTGCACAGACACCCGTTCCCTGTAATTTGTGGTAGGTGTTTAGTATGTCTATTTTCCCCTATCTTTCCTATGAAAACATCTAACTCTTTTAGTAAGTGGCAATTATGCAGCACTTAATCACAATCCCAACCAAGTGTCTCATGTGCATGTGAAGTAAGCCTCCTTCCCCACAGCAGTGGGCAGCAGCAAATTTCACCTCTAGTTATCCTAAAAACAGCATCTGAGGGTAAAAATCTATTTTTGCTAACTTTCCCTTTTCCTAATTTCTTGCCGTAAATCAGCATTTCTTTGGCATCCCTGACTATGGAGAGGATGTGAGTTGGAGCTCAGCACACCTGTTCCCCTCCATGTGTTCTCCCTGCTCTGGATAGGCCCAGAAAGAGAAGGGCCTCCTGCACTTCTACTCACTTCCTTCCTGCACCCCGCTGCCCCTCTCACACAAGACCAGACTCCTAGGCAAAACCAAGTCCCTCAGGCAAAATGGGCTGATGTACTCAGCCTCATCAGCCCATCTCCTGTCTGGGTATCCTGGGGTGAGAAGGCACTCCCATGTGCTCCAGCCCCATGTGCTCCTGTCCCATCGACATCTTCCCCACAGGGCAAGGAGGCTTCCCACTGCCCAGGCCAAGTCTCCATTACCTCAGCAGCCCCTCTGGTTCCAGGACTAACAGCTGCTCTGTGGAGAAGTGCCTGAGCTGTCCTTTGCCACGCTTGATCTACCCCAAGCAGGGCTGCGCCAACTTGTCTCAAACCCACAAGTGTGGGATGATGTTTTTTCTCTGCTTACAAAAGTCACTTTTCTTCCCTTAAATGTTTTCTTTTTCACCAACTCCCCATCCTTCCTTGCTGATGCAGGGCAAGCTCTGTCATGGGCCTCCTACAAGACTTTTGCAGCAGCAATCATGCAAAGATGTGAGCAACCACTTCCTCTTTCCACCATCTCTGTGAATCTGCACCAGGACCTTTTTCAGCTTTGAACCACTCTCCTTGGCTCAAGCCTAGAGAAATTCCCACCATAAGAAACTCAAAAGTCACCTAACACTTCTCCCCTGCTGCACCATGCACACACAGGAGTGACACCAAAGTGACTTTCCCCATATAGTCTCTGGAGCATCTGATAATGGGAGCCACATCACTGGGGCTTTGGAAGGTTGTGGTTCATTCCTGTGCCTCCTGAAAGCCCTGGAGTTGTTAACACATCACTCTGCTGTGCCAGGGCTCAACCCTGGCATCACCCTGCTCAGGGCTGAGTGCCAAGGCCTTGCAGACACCCCGCAACCTCAGGAGGGGAGAGAAAGTTCAGCACAACCTGAAAAAGGGGGATTTGCACCCTGGCAAGCTTCCTTCCTCCAGTAGGGCTGTGGCATTGTCCCATGCCACCCAGTGGACAACTCATCTCACCCAGCAGCATAGAGGCATGTTAGGAAAGGTTTCCTTGGAGGAAACAATCCTTAAGTAAACTTTTAGATTGGTCTAAGGACATGGTTTGCCACCTCTTGAGCTGGGCAGCTCAGGAGACGTTCATTTAACCTGCCCTGAAGACTTGGTGTTCAGTTGCCCTGCAAAGGGCATGATCTCTCTGCTCAGGGTTATTTCTTTCACAGAAGCCCACACCCCACATATGAATTTGCATCTAGTTAGCATTTGCTCAGTGGACCTTACTCAAAGGCCCCAATGTGGTACCTTTCTTTTACCTCAGGCTGGTTTCTGATAAAAATCTGGGTCATCCAAGTAGTAAGAACCTTTTCCCTGTCAAGCTCAGTACATTTTACAAGACCTTCGTCTTTCACAAGAACCCATGTGAGGTTGCACAAGCCCTTGGATCCAGCCAGCACAGGGAATCCACCCACAGATATGCTTCACCTCAAAGAATAAAATGAAGATGTTCACATCTCAGGAAGAAAATGTGCTTCTAAGCATAAAACAACCTTCCCCCACATCCTCACCCCAGTCTGCAATTACAAACATTACAAATATTAATGCCATCATCAATACACATCACACCAGAAAAAGTATCTGTGGTTTTTAAGTCACAGATCAGCCATGGGAAACAGATATTTGGAACAACTGTCCACAAAATAAAAACCATTCAGGCAGTGAAACTGAGAATCGTTTGGGTGCAGGAGCTTGACCCAGCAGCATGAAGACAGTGGGTGAACACCCACCTGTGTTGGTGGGTCCAGCTTCAGATCTGCTGGGTCATCCGTGTGCACAGAGCCTGCAAGTGAAGCACAGCTTTGAGCGGAGACATGTGGCGAGGACCTGAGTGGTGGGAAGCAGCAGGAGCCCCATCACTACAGCCTTTGGGTGGCATGGCTGTGACCAGACCTTTTGTTTCCTATTACAAGAAAGAGCTGAAAGCAGACTTTTTCACTTCGAGGCATTCGGCATGCCAGCCAGAGCCAAGCTATTAATTTGTGAACCAAGTGTGGGTGGGGAGACTGTGCGTATCCTTATCTACACCTTCTGAGGAGTGTCAAAGTCAAGCTAGTGAAACTACACTGTCTCCATTTCTAGTAAATACTAATTTTACCCCTCCTAGGAGCTGGTGTTTAAATCAAATCAGAATGATGACTCTATTGTCCCAGAATACTTGAATGCATTAAGGAAAAACAAACAAAAACTCAATCCACTAATAAGACCACAGCAAACAGGTGCCTTTGCTGTGTTTGTTCCTGTATTTGTTCATGTAAATTGTGTGTTTAGTAAATGATGATCAAGGTCAACTGAAGTCATCAGATGACTACAATGCTGGAGAAACGGGAAATTACTGTTCTCCCTCAAATTTCCCCCAGCCCTTGAACAAAAAACCCCTTTGTTTCTTACCCTTTTAGAAATCTTCTTTATTCCCATTTTTCATCAGCCAAGTTATGACTCATTCTGACATTGACCATTTGCAACCACAGTGGTCACATCCCCTCCTAAGCAGGGACATTCACATGATTACAGGGAGCTAGTACACATTTAGGAAGAGAGCTAAATTCCTGCTCTCTTGAGGGTAGTCAGCGGTAGATGATGCGATACCCCTGTGTGCTATATGTGATGGTACTAAAGAACCAGCAGCATGCTGTAATAGCTGTGTAAGGAAGGAGACCTGTTCCTGCATTCGAAAACAATTTCAAAGTAGCAGGGTTTTAGACATCCTCGAGCTCAGGCTTTGATTGGGGGTGTGAAGAATGAAATGCTTCTCTCTGACTTCACATCTCGAGATTACACATTTTTACAGCTCCGAAATGCCTGGGTTGTTGCAGAAAATTAATGCTGGTGAAGAACCAAACAGGATTTCTGGCTCCAGGATGCTAAACCATATAACTGCAATTTGTAAAGGAAGTAATCTAGAAAACCTCATTTCCTGTCTCCGATCCTTGTCTGTGAGATGAAAATCATTCCTCCGAGTCTCATGGCAGAGGTAAAATCTGTGCAAATGCTACGGTGGCAAACAGTGGGGATGCTCAGCAACTGGTGGAATTATCCCTGCCTCTGTGAGTCACTCTGTTGGAAGTGCCGGGGCTTCCAACATGTGCCAAACCTTCCCAGTAGGATGGGACTTAAAGCCATGGGGTGTTAAAAGCCAAGTTTTTCTCCCCTGTGCTGAAGCCAGGCAAGGACATCTTTTGGCCTGGTTGAGCTGTGGCTCATGGCTTTGTGGGGTAGCTGAATGTGATGCTGAACATGCTCTACTTTTACGTGTAAGGAGGGTATTTTTTGTTTCTCGGGGGAATCTACCCTTACACTAAGTTCTGATTCTGCTTTTTTCAAAAAAAGTTTTATTTTGAGGCAAATTTTCTCTATCTACCATGTGCATAGGAAACTTCCCTGAAGATGCAATAGCCTGTAACACTGTTTTTCCAGTTTTTACAGAGTGCTCAGAAGCCTCTCCACTTGCAATTTATTCCGACAGACCAAACTTTTCATGATCACAAACAATTTCAAGCATTAAGCATCTACAGTAGAGCCCAGAGACTCAAGTGTTTTCAATAAGCATTAGCAGCTAAAATGCTGTAGTCTCCATGAATATGTTAAAAGTGAGTGAAACCCCAGGAAGCAAAATTTCCTCTATGAAGAAATAATTTGGAAAATATATTCCAATGCAAGTAAGGGAGGAGACCAACCTCAACTTGGTCTCAGGAGTGAAGCGGAGAAGCAAAAGCATGTAATAAACACATTAAAACAATATTTAGCCAACAAACCTTTAAAACTACAGACATCCATGGAAAGGATCTGTCTGGTTTTACAAGTAAGCCCTAAAAGTTAAAATTTGATGACTGCAAGTAAATTCTTCCATATAATCTAGACCTTTAAAGCATCACCAAAATTCAATCTACTGAAATGTTTGGGGTTTAAGCCAATCTGGTTTAAACATTACATTTTCTTATGTAGATGAAAAGAGCTGCAACACAGTGAAGAGAAAATGAGCAGAAGTTGTGGAGGGTTCAGAGAAGTCTATTATCCACTGCAAGTTGATTTCAGCAGAAAAGATCTGCCAGGGAAGGGAGCTGCAGACAAACATGGATCCAGGGCCTATGCAGATCCTGAACAGGGGTTTGGTACCATTTTGCTGGGGAAGGGTGCCCAGACCCTGACCAGAATTGCACCACGCAACTGAATAGTGCAAGAACATCTCCTTTCCCTGCTCCCAATGACTTCCCAACTTTTCAAGGGTATTTTTATCTAACAACCAACTTTTCTTGCAGCATTCAACAAAATCTTTCTTGCATGAACATGGTCCTTCATGGGGAAACTGCACAGCAATATGGAGGATTTACCCTGAGATGTTGCTGTCTACTTATTATTTAGCCCCAGAAGCACGTGGTCTCCATTCATAGCTTCCCAAGTTCTGATAAAATCCTCTGGTACGTGGAGATATGTTTAGGTGCACATAGACATGCACGTGCATTTGTGTCCTAAGCTCTCAATTCTGTTTTTAAATGGCAAATTCAATACGCATGGATGTCAGACATCCATCCTATGGGGTTCCCCACTGGATCGCAGGGAGAGTCCCCACGTGCTGCAAGCAGAGGCTCAGTATGGGCTGTCTGCAGAGTGGGAGCAGAACAAAGGCTGCGCTGACAGCACTCACTGTGGTTACATGGCCCCAACACTTTCTGTTGTGCAAAGTCTTTCAGGTCTGTATGGCTTTGGCCAGACAGGCATGTTTTGGATTGGGGCTGTTTTTGCCAAAAGAGTGTTTTGGGGTGAGTGTTGATGGAAAATTCCACCTAAAAATGGCTTAATGATTTCTGAAAGTAGAATTCAAGAGAGACATTGCCATTCATATGTGAACAAATAGTGCTGTGGTTTGGCAGATTGGTGCTTGCCTCCCAAGAGAGCTAACCATTACAGAGGGATGTGCTTGCAAGGATGTGGCCATGGGCTTTTTACTCACTTCATGAAATTCCTGCATTCTCTGGCCAAGCTGCAGGTACTCCCAAAATATCAGCTTAGTAGAAATGTTACTGTTTGCTCACCATGCCTTGAAGGTCTCATCCATGTGCTGCTGCACAACGCTTGCAGCAGGGCTGGTGGGGTCCCCAAGAGGACCTGGCACTGGCCAAACCCTCACAGGGAGCGAGATGCTGGCAGGTCCAGGAGGGCAGCCTGCAATCAGTCAAACATGTATCCTGGCAGCGACTGGTCTGCACCCACACCTCTGCTCTCCCTCGCTGTGTAGGGAGCAGCTGTGAAGCAACCAGCCTGTGGTGCTCCTCATCTCCTCAGAGAGATGGCGAGTGTCACAGCAGGGCACAGAGGTCTGTGCTGTGGCTGTGCCGGGGGCAGGCGCCACCAAGCATCATGGCTCTCTGAGGTGCCATCTCTTCCTTCTCCTGCCTGCTCTCCTAAGCAGGATAAAAAGAAGAGGGGAGCAACACCAAAAAGCCACATAAAAATTGCATTCCTGGTCCTATAAATTAAGATCTGCCTGCATTAGGACAGTCTGTACCGACTCAGCTCACGTCCTGTGCACACACACACACCACGTGCAGAGGTGTGTGACAGCCTTTCGCTGGGTGATTGCTGACGGCTTTCTCCCCGGGACTGTGCCGTGCTCGGAGCCACGTGGGCCACATTCTGTGGGCAAATCATTGTTGTGGTGCAAGCGGATTTGTCTCTTTGCTCTGCCCACACTGAGTCTAGGCAACAATAACCACAAAAGCTAGAGTTCACCCTGACCACCACTGACAAGAGAGGCTTTTGTTAAGGAAAGTTTTTGTTCCACAGTGAGCTGGTCCTATCCTCTCCCAAAAGCCATCAGATTCTGTAGGATTAGGGGCTGAGGCAATGGAAAAGCACAGAGGTGCTGAGTGCATGGGGCTGGTGCTGCTGTCATTTACAGCCACCCTTTGAGCAAGCAAGAACAAGCTGCTCTGAGAAAAAATCAGATGCTAAGGTCTCCAGCTATTCACTGTTCACTGTGACTTTTCTGAGGTTTCCTTTCCCACAATAAAGCAAAGAGCACCCTGCTTGCTTGCATGCAAGTATTGGGTAGATAAATCAGCAGAGGTTGCTGAAGCACAGAGGTGCTTGAAAACTGCCTGCATAGCCGGGCAGAGAGGGTGATGATCAGCAGCACAGATTCTAGCTGGAGGCCACAGAATCACAGAATCACAGAATATACCGAGTTGGAAGGGACGCACAGGATTATCCAGTCCAGCTCTTAGACTTGCACAGGACTATCCCCAAGAGTCACACTGTGTGCTTGAGAGTACCATCCAAACGCTTCTTGAACTCTGGCAGGTTTGGTACTGTGACCACTTCCCCGGAGAGCCTGTTCCAGTGCCCAACCACCCTCTGGGTGAAAACCCTCTTTCTAATATCCAACCTAAACCTCCTCTGATACCGCTTCAGGCCATTCCCTCAGATCCTGTCACTGATCACTAAGAGAAGAGATCAGTGCCTGCTCCTCCTCTTCCCCTTACAAGGAGCTTGTAGATTGCAATGAGGTCTCCCCTCACTCTCTCCTCCAGGCTGAACAGACCAAGTAACTTCAGACACTTCTCATAAGGCTTCCTCTCAAGGTCCTTCACCTTCTTTGTTGCCCTCCTTTGGACGCTCTCTAACCTTAATACCTTTCTTATATTGTGGCACCCAAAACTGCACACAATATTCAAGGTGAGGCTGCACCAGTGCAGAGCAGAGCGGGACAATCCCCTCCTTCAGCTGGCTGGTGATGCTTTGCCTGATGCCCCCCAGGACACGTTTGGCCTTCCTGGCTGCCAGGGCACTGCTGACTCACATTCAACTTGCCATCAACCAGGACCCCCAGGTGCCTTTCCTTGGCACTGCTTTCCAACATCTCATTCCCCAATCTGTACAAGCATCCAAGGTTGCCCCATCCCAGGTGCAGAATCCTGCACTTTCCCTTGTTGAACTTCATATGGTTGGTGATTGCCCAGTTCTCCAATTTGTTGAAGTCTCTTTGCAGGGCCTCCCTGCCTTTGAGGGAGTCTACAGCTCCTCCCAGGTTTGTGTCATCTGCAAACTTGCTAATTATACCTTCCAGTCCTGCATCCAAGTCATTTATGAAGATGTTGAAGAGTCCAGGGCCTAAGATGGAGCCCTGTGGAACCCCACTAGTGACAGGTTGTCAGTAGGGTCAGGCCAGTAACTAGTTGTGTACCCCAGGGGTCAGTACTGGGTCCAATCCTGTTCGACATCTTCATTAATGAGCTGGACCATGGAGCAGAGGGCACCCCCAGCACATTTGCTGATGACACCAAACTGGGAGGAGTGGCTGATGAACCAGAGTGTTGTGCTGCCTTCCAGAGGGACCTTGATAGGCTGGAGAAATGGGCCAATAGGAATCTCATCAAGCTGAGCAAGGGGAAGTTCAAAATCCTGCACATAGAGAAGAACAACTCCAGGCACTAGGGGCTGGGGGCCAGCCAGCTGGGAAGCAGCTCTGCGGAAAAGGACCTGGGGGTCCTGGTGGACACCAAGTTGAACATGAGCCACCAATGTGCCCTTGTAGCAAAGAAGGCCTATGGTGTCTTGGGGTGCATTAGTCAAAGTACTGCCATCAGGCTGGGGGAGATGATCTTTACTCCCTGCTCAGCCCTGGTGAGGGGCCACACCTGAACTCCTGCATTCAGTTCTGGGCTCCTCTGTACATGCTGAATGGAGTCCAGCAAAGAAACCAGAAGATGATGAAGGGACAGGAGCATGTCTCCTGAGAAGAAAGATTGAGAGAGCTGGGATTCTTCAGCCTAGAGAAGGCTCAGGGGCAGCTCATCAATGTATATAAATGCCTGAAGGGAAGGGGTAAAGAGGACAGAGCCAGGCTCTGTTTAGTGGTGTTCAGTATCAGGATCAGAGGCAACAAGCACAACCTGAAACACAGGAGGGTCTCTCTGGACATCAGGAAACACATTTTCACTGTGAAGGTGACCAAGCACTGGCACAGGTTGCCCAGAGAGGTTGTGCAGTCTCCATCCTTTAAGATACCTACCAGCTGTCTCGACACAGTCCTGGACAACCAGCTCTGGGTGTCCCTGCTTTAGCAGTGTGGTCGGACCAGCTGACCCCCAGACATCCCTTCAAACCTTCCACTCTGTGATCCTCTGAGGCATTGGTGCACTGAACTGAGCACCCCACAGAAATGCTCATGAGAATGCTAATTTTTCCACATGCCATAGTATTTACCTCGTATGTGTTAAACATGGCCAAAACCTGGCCACAACATAGCCTAAACACTGAATGCAAAGAATAAATGGAAATTAAGAAAAAAAATACAATTCACAAAATATGAAGATGTCTTTCCAAGAGAAATTGTTGTAAAGGATCATGGAGATCCAGACTGAATTAAGAAGCGTTTTTGGCACTTTCTCTATCACGAACTCTCATTTCTGCATTTTGTGTTCATCTTCTGTGCCAGTTGCTCTTGTTCATGTCGTAGCTTCACATTACAGACGTCTGTGTGCTTGTATAGCATATGTGGCCATGTCATAAGAGAAAACCAGATAAAAATAGGACCTCAGTTCTACAAACTTGCCTTATGATTGTGTGTTTTTAACAAGCATTTAGACATTGTTTTTAACCACGGAAATCAGATACCAAGAAAACTTTCATCTTATTCCTGCAAAATCAAAATGGAGCTTCTAAGTCACAGTGCAGCGTGGGAGCAAGCGCCTTTCGTGCTCACTGGAGGAAGTTATTTAAGATTGTGAATTTCATTGGTATTTCTCCTACCAAGGTGCCCCAACCCTCATGACTAAGAGTTGCCCCTGTTAGCACACCTGCCCTGTCCCTGCAGTCAGGCTCAGGGAAACTATGGGCACCTGGAAATCATGGTGATTGCATGGCCCCCATACGAGGCTTTTTGCTCACATTTTGGGACTGAAGTCAAGGGGATGTGGAAGGAAGCAGCTGCCTGCTGCTGTGTTGAGTTCTGCTGCTCAGGATGTTGGAGTGACCTGTTCTGCTCCTCTGACTGTGTCGTGACTTGATGCTGCAACATCATTTCCAAAGCTGTGCTACACGTGCAGAATAAAGTCCAACATGTCATGCAGAAGCTGATTTCAGCTGGTTTGTTATTCAGCATTTCCCTCTTAGATTTAGGGCCAGATTAGGTTTCAAACATATCGAAACTCCAGTAATTGTTTTCTTGAGATTTTTATCACAAATTGGTAGGAATCTTCAGATTTTTGCTTTCTCTACAATTCCCACAATCTTGAGCTAAAGCCTCTCAAACATTGTCCTCCCCACATAGCTGTTGTTATTGAATAGACAGGTGGAAGTTACAATCAGAGTTTCTCCCAATTTCTGTTCTACTACCAGGTGACTAATGGTGACTTGAGATACAGGGGCTGAGCTGTGGAAAATCCCTGCTTCTTGCATTGAAACTGAAAGCACCTGGATCTGAGATTTTTGTGTCTACCAAAGCTTCCTGAAGATGTTTTGCACTAGAAGAGAGAAAAGGTAACCAAAATCGATGAGGAAAGCAAAGAGGGAGAGGTGATGATACAATGGAAAGAGGAGGCGCAAACTTCCTGCTGTCTCTCCGTGAAGGGGCTGTTGCCTCATTTGTTATGCTGCCTTGCCCTCAGAAAGTCCAGCTCCAATCATCTCTCAACTTTGGGAAACCCCACCAGATGTAAACAACTGCCTCAGCACCCCCAAGTGTGGCTTTGAACCCCAAAGATGGTTCAGGAGGAAGCCCAGCGATAGATCTCCCAGCACGTGTGAGGGCATATGCCTGCCTGGCATGGTTCTTACAGCTCTTTGCGAGCCTTCCTTGCCTGCCACAGCCATCACCACAGCTGGGCTCACAGCTGATGGCCTGAAGGACTTGTGTCCAGAGGAGGAGCTGTGGCCTGGCTTTTCTGCTGGGCTGGGAAGCAATATCCATTATGAGGTCTCCAGGAGGGAAAGGAGACTGCAGGGAGCCTTCATGGGACTGCAGAGAGCAACATCCCCTGTGAGGATGATGTGAGAGGAGCCCCAGAGACTCAGAGGTGCACATCTGTCCTGAAATACCCAACATCTGGCTCTGAAAAGTAGCATGGGGTGGCTGCCTGTCTGGAGTCATGTTATAGTTAATGACCATGATGCACATGTCAGAAAAGAGAATCTCTGTGCTGAGTGTTAGCACAGGACTCCCACAGGAGGTGTCCCCCATGCCTTGGTCGAGTCTCTGGCAGCAGGGACACCCTGGGACAAGAGGTCCCACTTGGCCCTGGGATGAGTACCCAGGCTGTGGTATTCTTCGTAGTCCCTGCCAGGCCCGAGGAAAACTGTCTTTGTGCAAACCTGGACACAACAGAAGAAAAGCTGGTCCCAGTTTTGAAGTTGAACCTCACTAATCAAATCTCATACCACATTCCATCCAACCACTGGGTTCAGTGAAGGTCAATATCTCCTAAACGAGATGGCTGCAAACTGGGCTGGACAGGGCTTCTCTGCACTGTCTTGGGGGATCCCTTTTCAGCACACCCAGTGTTGCAGAGGCAGGAACTGGGTCCCACCAGCTGAGAAGTGGATCCCCCCAGCCCCTCTCCCCCACCCAAAGGAGCTGTTGCCTGTAGTGCAGCACAGTGCGGTTCAGCACTGCTGGGCTTGGTGGGGCCGTGCAAACGGGTGGAGCTGGGCTGCACTCCTGTAGCACAGCACCTGCTGCACACAGGGCAGGAGCATGTTTTGCACAAAAGAACCCACTTCCTTTCTTCTGCATTGCAAAAAGAGAAGTAAAATCAGGCAGAGAGCACTGTTTTCCCTCCTTCTTATTCCCAAATCCTTAGATGAGGTTGTCACCTAGACCTTTGGGCTCCTCAATCTTTTTCGAGGCTGGTGTTGCCATTTGGGCCATCTCCCTCCTCTGCACAGAGGCTGAGACCTTTTGGATCTCCCTTTATTCAGGCCCCCTTTTGACACAGCAATGCCGTCCCACTCCCATTGGCTCCCACGAGAAGCCCCCCACGTGCAGGCAGGTGCCAGGTACTGGTGCCACTGGGTTATCAGCACGTGATTCCCCTTCTGGGATCTGCAGCTCTCTTTTTAGTGCCTGCGTGCCCTCAGAGCCCAAGGGACCGGAGGGATTGTATATGGGGGATGTTTGCTCGGAAAAGTCCCGAGCATGAATTTGCATCACAAACCGCCCCATCCATCATTGCCCAGCCCTGGTGATGGTGACCAGCTCGAGGCATTGCAGGCACCTGGCTGGAAGCCAATGGTGTTTTGCCCAGCTCCATCCCAGATTTGTTTCCTTGACGGTGTTAATATGTGGAGATGAAACTCTAATACAAGAGAGTGTAAGGAAGGCAGCCAGAAGCCCCATCAGTGGCATAGTGACCCCTGAATTTGTGTGACCAGTATTTATTTCAGCTGCAGCTGCTTGTCATGCAGTGCTTTAGGGAGATGAGAGAATAGCCCTGAATCCACTCACCAGTGTGGGCTCGGGATATCTGTAGAGATAACACTTCTCTACTGTTACATCCATTGGCTGTTTTTTCACCATCATGATGAAACAGCTCAACAACACATGAGCCCTACACAAGCCTGATTAGCTTAAGTCTTGACAAATGTGCATGTGGAAAATCCCCATCTTACTAAGGAATATTTTGAATAATTTACCCAGCAGTTATTCTATTACTAGCAGACCTTTCCCTCTGTGTGATATAACCCCCCAAGCAACAAAAGTATCTCCACTGACAGATGCTTGTTAGCAGATTTTCACTATTACTCTTGCTAGGTACCTTCAACTTGTAGTAAATTCATGGCGATATCATACACTGTGTAATTTCTATACAAATGACTCATGGTACATGGGTACACAGATTAGTACTGCGTTTGATATCCCTGTTTTAAAACACTAGAAATAATATGCAATTAAATAATTAGTTGGCCTTTACTAGCTCAGAGGGAAATATAAATTTAGCTTAACTGTAATCTTAACCTTGATATTTCTTAGCTTCAGTATTTTTCAGTAGCATCCTGAATGCCCCATGATGGGAATTTCCTAGTGTATTAGGAGTTTTTGGGAGGGGAAAAAAGAGAAACAAGAAAGATCATCACCACCACCACTAAAAACCCAACAGCTTAAAACCACTAAAAAGAGCATAAAAAATCCTTTTGGAATTTGAGAACCCCAGTGTTCTCCAGTAAAGTAGCCACTGTGGGGAAGACTGTCCCACCGGTCACGGTGTAGGCTGCGCTTCTGCAAACATTTTAGGAAGTGCTGGGAAGGAAAGTACTCTCTGCACACTGTAAGACACGCACATAGGGCCGTGGGGCAAATCACAGCCCTCCACTGCTCTGCACCCTGTGGGGGCAGAGCCTGCCCTGAGAACCCCAGCTGAGGCAAGGGGCTTTGCCCAGCATTCACCACACAATATGTTATCTTAGTAACAACAATTTTTTTCCACTAAGGGCAAATTGTCTCGTTCCACTCAGATTAGCCTCTGCCCTAAGGAGCTGTGCCTGGTGGTCTCTCCATGTGTGTACGGAAGGCAAAGCTGGGCTTCACCACAGCCTGGGGAGCCAGGTACAGCCACGGGCACAATAAGCTCCGAAGGAGGTCTGCCGCAACTTTGCTGGAAAGGTGCCATGGTCCGATCATGCTTCCGTGGCCGTATATATGTGCCTCAGGGGTGAGCCATCTGGACTGCACGTGAATCAGAGCTGAGGCTGTTTTCATTGTTCAGTTGCATTTTGCATCCTTGTATAACTTCTCAGAGTAAAACTCGAAGTCGGCTCAGATGTCGGGAGCGATTGCCGCGCAGGTACAGTCATTTATCTTCTCCAGCACAGCCACCACTGAGAATATCCTCCGCGGCAGCAGCATGCCTCTCACACCGAAAGAAAAAAAACCCCACCCAGAAAGAACACACAGTTTTACTAACCCTAAGAGAAAAAAAGAAGAAGAAGAAAAAAAAACAACAAAAACCAAAACCCCCAAACCTCACGGTGCTTTTGTAATGTGAGCGAATCCCGGGAGGAGCTAACACGCCCGGGGAGCCCTAGTGCAGGTCGAGGGCAAGAGGTTCCTCGCCTGCCGCCCCTCAAAAGTCGGGAGGGAGGAGAAGGAGGAAGAGGAGGAGGAGACCCCGATTTCTCTTTCGTGCGTGTGCGTGTGAGCATCTCAGCCCCTCGGGGGTCGCCGCCGCCGCGGGCGGGAGGCAGCGCCGTCCGTCCGTCCGTCCGTCCGTCCCGCCCGGTGCAGCGGCTGCTGCAGAGCGGAGCCCGGCGGTGGTAGCGTGCGGTGAGAGAAGGGCGGGGGGCGCGTCCCGGCAGCTGCTGCAGCCCCGCAGCGGAGGGGGTCCCGCTGTCCTCGGGGTGCCCAAAGCGGGGCGAGCGGCGGGAGGGCGTGCGGGGCGCGGGGGGTCGGTGCCGCCGTGTTCCCAGCTCCCTGAGCTAACGGGCATGGCGTGCGGGACTTTTGGGAAAGGCTGGGTTTTTGGATAAGGCTTGGGGTTTTATCGGGGAAGGTTAGTTTTTTCCTCTCATTGAATTTCTTCAGTTTTGTTCCTGCTTTGGTCCTTCTGGAGAGTTGTGAAGGTGCTCCTCAGCACCTCTGCGGGCTGGTCTCCTCAGGCCCCCTGGTCCCCCAGCCCCTCCACTTTATCAATGAAGCTCCCCATTCCCTTCACAGTAACGAGTAAATGACATGACTGCCACCAGATGAGTTTGAGACCTTCCTTGTGTGACAGACAGTTCCCTTCCCCAGTATCCCCAGTCCTTTCTTGTATGGATTTGACTTAAAAAAAAACAACCAAACAAAAACCCCCCAAAAATACAAAAATAAGAGGAGCTAGTGATAAGAAGACGAGAATGAGTCACAGACCCTGTTGAGATGCTCACATCAAAATCACAAGAGAAGCATTTTTCCAAATGACTCGAGCAGTGTGCTGCCAGGGGGGTGGCAGGAGCAGAGGACAGACCTTTTGATTTGTGATGGGGGCCAGCTCTAAGGGTGCCACTCCTGTTATCAATAAGCTACAAGTTTCATGTCTGTTCTTATTCCAAGGGAGAGGGCAAGAGCCTGTGAGGCACCACAGAAATGGCTGTTGTGGAGGCCACGTTCCCGCCCACCAACCTCACCTTTGGCAACCAAAGCAGCTGCAATGTGCACAACCACCACTTCTCTACCAAAGTCACCTTCTCACTCTTCTACACCACCCTGCTGGTGTTTGGCGCCTGTGGGAATGTCCTGGCTCTCTGTATCACCTTCCAGAGCAGGAAGAAGAAACTCAACTCCACTGACCTTTACCTGGTGAACTTGGCCCTCTCCGATGCCCTCTTCACCCTGGCACTGCCAGGCAGGATTGCCTACTACATCCTGGAGTCTGATTGGCCCTTTGGGGACTGGTTCTGTCGGGCCACAGCTTTCATTTTCTACATGAACACCTATGTGAGCATCTACTTCATGACCTGTGTGAGTGTGGACCGCTACATTGCTGTGGTGCGCACCAGGCACCCCGGCAGGATTCGGAAGATGAGCCGTGCCAGGGGCATCTGTGTCCTCATCTGGTCCTTGGTGTTCCTGCAGACGGCGCCGCTGCTTCTGCGGCCCATGACACGGAGGATGGGGGACAAGCTGACGTGCATGGAGTACTTCAACTTCGAGGAGATTCCCAAGCTGCCCTACCTGCTCCTGGTGGCCTGCGTGCTTGGCTTCTTCCTGCCTGTTGGCATCATCTTGGTGTGCTATGTGAGGATCAACCTCAAACTCTGCCAGACAGCCAAGGAGAACCCACTGACGGTGAAGAACGGGCACCACCACCGGGCCTTCACTGTCATCCTGGTGGTGCTGCTGGCTGTCCTGCTCTGCTTCAGTCCCTACCACCTCAACATTGTCCAGTTCATGGTCAGGAAGATCCTCTACCAGCCATCCTGCCGTGTGCAGCAAGCCTTCAAGATGTCGCTGCAAGTCACTGTGGCATTCATGAACTTCAACTGCTGCATCGACCCCATCATCTACTTCTTCGCCTTCCGAGGCTACAAGAGGAGGCTGCTCCGCATCTTCAGGAACAGCGGCTCGCTGGCTACCTCCTCTACTGCCAAGACCCCCTCTGAGAGCAACAGCAACAGCCAGCCCCCTGGCTCCACCTCTGTCTAGCAGCACAACCCATTCCCTTTTGCTCTGGCCTATGGACCATCCCTGACAGCAGGAGCCAGAGTTGAGCTGCAGGACCAGCACCTTCAACAAGCTTCCTTGCTCCCGTGTCTAGAGCCAGGGGCTCCCACAAAGCCAACCTGTCTGGGACACAGCTCTGCCTGGCTCTGCACAGGCCTGTGCTCAGCACTGCTACACTTGCACCTGCCATCCTGGAGCACAGAGACAAATTTTCATCCCAGAGGCACAGAAGGCAACTAATGCAGCTGCTCTGGCTGGCAAACCCAGCTGGATGTTTCCCAGCACTGCGCTGCACCCCTTTCCCATGCCTGTCCCACATCCCCCATGGGTCTGGGGGCTGCTGGTAGCCACCACGGCCGTCCCTCTGTCTCCTTCCCTTGCACTGCCCCTGGAGCACTGGAGTAGCATCCCTGCAAGCCTCAGGGCAGCCTGCATGGAGCAGTCAGGCTCTGGGCACTTCAGAAGTCTCGGATGTTACTTCCATGCAGAAAATGGCCTGTAGCTCCTTTCTGCCACAAATAAACAGCACCTCTGCTCTCTCCCTGCTCAGCATCCCACTCCTGTACCTGGGCTCTGTGTGGGGTAAGCAGGAAGTGCGGGGCCTGTGGGAGCTGCTGGAAAAGCCCTTTCTCGAATGAGAGGGGGGAGGATGTGAATTTGTAGAGCTCCCGGGAGTGCTGCTGCCTGTATCCTCCCACTTGGCTGGCTGCTTCTTCCCCAGAGTGCTCTTCCTTACACCTGAGGGCACTGCAGTCACCCCAGGACCCACTGCTAGGAAGGGGATAGTGGGGATGGTCTGCCTCCCAGCTCAGCCCCACAGCTGCAAACCTGCCCTGGATGTACTCACTGGGGAAACCTTCCCACCACTCCTTAATTTGAAGGGAGTGGAGGAATAGGGACAAGAGGACGAGGACTAAGGGTGGCCTTATGTGACCTTGACTGACCTTTGCTTGAAGCCAGTGCCCTGACAAGTCCAAGAGCTTTGCTAAAAGCAGGTTAAGAGTGACTATTGCCAGAGTAAAAGGCGGAGCCCTGAGACATCAGGCTTCTGTCAAGGTTTGTACCTGTGAAACAAGGAGAAAGTTGGCAGGATCCTCCTTGGCTTTTTTCTGAAGTCACTGGACTACAAAAAAACCCCCCACACGTAGGATTTACAGTTTCTGGGATGTCTGGCCTTTTGTTTGAGGTTGGAAGGGACAGAGACATGCACAGAGACATAAAGAGGAAAAAAAAGCTGCTTTATTTTGCTGAAAAGTATACCTGAAGAAGTTTCATGAATGGACTTTTGATTAATACAAATAATTCTTTAAGGTAATATTATGCCTAAAAAGTTAATAATAGTCACATGCAGTCCTTTATTGTTTTAAATATGCATGAATGAGATTTTGGATGATGATGGTTTTACTTATGGTATAGGTAACTGTAGCATCCTGAAAGCTGACTAAGAGGGATGCCTAAAATAATTCAGGTGAAATGGAACTCCAGTACGCCCTTTCCAGAGACTATCTGAGCCCTCCTCAAAGCAGGTCTAACCTCAGTTCTGGCCTGCCGAGAGCCTTTGTCCTGAAAGGCATGGTACAACGGACAAGGAAGAGCTGGGATGTAATAGTATAAGGATATCAGTGCTCTGATATAAACATAACCTTGTTTGGTCCTCATTGGACTCCATTTTTCTCACAAGTATTTTACTAACAAAAGTACTTTCATCATCTTAGCACCAGTAGAAGTCTTTGGAGTAGGAAATAGGTGAACAGTTGTGTGCAGTGCTGCCAAATGCAGAAGGGATCCTGCCTCCTTCCTCTGGATGGATGGCAGCCTTGGGCCCTTTGCTTTTTAGAATACCCACGCAGGGACAGCAGGCAATTAGCTGGAGCTGAGGGAACATCCATGGGATGGAGAGGGAAGGGACTTGGGCAGAATGGGTCAGGAGGAGTCTGGGTAAAGGAGAACTCTAAGGAACTTGTATTGCCCAGACTAGCTTGCCCACCTGGGCCAGCTTGCTGGCTGCTTGAAAATGGAGCATTTCACTAAAATTGAAGACAAACCATTTTGTCTAGAGGCACAGCAACACTTTTTCTACTCTTCATAATTCACCTGCTCAATCCAAGCTCCTCACATGATGCTCACTGTGCCCCCTGCCCCAGCAGCTCCTGCCTTCTGCCACGCTTTGACTCGCCAGCAAACCCTTGGAATCAGAGAAGCACAGAATCCCAGAGTCATTTATGTTGGAAAAACCTCTGAGATCATTGAGTCCAACCATTAACTGAGCACTGCCAAGGCCACCACTAAACCACGCCCGTAAGTGCAATAGCTACATGTCTTTTAAATACCTCTCCACTGACTCTGCATGGCTGCTGCTCCTGCCTTGCCTCCAACTCTCCTGGGGTGCAAACCTCCCGCAGCTCCCCGGCTGCTGCCCAGGGCCAGGGTACCCGTGTCGGAGAGAGCCCAAAGGACGCAGTGCCCACCCCGACGATGCCACAGGGCGAGAGGGACAACACCGGTTCCTGCCGAAAGAGGGAGTCGAAACCTTTGTTCGGTGTTAAAGACACACGCACGGACCTAAGAAAATAATGACAGATGCAGCCAGTGCTCCCCCCACGCAACTGCTGCCCTACAGTAGGAACGTGACGCCTTTCACAAGCCGTGTGGTTGTGGATTGTCTGGGAAGCAGGCGACAGCACACTGGGATCCAAAGGCATTCCATGCAGACTTAGTACTGCACAGTACACAGGTATTTCTTGCTGTTCTGCAGCCTATTGCTGCCATACGTTTCTCCTCTTTTCTAGGAAGAGAAAATTGCACTTTCATCTTAAGGCAGTGAGTATACTGTGGACACACAACATGTACAGGTAATACACATACAGATATAGGATATACTATATATGTATACTATATATTTACTATGCTCTATATACATGCTGGCTGCATCAAAAGAATGTCCTAGGCTGCATCAAAAGCAACATGGCCAGCAGGCCAAGGGAGGTGATTTTGTCGCTCTATTCCACTTTGGTGAGAGCCCACCTGGAGTACTGCATCCAGCTCTGGGGTCCCCAGTACAGCAAAGACATGGACCTATTGGATTAAGTCCAGAAGAGGGCCACGAAGATGACACAAGGTCTGAAGCACCTCTCTATGAAGACAGGATGAGAGAGATGGGGTTGTTCAGCCTGCAGAAGAATCCCTGGAGACCTTAAAGCAGCCTTCCAGTACCTGAACAATCCTGGAAAGCTAGGTACCTAAAGCATACAAGAAGGCTGGAGAGGGACTCTTGACAAGAGCATGTAGTGATAGAACAAGGGAGAATGGCTACAAACTGAAAGAGTGCAGGTTTAGTTAAGATATTAGGATGAAATTCTTTACTGTGAGGAGGGTGAGACACTGGAACAGGTGGCCCAGAGAAGCTGTGGATGTCTGACCCGTGGAAGTGTTCCAGGGCTGGTTGGATGGAGCTTTGAGATTGGTCTAGTGGAAGGTGTCCTTGCCCATGGCAGGGGGGTTGGACAGAGCTCAAACAGCATTGCTTTTTCCCTCAGTGGTGGTTCTCAACTTATGCTTTCAGTTAAAAGCAAAAATTTCCAAGAGAGCACTGGGGGACAACAGCTCCTGGTTGCAGTCACACATTATTTGCTAGTAAACTCCCTGTGCTGTGCAACACATCTCTTCAGTCTGTGCTTTAAATTGTCCTCAACTGAAGCTATTGTATTCACACATAATATTTGTAAGCCATCTTTGTATGCCAGTAAAATATTGTAATGTAAAAATGCACATATCTACTAAAAATAAAAGCTTCTTGTGACCAAGTAACAAGTCCTGGTGTGATTGATCAGGCCAGGTGATGTGGGCAACAATCTTCTTCTCAGAGGTGCACATGTGCCTCTCCCCTCCACAAGCAAGTGCTCAGAAGCAGCGAGGGGCAAGCACAAGCTCTCGATCCACCTCCTTTATGCAGGACACTTGTTTCAGCAGGAAGGTTGTGTGCTTTCATGCCACAGGGATTTATAAACTGCCTTCAGTGGGAAAAGCAGCGTGACCTGTGAGGAGCTGTGTCCTTTCCAGAGGAGGTCTCTCCACAGCCAGGATGGGGTGCCAGGAGAAGTCAGGTTGGCAGGACTAACCGTGCTTTGAAAACCAGAAACATCTGTGTTCTCACACACCAAGGTGGCTCCAGGGTTTGCATCACTGCCCAGTTGCTGAGATTACACTGTTTTCTCTCTTGCTACATGTACCACCTCCTGCAAAACTGACCAGATAAAATGGAAGGATTCCCCTATTGGACACCTCTGAAAAAAGAGTGGATTTTCAGTACAGAATTAGCCACAATATTGTGTGTTTTCATTTTCTACGTGGAATCCTGTGAATTCTTTGAAAACTGAACTAAATGCAATGCGACATTCCATTCCCCTTCTCTTGGCAGGTCTTTTCTTTCCGTCCTCTGAGTTCTATCTTCTACTTTGCTCCTTTTCTGTAAACTCTGTGTTTTGCTCAGTTCCACATCCCTCATCTCCCTCGAGTCCTCTCCTTTGCTAAGGCTAACTCACACTTATGGTCCCTACTTATCTCCAGTCAAAAGGCCAGATCCTGCTTTCAGTTCAGCCACGATCCTGGAATTTTTCACCCATTTTTAAAGTATGTATATTCCTGCTTTCTCCATTGCAACCATTCAGGTTTAGAAACAGTCCCCTACAAACATGTGTCAGTCCAACTAACTTCTCCTTCCTCTTAAAACTCCCCTTTGGAAAACAAATGACAACAGCTGAACTACCAGTTAGTTGTGATTCCCACCAGTCACACACATTTGTCTGGTTGTACCATTCCTCTGCTCCCCTCACTGGTGTCTCATCTCCTATTTGTGTTGAACACTGTTGGTAGCACATACCTTCTTTGAGTTTCAGAGTGGACTTTCTGTGGTCAAAGCATCCCTTTATATGTGGAAACAGGAGGAACGTAATCCTACTAAAAATTGCACCAAATCCAGTATTTTTTAAGTAAATGCACACACACATTTTATATATCTAAATATGCATGCATGCATGTATATATATAAACACATATAGTATTTATGTGTTCACGTGACTCTCCTACCAAAATAGTGCTTATACTCATTTATATAAAATACTGATTACTGTGGCCACCCAGTTAAAGACAGCTAATCTCATTTAGGTTTTTGTTAAGGGAGAACACAAGCAAGAAATTAATTGCGCTCATGTATCCCTCTTACTAGTTCAAATGAATGCTGTGCTTTTATTTATCCTCAAACAGATGCAGTTTCCCCCCCGATGTGGGAGTTGTAGCTCCATGTGTTTTCAGAGCTGGGTGCCTTTGCAACTGCACATACACTCCAAATACACACGTCTGAGAGATGAGAGTCTTTGAATACAGACTTTTAATTTTCTTCAACAAACTCTTAACTCTTAGTTAAATTCATCAAACGAGTACATAAATATTTCTCACTTGTTCTCTGTATATATACATATGCATACACACATATATATGCATATATGTAATCATATATATATACACATACAAACATGAGAGCCAGAAACATTGCCCTTTGCCCAGTACATTGCAATATGTTTTTCTGGCTCGTTCTTCTGTTTCAGACAAAAATAATGAGACCTTTTCTCCACCACACGTTCAAGAAGGCACTGGTAAGCGCTAGACAGCACAGGCTGTGCATGAACCAGCTGCAACAGTCCCTGTGCTCGCTAAGTCACAGGCAACCTTTACTGCTTGTTTTGAGGGAGGAAAATGGTTCGGTAGGTATGGAGCCAAATCAGCCTACATCTTAGCAAGAAGCTGAGGCTTGAGAACCCGAACCTGGTGGCTTATCAGGCAGATTTCCACAAACACCAGGCTCACTGTGGGTGTATTTCAAAGTATTACATAACTGTCCAGGAAAGTCCCCAGTAAATTACTCCAGTGATGTCTCAAAAGACATTCCCAGTCTAGTAGAGGAATTTTAACAGCAGCAACTACTTTTATTTCAAAATACCAAATCTTGGCTTTACTAAAACCAGTGTGAATTTCCCATGTACTTAAAATCCTCTCCATAGAAAGGTATTCTGTCTTCTCTGGCTGCCAAAAAATACTGCTTGTGTCACACACAAAATAGAAACTATGCTATGAGATATTCAAAACTGTGCCAGACAAACACTATGTAGGCTGGGGAAAACATGCTCCTTGCATTCCCAGAAACGGTTCATGAAAGTTTCACCATCAAGTGGAAACCAAGTTTTTTTCCGGCTCTCATGTGTGCATCTCTCTTCTACGGTTCTTGCACGAAACAGGAACTGTGTTCAACAGCATCTGAGACCCTTCTTTTACCACTTCTTTTTTTTTTTTTTTTAATTGGAAATCACAACCCTGGAAGCATTTTGAGTACAACCTTTTCTCACAGAGGTCAAGGGGAGTTTTGAACTGACATCACCAAGACCTGCATTCTACCCCTTATGTTTGACCACGTTTTGCAAAATGCCCAGCAAAATTTTCCACACAACTGTGATATTTGGATATCCCCTGTACAGGCAACAGTAGAAAGGATTTAGACTTGGAGAATATCCATTTACATACCCCAAGTGCCACTAAACATGTTTTAAAATTCCAAAGAATAAATGCTCTTTGTGCTTGTCCCTAGAACAGGGCAATGTCTGAAAGGGAACAGGTCATATTTAATTTATCCCGGGCTAGGTGGACTTTTTTCCTACAGATAAAATTTGATTTCTGAAGTAATTCATTAATCTTCATTGCTACTTTTTGATAAAATATTTGTGAAGGAAGAATCTGTATGTTTCAAAATTAAAACTTGTGCTTGTTTCAAAACATTTAACTAGTCTACACATACAAATTATCACAGCAATTATTTTTGTTACATGTGTCTTTTCCTTTCTAAGACAGAAAGTTTCCCAAGTTCTCTAGGTACAGAAATGCCCGTGGCCTATAAACATACAAAGCCTCAGCTTCACGCAAACAAAACCTCTCATTTAAAAACCAGACCCTGCCTAAATAATATGATCATAGCAACAAACCAAACCCTGAAGGACATTGATCAAAGCCCAGGAAAACACACAGTCATTCCAAAAAACCCTTACTTCATGCACTGGAAAATACCAAAAATTACATACAGGCACTGTGCTGAAAGCTGCAAAAATTTGACGCAATTTCTGGATAAGGACTTGTGTGCCTGAAAGACTTTTTTCAGTTTTATCATTTAATTAAAAAAGGAAAAGAAATCTGTCTCTCTCTCTCCCTAAATCTTGTCCTGTACGTTTTCCAGGCCAAGCAAGACCATGTAGATCTGTACTTTGGTACACACATGTTCATTTGGATTCCCAAACATCCTTCTCTTTCCCATATTCTTTCACCTCCTCCCCTTTGCACCTGCTATTGCCTTTTCGACTTTTTTATGACCTATATCTTATTCTAAATGTATGTATGTATTAAATATGCCTGTGTGTATAAAAATGGACACATATACACATGCTATACAAACACAAGTACACACAGAAACATGTTAAATGCTTAAGATACAGGTGTAGATTGGTTTCATGGAGTTGCAGTCCAGAGCCTTGTATTCTTTCAGCTTGGCTTTATAGAGATGCTCCCTCCTCTCCACGCCACCTCCTGCAACTCCTAAGGTGCTAATACTGAGCACTTCCAAGAGACAAGCCAAGTAAGCTGATTTATCAATCTAAACTTCAAACCCAGTATTGTATGAGCTTGGCATTACTGTCCTGTTACCTCCTGTACCAACCTGAATCACCCCTGGGGTTAATATTCCAGCCTCTGGTCAACACTAAGTTCCTCCAGACAGTGAGGATTCAGCAAATGCAAGGGTTATCCTCATCTCTGACACCAGAAAACTAGAACTATATATATAAAACTTAGCTTTTTATCACTGTCTTTTAAGATAGTACACAGCCAGCTGACAAAAAAAGAAAGCAGCACGTAGGACACAGCATACATCCATTGTTACAGAATTCCTCTCTGAATTAGCCATGGAAGTCATTCAAGTCATTCCAGTTCTGATCTTATTGCATCATTCGATTCACCTTTATTGCTTCCAGTGAGTATCTTCATGACCCGTATCTGAACAGCAATTCACTCAGTTTGTAAAGATTCAAATTTACAGTGGTCACTTACCATACCTTGCCATACAGACATGAATTTTCTCTCATCCTATCTGTGTATTATGTGCTGAATGACAACTTTTATTTAAAAAGAAATTTGAGAAATGAAATATTACAGGCATTAATAAAACTTTGCAAAGAATGACATAATAGTCCCATAACCCTTTACTGAGTTGAAAGTGAAGTGACCTTCAAACCTCTTATTACTGTAATAAAAAATCAAGTACTGTAAAATAACATGTAAGCTAGAGAAATTAGACTTGTAAGTGAAGAAAATACGATTTTTCTTGATAGATAAATCTAGTTGTTGTAGTTGCTGGCGCCTCTTTTCCCAGTCATTAAGTCTGATAACATGTCTAACAAGGATTTACAAGAAAAAACCCACCTATTTTATTTTAAAAATAAATTTAGGTGATATCCAGTAACAAGTAGAAACTAAAGTTACTTTTAAAAGGATAGCCAGACTAGAAATCACCAAGTGATCTGAAGGCTTGGGAACAGTTCACATCATTTCTTAACATCGCTTTGAGTCACCAGTCACGCGGAGCCAGTTTCTCTCCCGACGCCGCCCCCGTGGGGCCGACCTTGGTGACTCTGCCCAGCAGGTGGCTTTGATCCTCTTCCAGGCATTTACAAACTCATCGAGTGAAGTTCCTTCACACAGAAAACCATCAGTGCTGCAGTAGAAAATTAGTGGCTACATTTAAGTCATTATTTGAAGCCCTCAGAGCTTCTAGGGCATCTCCTCTGGAAAATCCCATTTCCATAAGCCGTGCAACCTGGAAAAGAAATACTGCTTTAAAACCAGAATTTTATTCACACTGTGTGCACATTAGTCACGTTAAAATTGTGTCAGAAATCCCTTTTCACTGATAAAAGATTTATCTGAGACAGCATGCTTCAAAACACTGCCACAGAGATGACCACTTTATGATACTTTATTCAAAACTGATTGCAGAAAATGCCACACCTGCATTTTCCTAGTTGGTGCAGTTTTGAAAGAAGAGTAAAATCCAAAGTGTGGTACCACACATGACAGCTACAGTCTGACCTGCTTGCTGCTCTCAACAAGAGCAGGATCTCAAGAAAACAACACTGACCAAGAGACAGAATTTTACAGCAGATGCGAAAACCTATCCAGATACCCTCAGCTCTACTATCCTTGAAAAGACACAGTTCTCCAGAGGGCATTAAAAAAACCTCAGAACTATTCATTCTAGGTGTTTTGGTTTTTTTTTTATAAACCTTCAAGTTAGCTCTAAAATAGAGGCAGTACAATGCTTAAATGGGTTTAGTAAAATTCTTGTAAGGTATCTACATGTACTCAAAAAAGAACTTTTTAGCAAAAGACTTCTACAAAACAAAAGTCAAGATATCTGATGGAAGAATTACATGGAAAAGTGCACATTAATACAGTGATTTGGGTAATCAAGAACCACTTGACCATCCCTCTTTATAATACCATGTACTTGACACCTAATCTTTGTGCTTTGTGCTAACAGATATTCAAATCACCCCATGTGAAAAGCAATGTATGCATAATCAAATTTAATTTATAGTTACATTCCAATCTGAAGTACATTTAAAATCTACAATTCTCACTTTGGTATGACAATATTCACTTTTATAATTAATCTTCCAGAAAGTGGAAAAACGAGGTGTGGAGAGGCAGGGAGTGACACGTAAAATTAGCTGTGGCCACTGGCAGCATAAAGCATTCCTCATCCTGCTTCAAATGGCCTTGTGACCAGACACCACAGCTCCTGAACCTGGGCTACAGGAGCTGTCAGAGAGCTACCACTGTTCCTCCTCTGCCTGTAGGAGCCCGCAGCAGCAGAGTGGAGCCAAGCAGGAATGCAGCAGAGGCTGTTTACATCTCGGGAGGAATATTCCCAGAGTGCAAGAGTAATGTGCAGCACTAGTATTGAAAGTATTCTAACTGCCCTTTAAAAGAAAAGTGCCATCAAAAGCAGCTTTTCTTTCCCCTAAGACACCTCCAGAACTTTCAGTATTTTTAATCATCTCTGCTTTGGTGACTTACTGAGAAATACACAACTGTCAAGTATGCCTAGAGGTGCAGGTCCTCCTGTTCTTAATATAAATACACCATGACAAAATGTTTGAGAATGGTTACCTTGGTTATCAGAACATCAACCTTAAAACCCAGTGTCAGTTTCTCACCTTCTTGTAGGGAGAGAAATGAATTGTTACTTTCAACACTTCTGCAACAATAGTTTAAATTCAAACTCAATTTCGTAACCTGCAACTTTCTAAAGTTTCCTCTGTCTGATTTTTCATGTAAGATTGTGTTTTTTATGAGAAAAAGGGCAGGCAGTGGAATAAAACCTAACCACAGAAATGTTTCAGAAGAAAGGCTTTTACTGCATTTGCCATGAATTCTAACCTTAAGAAGTGGTGGATGGAAGTGCAACTTCACCATTTAGAGATATATCCACTGAGCATCATGGGGAATAGTAACAAAAAAAAAAATCTCTTTTCATCTGAGTGTATTTTAATCACAGGAACTGAATCCAGCTCCAGGAAACAGAGATGTATAACTGGCAACGGTAATTCAAGGTGCTAAAAACCCACAAGTAATGCAGAAATTTTGGTACAAAAAGCATTGCAAATGCTCACAAACTTTAATCTGAGAAACAGATGAAACCCTTGCATTTTTGCCATTCTAAGATAACTTGTGTAGTTATTAGTACAATCCTGAGAAACCAAAGGTGCTTCAATGACTTTTTCTTTGCGGGGTAACCAGACAGCACTGCAAAATGACAGCAATCAGGTGGGCTCTACAACCTCAATGCATCAGAAAATATAAGTGTATATTGCTTTCATAAATCTAGGCCTAAAGGCTTTGGGTAAGAATCCAGCATAAGTCACACCAGTAACTAATTTATTAGTTCCAGCCCCAAAATAAAAGTTTCTATAAGCAGAATTTGTCAATAAAACAAATACATAGACCAACCCATCAGGGAAATCTTTTGGTTCATCCCATACTGGCACTGAGTAGACTTTCAGGCCAGCCAAAACTAAATTTCTGGGGTTAGTCTCAGAAAGTGCTTTTTGGTGTGGAGTTTTTATTTTTATTTCTTTTTTTTGTTTGTTAGTTGAGGTTTGGGGTATTTTTTTTGTTGTTTTTGTTTGTTTGTTCGTTTGTTTGTTTCATTCTTTTTGGATGTAGCCCAGAAGGTTGGCAGTCAAAACCACCAGTGCAGGTAAAGTTTTGAACATTCTGAACATAATCTAACATTGAATCAAAACTAGAAATCAGATCATAGCAAAAATTTCTGTTTGGGACAAGCTCATTTTAAACTAACTAAAAATGACAGTGTGGTGCTAGCAAGTGTTGATTTATTATCCAAAAAAAAAAAAAAGTAAAAAGGGAAGGAAAAAGTTACCCTTGAAACTTAGTCTTGTTCAAGGGTAGCAAAGACCTTAGACTAAAAAATGGCCAATACAGCTAACTGCAGGCAGGCTACAACCTGGAGAACTTGATTGCAATAAACCCTGAATACAGGTATAAGACTAATCTTAAATTCTTAAATTTGCAAGTAAATAATGCTCTCTTTTGAGAGCAGAACTATCAACAAAAGTCTAGAATTCTAAACCTATATAGTCTGGCATTTTGTTTCAGAAAAACTAAAGTACTGAATTGGAAACTTAAGCTGGGGACTTCAACAAAGAAGATATGTACAAGACAAATAATGAAATCTAAGAGTCAGTCTTTCTTCTTTGAAACATTTATCAGATTTGATTAGTTTCCACTAGTGAAACCATCACATCTTTAAATACAAAATACAAGCAGTTACATATAAAAGTAGAAACTCCCAAGTTGCTCTGTAACTCTGGTCTGGATGGTAATGACAATGTGTTGTCTCTGTACTGTGACCATTACCCAATATTCTAATTTGTGCTGCTATGGAGAACATCTAAGAAACTGTGTAAACAGATGATAAAAAATTAGTGGAGTTAATTCCTAACCATTTTAATGCCATTTTAAAATAGAAAAGTGTTTACCTGCTCTTCAGAAACCTCAGTAGGTGCAGGTATGCCTTGTTCAGACGGGTGATGATCTTGATAATTTGCGTTATGTCTATGACGTAAAGGAGGAAACAGTCTGTTCCAGTTAATCATCCCACCCTGAAAGCAGACACTGCTGTCAGTCTTTGCAGAAAGAACTACAAATTTTTTAAACAAAAAGATCACCCATACCACCTAATATGAAAGGCAAATGTTTAAGCAAAGTACTTTATTTTAAACAACAAAAACTGCTGCAGTCTCTTAGGAAGCAAAAATTGGACTAGTTACTGCTTTGCTAGTTATTTGAAGTGATCACTGCAAACTACAGAAAAGTGCTAACAGAGGGAGGAAAGAATATTTCATATCCACTGGGACAGATCTAATTCAGTACAGTGCTAGACTTCTCAGGCTCAAAGATCACTGTCTTTACTGATAGGGATTTGCCTGGCAAGAGGTGCAACAGCAGGTCCTGCAAGTGCTTTGGAAGGCTGCTGCTAAAGGTACCCAGGGAAAAAGAGTGCAAGAAATAAGAGCGGGGAAAAAGCAAAAGGGGATTCTCAGTGCATCGACAAAACCACATCAGGAAACTCAGAGCTAACCCAGCCTTCAGGATAGCTGTGATTTTCATGCAAGTGATTGCTTCTGTGACAGCAATGCGATTTACAGCCTCCCATACCACCTCACCTAACTTCCACATATTAAATACCATTGCAAAATCTGGCTGTGTTCCAGTGCCAAAACATCTTGTAATTACATAGTAATAATACAAATACACAGCAGTAACACAGGTACGGTGTAAATCACAGAACTGAAACTTCCTCTTAATAACCAAGTTTGAAGTCTTGTAATAATAAGACATTTAGAATACAAAGCACAAATAATAAAGTACAAGCTTTATAATTGTCCAGAAACAATGAATCCTCATTTCACTAGCTTAAACAAACATTTTTGTAAGGGATTTTGTATCACACCAAAACCACAGATCCTGCAAGCAGGTAAGATCAAACCCCAAATCTCTCTTTTCCATACAGTTTGTTAAAACACCTTCTGCAGTTTGTGTTGTCCTTTTACTCCTCCCCTGCTCCCCCTGTTACTATGGAGATGATCCCCCTCCCTTTCTGTATATATAGGACATGGACTTCCTTCCTCTAGTTGCTCTATTTTAGTTCTATAATGTCGTTTCTCAAAAGACCTTTCTCTTATGAGAGTTTTTTCTTTTCTTCTCTCACTGAGGGCTCTTCCTGCTTTTATGTACCCCTGGAGCATTAAATCCCCTCTGCTCCATCAGTCAGCTAAACTTGATTCTAAATCACAAAAAAAGTTAAATTATTTAGTTTTCCTGTCTTTTCCTTTGTTTCCTTCCTTTCTCTCCAGAGGATACCCAACCAGCCCAGATACCACAGGGGGCAGTAAAATTGCACACTTAAAAATGCATTTGGGGAGTCATGAGATTTGAAATACCAGATTGTAAAGTGTTCTAGTCCCTTACGTACTAGGGTGCATTTTTCCCTGCGAAGATGTGCAATAGCTAGGAGTCATCACTCATTTTCAAGACATAGTTTCCACTGCTGGTGATTTTGAATTTAAAAATTATTATGTATCTACATTTCTATTTTCCATACTGTATAAAACATCTGCTTAACATTCATGAGGTTTTAACCAAAGGATTCTGTATAAGCCTGGCATTAGCCAAACAGCATAGCATCGTAAAAAGAAGAACTGGTTTGTAGTTTAAGCCCAAAGAGGGATATCAGACATTCTACTGACAGCACTGCACTACCCTGTGGTCTTGGGTAATCATGTCCTGTACTTCCCCATCTATAATTTCCCCTAACTCAGAATTATGTTGAGTTTTAATTCATCAACTTTGAATTTCTGAAAGTCTACTAAGCTTTATAGTTCAGCAAGAGCACTGCACTAATGCTGTTTTGCATGTTTTTATTATTTAGAGAAGACCTGAGGAGGAGGAAGTAATACTGGAACAAGTAATTCACCTTAAATTGGTGAACTGAAAAATACTAACAGGACTATGACACATTCCTCTGAATCATACAGAATAAGTCATACAGAATAATGTGTATCAAATATAAAATCTACAATAAATGTATTAATTTACCAGTATTCCAGTGTATCTGAAGACTGAAATAAACATACCTTTCCAGTTGTGCCCTCAGCTTCAACACCGAGCTGCCTATTACAGTTTGGTTTTGCATCCTCCCTGCATGTCCTGTGCATTGTCACCTAATACTACAAAAGGACTTGTCTACTTTCTTATCTCAAACTTAGAATACATTTTAAATTAACATACACAGATTTCATTACTTCCAATAAAAACTGCAGATTCCTTACAAATGTAACTATTTAGTTTTGAAGGTTTACAGCAGATGCCTCGATAAACTACAGATGTTGACTGATGCATTCAGAAGAGTTCCATGTGAAGACTGCTAACCCCTTCCCAGAAAAAACAAACAACTAGACAAATTATGTCAACATAGTTGTGAGAAGATCTTTTTTGGTTGCCCTCAGAATATTTCAATTACCTTTGAAAACTGACAAACTCTATCAGTTCTTAACTATATTAATGAGGGAAGAATATCTAACATTTAATGGTATGTGGACACGGATGTTTAGGATTAATTGCAACACTGAGGTCCACTTCTCATCTGTGTATTACTTTAAACTGCGCCAAAACCAGGTACATTAGGTTTCTTTATCTTAACTGCAAAAAATTGTTTCCCTTCACAGTCTGGCCTCTAATTAGATGATGGACATGCACAAAGTTAGGCTCAAAAGAGAAGGGATTCAAGGAACTGCAGCAGGAACTATGGATCTGGTACTGTGCTAACCCCATAAAGTAAAGGTATGGAAAAACTGGGAAGTGTTGCTAATGTTGTAGATCTGTAGGAGATGGAAAGCAAGGCTACAGATTTCCAGTGTGGATGGTTACTGTGCAAAGGCCTTCAGACAACCTTAACTATCACAGCAGAAATACATGAAGATCTGTGAATTTTAATCTGTGCCAAATCAAACACCAAATAATATCTTACACTAAGTAAATATCACAAATTCCAGTTAAAAAATGTGCAGGAGACTTTCAGACCAATACTCCACCTTGCCTCAGAGAAATTATTTTGCAGACTTCCCTTCATAATTTTATGAACAATTCTGTACTGCAGTGGTTTCACACTATACTAACATACTTGCAAGAAGTCAGAAAGATTTCACATAAGATAATCAATCTGATTAATTTATTTAAGCAAGGCTTCTAAACGCTCTGAGAATCCCTACTGGGGAATCAGCACACAATATTTGTGCATTTCACAATATACTTGAACCTCAGCACCAAACAGCCCAGAAGAGCTCACACCAATCTCTTCACTCTCTTTTACCTTCTCTCAGGTAACAGAGTTCTCTGGAGTGATCCAAAACATTAAGCAGTGGGGATGCTCAAAGGTCCAGTATGTAAGTTCCCTTCCTGAGCAGCACCTTCAGTGACAAGTGTCTGCCAGTCTAATCCATTTAATGAAACACAGGCAGTTCTTCTGTGATTCTGGTTTGTTGGTTTGTTATAAAAAGAATTAAGTGTAACACTACATGGTTTTGGGGGCTGGGACTTACTATGACTCAGGTAAGGATCAGGTAAGGATCCATTAAACCTGTCACATCCAGCGCCGATTTCCACAACTGACAGACTGACTCAGGCTATCTTACACTTTGACTATCTCAGGCAATATTTTTCTTTGTCCTGAATCATAGGTGTCAGGGAGCAGTGAGTGCAGGTGTACTACTTGAGAATGAGAAGCACTGAAGAAGTCAGTCTACAGACTATCACTCACAAAAACACTGCACAGAAATTGGTGCCTGGGTCCTTATTTCTGTTCGCAACATAGTCTTCAACATGTCATCAGGAAAAACACTTGACAAAAACACTGCTTCATAAATTATTCAACTAGGATGACAGACACACTTAAAAAAAAGCCTATAAACTTTTCTCCCTCTCTTAATCCTACACTATAATTTTTTAACTATAGAAAAATTCAGTTTCCTTCTTTTAGCAGCATAAAGACTGGGTGAATTGGTTGATTGTAAATTCTCTGTTACTCCCTGATAGCAGACAAATATACCAAGGAAACCATTTTATTGGTCTCTAATAAATCACTACTAGAAGTGGATTAGGAGAACACTGGTGATGTTGGAACTTCCGTTACAGGAAGACAACAAACCGGTCACAAGTTTAGATGGCCAAAGAATGAGATTTAAGAACGGACTGGATTAAGGGAATGGGAAAATTGCAGTTCTTCATCATAGAAAGGTTGTAAGGAAATGCCATACTGATGATGTATTCTTGGATAGCTGTCAAGGCTTTATGTACAGAAGCTGTGCCTTATGAGGTCACATCCTTGACGTCTTTTTTTGATTTGGGTTGCTGCTTTTTTTTAATGGTGCCTGGGTCAATTCTGTTTACAAGAAAGAAGTATCCTCCTTTCCTACAGAATAAGGAAGAACTATCTCGAGCTAGCAAATGTCTCTGATTGTACAGCCTGCTAAAACCCCAGTTATGCCATTTCTTTTCACATAATCTACGCCCTCTCTTTTTTGAAAAACAGCTCAACCCATTTCCCATGTACATACCTGCCATGGCATATTTTCTTATCCAAAGCTTGACAAATAAAAATGTTGTGTTATGGACAATTAACAAATATCCAGTTATGTAGCCTCTGGAGATGCATATATTTTAATTAATATTTCCAAAAAAAAAGAAAGAAAATGCTTTATAAAAGTCCTCTTGAAAGTGATGCATGTGGTTAAGACATTTTGATACTGTTATCTCATGTAGATGGTTAATGCCAACTTGCCATCTGTTTGCACAAACAGGAAGCACCTCTTGATATCTGTCCTGTTCACCTTTTCTTAACATAACAACCGCAGCAAAAGAAAAGAAAAAGGAAATTGCTTTGCATTTCACCTTTTAAAGTAACATTTTTAGAGTTTGCTACTCTGCATAGGAGCTATTACTTGGTATGGACATAAATATTGTCTTACTTCTTTCATCTAAAGCTTCGTTAAAAAAATGTACTGAAAGCAAGAAACACTTATTTACTGCTTTTCTGACATAAATTTTTCAACAATTTATTGACTCCAAAGTAGACATATTGATGATAGAAACAAAGAAAAAGCATAGCCATGGATGACATAATACCTGCTGCTCTAAACATTGTGTAAGAGATACCAATGGTAGAATTTCCAGGACACTTATTCAAAAGTCTAGTCTGTCTCTTTTTGTGAGGACAAAACTTTCTGGCTTCTTGAATGTTTTGTGTTTTGTTTCCCTCTTACTTTAATAACTTCCTTCTTTTGAAGGGGGGTAGAAATGTAACAGTGTTAGTGTTCTAAGCATTGTTCTTAATGATGGAAAGAATTCCAATTTCTCTGGAAATTTATCCTACAGACAAGGCTCTTTAGCCATGAGGCTCTGTCTCCAACTCTTAGTTGTTGCATCCTGAGCTTTGATGCCTGTAATTGTCCCTGAGGAGCTGATGTGTCACAGAAGTTCAGAAATCCACATGAGGTCTTTTCTGAAGCCTGATCAGCTATTTCCTTTGAAATCTGGAAGGAATAACTCAGTCTGGGCTCTGAAGATGCCTGAGAGATAATGGAAGGGATTTCAGCACTGGCATGATACCTTCACAGTAACAGAAGCCAGAAATGCCAGTGGGCAGGGCACATCTGCTCCTTGGAGGCAAGGAATGGCTGCCTCTTCTACTGCATTCAAGGAAGGCCTTCCAGACTGAATGCTATTGCATTCAAGAGTAGCGAACGCTTCCTGGCATAATCGTGCCAAGGGCTTGGAATTGTAGACTGCTGCTTGTCATGGCGGGAAGGCGTGCTGCTATTTGGCTTGGACACACAACTGCTGGCAGTAAGTGAAGAGCTGTGTAGGTACCCCCAAAAACTAGCGGATAGCTCAGAACTCTGAAGAGTCAGACTACTCCATGTTTAACCTGGTACCGTAAGGGTCAGCACCTATTCTGTATTGAACTGTGCATCACAGTAACATTCACTTTTCACTCCTGCCGTGATGCAGTAATTCAGCCAGAATGTGATGGATCACTATGCCAAGAAGAGAGATATTTCATGGCAAGCAGAAATTGAAAGATGGCATTTTTGAGAACTGATGTTATTCATTCATCCTACATTAGGGAAGTGTTGATCAGGACTCTCAGACCTTCTCTGCAATAATATTTGGATTTGGAGCTTCTCTAAACAGTAGAGAAGGAAAGCACTTCCTTTTCCAAACTTCCCAGCTTCCCTTGCTTGTGTCAGCTATTCATCCAAACAGAGCTCTTGCTGGTGCTGTGACACCACAGGTATGGTCATGGTTCCATCAGTTGAAAACATGCATCTATGCCATCCTATTAGCAGTGGGGCTTGTCCATTTTTCCCCACAGAAATCCCAGATATATATTGAAAAGTAAGTTCCCATTATTATGTATTAATCTTTGTAAGTGAGTGAAGCTGATCATAACCATCAGTTGAGCATAACCACCAGCTGAATTTTAAAGCAATGACATGATTTGGAGCTGTTCTTCCATTTGACATTCAACATTGCTGAGTGAGACAATCAGGTGTGTGTGGGGGGGGTTGTGCCCAGTGTTCAAAACTCTGAAGGTGGGTCCACCAGCATGAACATGGGGTCTATACTTGAGGAAATAACATTAGCTCCATTTTAAACATTTTGCACAAAACAGAGACAGTTCTACTTTAATGCATGGCTCTTTGGATGTCGACTGGTGACAGTGAACTGCTATTAATACATGACGATGAGAGAGATAACCCTTCATTCACCTCCTGTATACAAAGCTTTTCAAAGAGTAAGAAGGAATAAGTAGAGGCTGGAACCAAAGTGAGAAATCAGAGTTCCTAAATTGTTTTGATTTGACAAGCTAAGAGCACAGCTCGGACAGGTGAGCTGAACTGGCCAAAGGGGTATTCCACACCATAGAACATCATGCTCAGATATAAACTGTGGGAGTTACCCAAAAGGAGGGTCGATCTGGATTTGGGAACAGGGTCTGGCATCCATCAGCGAGTAGTAAGCAATTGTATTGTGCATCACTTCTTTGGTTTTTTTTTCCTTTCTTTTTATTATCATTATAATTACTTATTATTATTATTATATTTTACTTTGTTTCAATTATTAAACTGCTCTTATCTCAACCTACTTTTCATTCTCCTCCCCATTCCTCCAGGGTGGCAGTGCGGAGGTGAGTGAGCGGCTGTGGGAGCTTCGTTGCTGTCTGGGCTAAAACCACAACAGTAGCACATTAAGACACAATGGGTGAACCCAGCTTGCAGTTGTTATGTGCTAATATCAGAGTTCAAATCAGAAAACCTGAATACTAAGGCGGATCACTTACTATCTGAACCACAGACTTCTTATTTACTATATGATACGGAAAACGGCACTAAGAAGAAATGGCACATCAAGACTCTCTCAGTGCAGACTGGAAAGAAAACAGAAGCAGGCCTGGAATCCAATAACCAACCACTCCCCCAAACGGATGCTTTATTTATCCCACATTCACTGGAAATGAAGGGACAGGTACAGCTGAAAAGAAACTTGCCTTCTATAAGCTAGACTTGACCAGACAACAGTGAATTAAATACTCTGGAAATGCCTGGGGATTTGTACCCCATGAATTTTTTTATAAGAAACTGCTGCAAATTAAATTGCCAGAGGAAGAGAATGTAGATCAATCACACAGGAGAATAAAAATACTCTATTTCTCAAAAAAATTTATTTGCTTTGAAATAAAACAGTGTTTTGCTTTAGGAAGTTGCCCAACCACTGTTTCTCTAGGGAAACCGATTACAAATACTAAACAAATTGAAAGGCTATAGCTCAGTCAGACAGAAAGAAAATTCCATAATTCCAGTCCAAAAAAAAAAAGGATTGTTCATGTGTGAGTGGGGTGCTATTGAGGAGTAGGAATTAGAGAAAGTTAGCCTTGTGATTGTGACAGGTGGCTGTTAAAGAGACATTCAGCTTACTCTAGTAGTACCACTAGTGTCTGTCAGGTTGTGGAATTGCCAACTTCCATAAAAAAACCAGAAACCTGAAGTTTCGGTGGTAGTTTGTAGAGGAAATAATCATAGACTATTCATTACCTGTGTTGGCACCCTGGAAATTCAACATTTTTAATTTCACAGCTAGAATCCATGAAAAAAGTTACTCAGAAAAGTAAAACAGAAATGTCTAAATAGCAGTGGGTTATCAGTTGCTGCAAATACATTATTGAAATACAACAGTAAAAAACCCAAAATTCAGACATGCCAACATCAGTGGTATATGCAGTTTTTACACTCAAAAACCTCTTGAAATAAATCCAAGTTTATTTTCAACACAAAGAAAACGTTGTTAAACAATTAAAAGAGAATAATCAAGATTGGAAAATGCCAGAAGAGTGCAAAAAAGCAAAGGACGAGTTAAAGACACAGATCTGAAGGAAAAGATACTGTTTCCTCTACAAAAAGGGAGGGTGTCTGTTATTTCAAAAAAGGCTTGGAGTATGTCCACACATGTAAACTGGCATGCAGAGGAAGGGGAGAATGATGGAATACTGGATCTAAATTTAGCCACAATTATTACTGCTGCAGCATACACTTCATTCATGGGCTGAAACAAACCCCCAAATCACTCATCGGTCAATTAAATTCTTTAAAAATACAATGACAAATCTTATACACACACATCTCAGGAGTGTACAGCACAAAGAACTTTTTTTATCCTATTGGTATCCTACATACCATTGTCTTTCGAGTCTATGGAAGGGTTGCTAAAGACAGTTTCTATTCCATTATGTCATAAAATCCCAAAAAAGCCTCAGGTAACACAGACTGGTTGGAATGGAAACCTAATTAGAGAAAAAAACTTTGTGTGACACTTGGCTGAAAGTCTCATCCATTTATTCAGGTAAAGCAGTCAGGTAGTCTCCTTCCTGACAATGACACATACATTTGTGGAACAAAATGAACAAGCTGTTTCCATCCAAAGTCCTGGCTGTGAGAGGAAGGGCTTTTATGGACCTAGCACTGCATAAAGGTTGCAGAAGGTCTCCATGGTTCAAAATATCTGTTTGAAGGACTTATTAGTACTCAAACCTGTGAAGTTACTGAAGAAGACTTCACTAAAGTGCCATCTCAGTGCCAGCAGGAGAGCCAAGGAATATGCTTGGGTCTGGTTCTTACACTTCTTTGAGAAAACAGAATTGGACTGTCTGGGAGTATATTGACTGAGGGATTTTTTCCTACCATCATGAATGAGGATAATATTCCTGAGAAAGAATTCTTGCGCCAGGAAAATCTTTGCTCCATTAATCTATTTTTTTTTCCCAAGGTCAGGAGTTTATTGCTTAGATATAACCAGAAGGTAAACTGACAATCTAGCCTCACAGTCTTTAGTTAACCAAATACAAAACTTGCAAATTTCTCAGGATATGAGACTCCCTATAAGACACTCAGTTTGCCTACCCACAGAGCATCTCTCCTGTGTCCCAGGAGAAAGACATCTAATGAATGAACAATTAGAGGAAGTCCCTTTGTTATAGAAGTCTGGTCTTTGCAAGCAGTAGAATCTCATATAGAGATGCCATGTGATATGAATCAAAGGAGAGTCTGGTCTCACTGAAAATTAATGGCAGCTAGAAGAGAAGAACAACATAAGCTTAAAGTGGAAGACAGGGTAGAAAGAGAGGTAGTAAAATGAAGATTTTCATGTGTGGCTGTAGGCTTATCATACAGTCTGGAGTAACCTCGTAAAGTTCTTCTCTCTTTCAAAACACTTAAGAGAAGCCAAGATGTAGGCAATACCGTGTCCTAACATGCTCAGCATGAATAAAGGAATAAATGTTCTGTGGATACAAAAAACATTTTTTCAAGATGAAGGGACTGAGGTTCATACACCACCCCTCCCAAATGGGCACAGGGATAAGTGCTCAAAGAAGTTGTATTTAGTGCCAACAGAAGGCACTGACCATCTTTCTGCAACTTTCCACCACCTTCCACATATATGTCTTTAGTGACAACAGTGTTGTCAATAACAACTAGGCACGGAATCCTCCCTTATCTATTCCCAGTTTGGTTATCTGCCAGCCTCCCTCCATATTTCTCAATGGGAAGTGAAAGTCAGGCTGACTCCCTGCTACCCACACTGGTGCACAGATGCAGCACTTGCTTCCCTTTTCCCACCATGTCTTTTATCTGGGTTAGGTTACAGAAAGATAAACTTTCGAAAAATACTGGGAAATGAAAGAGATCAAGAAGTAGAAACATCAGGACTGAAGACCAAGATTTTTATCAATATTACAGTGTGAAATGGATAAAATAGCAAATGATTACTGGTGGTGTGACATGATGGGAGAGAACTTCCCAAGGACTTTGTATAGGAGCAAACACCAAATATGGGAAACAATGGAGATGAAGGTGAAGAGATGATGAAAATGTGGGAGGAAAATGGGACAGTAGGGAATGAAAATGTGAAAGCGATATGAAGGGGAAAAAGAGATCAGATAATGGGGAAAAATTAAAATACTATAAAGTATTTAAATTACAACATAGGATAGGCAAAGAGCATGAAGGAAAAGAACTAAGAAACTGAAGTTTTAAAAGCATTAACAAAATAGCAAGATGGTATTTTTTGAGGGAATTAATACATATGGTACACGTTTTATTCTGCTGCCTCTATAGGTGCATAGAGGTGAATTTCAGTAACTCTCCATTTGTGACAAGAACGTAATTTCTCAGCAATATCCACGGGAGAAAATAAAGAACAAAAAGTTTTCAAGATGCACACTACCATCTGTTTAAGGGCTGTATCCACAGCAACTAGAGACCAAGAAAAAAAAATCAGTCACCATGTAACCACACTCCCCTGAGAAACTAGCAACGAAACAGTTTCTAACAACACATTCAGATACAGTACCACTGAATATTTAAGAATTAAAATGAGATACATCAAGTAATGAAGTTGGTTCAAATTCTACCACATATTCAATCTACTTGTTAAAGTAACCGGTGTTTTGACAACCCAGCACTCACATACACAGCTCCATGCTTCAGGGTCCTCCAGACCACAACATTTCAGCTAGAGAAAGACTGGGAAAGGTAAAGCTCAAAAGAGCTGCTGGCAAAGAAATTCTGGGGTGTTTGTTATTTGCTTTTCCTATTTTGTAGAAAGTATCCAAAGTGAATTCTGCTTTGGATAAAAGGGCTCTGTGAACAGTAGGGGGAAAAAATTATTTACATCCCAGTATCTTCAGTATCTTGGAAGTACAGTATAAACAACTTATAAGAAACGCTTTTCACCCAGTCACCCAGTTTCTTTCCCTGTTCTAATTTTTTTTTTTAATTAAACTTTTTTTATGTTGTCTTGTCTTGTCACATTCTTCAGAATTTCTTGCAAAGACTTGAAGAATAAGCTTTCTACAAAAGGTATCTATTCAAAAGAGGGGCCTCCTTATGGCTGGAACAGAGTATGCTGACATTGCATAGACTACAGAGCACTGTTAAAACCACCAATCTTCTCCTTCCATAACACTACCAACACTCTGGGAAACTGCACTGCCTCTTTTCTCAAACAGATGAACCAAAGAGTAAATGAGTAGGCGGAATGAGCAGAGCACCTTCTCAAGGGGGAGCTAGACAAAATTGTTGCACTATGGCATGCAGAGGAAACTGGAAGTTCACTTCCCTCACCAAACCAAATGGAAAGCATGAGAGAAAATGCTACTTTGTCTCACCTATGGCGCACTACCTACAGACAACATAGTGTGACGTCAGAAATTCACACAACGTTTTCCTAGAATATAGTTCAAAGCCATATCTAATGACCGATATGTACTTCACAGCTTTTATTATTTTCAATTTCACAAAAAAGCTGCTTAAAACTGATCTGCATTCTTTACCAGCTTCACTCTCACAGGAAAAATTATCATCTAAATTCCATCTGTAACGTGATCTGTTCCACTCCACTGTCTTCAAATTACACATTTCCAAAACCTCTGAAGGTAAAAGAATTGCCCAAGTATAGCAATCCAGAAAATTATTGTCAATTTTTCAAATATTATTTTGAAAATGAAATTAGCCTGCTTTCCATTTTTACCACTACACCTCAACATTTGTGAACGATGCTTTTTGTGATTTAGTTGATGGCCAGTAAATTCTGTGAGTGAGTCATTAAAAAAAACCCGGCTGGTCAAAAGCTTTCATGACACACTTTTCTGAAGAGTCTCTCTGAAACATTCATACATTAATCCCATTGCCTTCTGATTGCTGGTTTCAAAGATTAGCAGTTAACTAAATTATCAGTTAACTAAATGCTGCTCTCAAGTTAAAGGCTAAATATGAAGGTAACTTGAAAAGTGTTTTGATAACTTGTAAAGGGAAGCATCATACTAATGTTCAAACAGCCTTCCTTCATTTTACTCAAACTCTCCACCTTTTTAAAGAATTCTATTTGAAGTCAAACATGAAAAGACGTTTCTCCACTTTCATTGTTCATTGCCTAAGGAAAGGACAAGATGAGAAGAAAATGTTATCAACTGTTCTTTTATAATTTACTGTTCTGAACTTATTTGCCACTTTTTGCAATTAAAGATACATTAGAAAGACTGTCCTTCGTAAATGGAAATGGTTTCTTTCTCCTATCTGAAAAAACCTGGCTGCACTCCTCCCAGCTGCTTGTAGCCCAACACACACTTCCAATTCATTTCCTATTACAAGGTCAACATTCAAGAATTGAGTAATTTCTAGTTCCAATCTTATGCTAAAACTGATTAATTTTCTTACGGGAATAGAGAAAAATAGATCAGGAACTTTCTACCTGAGGAACAATTTCATCATACTGAAATGGAAAACAAGGAAAATAGAATGATATTATCAGAGACTAGAAACAAATATTCATACTCTAGCTGTTGGCCAAAGCTTTACTTGCTAGGTTGCAAGTAATATATGTTCACATAGAGCAATGCAAGGCCCATGTTGTCTGCTAGTAACACATACATCTAAGATACAGGAAAAAGTGAATTGAGACACCTTCTATTTTGTTTCAATACCCAACAATGCAAAGTCTGAGAATATCTCCATTTGTTGGTTTGTCTACAACAGAGAAAATAAAAAGGCTCTGCTATTGTGTTTGATAAGGAAATAAACCAAGAGCATTAAACATGGCAAACAGAAAGTCCCTTGTGGTCTACCTCTGTAAGAAAGGTAGAGAATTTAATTTCTGCCCTTTCTTGAAAGAAATAACCTGTATACCTACAAACAGAGGAGTTCCATTGACAATTTTCAACCTCTCTGAAAACAATGCTAACAATACAGATACTCAGGAGAGTCAGAAGTATTTTGACTTCCCAAATTTATGCAGTGGCCCTTATTAAAGACTACCAAGAGGCAATCACTCTACCTTTCAGCCTCATTTCTGTTGAAAGAATGCCAGGAGTACTGATATCCCTACAGGATTGTCTGACATTCTGCTTCTATCTTGTGAAGCAGTTTTAACACATAAAGCTACATAAACCACTTAAATGGCTATTAGCAGTACAACAGTATATGAAAGACTGATGGAGAAAAATAAAAAAAAACACATTATTTTTAAGAAACAGGAACTATACAAGATATATGAACCAAAACTGTATCTTTCTCATAACAATATAACCCTTAAAAAATGTATAGCAATACCTGCTGCTGTCTTTGCCGCCTCATTTGGGCAACCTGAGACATCATGATTTGACGATCCAGTAACTCCATTCTCTGCTGCCTCTGGATGTCAACTGTTGCTCCCATTCCCACTCGAACTTCATTTGTTGGTTCCGCAGATGAGAAGACTGGTTCAAGAGTCCAAGAAAATATCTTTGCTACCCATCTGGGTACACAAAGAATTCGATGAACTTTTAATATACTGCTATTGTAGCAAATCCCAGAAATCTAAAACCAAAAATGAAATGTTAAAAAAACCCTCAATACTAAAAAACTTAAATACACCAAATTTACTTTGTATTTGTCTGCAGGTAACAGTTGGTCTTTCTGTTTTTTAAAGCCCTTTTTACTGTATTTACCCAGAGTTCTCAGTCAAGAATCAGAGAACAAACAGGGGATTTCTTCACCTCTAACTTCCCCCTGCAGACTATTAGTTTTTTTAATCCATGTAGTGCATTGCCTGTGACTCATAAAGTTGCTTGGCGTTCTTTTGTTTGTTTCAGAATTTAAGCCCAAACCAAGTGACCCTTTCTCAAACTGCTCAAAAATTCAAATACAAGTTTCATTTCTAGTAAAGGAATTGGTCAGGGTATGCTGCATGCTGACCTGAGAAGATTAAGGCTGCTTTTGAAGACACTGAAATGCTGTAAACACTCCTTCAAAAAAAAACAACCTCCCTTAAGGCTTTTGTTCCCAGCATCCAAGTCTTTCCTTCTAATAAAAATTAAAGCAAATCAGTGGATTTGAAGTTAAATCTAAGAGTATTCACAGACTTATTCCAAAAAAAGCTCTACCACCTTCTAGGAGAAAAAAACCAACAGGTTTAGAAACCAATTCATTAAAAACTGTGATATTGAAAAAGCCAGTTTTTGTGAGGCCCTTCTTCCACCTATAAGAAAAATACCCATTCTCTTGTTTTGTGCTTGCCTTGGGGCTTGATTTTACTTCAGATTCAGCAGGAGCAAGAGAAATCCACGTGCCCCATAAATGATCTACAGTCATCACTCCACCATTAATCTGAATCCCGTTACGAAGCCCTAGCACTTGAGCCCATAGTGGTTTACGCCACATTTCAGTATTTGTGACAAGTTATTGTCTGTCATGCCACAAGAATTATGCTGTGACAGCAGAGTGAAATCAACAGGAAGAGATATGAACCTCAAAAAATCTGTAAACATACCCCAAAAATGGAATTATGCTAGAAGCAATGTAGAAACTCCACATCTGGAGTATTTATTTATTTGGGGCTATTTATTGTATCTCACTGACAGACATTTGTATAAACATACTAAATGCACTGCTTCATATATAAAGGGAAACAGCATAGGAAAATGCAACAAAGTTTGGAAGGGAAGATATTTTTCAGATTATTTACAAGGTTATCATTAATCATCCCATGAGATGATGAGACTTTTAGCAAAAACACATTCTGGTCTGGGAAACACTGATTTTTATTTTATTCTGCTTACATCCAACCCTGAGAGCAGTCATAAAATGAAACCTCAAACACAGGCTGCCACTCTAAAGTGAGAAATAAGAGTTTTAAACTACCCTTAACCCCTTCAATCTTTTTGTGTTATGAGAAATGAGATAAACGTGATGGGATAAGAGTAAGGCCATAATCACATCAGAAGGAAGGCTGCCTATAACATACAGGCAAAGGAAGGTCCTAGCTGGACTCCAGGAATGATAGGACGCTGGAACAGAAGCTTCTTCATGACCTCAGAAATTCTTTCCTCAGCTCTAGTGAAACTGTTCCAGATGGCTGTAAGCTCATGACTGAAACTCTCGCACATCAGCTGGAAACTAGGATACAACCATAATCACCAAAGAATAAGAGGAGGAAGATTCATATCACCTCTGCAATTCATCTGCTTTTGGTATGCAGTACTTGAGGTATAGTAAGAAGGTCCCTCAGAAGCTAACCACCTGGTCCTGAGAGGGTTATGTAGATAGGTTCCTCACCCAAGAAAACCTAGATTGTACAATGACCAGAAAGGTTATTTTTTGGGAGCAAGAATTACTGAACCAGGTTGCAAATATTACATATACACTTAATCTGATTCTTTCTTAGATGCAAAATGCACAAGCAGCACCAGGACCTACAAATTATCTTCCTTCCTTCTACCTTGTTAGTTGTAGGTAGTATTGTTAGGCTATGGAGCCAGGCCCCATTTTTGGTTCCAGAGATTCTGCATTCCTGATTGTACAGGTGTAACTAGGCAGGGAAAGAACTGCCACTCAGAATGCTTTGTCTAACATCACATCAGTATTCCCTCACTTCTTTCAAATGTCCCTCCCAAATTCTGATCTCTGCTTTTATCACCTACAGTCCTTTGTTAAGGTCTAAAGTTTTCAAGGCAACCTAAATCTTGAAGGAGTTCAAAAAGTCACAAGAAAAAAACAAAGCAAGTGGTGATAGGAAAATCTACATCTCCCTGAACGTATGACAAATCTTGACACGTGTCTGAACATATTAACCACAAACACAATCACTCTTTTAGCAACTCAAGATAGAAAATACAGCAAAGAGATAGCAGCAGCATGTCTTTAGTGTCAGTACTTTGGAACTTGTTTGCCTCAGAAGGGAAGGTGTACTGCAAGCACCAATTAGCTGCATCAGTAAAAGGTCCTCGTATTTTTCTGAGTAGAGATGGATAGTCACAGAATCATTCAGGTTAGAAAAGGCCTTTAGGATCATCAAGCCTGATCATTAGCCCAGCACTGCCAAGTCCACGGCTAAACCATGTCCTTAAGTGCTTCATCTACACCACTTTTAAACACCTTCAGGGACGGTGACTCAATCTCTTTCTGTCCTGGACAGCCTGCTCCAGTGCTTGGCAAACCTTTTAGTGAATAACTTTTTCCTAATATTAAATCTAAACCTCCTGTGGCATAACTTAAGGACACTTCCACTTGTCCTATCTGGGAAAAGAGATTGACCCTCACCTCATTACAACCTCCTTTTAGGTAGTTGTGGAGAGCAGCTCATTCCAGAGCACTTAATCAGAAAAAAAGGCTTTATAAGGTTAAAAGTTTATGGGCACTGCTAAAATGGAGAATGGCACTTAGTATCGCATGTGAGACTCATATACACAATAACTCCTACCTGCCTTCAGAGATTGACTGAGGTCACTGGAGTAGAATGTCTGGTTTACAGCCAATGCACCAGTTGCACTGGGCTGTCTTCTCTCTCCTTACTGCTCCTCAACAGCAGACTAGTGTCTTGACCCCTCCTTGTCCTGTCTCTTAGACAGAAGCTCATTGCATAACCCAAACGTGTGGACTTCAGTGGTCACAGAGCAGGAAGTGAAGTCTGACAATATAAAGTTCACAATAAAGTCTAAAGTAAAAAGCACTTGGTCAAGGAACAAGACAAAAGTGTGTGGGACTAGCAGAAGAGAAGTGTATCTGCTACATATAGTTGCCAAGAAACTTACTGTGCACCTGTTCGGAGCAATCATGTGAGACTGCAATTCTTCACAAGTATAAACATATGGAAGGAGAGCACTGGCAATCCACCTTGTCATCTCCACATCTCTCAGAATGTCCTTCTCTCGCTCCCTCCCTTGATTTACTACTCCAAATATAAAGCTATTAGATGGAAGTATAGGAAACTTTAAAATGCTGTACTCAGTTTTAACAAATTTTCAAGTAGTTTTGCCTAGTGAGGAAGAGATACCTATTTGCATATTTCCAATAAACCCAGAATGGAGACATTTGCAGTTAAAATAGGTCTTGTGATTCAGTCTGGTTTGGTGTCATACTCTCATCTTAATGTCAAGTATTTCCAAAGAACTTCCGCTTTAGCTGGTTCATATGCAGAACTTCATAGATATCATTTAAAAAAACACAAGCTTTTAAAGTAACTTCTTACACCATCTTTGTTATTGATATTGAGTTAATTTCTAGTGCTTAAAAAAGCAAACCAACATTATTTATTCAATGAAGATGACCTCATATCCCAACTTCAGCACTTTACATCAGATTGAAGGGCTACTTTTCCCAAACAGAGGAGCTTCTACTGTATTTTAGCCTCTAAAAAGTCACCACAGAAGGACATTATGGTTATGTTCACACTGTTAGAATGGAGAATTTTTGGCTGGCATCATAAGATGCATCTTAGTTGTCTTCTGTTAGTCACACCATCATAACCTACAAACTCGTCTGTCATAACATACACGACACAATGCAAGCGGAGGAAATGAGAGTATGCTGGAAACTGTGGCACGGTGCAGAAAAAAGTGTGCTTATATTTTTTCAGTTTCTTAACACCACGGCTTAGCACTGGTCGTTCACACTAAGTTTCTTAACCTCCTCCCGCCCCTGTATAAAGCCCAACTTCTCCTCCCCTTCCCTCAAATCCTTCCAAAGTTGTACACTTTTTAGAAAAATGGAAGTAGCTGTAGTTTCACTGTTACACTAGGTAAACCAAACATGGAAGCTCTCTAGTATTTTACACAGCAAAGACACATATGCTCCACTACTAGCTGAGACATTTAAAATCACTGTACTTGATTAACACTAAAAAAGGAAATAAAACAGAAGAAAAAGTAGGTAGACTGGTGTAGAAAACTATGTTGAAATTATTTTGTCTAATAGTTAAAGCTTGACAACAAATACCCAATTACTTTGTTCTGAAAAATTTAAATATATTCATATGTATTTGAGACTTGGCTATTTTCAGATTTCAACAAACTGAAAGCAAATAGCAATTTTCTTAAGGTGAAGTGACATTTTTATACCTATTTTATCTGCTTAATCCTTGGTATGTTTCAAATTCTATACAACTAGAATCAAAGCATGGGGCTGGAGCTTGAGTCAAGATTCTGTATTTACCTTGATTAGAGAAACACATATATCAAACCAAGAGGGATCATGTGAAAACCACCCAACAAATAAAATGACTACACACATATTTTTAAGTTGTGTTACAGCTGTAACACAACAGATTATTTTGTTCGGGTTTCCTTTGCAGAAATAGTTACAAATACTATAAACAGCCTTTTGCAATAATTAGCTTGAGAGAAAACTAAGATTATAATGGTTCTAAAGTAATTGTCTTCATTTTCATTCCCACTTGACTGGGCTTATGAATTTCCCAGGTACCTTGAAACTTTTTTCTTCAGAGTTCATCAATGCTCCCTTCCTTGGTCAGGTGCAATCACAATCAGCACTCAAACACTGTGTATACGCAAGTATGACTGTACTGCCATTTCAGCACATACAGCTATTCTTAACTTGTACTTGTGACCTAAGGACAGGTTCCCTTGGGTCTCTGCTAGCATTCTGCAGGTTATCATCATCATTTTGTTAAATAAATCTCTTTACATAAAAGATCATGATTTGATTAATCTGCCCCAATGTAGACATTTGTAATTTAAAAGCCTACTTATGAGCTGGTTATTTTAAGTTGGTTTCACAGTCAGCAGAGAGAAATGGGCACTCTTAATATGTGACTTATCCTAAGGCAGATGTCTCCAAAGTACACACAGCTGAATTACTGTCATGGATTCCCTCTCTGGTAACACTGCTGCCAAAAAAAGTAAATCTTGATACAAGTAATCTGACTATTAATGAACCGGTTGGTACAGTTGACCAAGCAGACCAGATTTTGGACAAAGAAACTCTTCCTCAGATCTGAGAAGATTAGAAGTGAAATACAAACTACTAACTAATATCCATTTTTCTACAGGATCTTAGAAGCCATGGATATAAAAGAGAAGGTATCTTATGACATATTATTACCTTCTCCTATCCTTTCTTGCTATTTTCTCATTCTTTCAGAATTGGAAATATCTGCAACTCCCTCTTCCCGTTGCAACTTCACTTTAATTCTAACATGCCCTGTATATTTGGTAAGTCAACTACATTTTTTTCTCAGATACTTTAGCTGACATAGGAATAAGCACTAACAGCTTTATCAGTTGTCATGTGTTTATATATGGCCAATTTGACATGAGCAAGGTGTCTAAACACACTCTGCAAAGAAGATTAAATCAATACAGTCAGTAGAACATAGAGACACATATCTCAAACTAAGTCACCCACAGTCACTCAGCTGAATACTGAGCACTGTCCACCTGCAGCTATATCACCTTAGTTTTGGGTAGGATTCAGCACATCTGTTAGTGTACATATGGATATCTGCACCTGTCCTGAAGTTAGTAGGCAGACAGACAATGTTTCTTTTTCATTTTCTAATCTTTGTTATTCTATTGCTTCTCCATTTCTCATTTCAGGCTATGTACTTCACAAGTTATGCACTGCTGATGTTGCAGCTGGAGTCTGTGTTCAGTTCTGCGCTCCCTAGCGTAAGAGACATGGACTTGCTGGAGCAAATCCAGTGCAGGGCCACAAAGATGATCAAGGGACTGGAGCATCTTCTATATGAGGACAGGCTGAGAGAAGGGGGATTGGTTGGTCTGGAGAGGAGAAGGCTAAGGCGGATTTTATCAAAGTATATAAATGTCTGTAAGGAAACAATGAAGAAGATGGATCCAGGCTCTGCTCAGTGGTGCCCAGTGACAGGATCGCAGGTGATGGCACAAACTGAAACGTGGGAGGTTCCCTCTGAACATTGGGAAACACTTTTTCACAGAGGATGATCGAAAACTAGTACAAGTTGCCCAGGGAGGTGGTAGTCGCCATCCTTGGAGTTACTCAAAAGTCATCTGAACATGGTCCTAGGGTAAGCCACTCAGGGTGACCCTGGCCTGAGCAGGGAGGTTGGACCAGATGTTACCCTCAGTGATTCTGTGAACTGTCTGAGTACTTGGTCTTTGGTGGGTAGTTCTATCAGCAAAGAGGAATCACATCAGTTACACACAAAATAATGTTTTTATTCAGGAAAGTACTTAAGCACAGGCAAACTTTTTAATAAGTGAGTAGTCTCACTCGTAATAGCAATACTACTGGTACAAATACTGTAACACCAACATCAAATACTCCAAAATTAACCCGATGTAACATTTAACTAACATTAACCTGAATCACCACTTATAATCACACAGTTACGAAGAGTTCAAGGAAGACTAAAGACCTTCATAAGACTAAATGCGGATGACTGAAGGATGTCCAGACTAACTGAAGGATGAAGGAGGATGCATGGCAGGACATGAATGTGGAGGTAACTGCATACATTAACAGAGTCTGACCAAAGATTCTCTTCGAGAAAGTACATATTTAATACTAATTTTAAGTATGTAAAAGGGATGATATTTTATGTGCAAATGCTGTACTGTGGGGTAATGCAAATGTTTCTGCATTCCCTCCAAAACATCTTTAAAACAACAAAGAATTCAGTATGAATTGTTCAAAATCACTTAAGAAAGATGTGGAAGAGGAAAAACAACAACAAGAAAATCAATGATTCTTAGGTCTGATCCAGTATTAACTACAAAATGTTATTTTTAAGACAAGAACTAAAAAAAAATTAAAGTCTGGTTTAATTATTTTGCTCCCCAGCTGAATCACATTTTATCCTATAAATGCCCATCCTAAAGAATAGGAATTCACTATACAAAAATACCTCAGCTGGATAAAGATCTGGATGGAGACAGCTCTTAACAAACAGAACTCAAAAGTATCATCCAAAGCACACTTGTGAATGTTTAACAACAGATATCTGTAGTTTATGTAAAACTAAGTTAGCAACTTCGAAATTATGAATAATAACTAATACACTAAAAAACTGGAACTGAAATTAAAACCATGCACTTGACACTGTCTGAACTTTCTATCTTAACCTTAAGCCATTAAAGTACATGCTCTAAATTGCAGATTCTCTATATCTTCCAATATCTAAACACATAAAGCACAACTGTTCATACCACCTGAGAAAAGTAAACCACGGTGTAGCATAGAAACAATGCAGAAGAGTGTTGCATTTGGCTTAGGGAAATTGCCAAGGCAAACGGGGTTTTAGAAACTTTTCAATTTCAGTTTCCTAAGGTTTGAACTGAACTCTACACAGATTCGAGGCAGCTCACAGGAGATTTGGTGTGTTTCAAATTTTGAGCTTTAGGCAATGCAGGTCATCTTGCAAACAAATAAAAAACTGACACTAGATAAGAAGAAAGAGGCTACAAGACTAAAGTCACAGAAAGGGCCTGAAATATACCTCTTCCTTATGAAATATAGCCTGAGCTACATGGTTAGCAAGACCTGTGGCATGTGATCTGTCTGATAACAACATTATTGTAATAAGTGGAGAGAACTGCATTTTCCAGTAGGACATATGTCTTTTGCTGGTCACTAACCTGAGCTTACTTCTTGAAGTAGACGTGCTCCAGCTATGACTCAGTGAGCCTTGACATGCCTCTTAAATTTCAATCCTACAAAAGTATAGCAAGGACAGATGTAAACTGGGAACCCAAAAGATTTTAAAGGGTTAGAAAAGAAAGGGAAAGAAAATCTATATATCCAATGAGACTTGGATATTATTTTCTAAGGTGTTTAGACTGTTTTAAAGAAAAAAAAATAGCTGCAAAACTGTTTGAGGCCTTCACTAAACTGAGTGATACGCATTCCATGGAAGCACTTCTGTAAACAACTGTTGAAAGGATTTCTTGCATCTCTAATATGAAGTTTCCTAATTTTATGGTATAAAAAAATCCTGCTGGAAGAAACAAATCTGGACTGTGTGTACCAAGTATGGTATATTTCTGGTAAAACAAATCACAAGAAATTAAATTAGTCTCATAAACTATAAGAACATTATAGATTACTGATTACATCGGATTTATGATGTCTATTTCTTAAACTCTCTTTCTTACAAATAAGCATCCTGTATTTAAACAGCATGTTTCACACAACATACTAGCGAGTGACATACAAAAAAACAATAACTGAGAGGTAGTCCAGTTTCACATGGACAGTAAAGAAGCTGCCTTTAAGAATGGATTCCTATGTTGATTCAAAACTAGAGATCTAGGAAGATATACCTCATCACAAAGACAGACAAAGTAGACCTTTTGTATTCCAATAACACAACATGGGTTGCAATCTCCACAACTGAGAACAATCCACTACAAATTTGTAGTTGAACTACAAATTGTCTAAAATTCCCTATCACCAGGCATATTACATCAATGCCTACCTGCAGACATAGACTCATACACACATGCAAACATATTTCTGTAATGACAGTATCACTTAAAGCCACTGAAAACAAGAACTCAAGGCAATACAATTCCCAATTGCTCTATAGCCTGCCTGGAATTCACAGGAAAGTCTTAACAGCAGTAGTATGGATGAACAAAGAAAGAGTATCCAGTGCCACATCTTGCACCTGGTAAGATCCCGTGTAGTCTAAGAGTGTTCATTACGTGTTAAATATAAGTGGTGAGAATTTAAGTAAACCTAAACCACACAGTGAAGAGAAAGTGGAAACTGACAACAATTCAGAAATTGTGCTGGCACCGTCCATTTTAATTTGCAGAATTGCAACAAAAGCTAAATTACAAGGCAGCATCATGATACACTCATAAGAGTGCGTAAGTGATCTTCAGCACTAAAAATACAGTGAAGTGTCTAACAGGCAATGAACTAGTGACTAGACATCTCACCTACCTGACTTGGTGTCCATACACTTACTCAGCCTTTTTGTACAAATACATGAAAATTTGAATCCACAAAGATACAGTAACTTAGAAAAATGTCAAGAGTAATAAGAATTATAAAATACAGGTTGTTGGAATGACTTAACATTGATTTGACAATCTATTTATTTCTGTAATTGTACATATATGTATACTATCAAGTAACTACACTTGTAGTGCTAAAAGTCACCTTCACAGTGTTTCATATCCTTCAGATTACTTATTATACTGTGAAGTTTATTTATTTATCAAATTTTCTCAAAAGATGCCAAATTTTAATTTCTAACAGAGGAGAAAAAGACTTTTAATTCACAGACGTGTGGTATATATGTTGTGCAAAAGAAATGGCTAGAATTCAGGACATGAACTTTTTTCCAAATTGTAGCACAAAGTGGTAGAGTGCAGCTCCCCACTTGCTGTGGAAAAAATAGAGACTGAAAACACATCATCATTGATGATGACTTAATTCATGCTGACTGAAGCAATATGAAAACTTCAAATTATTTTTTAGCCTTCCTTTGACATGGAGAAAGTAATTTAATCCTATGGATTTTTACCTAAGTAAAACATACTGTCAACCTGCAATTTAAAAAAAAAGCTAATTTATGAAAAAGAATACTAAGAAAGTTGCATTATACGGCTGAACAAAAGTTTATATTAAAAGGGAATTAAATAATCTATTATGAAAAAATATTCGAGCTGTTCTTTATAAGTCTGTATAACTGATATACATACAGCTTCTGTCACCAGGAAACAGGGAATTAAAATGCCTTTCCATTTCTTTCCTTTCCTTCCCTCTCTAATGAACACCTGTTCAAAAGGAAGGGCTATTAAAAGAGCCAGAAGAGTAACAGGAAGGGTAGTGTGTTTGGAGGAAGTCACAGATTCTTAGGTGGGCACAGAGGCTTGGGTTGATTTCCAGGAGAGATTTCTGGTTTGTCACTTGCACTGCTTTCATCAATATTTATTGTCAGATCAAATTACTGAACAGACTTCACTGTTTACTGCTCTGTCACTCCTCTTGTTAGTTATCCTGCAAACTCACAGCATATTTTGCAACAGTCAGTGCAAATGGTAAGGGATCAAACTACTGAGTTGCAGCAACAATATGTGAAGTGTCCAAAGTGTCCACAGGCATTTCACTCTGACCTCACTGCAAATTCAAATTAGTAGGTTCTAAACAGCAAGGCCCAACTTGAGTTCTTAAGATTTCATCAACTTAATAATGAGCTTCTTTGGAAGTTACTAACTCTCGCTGTTTGAAAAGGTTACAGTCTTTTGGGCCAAGAAATCAGAGTCTGAGCTCCTAATTTCTAAGTTTGTGTAATTTTAAAACAAGCTTATCAGTATCTAACAATCTGGAAAATTTAGTACAATCTGTTTTAGTACTAAGTGCCTTAGTACTAAGAACAGAATCAGAACGGAAAAACACAGATCACACCACCTTGACTGGTGTGAAGAAAGTGATTTTGCACCCTTACTGCTGTTGTCATAGTGAGAAACAGCTACACTACTCTTATTCTAGGAGAACAGCAAAGCATGAAAAATCCTCACAGTAAAGTTATTTAAAGCTGCTTTTTGGAATAAGGCTTGCTGAAAACTAAAAAAAAAAAAAAACAAAAAAAAACAGGGTAAATATTTTTACCATTTCCTCAATAGTCTCATTTATAGTTGTGGGTCTAAAGCTATATCCAGGGCAGCTAAATTAATTTTAGACAGTCAGAGAGCAGTGGTACCCTGCAAATATTACCCAGCAATTTTGTTGTCTGTCAGTTTATCACCAGCTAGTCAGTGTTCTGCACCTTTGAAAGTTAAAGATGAAAACTTTCTACTTACCAATACAAAACGTTACTTAGTAGTTTCTGTTCTTTTTGAGTCCCAATATACTGTGCTAACTGCATACATAACAGACAGTTTTAAGTAAGACATGATTTTTAAAACAGTAAGACTTACCAATCCACTTAAGGCTAAAATCCAGATGTAGGAACCAGAGGTTAAGAGCTAGAAGACAAGAGTAGGGATTAAAATTTTTATTCTACAAAGCTGTTGCTATCAGAACTACTAAGTTGTAATATTGTATATAGGCTATGCACTCATCATGGTAATGGGAGACGTCAGACATTTACCTCTGTTAAAATTCAGTTTAACATTAAAAAAAGATGTATTCCAAACGTAGCAAAGGGGAAAAAACACAGGATCCAACAATTGTTCTCCTTCTACAGGACAATACATTTTATTTTCATATAGCTTACTAAGTATAACAGGATGTCAGTTATAGGCTGCACAGAAAAACAAGTCTAAAAGACAGACTGAAGCAACGGAAATGACTCAGCAGCAACAGGAGAAGAGTTCCAAGCAGGGCAGGCACTGCAAGTGAAGCTCTCAGACATGCAGTCACAGAGAGACTAAGCATGAGCATCAAAATAAAAAAAATAAAGTTCTCACCCAGTCACACACTCGCTGACATGAAATCACAGAAATAAACTGGAGTGCATTTTTAAAAAAAAATCCTGATAAGACAATAGGGCAGTGCATTGTTTCTAGGAAACTGTGTGATTGATCACATGGTTATTATCAACTGGAAAAATGGGCTGAAAATTAGACTGATACTGGTTACTAAAATAGTTCTGCATGATGCTGACTGAATCAAGAGAACACCTTCCCTCTAGACTTCTGACTACAGAAAGAGAGATAAGGGTAGAGTTTACAAACGAGGAGAAGGCAAATGAGACTTCCCTCAGCCTCTGTGTGATGGCAGCGACTGTTCTGTGAGCAGCAGGGAAAGATCCTGCAAAGATATGGGGGTTAGTAACAGCAGTGATCTGTACCAGAGGTGGTGCGTGTATGAAAGCAAAAGGCAAAGGACACGATGGAAAAGCGGTCAGACAATATCATGGCTTTCTCAAAGACCAGTAGCAGTATTGATGGGTTCAGAAGAAAAGAAATAAGATTTCTGAAAGATCAAGAGAGTAAGGTGCTGGAGCAGAAACTGAAGGAAACAAAAGGCTAAACAGCAAACAGGATGAATGAAACATTCATATGGAACACAAGTCAGTATTCTGAACCTGACCGTTCATTCTAAAATACTCTCTACCACACTTCACATAACTATGGTGCTTTCCATTCCTAGTGCCAGAGCTACTTTTGAGTCCCCAGAATACATAAAAACGAGTCTAATTTCTCATAAGTTTGCACATCTCCTGTTTCATAATTCAGGTTGTGCCACGAGTGTCCATTCATTTCTAGGCTGCTGGGGATTTTTTTATTGGTTTTTGAACAACTACTGCCCTTCTATACCAAGTATCTATATTTTTCCAGTCATATTTCACAGAGTACTATCTGATATTGCTGTGCTCTATGTTACACTACTTTAAATTACCTGTCCCATGGTAATGCATGATACGCAAATAAAGTGAAATTCAGCCAAAACCTTGATTATTTACTAATAGTCTCACCACAGAAAAATATTGTGTTCTACAGCTTTGTTTGAGCTCTAATAAACAAGGGAAAAATAATCAAAATCAAGACCACAAGCAAACAAAAAAGGTGAAAGATACATATGCCTTACATCAGGTTCCATTTTAATCTCTTTTCTCCTAGTTCATTTTGCTGACCAAAAAAAAAAAACAATTGAAGAATTGCCTATTATATTTTCCCATGTAAGACAATGTAAGGACAGATCACTTGCCCACCACCTCAGGACACGAGTAACACGTTTTTGTGTATTTTAGATGATGGGATAGTTAGTAACTAAATATATGTCAAATCATACATGCAGAAGCATCAAAATTCATAGACAAACATACAGAAATACTAACTACTACATTAGTAATTCATTAAAAGATGAACAAGCAAGTACACACCATACCTGTAAACCCAGTATGTAGACCAGAGATTTGTTTGTGATAGAAAAGTGGCCTAATACTTGTGTCACCTGCACTCTTGGAATGGAGGAATAAAATGGAACAAACAGTGCAAACACAGGACTCAAGCTGCAAAAAGAAAGATACAGATGGTTTTAAGAATGATACCAGCAACAGTAGTGTCAAACAATCAAAAGCAGTTAATTCTTAAGTACACAACAATCAAAATGTAATACCACCTTGCAAACAAAGGTCTTCCTTGGGAATCAACAATTAGATACCTTGTGGCATTCAAGGAATGCATTAGCAAATAAGAACAAGTGACAGAGTATTTTATTTCAAAACGTTTAGGATTGGAGGCAGAAGAGAAGGCAACATTAGACTAACAGCAGACTGTTTCTATAAAACACAGCACACAATAAGAACAGCGGTAATCTCCCGCATCAGAATAAAATCTCTGTGATTCAAATGGGCAAATGGTAAGGACTATACCTTTCCCAAAAGGTTAAGGAAACCACTTCACCTATTAACCTAAGGTCCTGTTATTTACCCAGGCTTAAGGTGTTAGAGGATTGCCAATAGACTGCAGGATCCCAGATGGGAATATCGACAGATTGATTTAACTTCCCTTCGCCAGTGACTTACATGGTCCAACAAATAAAACTTCCTTTAGGGAAGTTATCTTAATCACAACACAAGAAGTTTATTAAGTTTCTAAAGCATCATTGGAAGGATGGCTCAGACTTCAAGCACTTTTTGCATGACCAGATGCCTAGACTGATCTTGTGAACACTAATTAGAGCACTTCATTCAGACACCCAGATACAAAACCCATGTTCCTCACCATAAAACACCCAAAGGGATGAATATGGGAGATTCTAAGAGAAAAAGACTTCCTGGGATGGAGAAGGGGAAGGCACAAAGCTCACTTCAGGCAGACACAACTTGCTCCACTGGCAGAACTGTGATGGTGGGACCTTCAGGCAGCCAGATGCAGGCAGCAGGTAGGGGAGGCCATCAGCAAAGTGCACATCTGCCCCAGCTGAATCCTCAGCCATAGCTCTGTGCTGTCCTGTGTCCCACAGGTGTGGGATGCTCCATGGGGTAATTTTTCAGTGCTTATCAAAACTTTCAAGAATTGCAGTTTCTGTGGGCCTTTACAAGAAAGGGATCTTTTTGTACCCGGTGGGAATTCTGCAAACGGCACAAACCAGGACCTAAATAATTAGAAGTGTTCACTCAAAAATACATTTCCCTTCCAGAGGAAATACTGATAGGAGGAATATATGTGAAATGACAGACTGAATATTAAAACTTACATTTTCCGAATAACTGTCAAATGCAACACCTACAGATAAGAAAAAATAAACCCTCCCTCAAATATTATTTTTACTTCTTTAATGGGCTGTGGCTTAAAATAATTTCACTATAATTTTGTTTGTTATATTTCAAGTTCAGCTTACTTAAAAGCTTCTGAAGACTTAAATACAGTTCAATTATACATGCATTTTTAGTACCATCCATTTGACACTCAGTCAGATGCACTTGAACGTACACAGAATGCTAACTCAAGAACTACTGAAAAATGTTCAATTTTGCACATAATCCTTCTTATATAAACAAAACACACCTCTACAAATCCACACAACGCATTCTTGAAATAAATGTAGGAGCTGAAAGGCTATAAGAGAGCCACATGCAAAAATAATTTTTCATCAGAAGTTATTCCATTGCAGACAACATTAACTGAATAAATCAGGTTTTACAAGTGACGATGAAAGAAAAATGAAGAAAAAATTCAGAAAAGTAATGTTAAATTATTTCTTTCTACTCTGACCAAATGACCTGAGAGAATACCAAAACCGTGGTGTGCTTTTCAGGTTTAATTGCTCCTGTGATAAACAGTGACTCAGACACAGAGACTTCACATGCAAGAGTACACTCAATCATAAGATGGGAAAGTACAAACAGGAATTTCCCAAGCCTGAGAGTTCATTTTAAAAAGAGATTAGAGAATGTTGATAGGTTCCTTAAATGTTAATATTCACCATTAATGCCAGCAGAGTCCACAATAAGCAACACCCCAGTCCAGGGTAGTGATCTGTGTAATTCAAAGTCAAGTGTCTGATACTGCTCAGTACCCAAGAATCTAGAGGAAACCTAGTGATGGACCTTTCCTCCTAAAACACTAAGTTTGTAGGCACCACAAAGGTATGCCCCTAAAGACATAAGTGTTTGTTTTTTAGACAGACTTTACATCTAATATAAATATTTGTTACACAAATATGCATTCAGGTATCTTTTTTAAAAATGTCAAAACTAGTGCCCTTTAAAATACTGCGTGAAAGTCATCTGTACAGGTGAATCCACTGTGTGAAAATTTATTCCAATTCATTTTAAACTTTTGCCCTCAACTTTTTTATATAATTCTGTACTTTGAAAATTTCCATTAATATTTTCTGTTGCCTTCAGAATTTTCAATGTATTACGTATGCCTTGTTTTACAATATCTATATGGGGATGCTGTTTATCCACAGCGGGTCTGTCAGAGATGTTATCCACATACAAATACTGGAATATGGCTGACAAAGTAAGGGGACAACAAAAGGATGGTTACAGAAAACATGGGTTCACTGTCTGGTGAAAAAAAGGACCCATTAACACAGGACATGAAAAAAGCCAATGCACTCCATGTCTTTTTTGCATCAGGTTTCACTGGTTAGTTTTGCCTTCGAGCCTTGCAGTTCCCTGAGCCTCCTATGGGACTGGAGCAACACCCGCTATAAAAGAAAACATTTTGGAGGCTCTTGAGCCCAACTGCTCATACAGGAGCCAAAACGTCCAGATAAGACGTACCTCAGGGTTCTGAGGGAGGTGGCCAATGCTACACCACTGAAATATCATGGTGATCAGGGCAGGTTCCTGATGGCTGGAAAAAAGGAAATGTCACACCCATCTTCAAGGAGGGCAAGAAGAGGATTTAGATAGCTACAAGTCTTACCTCTATCCCTGGAAAAGTTACAGAGCAAATCTCCTAGAAGCTGTTGCCAGCCACATGATGAATGAGGAGGCTGCTAATATCCCATATGGATTTACCAAAGGTGACTCTGGTGCTGTGGACAAGGAAGGGGAAGATGGCAAATGCAAACTCTGACTTTAGAGTGGCCTTTGACTTGGTCTCCTGCCCTTGAAATAAAACTGGGGAGATATGCAGTGTATAAGCAGATTCAAGGGAATCTGACTGCACTGCTGGACTCAAAGGGTTCTGACCAGCAGCACAAACTTGAAGTGGCAGCCAGTTACTAGGAGCTTCCATCAGGGGATGAACACAATCCATAGTCTTTATTAAACAACATGGATGATGTGACAGAGGGTACTCTCAGCAAGCTAGTGAATGTCATCAAATTGGAGGGAGCAGTCAATACTTTGGTGAGCAGGACAGCATTCAGATATTCTTTGGTGAGCTGGAGAAATGGGATGACAGGAACCTTAGGGAGTTCAACAGGATGACAGGAACCTTAGGGAGTTCAACAGAAGCAACTGCAGAGTCTTCCACCTGGGCTGGAACGACCTCACGAAACGGCATAGACTGGTTAGAAAACAGATTTGTAGACAAGGAGTTGGAGAATCCTTTGAATGTTAATCAGCAGCTTACCCTTGCAGGAAAGGACAACCACATACAGGGCAGCACAGTGTGTTATCATCAGGCCAAGAGAAGTGATTGCTCAGCACTTCTGAGCCTGAACCCGAATCACTGTGTCCACTTTTGGGCTCCATGCTTCAAGAAAGGTATTAATATACTGGACCAAGTCCATATGGGGACAATGACAGTCTGGTACTGTACCAGGCTGCCTGGAGCTAGAATCTCCATCCTCAGAGATACAGCCAGAACAGACAGCCCAAAATAACCTGTTCTTGTTGGACATGTTTTGAACCCAGAGTTGAACTAGATGACTGCCAGAGGTCCTGTCAAATCTAAGCTACTCTATTATTCTGTGAATAATCAAGCCTTGTTCCTGAAGCTCATAATCACTGGAGGAATTTCTGTTTCTGTATTTCTCTAGACAGGTACAAACATCCATCCATGTACTGTAATTAAAAGGACTGGTTCTTAACTCCTTTAGTTCTGTTAATTAGTTATTTGTTAACATATATCAGATTCAACATCTACAAGTGGAATACCCTGAAGGACTACTTCAGTTCTCTCTTTTCCTTCACTTCTCTCTTTTTCTCTTTCCTTTTCCCCTAATCTCTTTCAATCCTCTCTCCTCTACTTCCTCTCCTTTTGCAGAGACCTTCATCCCAGCCCTTTGTTCTTTATACTATGAGAAAATCAGGAACATCCCTTTCAGTGCCATAATGAACTTCTACTAGAAACTTGAGATGTCTGTGTGCAAAGAAGGGCCACAGACACAAATACATGCTGACTCTAAACTAAGTTTATACCCATGTCATGTTTAGGAAGTTAATTTCAGTCATGTGGGTTGAAAATAAAATTTTTTAACCAAACAGAAAACTCTAAAATCTGAAAGACTGATTTCTAGAGTTTGAACACTCTATACAGATACCACGTCCATCACAAAGGTGTCCTGTGTCCTGTAGTAGCAGGCTCTATGACCATTGTATCCTCATTTCGTGGCAAATGTCAATATTTGCAGTGAAACAGAAACACAGCAAACCAGATGGGAACATTCTACATCATATGAAGTGATCAGATTGGTTTTGCACAGAAAAAAAACACGACATGCAGAAACAATATCCTTGAAAAAAATAAACTCAGAGATGTAAAAATTACTGGTAGAGAAGAAAAAAATCTGGGGCAAGTACTTCTCATAAGAGAAACACTTAAAGTCTAAAAGGATGACTAGTAGATGCAGATTAAAATAAAATATTTAATATCAGTAAATATATGCACAAAGTAGAGAAAAAATAGTTCTAAAACGCAAGAACAGAGGGTCAGAAAGGTAAATGCTACTTCTGCAAAAAGTACTTGCTGTTGGCAATGGAAGTTCTGTGGGATTAAATTTGTAGAAATAACATGCTATTTTATTCCGAATGACTCACTACACTTACTAACTGTGGTGCTGTGTTTTTCTTCATTCAAGTTCTGCAAAAAAAAAGCATTAAACTGACAAAATCATGACCACATATTTTTGGGGGGACTAAAAATATCACTTATAAAAACAGCTGCAGATAATACAGACAGGTAAACAGAGCACTTGCGATTCAAATTACTAAATTACTTCAGTAATCTCTGTTCCTACAGTCTGTCCAGACGCTGCCATATCACACTTAAGGTGCCAGCCTTTATTCTGAACATGTTAAATATTCTCAATAACATTCTTTAAAATTAAGTAACTCTGTTGAACGTGACCACCTTTTATAGTTGGGTTCCTCTGCCTGCTGGAGTCCAGGACTCAAAGGAACCATCTATTGCACCCAATCCTTTCACGACACATGAGCAGGACACCCCATTGCCTGAGGCCTCTCAATACAAGTAAAGCATTAGGCTGTGTTACCCAATACCCATCTAACTGCCAATATTTCACATGAAAGCAAGAAGAAAGCAGAGAAAAAAAATAAAAAACTTGAAGTTGTGCATCTGGAGGGGAAAAGAAAAGATCCTCCTGTCCATGAATCTCTCTAGAGAATCACTGCAACTTTGAGTTCATTAAAATATGAGACCAAGCAAGCAACCAAGCAACCAACACTTTACAATCCCCTCAAGAAAGAAGTCAGACATCTATCCTAAAAAAAAGCTTTCGTTTTTAATGCTAAGACTATCCAACAATACATTCCATAAACTGCTCAGTTCCATGGTACTTGCCTTGCATGCCAAAAGCAAAACAGTACGTGTTTGCACATATATGGTAAAACCAAATACATATCACACTTCCTAAGACACCACACATCCTCATTTAAATGTTCAAATCATGGGACAGTCAAACAGATATTGGAGAAACAGCAGCTGCATAAGAACAGAAAACAAACAGCTAGAAGGATAAACAGTGAGTGGAAGAAAGCAACCTGTACCATTTAGCTCAAGCAACTAACATAACAACATGCTAGGCTGGACTGGTAGCTAATACACCAGTATGACTCAAAGGGTACAGTCTACTAATACACCAGTATGACTCAAAGGGTATTATCTACTACTGTATCTTAATCAAAGGAAGGCGATATTTTATCAGATCAGAGCAGGAAACATCGGTATTATTTTATAATGGTAACACTATCTTGAAATAAGCATTTGCTTTAATAAGAAGCTGTGGTACTAATGTCAGCCTTTGAGCTAAGACTACATGACTGCGTATCTTGAAATTTCCCACTTCTATAGCGTATTTTTGGTGCTGGACAGGGAACCACACTGTGGTATTATTTTGCGTACATATGAAGCAAGTTCCCTGTGCAATTTCCCTTTAAACAGTCCTTAATGTTCATTACTTCATTTAAAGAGACTCTACTCTGTGATGAAACTGAATAATCAAAAAATTATTCAAAAACAAGAAAGGAAAACATCCATAATAAGACTGGTAAATTCTCCCACAGACTTTTTGAATCTGGTATTAGAAGATGAATGTTCTATTTAAAGAGTGAGGAGCTGAAAGCCCTACACTGAGCCCTTCAGCTCCCTGGCATCTAAGGGGAATCAAGCCATGTGTGCACTGAGAGTTCAACACCAGAAAAATCAGCGTATAGTGCCAACCAAATGCTCCAAGTAGGCACAAAAGTAGCTCTCAAGGTTCTGTGTTCTGCTACAGTAAAAACATTTCCCATAAGACAAAGTGCATTTAGTAAAGTTTAACTTTGTCCTTAGATCTGCATTTACTGCAGGTTTTCTGATGAGATGGACACGTTAGCTGAGATCATCTCTCTGCACACTTCCATCACTACAACATCAGCCAAGGCTTGTGCTGTGAACACAGCCCTGACATTTCCAAAGAGGTAACCCACCCTCTGCATGTGTTGGACCTGCCAAAAATAGCCTCATCATGCCTACTTGTTGGTTCTTTAAAAATCAGGCTACTAAATGAGGTCATTTTAAAGATAAATAGTCCTTCATAGTCATGAATGATCAGTATCAGTTTTAAGGGAAAATCCCAGGTAACTCTCAACCACTGTCTCTAACAGCAAAGGACAGGATTTCCCATTTATCTCTGATCTCCAAAACCCTCTTAACCCTCTTAAACACACAAATTAATTCTTAGATCAATGTTCTTCACCCAGAAACAAGGTTATTTCAGGTAACAATGGGTTATCTCACAATTTGACATCTCATTCCTTTCCTACTCCCTAGCCACTCTTTCTTATCAACATTATTTTAGGGAAATCAGATTTGTGTTTAAGAAGTTTTTTATCTTTCATATATTTACCTTATGTGTATTATTATTATTATTATATTACTATTCCTGCTTAAAATGCAATAAACAGCTTACAAAGGCACATATTCTCATTAACCTCTCAAACCACCAGAGTTCTTCAACTCCCTCGTATATTTTCAAAGGGCATTTCTGTAAATCCTCATCATTATGATACCAAAACAGTGCTGGGAATGTACATGGGCGTTCGAGATGTCTGCTTTAACACACCATTTCAGTATGTCTCACTTTTGAGGTTTCCTTGTGTTGCGTCATATCTGATCGGTAAGAAGCAGTTTTAAAGCATATACTGATCAAACTAGAGTTTAAATTATTTTATTTTTAAATGCAGATGCATATAAACAAAGTTTTTCACACATCACAGGTATTTTAGTTGGTCAGCAATTAAACAAACAACTTAAGTAAACCTCTGGGTAAAGTCCCTTCTATGAAAGTCAGTAATGCGTAACTTCAGGGGGGAGGCGGAAGTGTTGTTTCTAATTACTCTCTTTGAACAGACTAATTGTAAAAGGATCAAAAATAGATGCTTTCACATCCCATAAAAAAGTTGACAGCAAATCAAGACCAGTACACAAACAGGGGTTTTTTTTTAAGCACTTGAAAAAAAACTACCCCTCCCACAAGAGAGACTCACGTAATCACTCTTGAGAACAATGTGCAAGGGTAAACTTTCGCAGTCAAGCCATCCTGTTAATGCCCTTAACTCCTCAGAAGATCCAAGAAGCTACAGAGATGTAAGTACAGAAAAGAATTAACTTTTTTCAATTTATTTTTTTTTCACTGAGCAACAGCAAACAATTCCAGAAATATTATTTGGTTTTTTGTGTTATTATACTGGTAGGAGGGCTAAATGATCTTTGTATGGGAAAGACTCATGGTAGAAATTCTCTGATATTTTATGTTCCCATATTAATCTGCTGTCAGTTAATTTCCATTTAAAATATCTGTTGATCCACAGCATCAACAAGTTATTTCAAGTCCTTTCTTAGAATACAGCCTTCTGACAATCACAGGGAAACATTTGATACTGCATTAACTTAGACAATTTTTTTGGCAACACTAATTTAAATTATACTAATACAGAAATAACTACTGTACAAGTAGTAAGGAAAGCATTGCAACTCCTAAGTCATTCACTGAACCTCATGGAACTCTCCTAATAGTAAGAGAGAGCCTTTAAACAAATCAGTACTATAGTTCTGAATGCACAGCCTGCTCTTATCACATGCGCTCCTTCTGTAAGAAAACAGCCTTTATTACCAGCTCAGAAACTCCTCAGTCACTCTTCTCATGTCTAAGTATTGCAACAGCGTATTTTAAGAATTCAACGTTTTATGACCTAATTCCTCTTTTAACTTCTGGCATGCATTTCTTTCAAAGTTTTTAAAAAGGCATTCTTTTCCTGAATTGCAATCACCAAACATCTATCTCCTTATTAGTGATTTTCATGCCAGAAAGCTGAAGAAATATTACAAGTGATAAGATTTTTATTCACCTTCTCAATTAAAGAGGATCAATTTTTTCTACTATGCTGGCAAAACAAGACACACTGTTCAACAGCCAATAACTCAACTATCATTTATCTTAAAAAATAAGACAGTGTATGTGCATTTGGGCACAGAATACAAGACATCTGTCTAACATTTTCATGACTGCTCCTGAAGAGACAAGGGAATTGAATCCTCTCAGTTAGTCTTTAAGAGCTCAAATCTCGCCCCTTTCTGTTCAAAAGATTGAGAAGTATGTATAAATGTAAAGAATAATATATTTAAGCTACAGTTCAGAAGCTGTAATCCCTAGAATTAAAGACTGTACCTGTACAGGCTGCGTATCACTCAGATATAAAAGGTGTTCATATTTTCTAGTACTAAAATACAAATTCTCATTTGACCCCTTTTTTCTTCTGCTTGCAAGAATATAATTGTCAGTGGCTCACACTTTAGTTTATTTGCTATATTTTTAGGCTCTCTCCTTTTTACATTTAGTGTGCTTAAGTAAGTATAAACTGAAGAGAAGTTAATCATTTTAGCATCAGCACAGTTCTTCACATTAACATGTGGCAGAGATTATTTATGTTAGATAATTCTCACACTTCTCATAGGATAGATTACACCTAAGAGAGATCCAACAGATAGGAGCAAGATGTACACTTCAAATGACTTCCACTTTAACTAGTTATGCAGCATTTCAACTCAACTTCTTTATTTCCATCTCACTTACTGTAGCTTCTATTATTTTTGAGCACAAAATGTAACTGTCATACAACTTTGCAAAATCTATTGTAACAGACAAAAGCAGGACCAGAAAGATCCCACAGTGTTGTGCATCTGCATATTTTATTAAGCACTTAAAGAATATTATAATTCTTTATAGCCATTGTTAAGATAATTGGGATTCTCTGATATGTGGCTTACAAATTTGGCTTTACTATGCCAACAAATTTGGGTCTAACCAAAGAAGAATAAAAGTAGTAGCCTGGAAACTCTCTCATCAAAATTATCTTTGGGTTGTGAGTGGAGGACTCAGTCTTCAGGTCATTAGGCCTACTCATTTGCATTTAGAGCTTTTGAAAACTCAACAGCTTTTGAAAAAAGGTAAATTAACATAATGTACTAGAAGCATATGAGTGTTAAAGTGTTAGAAAGAAACAGGAAGCCTGTCTCTTGCCTCGGCTTTTATTAAACCACATGCAGTTCCCAAGCTGCCAGACCATACACCCTGATGTATGTACCTTAGGTGTATGTTCTTTCTATATTAACAAAGCATTCTACTATGCAACTTAGCATGCACACCTTTTAACACACATAACTTAGTTGAATCAAGCCTTTTTCTCAAACATCGAAACTGCTCTACAATAAAAAATCACTTGTATGGTAAATTAGAAATCCAAACAGTAAACATGACTGGTCAACAGAAAACAATTAATTTTGACATTAAGGAAAAAATTAAACCTACATAACCACAAGACTGTATATTTCCCACCTTCTACTGTTTTAAAACTCTGTAAGACTTATACAGCTAATAGCTCTAGAGGACTGTAAGCTCAGTAAATCTTCAAACCAGGCACTGCAGGGGAAGAGAAACCTCTTTCCCGACCATTCCTTTTAAATAATTTATACTCTTTATGCATAGATAAACAACATTATACCTCCAATACTGCTTGTTAAAGAAATATTGTCCATCCCATAGTGACTAAACCATACTATGTACAGAGCCATGAGAGATCTTCCTAATGAATTGCCGTGCCTTTCCAAGAATTTAATTAGTATCCCTCTTAAATTAGCTACTGGACAGATGGACCAGGGATTCATCTCCAATGAATGAAAACTATGAAAAGAGACAGAGAAATCACACATTAGACTACAATGTACAGTAAAAGCCTTCTACATGTTCCCTGTTCTGCTAAAAGACAGACAGTGCTCCTCCAGCAAAAGCAGGAGATGAGAACATCTTTCTTTTAGCACACAGAGAGAGCTTTGTACCACAGCCTGAATACAATTCAAACCCATGTAATCTAAGGTTGTAACAATCCAATTGCTGGTTCATACCTTAAGTCTATCCTTCATAACAGTTAAATGTATGCAACATTATGATACTACATATAAAGTTCATCAAACATGAACATGTCTATGATCCAGAGCTTTGGATTATGTAGTACTTCCAGACTGGAACCACCATTCTGTTTATCAAACACCTTTTGCTGTGGGGATTAAAGGTAAAACACACGTACAAACATTAAACAAATGACTAATGCCAGTCAAATGTTTTCACAGAACACCAATCTCCTAAAACAGCCTTTTTTTCTTCTTTGAAGAGATTACAAAATTGCTTTAGAAAGGCACCTGCACAGATTTCAGACATGCTAGATTTGGTAAGTAGCTTGCCATGGTACCATGATTTTTTTCCCCAGGTGGATACTATTGCTGAGAAACATCAAGAAAGTACATAGAATAGACTAGCAGCTGCCTAGCTAACAAATCTCATAAGGTAATTGGCTAAAGAAATTTGGTGGTCAGAAAGCAAACGCAATGCTAAGACTTGAAAATGGCAAATGAAACAAGAATAAAGAACAATCTGCACTGTTTGCAAGCCTGGGCATATTATTAAAATTAACTTTAAACTCTTCCAGGCATAAGGTCTTTCTGGGTAGAAGCAGAGAGCAATGACCATGCCCTTAGACTAGAGATATCCTAGGACACAGTGACTCCCGCATCACAGAGAACTAACTTCTCAAGCTCCCAGTGCAATGCTACACAACTCTATCTTGGATACATAAATAACTGAGCAGAGAAAGCAGGGACATACTGGTGAGGATGCTTCAGGTACACCAATACCAAGAGGCATCTGGAACCCCTTGTCCCGTGTGGGACAAATCTGGGGTTAGAATGGACATCACAGGATTATTTTGCCTTGTGGTGAAATATTTGAGAAGTTCACCTTGAATTGCCCAAACCATGAGATTGTGTAAAGGTAAAAAGACTCAACAAAAACAGCAATTGCAAATAAATTTTAGAGAAATTTAAGGAAGAGACACATACATTTTTTAACAGGGAGGTTGACTGACAAAGGACTAGAGTAACGAATGGCTAATTCACTTTTTTCAAGTTCTCCAAATCAAGACCAAACAGCATTTTAGAAAATGTGCTTTAAGTGAAAAGTTACTATAATCCATACAGAAATAACTAAAATAATAACATAACCTAGATTATACAGGTCACATTAAGGAAAAAAGTTATCTGTGTCACTGACTGTCTACAGACTCAGAAAACGTAAAACCTAAACAACGTTCTTTACCATACTGTATAAAGATAGGAATTTTAAGTACTTTATACCTTAAAATTTTGCATGCAACTCTAAGTCAAAAAAACCTGTGGCACTGTTTTCTAAAATCATTAATTTGGTAAGGTAAATTAATATTAAGTTTTTTCCAAGTATATACTTCAGAGCAGTATCATTAATAAACACAGAAAGCCACTGGAGGGGTATTTAATCCAGCAACTTAGAAGAGCAAAAATTTTGATAATGATTTGGTGCTTTTGGATCTGGGACAGTAAATGGCCATGTTCTCATAACATATTCAGGTACACAGCTCATTAAAATCAGTAAGAATTAAGTCCAGCTAGTCTGAGGTTTGCAGCAGTAAGGAGGCAACAGTCTCCATTTTTTCTACAAGAATGCAAAATGCACAAAAAGTATTTAAAATGTTCTCTTGTTAGATACATTCTGTGGAGGATGTCATATGTTGTATGTATAATAAGCTGATCACTAAGGAGTGCTACCAAGAAATAAAGAGCAACCTGACACAAGGAATAGGATTTTAAAAAAAATACCTTATCTTACTTAATAGTCTAGACACCTTTTAGGAAGAAAGTATTTTTTTAAATGGAGCCCTGTTCAAGATTGACAAGAAAAGGTGAAATACCTGCTGATGTGAATGGAGTTCATCCAACAACAATAAGAGTTCAGAAGTACAAAGAAGTTACCACTACTCAGGTGCTGGACATTAAGGTGTTAGATGGTAGCAACTTTATACCACAAACCAGATACCCTATCTCTCTGTATTTTCATTTTTTTAAAGAAATATATTCAGGTAATAATTCAGCACCTAGACACCATGGTGACTGCTCAAAAACACCCATACATACCTACAGGTAGAGAAAACACTAATACTCAACTAGAGCATTTCAAAACGTGCTCCCTGCATTAAAAGTCAAAACATTTTGGGGATAACAGGGGATGACAAGGAACACTTTCTGCACCCAGGGCTGACTCCTATAGCAGGTAGAAGGGCCTGTCAAGGAGCACAGCTTAGCTGACGTGCATGCTGCCTTGGTCCTCCATCTTTCTTCTCATCTGCTTGTGGCCAGTTTGTCCTGTCATGGAACTGCTTCTCATGTATATCCATGCTAGCACCTTGGATAGACACAAACACTCTCTCAGCTAGGACTCCTTCTCAATACAGCCACGATTATATGTGAGAATGAACATCCTATTTTGAGCAGCAAGTTATAGACTAATTTATTACATTAAAGATCTAACTTCATAGCACGAAATTAGGTGATTTTATGAAATCGTACTCGATGCAAAAAAAATATATACGACTGAAATGACAGATTTTTTCCTAAACTATAGTTAAATGGTTTTGTGTAATAGATATTCTGTAATTTTACAAATGTTTATAGAAAGACATATGGATGGATGTGACCATTATGCACGCTATTTATGAACCAAAACTATTACAACTTTACAGTGAAAATAAAATTATGCAGTTAATATGCTGTAGTTAATTACTGCAATCAAACTGTTTATCATAAATCTTAGATTATTCTTCCTTACATATGTTGAAGAAATTGTTTAACCTAAATTTCAAGAAAGAGATAAGCAGAAGATAGATGTGATGCTGTGAGTGTGAACAAGTAATCAGAAGCATTTAAATATTAGAAACAAAACAAAATACCTCACTGATCCATCCAGGTGCCTATACAAACCCCCACCAATTTAGGCCAAGAGCAGCCTGTTACACTTAGGTAAAACAAGAGCCATTTGACACACTTCTACAAGGGAAAAGATGAACAGGAGGAAAGCATACCAGAACCATCCTGAGGGTAATAACTACTACATTAATCAATCATCAAACACCAAAATACTGTGAACAATGCAGAATTAACCAACATAAAATTACAGACATTCTTAAACCTTCACTACAGCTGGAGTTGCTATTTACCACTTTAATTCCCTTATTCAAACCACAAAACTCTCACTTCAGATTTGACATCCAACCCTGAATTCCTACCTCTCAACAGACAGTGCATACTTCATACTTCAGGGATATCTAAGAATCAGAATACTCTACATCTATCAGTCAGTAATCACTCATCTGTCTTCCCTCCTGTCTGTGGAACACAGTAGACACAGAGTTAATATACTACCTGGATGTTAAACTCCTTCCTTAAATGGGTAATTTAACTCATTTACATATTTTAATACACATCATCCACTATCCACAGGTTTACTGTTTACAGAGAACCTTATGCACCCCTGCTAACCCTGCCAGAAGTCTGATCAGACAAGTTTATGATACAGTATGTGATGCAGGTACATTAACTGTGAACAACCTGAAAGAAGCAGGACAATCTCCTCAAAACATGAAAGAAGATACTAATCTTTTAATGTTTTGACAAGTCAATGAAAGGATAAGGAATACCTCCTAAAATGTGTAGCTTAAACCCCTTAAAACTGAGAGGTATTTTCCAGCAAGACTTTTTTAAGGTGCAACAGGTTACAGTAGTTTGTAGATATTGCCTGTTGAAAGACAGATCCTCAGAAATTCCCTGGATTTTAATTAAAGGTACCAGACAGACTTAAAATTCCAGTTGCAACAGCTGTCATCTCCAGATAGTATTCTGTGTTAAAGCAGAAGCAATCTTGTTTTGACTGCTTATTTAATCCATAAATGGTGCCTCTAAGAGGCACACTTTTGTAGAACAGCTGCTTAAGGAGTAACATTAGATGTCCCATCCTTTCTGACATTCATGCTTACACTATACAACTGCCAAGTAACAGAGAAATGTTTGCAGTGAAATCAACATCAACAGGATGAGGTTCTTTCCATTTCTGAAATTCTGCTGGAGTATTTTTTAATATTACTAAGTCCCACAAATCACTGTCACTTTGCAGCTCTCCCATGCTACCTCTGACTGTACAGATGAAACAATTTCTAAAATCTACTCAGTTGTCAATGTGTAAAATATTTCAGCTGGGTTACCTCTCTTTTGCAGCATCACTAAAGAGTGACCAAAGTAGTAGTCTTAAGAATTTACATATGTAACAATATTTAAATGAGATTCCAAAAGTCAATTCTTAAAACTAGTATTATTATGGTTGGAATACATAATCTTAAAGGTCTTTTCCATCCTAAATGATTCTATGATTCTATTTTAATGCCAGTATGATAAGAATGCTAAAAGAAAGTGTTTCTCTAAACAAGTTAAACCATCACAATGCGAATTGTTGGAAACAAAAACTCCCTAAAAATTAACTGAAACACATTTAAAAGATTTTGTCTGTTTGTCTGACCCTTGGGGACTTCATACAATCCTTTATCATGTGGTTTCTTCAGACTCCTTTTTCCCCTCAGATTGCTTTAAATAGTCTCCCATCTCCTGACCACCTAAAAACTTCACTTTCCAAATACATTACATCCCTGGTTTTTTACATTGCCTCCTGTCTGATTTTTTTCATCAGAGAAGGTATTGGGATCAAAACAGAATAGTCAAAACCAGGCATCTTTTTGTTTGTTTTCAGAAGGAGGCTTGAAAAGTATTTCACAGCAATGAAGTTTCATTTCAGTTTTTCAGTCTTGTTTTTTGCAACAGAGCTTGGCCATTGTTATGCAGAAGAAGTTTATCTACATTTATTACAAAATGTTCCCTTTTGTTGTTTTGGTTTGGTTTTTTTTCATGTTAGGTCTACTGAGCTTCCTGCAACAACAGGGGTTACAGAAATGGACACTTTCACAGCCTCTGAGAGCAACAGTTCCACCTGCGACCTATATGAGCACAAAGATACAGCACGGATACTGCTGTCCGTCTTCTACAGCTCCATCTTAATTCTTGGGGTGCTTGGAAACACCATTGCCCTCACTGTCATTTTTAAAAACAGAAAGAAGATCAACTCCACTACTCTGTATTCAACAAACCTCGTCTTCTCCGATCTCCTGTTCTGCATCGCCTTGCCAACAAGGATAGCCTACTATGCCCTGGGATTCCACTGGCCATTCGGAGAAGCGTTATGTCGAATAACCGCTCTCTTGTTCTACATAAACACCTATGCAGGTGTAAACTTCATGACGTGTTTGAGCATTGACAGGTTTTTTGCTGTTGTCCATCCCTTCCGATACAAGATCAGAAGGATTAAATACGCCAAGGGCATTTGTGTCTTTATCTGGTTTCTTGTGTTTAGTCAAACTTTCCCATTACTTATACAATCCATGTCACAGGAAGAAAAAGAAAGGACTACGTGTATGGAATATCCAAACTTTGAAAAAATAGAACATCTACCATTTATACTTCTTGCTGCCTGTTTAATAGGGTACCTTATTCCCCTGGGGATTATACTATTTTGTTACTCTCAAATTAGCTGCAAACTTTTTCAAACGGCCAAGGAAAATCCACTTACTGAAAAGTCAGGGATAAACAAAAAAGCCATCAATACAATCATATTTGTAATTATAGTGTTCATCATCTGCTTTACTCCTTATCATGTTGCAATTATACAACACATGATTAAGAAACTTCAGAATGAACCCTTGTGCGCCGAAACGAAAATTTTCCAGAAGTCACTCCATTATACTGTATTTCTGATGAATTTTAACTGCTGCCTAGATCCTTTCATCTATTTCTTTGCATGCAAAGGATACAAGAGAACTGTACTGAAAATACTGAGACGACAAGTGAGTGTATCAATTTCAAGCGCTGCCAGGTCACATCACGAAGAAAGCTCACGTGATGTGGGAGAAACGCAAATGACGGTACTTGCTAAATCTTCCAATGGAAAGCTACCTGAAAAATAAAGTCTGCAGTACATCACAATGGAGAAAGATTAAAAATCCAGGGTCCACAGCAAAAACTCTTAGTGCTCCCCAAACAGAAGCTTAAGTAAAATTCTGTTTCTCAGGATGTCAGGAAATAAAGGAGTGATGTTGGACTGAGAAAGAATTGCCACAGGACAGCAGGAAAACCAGCATTATAATCTCCTTGCTGTATCCTTTTGACTGATCTTTTATTTTTTTTCAGGAAATATGCACCATTGTGAATGTTCAAATTCCATGCTGCACATACTTATGCCTGGATGTTAAGCAAAGACTTGATTCACAATTTGAATTAAACACAAATAGCTTATAGTTCAGACCAACTACAACAAGAACATCTGAAAATTTCAAGACCTCTAGCTGAGCTCCAATTATAGCAATGGTTTTGTTAATCCAGTCACACAAGCAAGGGAAATCAAATTTTCAGATGAAGTGGACAACTGTGCACATTTGATATCACAAATGCTTAAGTTTATAGCCCTTTGGAGGTGAAACTGCATTTTATAGTATTTAGAACACGAATGTGTTATTGGACAATTTACGTATATTGTCAAATATAACACATGGAAAACTAATGAACTGTTTGGTTCTCCTCAACACTGAACATCTCCTGTATGTTAAATCACTCATCTTCACAAGGTGTATTATGTCTTTACTCCTTTTCCTAAAGGAGAACTTTTCTTTCTAGTATGTATTGTAAAGAGTCTCTACTCCATTGTATATAAATTATTTATAAACACAAATTGAAGCAAGAGACTGTAATATGAAAACTGTACCATTTCAGTTAAAAGAACAGTGATACAGAGTTCTCACAACTTCTGCTCAAGTCAGACATGGACACAAGACAAACGTTTTAGAGACCTGAATAAATGTTCACTGTTGGGGCCAGCAAATAGTAAATTATTGAGTTAATTCTGATGGTGTGAGATGGCTACCTCTCTTTAAGTGCTGTTTACCTGAGAGACCAACAAATGAGAAGAGCAGGATTTGCTGGGAGAGAACAAGTTTTCTCATCATACCTTCATGGAGCATCTCTCGGATCCATTTGGGCACACTGAAATTGGGCCAGGAAAGAGACCAAATGACTTCAACACATCCTGCTGGAATCAGCTCAATAGCAGTTGAGAATGCAGGATGCAAGCCCCGGGTTCCTGCTGTCGTGCCCTTCCGTCACATGTCAGCTTCCTTCCCTACTTTATTTCTGGCCCCTCTATCTTTTCTTTAGTGTTCTATCTTATTAATACGCCTTCACCTGCCAACACAACTTGGTAACTGCACCAGGAGGTTGTGGTGGAAAAGGAAAATTAAAGACTGCCTGACAATTAGAAATAAAAGCTATGCCACATGTCAGAATAAATGTTATTTATTGCAGCTGTATCTGTCTGGCATTGAGGTTGAGTCAAACATAGTTACATTTGTCATCTTTGCAATTCCTTCCTTCCTCGTGTATTGACCTTCCATGTTGACTTGCAAACATGGAAGGGTCATATCTGAACATCAGTAAGGAAACATTTTATTAACAATTACTTTTGTATGGCAAAGAAAACATAACCCCCTCAATATTTCATACCACTTAGACTGCCAAAATTGAGCTTCTAATTACAAGAGACACTATGCAGCTTCAAGAAAATGGAGTAAGAAAAATAATTTTCAACAGAAGTTCTCCTTAATTCTGTGTGCTATAAGCATTTCTCTCCTTGTAAGCTTTTTTAATAAACTATTTTAAAATATTATTTAAGAATTTGTTCCTATTGGAGTAAGCAAATGATAACCTAATAAAACCACAGACAGACCACTCAGGAATACCTAGAAACTGTAGAAATAAAATATATGTATTATTAACATTACACCAGTACGAGCTCATTTTTTTCTACTAATGTCTGGGGTTTTTTGTTTATTAGTATGCATTTCATCTAACTGTGATCATAAAGCCTTAAAGACAAGAAGATTTTTTTTTATATTTGTCTGTAAAATATAACAAATATGTATTAAAACACCACACACTGCAGATAACTACACTCTAATGGAAAGAAAGTGAAGATCTGTATTAAAAATCCTTCTCTATCTCCATTTTCTCACATAAGCAATTCTGTTATTTTCAATTTTAGAGTTTGTTTCTAAATTACAGCAACATTCTCAAACAGAAAACAACATCAAAATACTGCTTTTGCTGTAATAAACCTTGAAGCCTGGGTCTAGTTAGATATGGGTTTGAGAAAAGCTATTTTTTTCTCCTGATTTTAATACTTCTTAAATGTAGAAGAAACCAATAAAATAAAAACCTTTTAAAGCTAAGATAAACTCAGTTTCCTGACGAAAGTCCTAAAGGCACAGAGACACAGACAGACAACTGTGGCAGCTGATGCCTCTGCTAATGACTCTGCTTCCCCTCACTACTCTCAGCACACACTGACAGCTCACACACACTCGTATTGATGAGGAGACTTTTTTCTGTGTGCTTGTCTGAATCTGCCAAAAGTAGCAGTGGGGGTTCAGTCGGCCTGGGACACTGAGCTGAAGTGTCCCAGAGAGCATATGTCCTGTTCCTTCTTCCAGCTGTGCTGTGGGGCTGGCAGACATCACCAGAGAGTTGGCAACAACCTGCTGCATGGGACCAAGGGAGAACAGTAATATGGAAAACTTACTGCTGTTCTCAAACAAATGGTTTCCTTCACATTGTCCTTATCCATTTATCCTGCCAGTGCTCTTCCCCCAGTACTGTTTGTTGGAGTATTTTCATGATAGCACTTACCCACAGGGACACACCCTCAGGACTCTCCTGTATGCCGACATGAATAAAGGGGGAAAAGCCATACCTGGTATCTCTTTCCTTCTCCAACACTGAGTATACAACAGATGTGTTGTCTTAAAAGATGTGAGCATGCCATGCCATACAACATGTGGCTGAAGTAGTATGAGCTTCGCAAGAGAAAATGAGCTTTTGCTTCGGGAAAAGCTTCTGATACATTCTAAGACGTGCCCCCTTCCATGTGAAAGGCTGGCAAATGGTCACAGAGATCAGAGATCTAAGGCTCATTCACACTTCTCACACAGAAATAAAAGCAGCGACAAGTAGCAGTAGGTTCAAATGGTTTGCTTACTGAAAGGATCTGACTGAAGTTTTTTGGAGAAACTGTGTCTCTGGAGAGTGAAGTCCAGTCAGGATCTTGAAGCCCATGTTCATGATAAAATGACAGAGTATCTTTTATCTCTACACTTTGGACTGTCGACCTAGGGACTCCAATTACATGGAGTCCTACTGCTGACACTATGTGTTCACTGCTGGCACCTCTGTCAAATCTTGTCTGGTAGGGGATGTGACAGAGCACATAGAAATAAAAATGATGATGATGGCAAAATGGTCTAAGTCCCTAAAAGAAAGTTGGATAGACACCTGTTGTCAAACACATGACCAAGAGAAGGTGCATCATACGAAAAAACACATTTTCAGCAGGAGAACATTTAGTGCCTTCATCTTTTCTTTCACTGAGAACACAAAATTAGGGACTAATACTGCAAGTACCTCAGCTGCCTTGGGTTTGAAGATATTGAAGACTAACTGAAAGCATGGAGACAAAGAATGCAATCTCCTATGGCTTACAGACTCGGCAGAAGAGGACAGGTATTCCCAAAGGCATTGTTGCCTGATTCTTTTGCCTATGGCCCTGAAAACTGTGTAGACAAGGAACCTGTCAGCAACATGGTCATCTCCTAGCAAAAGACAGTAAGAGCAACTGTCTGAAGTGGTAAACATGCTAACACAAATAACACAATTCCTGGAGGTGGTTAATGACTCCTCTTAAATCAGCAAGCCCAGTAGTCAAAAAAAAAAAAAAAAACAACAAAAAAAATGAGGGAAAGTTTTGGGTTCTTTTAAATAGATGTTCCATTTAATACTAGTATAGCTCTGAAACTCAAAAGCTTTTAGGGAAGCAAGGAATGAACGGACCTCAAGAAAGCGATGAGACAGCCTGTAACACAAGAAAAGTAAATAGTGTACAACTGAAGAGAAAGAGAAGAAAAGCTTTGCCTTATATGACCAGTTTTGAGGGAACTAAAAAGCAGCATCATACTCTGTCTCTTCTACCTCCATATCTCTGGTACAGAGCACAGGAGCAACTGAAGACAAACTGAGGTTTGTATTCAGCAGTATCTCAGTGTGCTGGCTCAAAACAGACAAGGTCAACAGACATCAAGAATCACTTGAAAAACAAGTCATTCATCTGAGTGCAATATTTCCTAATACAATCTTGCCTAAGCTGCAGCCTGCAGACTAAGGGTATAGTACAAAATAAATACAAAAACCTCTGCCAAGCTGCAACCCTTTTCTGAAATAAAACAGGAATCACTGTTTTTGTAGTAAAAGCTCTGACATATTTCCTCAAATTTTTTCCCCTCAGAATACTCCCTTGGCTTCCTGCAATGTTTAACTTCTGACTTCCTGAAGCTGATGTCTCATCTTTGCACATGACAGTCGTCAATCAATCTTTTCTTCCATCAGCCTGTATGCTCCCTTTTTGAACGTCTGTGACTGCAGCATTTTGCAGCACAAAGCTCCACAGAATAACTATCCATGGTGTCTGGAGGAGCCATTTTCATTCACTTGTGACACCTGTTAGTTTCATTTGAAGTCCCCTGCTCCTTGCACCAGAAATGAGTGAACACAGCAACTCCTTATCTACCCTGTCCACATTACTCGTGATTTTACAGACCTGCATCAAATCCCCTTCCATTGAGTCATCTTGTCTCTTCTCCTGTGAACAGTCAGATAAAAGCTGTTCAGCACTTCATTCCAATTAGAAAGGAAGGAAAGAAGGCAAATGTAAATAAAGTATGGGAATCCAACTGTGTTCGAGCTGGGTGGTAGAAGAGAACAGGGTGTCTCTACATGCAGGGAGATCAACAGCATATGGATCTACTTTTCCTACCATATTCAGTAGCATATAGGTTCTCTAAATTAGGATCTTGCCCCATGACTGCCAAATTTGGATAACCTTGCTCTGACACATTAAATAAGGAAGAACAGGACCTCAGTGGGCTGGAAAAATGGATTCACAGGAACGTCATGAAGTTCAGCAAGTCAAATACAAAACCCTGCATCTGAGCTAGAATAATCCCAGTGCAGGTTGGGCATGACATGGTTAAAAAGGTCTGCAACAAGTTAAAAAGGAGTCAATAGTGTGACCTTACAGCCAAACATATATGAGACCGTGTTCAAAAGAACATCCAGAGAAGCAATCTTTCCCCTCCATTCAGTACTTGTGAGATCATACCTGGAATTCTGTACTGGGTTTGGGCTTCCCAGTACAAGAAAGATACTGATACACTGGAACAAGTCCAGCAGACAGCTACCAAAAACGTTGAAGGGGCTTGCAGCATATGATACAGGAGGAGGGGTTGAGGGAGGGGAGATGGTTCAGCCTGGAGAGGGAAGACTGAGAGGAGATGTTATCGTTGTCTTCAACTGCCTAACGCGGAGGGGTACAGAATAGACGGTAACGCCCTAGGTTGTTGCAGCAAGGAACAACTAAACCTTAGAAAGCATTTTTTCATCACGAGGCAAGTCAGACATTGGGAAAGGTTGCACAGAAAGCCTGGGAAATGTCTATCCTTAGAGATACTCAAAACTTGACTGGACACAGCCCTGATTAAATTGTCTCTGCCAGGGTTGGGCAGCACAATCTCTAGTGGCTCCTTTCAACCTGCATTCTTCTACAACTAGGCAAGTTGGTCCAAGTTTTAAGTTAGACAAGAAAGCAACATGAAACTCGATGGCCTTGCAGGAACAAGCAAATTATATAACTTTAAAATCTTCTAGTCTTGTCCTCTACTTAAGCCTTTATCAAAATGTTGTCATTAGCATTCACCTAAAATAAAGCAAGCTCAAGACATAGCAAATATTTCTTTCCACAGAGCTGTATTCATTTTTCCTCACTGCAAAAATATGAGTTTCTCCTCTTCCTCTTTTCTTTTCCTCAGTTGGGACAGATGTTGTGCAAAGGGCTAAACTAAAAAAAAACAAGTTTTGCACCTGTTCTGAAGGCAGAAACATTTGTGGTCATCCTATCGCCTCCAGAAAACTATACATTGTCTTATACCATGCAAAAGGAGAGCTATGTTCCTCCCTCTATTAAGCTAGACTTAGCAGTTTCATCCTTCCTGTGTCATGTAACTTTCGAGGGAAGTTGTGGTTAGTGACCAGAAGGCACTCCGAGGAAGCCTACTTTAAATATAGAGCTGCTGAAAACTGATTATTCTCAACTTACTAGCCCTAAAAAGCAGCCAGATAGTGTTTTATCACTACTACTGATATTAAGGGGCTAAGAACCTAATGAAACCTTAATACCACAACCCCAAAGCATGGAAAGTTGCAGCAATTCTGGGTAGAAGTAACAGATCATTGTTGCCAGTTGGACAGGAAGAGATGAAGCTCCCCTGCCAGCCGCATGTGTGAGGCATTTTTGACAGAAAGGGACTACTGAAGACTCCTGACAAGTTATCAGACTATAAAGACAACTCTGGGACAATTCTTGTATTTCTTTGGTCTTTTAAAAAATAAATACAGTGTATTCATAATGCCAGCTGATCAAAACAGCCCAAACACCCATCAGAACCTTACTCCTTCATTCCCTTAGATGGGGGCAAACTAACAATTTTAAATGTGCCAGGGTAGCCACTAGGATAATCAAATAATTTGAAATTACTGATATAATAGATTACATTGTGTTAATTTCATTAAATGAGGATCTTTTCACTTGAACTCCTTTTAAGCTACAAGCTAGAGCAGAAGTTCTAAAACTAACATACTTGGATACCACCACTGGCAACAGAACTAGTGACTACAAACACCAGACGATTGCAAAATGAGCAGCACACAACCTGGGTACAGTCATGCCATCTCTGCCCCTCCTTGCCTTTCTCCTGCACCATTTCCACCATTCAGGTAGCACCCACATCCATGCCCTCGGCCATACCCGGGACTACAGGGAAGTCACCCACAGTTAGGCAAATGCACAGAGGCCAAGCGCATGGCTGAGAGCAACCAGCTGAGGACCACTGCAGATAGAAAATCTAGGGTCAGGAAATGCCTCCTCGGGTCTGGACTGGTTACTGCCTCCATAAAAGGTCTGTTTACATTTCCTCCACCGCATGTGGAAGCTGAACTTGGAAAAATTAATTCCTTTGGCTACCTGCCTTCCTAATAGCGTGGTTGCCTGTGCCTGGAGGCGCTCACTGTACAGCTCAACATCTCTATTCAAGCAGACAAGTGCCACTGCTATCATAATCCCTTTGCACCAAGTGCTTCTTGTGCTGCAGCTTGCAAATTCCTACTGAAATTAAGTGATTAATGATCAGATTTGTAATTTTAAAATGTCCATAAAAGGATTTTTAGAACAGAGATCACTAAAGAGTGAGTACGTAACTCTTTTAACATATTTTAACTACAAATGTAAATTACTGGTTAATTTACATCCTCTGTCAAAATAGCTACAATTAGGAAGGCATAAAGATGGAGATTGAATTCTGAAATTCTCAGAAATCTGATTATAATGCTCTTTCACAATGTGCCACTTTCTAGTCCCAAACAAAAACAGGAAACAAGTTTGCCTCACTGGCCACAGACCCACTAACAGAAAAAGTTTTTGCTACTCTCTTTTTGAAGTGTTATTCAACTTTGTTGGCATCCCAAAATATGGTCTAAGCAAATAAGAACCATGATTTACATTCCATCTCATCTGATGATATAACACAACTGCTCACAGCAGGACTCCTCCATACACAGGACAATGACAGCAATGGCCACATGGGAGGGGACGTACCCCCAAGACAAACCAAGAACTGCAGAGCACCTCAGAACTATAAAGGAAATTTTACATTAGTTAAGTGACCTTTGTTTAGAACAGCAATATTTCTTTGGTCCATAAAAAATCAGCAGCACTTTGAACCACAATGTTTGCAATTGCAGGAGAAACTTCATCACTGACGATTTACCCAGTGAAGCAGCCAGTGGTGGATGATCATTCTGTGAAGAATTAGTGACCCATATAAGCACGAGTTGAGGCACAGACCTCTGCATCATGGGCACTATGTGACCACTACTTAATCAAGGTGCCCCTAATCAACAATATAATTAATCAATATATGCACAGTCAATACATAATTACCCCACATGTAGTCAATGTGCACTTAAGTACATGTATATAATGTAATATTCATATGAATTATTATATGCAACTGCAGCTTCATTAATGAAATAAGAATAAAAGTATATGTTGCTCAAGGGGGTCTTAAAAGCTAAGTCCTGACTCCCAGCTGGATTCTGTCAGTGACTGATCAATCTGTACTGTGAGCAAGACCCTGCAGGAATACTAGTGATGTCAGAGCTAGTGAATCTCACCATGGATGGGATCTGTGCCATGTGCTGTCCCTGATCAGATGTCCAGCCAATCTTGTAACATCTTGGGGTTCCCAGCATTGCAAGAGATGTAACATTTCATAACTTGCTATCGGCTTTTCTGGGCTATTAATGAACAGTTTTCTGCCTTTCAAGTGTTTGTGTCTTTCCCATTGGGATTCAGATCTCTCCTTGGTGTAAAATACTGTTATTTTATATATCACTTTTCTAACTGCAAATGTGAGTAGGATAAAGGGTGAGTCGAAATTCCTCCAAAAAGTATTCTTTCAAATTAAAAAGATCAAAGTGACTAAGTTACACTTAAGCAAATGAATTTTTATTATGAGTAGAATGAAAAAACTAATTATAAGGCTTTTTGGAGAATAAAAAAAGAATTAAAATGCAAGCAAATTACTAGTCATGGAGAACCTAACAGTGAGCTATCCTAAAATCTGTGAGAGAGAATCAAGCAGTGCTCTCAGAAAAACTGTAATCAAGCAGTGGTAGTAAGAAAACAAGGAATTAAAATAAGAATTTGAAAAAAATCCCACCATTTAGGGTGTCTAGGATGGTAATAAACACACAAAAATGAAACAACCATTAACACTACAGGAACTCGGAGAAAAAATGGCTAAAGTTTTTAGTCATTTCTGTGCTTCATACATAAAAGCTTAAATGCTGGTGTCAAAAAAACCCCAAAATACCTCAGAAGCTAAATAAATTTGTGCTTCATTTGTTCAAAACAAACTGGTGTAACAAAAATATCCCTTAATTCGAAAACTTAGATTTTACTATTTGAGAACTCTTATCTGTGCTTCCCAAAAAACACTTGCTGGTCTTGGTAGCAACACCAAGCAAATGAAATACTGCAGGCAATGTCACATTTTGCTCTCTCCATTTAGTTTCAGTTTCAACTTTTTAATATTTTGTAACAGGCAAAGATTACCAACAAAGTGGTTAAAATTCTGCGTAAACTAATGTTTTCCACTCTTAATATCTACATCACTCATACAGAAACTGGCTGTATGGAGAAACTGCTTCTGACTAAAATTTTAAATTATTTGGGTTTTCTGAAATATATTAATGCAAAAAAAAAAAAAGTCTGCTTTTATCTTTTAAAGTTTTGTTGAAATATAAAAGATAGTAATCAATTTATCTTTCCTCTTTTTTCAATTTTATTTTTAAAAGTTCACAGTGTTGGTACATTGTGCAACTCTTGGTGGCATCACTTCACCCCCCTCGCCAACTCAACCCAAACTTCATTACCATTTCTCTTTCCTCACACAAAACAAGAAAAATGGGAATTGTCTCATCACAGCATGTTTCTCTCTCATCTGCTACCCTGATTTTGAGAGACAAATACTAAATCACTCAGAGAGATGCAATGTCTCATAATAATATGCCTATTGTGGAGTTTCTTCATAACAGCTACTGCTTCTAATAGCCCTTGTTTAAAATTATCCAGTGCAGAAATCCAATTACAGCTCATTTATCTTTAAAAAGGGTTAAGGCAGCTGGCATTATTTAGCCAAGTTGGCAGAGACACATGTAATGTTTACCTCCGTAAGCTCCTTACAGAATACTGACTGCAGAGAATAATCCTGCTGCAGGGCAGAACAGTTTTCTCACCATAAATAAAAACACATTTCCAATTGGAATAATTACACTTAGTTCACAGATCTCAAACCGTGGTCGGTACTTTCCACTTAACAAAAGCAACTAAACCTAAGTGTGAAAGTGTTGACAGCTTGCAATTAACAAATGCCACTCAGTACTCTGAACTTGAAAGGTGCAGCTTGTCTCAGGGAAGCCCTTTCAAAGATACCTACCATCTTGCTTCCAGACACACTCTACCACTGGGAACACTTTGTGACTTTTTCTCAAATTACCTCCCACTACTTTCATCCTCTAAATACTGTTACCCAACACGTATGCCCACTTGAGAGGTGGAATAGCAGATAGACTTCACATCCTAACTGAAAAGCAGAGCTAAGTATCCTAATTATTGTGAAAATGGAGCACTGCCACATTTCAGGAACACCCTCAAAATCCTCGGCAAATCCTGACATCATTTAAGAAACACCCGATTGTCCATTTGTTATTGCAGTCCAATATCTTGAATGGTACAACTTTGTACAGGGCACAGCTTTTGGCTTATAATGACTCTTCTTACAATTACTGAAAGGTCTTGGTGTGATACACTGTGGAGAACCCCAGTTCAGAGGTTATGGTCTTCTAAACCATGTGTCCCCCTCCTCTGGCAGGGGTCACTGACTTTACAGCAACACATGCCTTAACCTCAGGTACCCGGAGCTGGGCTGAAGTAATCAGCTTCAGTGAAACTTTTGCTGCAGAGCAACAGAAAGAGAATGTCTTGTTCTGCCTTCCAGCTACATGTTTCCATCACTTTCCTTGCTCTGGCACTGGTATTCATTCACCCAGAAGTGAGCAAATTTAGAAACTTAAACCAATAGGAAATGATTCCTGAAGAAAATATAATGTATACAATGTCTTATTTTTAAACATTATTTTAATCTCCTGATAGTCACTGCCTGTAAGAAGCCACATGACTTGTGTTACAAATGGTAGATAGGAAGGAGGACAGGCTGGAGCCAAGAGCTTGCTCCATAAGCAGCAGTCTATGCTTCAACCAGCTCAGCCTTGCTATAAAACTGCACCTTCAGCAGGTGAAACAAAGCCACATTGCTTGTCATGGTGCCTCCTGTGCAAGAGGAGGAGGAGAAGAGAGGAGTGGAGAACATGGCTGGGAAGACATGTTTATGGTTCGAACTAGCACAGCTCCTTCCATCAGTTGAATGCAAGTCAGAGCTCTGCTCAGTTCAGAGTACAGGTGCCTCACGCTCTCTTACACTAATCAAGTGTCACTTTGCATTTGTTACGAGTATTTTTTGTCTACAATTATTCTGTCTCTTCTGCCCCACATATTAAGATCTTCGTATTTCCCTCAAGAGTTTAAATACATCAGGTCTCATCTTCTGATCCTGTCTCCTTACTCTTTCACCTCTTTTCACAATCACTACTATATTAAGCAGAAATTACTTTAATTGAATAACTGGTACACATATTTGACCACATTTTTGGGAGGGATGGGATAAATGATTCAGAGTCTCGAAGTGCATAATGTAAGCACTGAAGGGCTTAAGAATACCAGTAAGGTGGATTCCTAACTGTCTGCTCCCCTTGTTGGTTGAACATAGTGTGGAAGGAGTGAAACACACCATTTTCCATTTGCTCATCTCACACTTCCAACACAAAGAAGGGGTTCAGAAGTAGATGTAAATATGGAGATATGCATATGGATAACACATCTCAATCTGCATTCATGGGCAAGAAGTCCTTCTTTTCCTTTGTATGAATATTTGCAAGAACATTCACTGGGATTATTGCAAACACTTCCCTCTCTCAACCACAGCCCAAAAAAAGCTACTTGAAGAAGGAACGTAGTGCTCAGGGTAAGAGAGATTGGACTGCAAAACAGCTACTGTTTCAGGCCTGTAGCCAAAGCACAACTTTCATTAAGGTGTAAATACACCTCCAATTTTTATTTCTGGAGTGGAAACATTTATTTCCACAGTGGAAACAATTCCACTGTGGGGCCGTGCCTGGTGTTTACCTCTAGCTTCCTTGCCATCTCACAGTCTGCTGTTCACTACGACAGTCTGTGCAGAGACAGTTATTGCCCTGAAGAAGCTAGAAACATTCCTGAACGACCTTTATAAATATATTTTTAAAAGTGTTTGACATCCAGGAGGCACAGAAATGCCCCAGTTTTAGAAATAGAAGGGTTTAGATGAAACACCACCAGATGAACTCTGAGGAGAATCTTAAAAACAAAAGAAGAAAAGCACAGGATGTTCTACTGCTTCAGCCACACAGGCTTCAATCATCTTTCATGCTTGTGGCAGAGCACAGAGCTACCAAAACACTGTCTTCATCAAAAGGTGAAAAGAGCTGGTGACCACAGGCTTGAAGAGGTGTAGTGTGAGGAAAGACTGCAAAAAATGAACATCCCATTATGGAAAAGGATCATTAAGCAAAGGCAAAACAAACAAACAAAACTACCTCTCATTAAGCCCTTGTTAAGTGTACAAGGTACACAAGTAAAAACATAAGAAACTGGACAAAAAGTTTAAAACTGAGAAAGGTATTTTGTCTCATACCATAGAGAAAATCAGCTTGTTTAAGAACTGCAAGAGATTATTATGTGCTTCTTGTTGACTGACTGTTTCCAGCTGGGGTTTAGTGGATGTGCTTTTCCAAGTCCAAAAGCTATTCCCAGACCAGAAAGGAATTCCAAAAATCAAAAAAGCAGATGTGGGCTGACTGCCTTGTTAGCTGAGACAGTCCTGAACAAAAGCTGCCTCTCAAATGGAATGCTGTCATCACAACTAACTCATCTACATCCTGACCAATCTCTCTGTATTGTCAGAAAACTGGAAGAGGTGTCCTTATGTCTGACTGGCTCAGGAACAGAGGAAAACATTTTTAAAAATAGCTCTGAGAAACCATCTCAGAGTTCCTGCTCGTAACACACCCAACTTAAGCACTCAAAATACATAAAGTACATTCCACCAAATGATTGACATCCCTAACCAAAGCAAGTGTGTCACCCTTCACATCTGTGTAACACACCACAGTACTGTCAGCTTTGAGTAAGCTGAACCTTGATGGACAAAAGGACGACTGAGCCCACCTAGTCTGAAGCTGCTGCATATCTGATACACTCACTCAAACTATGCCTATGCGCAAGGCGAGCAGTGGGCAAAGCATCATGTATGGACATGCTTCCAAGGGACTCACTGAAGTCCAGAGGGACATGGGGATATACATCCCAGTCTGAGTAAAGTCTGGACAGGTATAGCCTGGAAGGAATGTTTCTGTGAGGGACAGCTGAGCCTTTTACAAACTTCATGAATCTAAAGAGAACTCTCTAGCAGTTCTTAAAGATCTTGGTGCTTACTCTGGTCAGCTGCCATTTGTGAGGCACTCTACTGAATCAAGAAGAGTGGGCAACTTCATTTAAGATAAGCACTTACTTCAATAGGCCTTTCAGACACATATAACCTCAAAAGTGGACCTTTATACTGGGAGTGGTCCAGCTTGCAATGGAGACTGGCTTTTAACTGTATCTAATACATTTTCATTCTACAGACTTCTGGCCTTAGAGAAAAAACATTTCATAAGTAATGATCCAAGGCCTTGGTATGTCACACACCTGAATTCAAAAGAGTTATTATTTCATCAATTTGCTTTTCAACATGATTACTTTCATAGCCATTCTTACTTCATCTGAGAAATACTTTCAAAGCATGCAGGTCCTACCTGAACTTATGGCTCCAATGACTTTACCTCTTTCCTGTTTCTGGAGTAAAGAAAGTGGAGAGAGGCACACAGGGTAGCATCAGCCTCCCAGAATCATTTGCATGAACAAGTCTGACTACATGACAACTGCCTGTGGTGGGGAAGGAGAGGTGGGCAACACAGATGAATGAGAACTTTAGCCTTTCCTACCAGCTTCTGACATGGGATCCTCCACTGAGCTATGAGTTTCCACATTTCAGCACATAAACCCTGCTTCTATCCACCCTCCTGATCATACATGTGGTCCACATCACCCAATCCGTACCTAAGCAACCCAAGAGCACACCTTGTGTGACAGGCTGAAGAGGATCTTCACTCCCTGCTGCCCGCTGATATAAGCACTAAATGATCTTAACAGTATCTGTATTTAGTGTAATGCTTGGGTAGAGCAGAGCCAGAGGATGGCAATTAATGTTGACCTATGTGGCAAAGCAAGTAAGCTATTTTGCCTCGTTTATCATGATCTAAGTTGGAGCTAACAACCAGAATGTGACTCATGTATCCGCTATTCAAGATTTTGAGTGCAATTCTGTAGAACAGTCGAGTAACTGGTTGCTCCTTAGTGCTCTTCTACAGTAAATATTATTAGCAAATATTGTATTATTACTTGTCTGAGTCATTTTTAAACTACTTTTGAATTCTTGGTAAAAAAGTTAAATCTCTTCTAACTTACAATATTATGTTGCTGAGAACACAGCTGCGATGGGCAGGGCACGTCTCCAGGATGAAGGACCACCACCTCCCTAAGATCTTGCTTTATGGTGAACTTGCCACTGGCTGCCGCATGAGAGGAGCCCCGAAAAGAAGATACAAGGACTCCCTGAAACAACATCTCAGCCTTGGCCATATTGATCAACATAACTGGTCTACTCTGGCCTCCAATTGGGAGGCCTGGAGACACACCATCTATAACGCTGCTGCTTCCCTTGAGAACACACGCAGGATCACTCTCGAGGAGAAAAGATAATGCAGAAAGAATCGTGTCTTGCAGAATATACCACCTAAGGAGTCTTTCTGCTGTGCCTTTTGCAATCGAACATGTCTGTCTTGTATTGGCCTTATTAGCCACCAGCGTGCCTGTAGCAAATGTGGATAGAGCCTTCCCAAATCTTCATTCGCAAAGCCTAGCCATGATGATGACAATATTATAATGAATATATGGTAAGAGACATCATAACATCTTCAAAGGCTAAAGATTAATAAAGAGAGGTTTTAATATTCATCTTATTCATATAGTTTGGCTTACTTTACAATGCTTTAAAATTAAAATGCTTCCCACAATTTTGGTTATTTTTGGTCAAGACACCATTCACACCTCCTTTTGACTCATGGCTGTAGCTCAACTTTTCCAATGAGTAAGTATTCTAAGGCCCAAATTGCTGGCAGGAAATTGTTTAGCTTGTTCATGATAAAACAGAAAGAAAATAGAAAAGCTGTAGTAGAGAAGTGATTTCTTTGCAAAAAAATACTTCCCCATTAAGACCATCAAATAACTCTTTACACAGCTACAGACCAAGGTATCTGAAGCAAAGTGATGACTAAACAAAAGGAGAGCATTCAGTAAGCACAAAATAAAAGCAAAGAGGAAATTTTAAAAATCTTCTTATTTATACAGAAAGTCTTCAAAGTCATTTAACTCTTAAAAAGAGAGATTCCAATTTCTTACTTCTTTAGTGAAGCAACTGTGTTAGTTTTTTTACTAATGTATGCAGTCTTCCGTCTCCTTTGTTTTTTAAAGTCTCAGTCATACAACTGTGCCTCCTCAGAAAACCACTGAACTTACTAAATCAGCTTCTGTCCATTACTTTGGTAAATCAAGAAGGGTTTCTTTGAAGCATCAGTCACAGCGAGACCTCCTTTGTGAAGTTACTTCATTACTCTCCTCCTCTATCCTAAAACAGCAATCATATACTCTGCATTTTGCAAAATTATGTGACAGGCACAGTATCTCCTCATACTATTAACATCTCCAACTGCTATGAAGAATTATTCATTCATTTTCCTTCCTTCTTCCTCCACCACAATCCACTAATTAGCTGCCCTACAAATATGGGGAGAGGGAAGAGATACATAGAACATCATTGGAATGGAAGCAGTTCGTTCTGTGATGGAGAAGGATATTTTATCCCTTATATATCCCTTATGTGAAAGGATATCAGATCCTTAAAACAAAAATGTTGTAGCAATCCATGCTTGTAGCAGTACAGATAGGAGACTACTGATGTTTCTAGGATGCAATGACTCCTTTAAGCTTGTTTCCCTTCAGATCAAGTAACAGGGGGCACTGCAGTAAGTCAATTTGCAAACAATAGCTGAAATTACCATTTGTACAGAATTGTTTGGCACAGACATCCACAATTAGATGCAGGATTTCCTTTTAAATTCCAAAGGGACTTCCACATCCCCGTCTTTCTTTACTACAGTTGAACATGAGGAACAAACAAGGTGTTCCTAACTCCGGAAAGAGGAAGAGAAGAGGGTGAAAAAAACACAAGCTGCCAGTAAAGACAGAGAGAAAATTTGATCATGCCCACGTGGACTGAAAATAACCTTCAAGAGTCAACTATTAAGCTAAAAAGGAGGTCTCTATTTCCACACAGGAAAGAAGGCATTGTTTATTCTTATGAAATAATTTAATCATAAAACTTTTAGAACACTCCTGAAAAATGAAATGCTGTGCAAAAAGATTTGTTGCTATTGCACCTTATTTTGATAAAGACAGACAAATAAAACAACAAAATCAGGACATGGGTGGCTTAAAAAACACAGGATTGCTTAATTTTTAAGATTACCTTTTATCCTTGTGCTATATAATAAAGCCAAAAGAATGGTAAATGTTGTCTCCAGTCCTTGTCCTTTCCCCACTAGGTGACTTCTCATTCTTCATTTTTTCAGGGTAAATTCATGCTATACACAGTATGGAAGTCTTTGCTTACAACTCATTCTCAGAACTGTATCTTACTGTTCAAATAGAAATGCAACAGGCAGATCCCTATGAAATGTAACTATTTGAGCAACAACAGAATTTGCAGTTCTATGACTACAAAAACAACCACGGCTTCCATGCCATGCGGTACCTCCCTTCCATGGGGGAGACAAAGTGGTTTTCATTCTTTATAATCAATTTTCATGAAAACCTGGTTAAGTAGTGCAGGTGTATAAAGGAAGGAACCCATTATACCTGTTTCCTGCTGTTGGAAAGATCTGTTGCTATGCTAGCTAAAATCCATAGATGGCAGCATTGATCCAGTAAGTAATCCTCACCACTGCAGAAGTCAAAACATATTTCACAAAACTTGTTTCTCATTGGAGGCTAAGCCCCATTTTCCAATGTCAAAGATCTTAGCACCAGGCAGTATAAGCACTGGGCCATGAACTCTCTGTCTGGCAGTGAAGAGAAGCCAGATCCAGAATCACTACTAATAGATACCAGACCAATCACTCACCCAATAACTGTGACAGTTTAGGCCCCATAATCTTGGAAATAAACTATATCATCTAGACAGTAGTGAGCACTGTGAGCCACAGGCTGCTGGTATAGTTCTTATGGTTATGCCCATATGTTGCCAATTTTGAAAGAAAAAAGAATACAGAGATGTCCAGTATCCTGCCACCTTTACTGCCCTTTCTTCCCCTATTGTACCTTGTTCAAAACAAGCCTTGCATTCCCTCTCATTTCTGCTGTTTGGGTTAGTGCTATGAATTTGATGGCCCAGATCATCACACAGCACAGGGCTCAGCTACAAGCAAATGAAGGCAATGTCCCAGATGTTCTAGGCCAAAAATAAAAATGCATTGACAGGCAGTATGATTTGGAGGCAAAGGATGAAAGTGGCAGAGAATATGGGATACACAACTCCCACTTCAGTTCTCTGATCCATCCTTTCTTAAAGCCATCTTTACCAACACAATGTCTACATAAAGAAAACTGCTTAAATTATTGAACTTCAAACCTATGCCTTGACTTATTCACTTGGCTTCCTGTCATGATAAAGCTCAGGATTTTCAGCTCCTTCCAAGTGCATGTGTATCATATATATATATATATATATAAATATATAATTCTTGTAGTTGAACAGTTGGTTTGAAAATACAGAGTCCTCTGACTGGACTCAGCACAGTACTTGAAAAGACAGTGATTTCTCTGAAACCACTCGCTTGCAGCCAGCTCTGCTGTCCACCTCAGCCAGCTCACAGTACCAGCTGGCCTTGTCCCGTTGTTCCAGTGCACTGAGCATACTCACACTCAGCTTCTCTTTCATTTTCTGCCACGGACAGTGCTGAGCCTGTACACCAAGTAGCCCAACCCAGCAGAGATCCTAACTAACCAGCTTCACTGCTACGTGGCAGGAATTGAGCTGCTTTGTCCCAGTCTGGATTATGCCAGTCCCTTTACCATCTTGAATGCTCCCTCTCATGTCGGCTCAACTGCACCACAGCACACTAGGCTTCAGAACCCCAACACATGCTGCTTGTTAATGTGTGCCAGAGACAGGTGGTGCAGGCAGAACAACATCAGAAGACTCTCACTTCAGCAAAGCAAGCCACCTGCCAGGGTTGGGCACCATGCACAGGAATGCAACGCACAGCAAGGCACCCTTGAATTTAAAGAACAGCACTTACTCTAATTTAAATACTTGCACAACTCACTCTCACTTCAGGTACTTTTGATTAAACACTTCACTGGTATGCTAAAGCCTATGTAGCAATTTTTCATTGTTTCATTTCTGATTAGGTATACTCGGGCTAGTAACTGAGAAAACTTGTCCAAACTCCTGAACTCTGCAGGAGTCAAAACAACTTTCCCTACTTCAGTAAAGGAATCTGAGTATATGCAAACAGACATTTAAGCTCCAAATAAAGACATTTATCTTGAAACAATAACTTTATTCCTGGTAGGCATATTAAGTTTTAGAACAATACTCCTATGCACCTGAGACTTTTAAGAAGCAGCTTAATAGTAAAAACATCACATACCACACACTTAGTTAAAAAAGAGTATTGAAAAAGCTCTCCTAGACACTTCCAAACTGGAACAACTAACTCATTGCATAGTTCCTGACAATGTACATTTTTAAAAAAAGAAAAAAGTTGAGTATTCAGGCAGATTTTAAAAATCTACGAAATATTTGTCATGAGAAATCTGCACTTTTTGAATGAAAAAAAAATCTGCTTCCCAATGCAACAGAACCCAGGTGGAAAGCTGGGTTTCCACAACAGTTTAAGAAATATGCCAAAGGCAATGTGCGTTCATCAGTAAGCATGGAGCTGTGTTGGTATTTGTCATGAGCTAGTAATAGACTACAGACATTCTGGGATTGATGCTGTGTAATGAATCACTGTCTCTTGTCCACTACTCCACTGTCAGACATCTTAGAGATGCAACTTTCATTTTAATTAATTTTTTGAGTATTGCTTCTTTCAAATGCTGACATTGATGGACAGATGAAAAACAGGCCAGATGCACTGTATATTTTTAGGGTATTTAGTGACACAGTGTGTGTCCCAGCTGTACAAGAGAAGGAGGGAGGGAAAAAAAACGCAAACCAACCCAGGAGAAACATGGAATGTCAACTTCATCATTGTTTTTTTTCAAAGGAAAAAAAACAGGAGCTCCTTCCTCAAACCATACCAAATGCTAGCAAAACAGAGAAGGGAAAGTAAAATGTGACAGTAAATAGGGCATGTCAGGTACAGCTAAGTAGGCTGCAGTTCTCTTAAGCTGCTCCATTTCCCACTCCTTCAGCTCTGCTGCAGACAGCATTTATACTCACTCACAGGTTGAGGAGTGGGAGAGGAGGGACAGCTATGCCATGACGCAGCCTCTGAGTAACGTGCACATGGCAAGACTGCAAACAACTGCAGCAAGTTTATGCATTCAGTGCCATGACAACTTTTAAAGGGTAGTTTATTCTTAAACCTTCATTATGGTACAACACAATATGGGAATAAAAAATGAAGCAATTTTCATCAAGTTTGAGAACAGCAACCCAAAACTGCATGTGAACTCACCCACAACAGCAAGCCGCTAAGTTAACAAACCGACATGGGAGAGTTGCTTTCCTGCACCACTGGTGCACTGGACCGTGTACAAGCTTCAGTTCTTTCTTTTCAATAGATTCAAAAGGTGGAAAGTTTGAAAGGAGAATATGTCCTCAAGCCTTCTCCTTACCAAACTGAAGCAGAGGGCGATCCTTCTGTCCCTCTGCATGTAGAACTTCTCTATCAGCAGGACAAAGCTTACAGTACACGGTAAGCAGACAGGCAAAACATACTTTTCTGTACCATGATTAAACCACCAAAGACCCAGCAGCACATTAATCCTGCAAAAGCAACAGTATGAAGACGATCCCTTCAGTGCTGAACTTTTGCAAGTGATCAAGCTCATTTCTTCTAAGGCTTACTGCCACTTAGTGAAGGCACTGTAACAGACCACATGTGCACTCTGCCTTATCCACAGACATGAAGTATATTGGCTTAGCTTTTAACTACTTAAAATCGGATTTAACACAACATAATGCAACTAAAATTACCTTGTTTACTCCCCGAACTTCAGAACAGCAAAAAAGACCCTGGAGGGAACTAAGCATTTACTTTAATAAGAGCTGGAGCGGAGGAAGTACTTGCCCATCTGAGGGAAACCAATGCAAGGCACTAATTTCTAGCTGATAAAACAGCACAGAAGAAAACAAAAATAGAGCCAGGTGTTTCCTACAACAGAAACCAAAGCGACAGGGGAATGCAGCACAGCAGAGCAGCCCACTGCCTCTTGCAAACCACAGGATGACTTGGGTGTTCACCTCCAAATGCTTCTCACCCTGCAGCTGCAGCCAGCCTGAGCCCCTAGACAAGGAAAAGCAGACACTTGCTGGTACTGCAAACACCTCTTTTCAGCAGACTGCAGCCAGACAAAGCTGCCCCTCCATGCTCAGGGGGAAGGCCTGTCAGCATACCAGCAGCAGAGCGGTTTGGCTGCCTCCTTTCCACAAGGAAGGTTGTGGAAAGCCTGAGTGAAAGCAGAACACAGATTGACATGCCCATGCTGTGACAAACCAGATGGATGGCTAACCTGCCACCAACTCAGCTGGGCTGCTGTTGCCCACCTGTGTAAACTGTGGGACTTGATTCCTGCTGCTCTCACAAGGCATGACCTCCCCTGCAGGGTCAAGATATCAGCCTCCCTTCAGAGACACAGCTATAAAAGGTCACACTTCCAACCTGCCCCCAAGAAGACAGCAAGCCAAGAGGCAGTTCACAACATACAGCTTTTCTGATCCCAGCCTCAACATCTGCCTGGTTTCCATTCAAACCCAGAATCACTCTCGTAATCCCTATTTAGCTAACGGGGGCACTGGCTGTCCACTTGCTTGTTTTGGTACATTCACTGTGCAGTTCAGGCTGGAAGGGACCTCCAGACTCCTGTATTTTTCCCAAAATAAAGTGTTCTTTCCTAGGAGAGTTCAAAAGTCCAGTTATTCTCTTCCAGAAGCCACACATGCTTTTGTTTAAACCTTTTAAAAATACATATGGCACAGAATTTCACTGAGCTTTCACTGAACAGTTGAAAACAGTGTTTCATCCTGCTGAAGCATGCTCTGGAGTTGTTTTGCTAATGATAAAGCCACTGAGGAGTTTTAAACTCTGGTTAGTCCTTTTAACATACTCCTTAATCCTAAAATATTAAGCACTTTTAAATAGATTTATTTTTCTATAGGATGGTCTCAGTAGGATTTGCAGCTCATTGCATTTAAGAGGCCTTTGGAACAATCACAAAACATTAAGTTTGGAAGGGTGACAAAAAATTAAGTTCGGTATTAGTTCACTTAAACTGGAAAAAACCAAATATTTAAAGGTTTTAAATATTTAATTTAATATTAGATTAGATTAGATTAATTTAATTATTAGATTAATTTAAATATTAATCTACACACTGAAAATTATCCAGGTCCCTCCCTGTGATTATCTTAACCATCACACTGACCTATGCAAATACCTACACGCTACCACAAACCCATTCAACTGAGAGAAATTATACATCTCCAGTAAAGGGGATTTTTCACAGAAGTTATCTTTGGCACTAAGTGAGGATCACCTACCTACATTACTTTTACAGTAAGTGGAGAAAGACATTCCCACAAACAAACCTGATTCTGGCTACATCTGAACTGCAGGACTTTGCTGCTTCTGGCACCAAGGGCACATCTTGGCAAATTCCTGATGGCATGTCAGGTGAAGACTGAAACATTGCTGTTCCCTTCCTCCCTTTGCTACACTGGGGGGTGGACGAGACAACGACAGGGTATGTGCATGCACAAGAGGTACCAAACTCCCTGTATTGTGCTTCTACATTCCAAAACACTGCTGGCAGAACCCTGAGGCTAGCAAGCACTCTACAGAGAGTTCAGAATGATCTCCTTCTCTGAGTGGCTCTTTCAAAGGCTGGATCATTTTTCAAGCTGACCAAGAAAAGATGTACGAAATTAGTCTTCTTTACCTATTAGCTTTTCTGAACACTCCCATCCCACTAAGGATGTCTGTTACAGTGACACAGATGAGAGATTTTAATCCATTTTAATACAGGCTTAAACCTCTCTTCATACAGCATTTTTCTGCAAAGCTCTTGAATAGGCATGTTACTATTTTAGACAGCAAATAAAATACAGAAACATTGCTGTTGTATTAGTAAAATATTCTAAGTATTGGCACAAACAAAGTTGTGTATTCAAGTGAATCAAACTTCTCATTTCAAATTAAGTGAGTTTCTGTTACTTTCAGATTGACTAGTATCCAATGCAATATAAATAATACGGGGATTTCCACAAAAAAACCCAAACAACTATGCTCTACTGAAAATACATTTACATTGCGCTTATTAGAAATTTCTGCATAATCAAGACGTGTATTCTTGCAGAGACTTTTTCAGAGAAATCTTTATCTAAAACATGCTTTCATTATTCCACAAACATTTAAAAGTGTGTTTGGAAAAAAATACGCAGTACAACAGCCCAGTCTGACCACACTGGAAATATGACAAAAGTTCAACTGTTGAAAGGGACTAGAAATATCAGCTCACATACACCACACTTATGTGAAATAGTAACTTTTAAGTATGACCAATACGAGAGCTCAGAACTAGAGAGATTACGTCATCGTTTCCTGCCTATGAAGATGAGCTATTTTAGCTAAGTGAAGTTGAGCAAAGAAGAGGAAGTTTAAACCTTCTACAGATTTGGGGCCATGAGAGAAGCATCTCTGAAGAAACTTTGTAGTGCACAAAGGGTGAGTAACAATACCATACTCTATGGTAACAAAGTAACTTGGATGTTTATGCATGTCGCTAAGATAGACTTCTTTGTTCAGAAGCTGAACATGGGCATTAATTCTAGAACTATTGAAAATATATTTAATTCTTTAAAGCACTTTCAAAATATCAGCAGCATTCTATAAATAACATTTAAAGCAAAATGATTGCATTTGTAAAAGCACAGTACCATAAATACTGTTGTTTAGGATTTTAACAAAAAACTTCAAAATATGCACTACATAAAAGCATTGGTAAGTACACTTATCACTAAAGGAAAAATGTTTGTTTTCACTAAACTAAAACCAGGAGAAGATCTTGTTGCTTGGTCTCTCTGTGCTTCACTGAAAGCCATGTGGGAAATGTGAGCATATACAAGAGACAGATAGAGAAAAAAAGGGGGATTGGAAAGAGATACATGCACTGTTACCTAACTTGTAGTAAGAATCCGGAGGAAAAGATTTAGTTCTGGTTTTGTTCTGAAAGTCTTTATTTTTGTACACAGCATGGCCTTCACAATTCACATCAGACATTCAAGAAATCAACTATCATTAAAAAAATAAGATTGATACAGAGAAACATCAGAGCAATCATTCCCAATTAACACACATGGACTTCCAGAAACCAGTTATGCCAGGGGCTCTTCAGTAAGCACTTTAATCAATACCCATAAGTGTTCCCATTATGAAAAATGACAACTAAGGCAAAGCCATCCACTCATAGGCACCCAAAGATCTACTTGGGCTGACTCAGGAGATATCAATCTGAACTCCGTGCAGACAAACACTGATGACAAAGCAGAATATCTCTGCTCATGTATAAATGCAGATGAGTAACTACATACTTTTAAAAAATCTCAGTATTTCTTACCTACATAAATGTTTTCTACAGTGCTAAAAATTAAGTTTAGGAGAAATGCCTAACTCTAACACTGACATGCATCTAAACGCACAAAGTTTGAAAACAGTGTCTTCAACAACTAAACAAAAGTAAACCCCATTTGTTACAGTAGATCATTCTTTGATATATCTCAAAACTGTCACAAACTTGAAATAACCAGCAAAAAAACCATGGAACCCCTGGTTTTCCTGATAAAAGCCCACACCAGGTTCAGCTTCCTCTCTTCCCATCAACATCAGCCTGCTGGTTATTTCAGAAACACGACCTGACCAGAAACAATTACAATCACTGCAAGTCCAAATGAGAGAAGAGTAAAACCAAAGCCAAAATCCATTCTATTTATTAATAGTCGAGTGAATTCTTCTATCTATCCTACACATCACTACTTAATTTACCTGCTAAATCAGTCAGGATCTTTAGCTAAGTAGCCATGCACTATGTCATATACAATCACTAGCAAGACAAAAAAAACAGAACAAAAGAGAAAAAAGCAAACCACTTGCAATACTCAGGGGTGGGGGGGAGGTGTGTGTTAAGCAACATTTGGACAATTTTATGCAACAGTAATGAAAGTGGGACAGTGTGGCAGATAATATTTCAACTGTGCTACAAAATTTTTCTCTCAAGCATATCCCATCTAACTTTCAATAATGTCTGCTATCATTCTTTAATTCTTTTATTTTTCTTATTTTTTGAGTTCTTCACACAATGAGGAATTTTAGAGGCATTCATATAGATGCCCTCCAAACCTCTTTTTTTGTACTACATCCACAGATTTTCCCATAAAAAACATAAATTCTGTTATATGTTCTAGTGACCTCATCAAACAGAAAACACACCTTTTTTGCTTTGTACAGCTAAAAAAAACCTTTGAAGTTTAGGGTTAGATATTTGTACACATAATTCTTTTATTTATCTGTAAACTGGAGAATTGTAAGAAAATCAGAAGCCCAAACTTCATATTTCAAGGCAGAAACTAACCTAAATAAAGTTTTAATAGATCATATTTAAGTTAGTTACTGCATGGATACTCTTCTCAAAAGCAGTTGACATTTGCCAGTGTCAAACCAGGATGCTAGATTAATAAACACTGGTTCAATCCCCTACGCATTTCTGTAACATGAAAAAAGTATTTGGTAACATCACAGAGAAAGCATAAACCAGATGAGCAGCAACAATGAAGCTTTTTTTAATGCATTCTTCACTTTTGGAGATAAAACACACAGGAACTATGCAGTCTTCTGCTGCAGAAAACAGTCTTGGTTTCTAGCCAATACTGTAGAACTTCCTTGACTGTCACAAGTAGGAAGAACAGACAAACAACTAACTCTTTCCTCCTCCTCCTCTTCACAAAGCTGCCATAGGGCTGCTTTAAAGGCCAAGAAAGATGAACCCTTCAACACAAAGTCATGAAACTGTGACCACAGCAAGAGCCAGGAAAGTGCAGGGGGTGCAGGTTAACCAAAGAACCCATGCAAACTCCAGGTAAGGTCTGCCATCCTCAAGTGGCTCCAGAGCAAACCAGGGGATAATCTCCTTCAGCTCTCATCACCAGAGCCCACACAATGACATTTCAGATGTCCAACTCCTATGACCCAACAAGCTGAGAGAAGCAACACAACTGTGGTCTGGGGCACCTGGCTATCAACCAGCAACCTCTGCCCCCAACACATACTGCTCACATATGGCCTAGTTCGAGACTGCAGTCTGCTTCCCATCATTTTACTTTTTCAAATGGGAAGTCTACTAATCTATTCATCTTATCCACATGTTAGGTGGGTGGTTCTGATGCCCTGTGATTAAACACTGTATTAGAAGCTATGTAGCTACTAAGACAGCTTTTTAGTGTCTTTTCTGAAAAACAGCAAGCACCTGTTCTTTTGGAAGCTAAGTAGTCCCTACACAGACAAACAGCAAAGTCGATACTTCATTTTGCATATCCAAATGTCACTTCATGCCATGATCACTTATTTCTTTTCATAACTAGTTTTAGTCAAAAATGTTTCAACAGGGACAACTTCAAGAAATATTTGCTTTAGAAAACAACTGCTTCAATCTGATTATCAGCTACTGAAGCACACTCAAAGTGTCCATCTTGACTTTTTGATTCCTAAAATAATAAATCCCTTTAATAATTAAAACATTTGATTAAAACGTGCTTATAAATATTATTTCACATAAGTCTGACAGTACATGTATTTCCCTCAAAGCACAATAATGTATTTGCAGTCAGAAAAAGCAACAAAGGTAACATGTTTTCATAGCTAAAATATACAGTCTCATCACTAACCACAATTCTAAAACAATCTTCCTTTTTGTTTTTAAAGATAGATTTTATTTGACTGAGAATAACTTCCCACATTTTATCTCCTTATAGGGTATTTATGGAGTGCAACAACTATTCCTAAGTTTAATTAAACTATGATGCCTGAAAATCATCACCCTGAAGAATATAGGATTGCATCACTGGTCTTCTACAGTTTTGTATTCATAGTGGGATTGTTGGTGAATGCCACTGCACTATGGGTTTTCAGCTGCACTACCAAGAAGAGAACAACTATAACTGTATACATGATGAATGTGGCATTACTTGACATACTTTTCATATTTTCCTTGCCTTTTCGGATAATCTACCACGGGAAAGAAACGTGGCCTTTTGGAGATACATTCTGTCGGATTATTGGTGCTTTCACTGTATTTTATCCAGCCATTGCTCTGTGGTTGCTCACTTTTATAAGCGTAGACAGATTTATGGCTATTGTCCAGCCCAAACATGTCAAAGAACTAAAAAATACAAAAAAAGCTGTGCTGGCTTGCATTGGAATCTGGGTAATGACCCTCACAACAACGTCCCCATTGCTGTTTTTGCGATCTGATCCAGACAAAGCCTCGAATTTCACCACCTGCATGAAAATGCTTGATATCATCCACTTAAAGGAAGTAAATACATTGAACTTTTCTCGGTTGATTTTTTTCTTTTTGATCCCCTTGTTTATCATGATGGGGTGTTACCTAATCATTATCTACAATTTTATCCATGGCAAGACTTCTAAACTGAAGCCTAAGGCCAAGGAGAGATCCATAAGAATTATAGTTACTCTGATTGCTCAGGTACTCATCTGTTTTGTGCCCTTCCACATTTGCTTCACCTTCCTGATGTTGCAAGATGAAAATACAACTTACAATCCTTGGGCAGCCTTTACTACCTTTCTCATGAATCTCAGTACATGCTTGGATGTTATCCTGTACTATATTGTTTCTAAACAATTCCAGGCAAGAGTCATCAGCGTAATCCTTTATCGCAATTACCTTCGAAGTGTGCGCAGGAAAAGTTTGCGAGCTGGAAGTGTAAGATCACTCAGTAATATGAACAGTGAAATGATATAAAAAGAGAAAAAATGTCAGGGGACTTTTACAATGTCAACAAGCAATTCTGTTTCTGAATTCTTGCATTTTGACTATACATACGAATGTTCTAGGCCAGAAGTAACAGATATATTTGTTGCACTGTAAAAATAAGAGCGGCAGAATAATAATTGCACCTCTCTGTATTTGCTCAATATCTTTTGTTTCATCTGAAATGAACTAAAACCTAATCAGTGTTAAAACTTTCCAATGCTTTTGTCATCTCAAAAGGCTGTGAACATTGTCAGACATGAAAAAGTGACAATTAGTATAATAAAGTAGACAACACTGAAGAATTATGATGCAACATATATATTAATTTTTATTTGCAAAATGAAATGCTCCTGAAACTACTGTATATCTCACACTTCTAAAATTAACTTTATTCTCTCAAGATCAATATCACCATTAAAGAGAAGGCATATTCATTTAATTAAAAACTTTTTTGATGCAGATTTCCTTGTAACTGACTACATTCTACAATCATAGAAATACCACCAAAGGGTATAATAATTAAACTGTTCACTACCTCCTTATGCACATTTCATGTGCACATTTATTACACCCCACTTTTGCACAAAGTATCTTTTTACACATATGAACACAGGAATTTGTCCAGCCACACCAGCAGTCTATGTCCTAGCAACAAACTCAAGGTAACAAGCACGATGAGTAACTGCAATAACTACTCAAGCTTTCAACTCCTTTAGACTACTCACACACTAGAAAAAGTGTATCTTTAAAATGTCAAACACATGCTTTTTCTTCCTCATCAAATCAGTCTTTAGCTATTTTCAACAGACACTCTGGAAAAGTAGAAATAAAAAAGGTCTAATGTGGTGTTTAATATTAAAAATCTCACTCCAAGAGCTTTTATTATTACCTCAGAGTGTAAAATATATGGAAACTCAAGTCTGTATGAGGCTGATCTCACTTGCCAGAAACTTAACCACAAAGCATTGCAAGTTCTGTGGTTCTACTGTAACATGCACATCTTTTATTAAGTGCAGAAATCTCAAATATAGGTTATAAGAAACTGAACCACTAAACACCTTAAAGCTGTAAGAACTTCAGCTGCAAGCACTAAATACAGTAACATGTTCTAGCACTCAATTTTTTAAACACATACACAATACCAGTATGAAATGTATACGCATTTAAAAGTGAACATAGAAGACATGACTTACAGTTCTGTTGCCTTTCCGATTTAAGAAAAAAATCAGCACCAACCCAATTTCAGTTTTCAGATTTACAAACTGAAATAAACCAAACGATTCAGACTGAACAAATACAGCAACAATCTGTACACTGCAAGCTGTGTTTCAATCATGCTGCCTGGGGAAATGGGACTAACAAAATGGAAACTAATCATTATATGGATAAATTATAAATTAACCGCAGATCATAACTAAGAAATAAATGTTTGAAATTATAACAGTTGTGCCAAGAACCTTTACACTTCAGTTCAAAAGAAGATTAAATTTGATTTGAAGTGTTACATGAAGAAAGTTTTTTTAATTAAAATCATCAGAAAACAATCCCTTGAAAATATATCTAAAATAAACAATCCATTAGAAGCTACTTACAAACCAGAAGGCAAGCTGTTGATGGTGATGCCAAATATATACTGAGCGATTTCTACAAGGAGAAGATCAAATAAAGCTGAGAGCATCCAAGTACCCAGCAAAAAAGACTGGAAAGAAAAAGGTTAATTTGAATCAATTCAACAGATTAAAAATAAGGTTTTAATGTATCTCTAAATAAAAGTAAAAATAAGAAAATCACTATATCAGTTCAACTAAGACAAATACAATCTTTAACACAACATAATTCCAAATCCACTTGTGTAGACATTGAAGAATGAAGAGTTAGATTTGTTTCCAAAATTAAATTCTATGGGTTTGGTAACTTTCAGCTCATAAACCTGCAAACAGTAACTAGAATAATCCACTGACTGCAAGATATTGTCAATATAAATTTAAATTTATGAAAACCAAATAATTCTTAAAACCCTTTAACATATATTTCTATACAAAATGTTAGTAATAAAGTTGCAGTATTCATACAAGATTCTAAACAGCGTAGAAAACAGTTTCTGTCAAAAAAAAAAAGAAATTCAAAACTGGAACTTACTGAAAATTTTCTGCTGCCATATCTTCTTTCAAATATTCTAAAGTTGTAAATGAGCAGACTGCTACAGAATGTGTCTTTCAAATCAAGACATACTGTTCTTCCACATACAAGTCTCCAAATCTGGAAGATTAATGATCATAATTTTAAGCCTCTCTTCCTTCAAGGAAATTCTTCACAGAATTTGTGCTCTTAGTGAATGCAATACTGGAGTCAGGTAACAGAAATGTGGTACATTTAAGAAGGGAAATAGAGAGAGTAGAATGTTCTGGAAGAGTTCAAGAAGTCTCTTCAAAAATAAAATATTTTCAAGGCAGATGTCTACCTGTTACAACAAATCTACAATTAACCCAAAGTAACCCAAAGACACTTTTATGTCCCTAGTTTACATTTACAAATAAAAATGGAAATCACAACCTTAGTGAATTTAGAATTACAAAAAAATTATTTTTGAAACAACCTCCAGATACAAACTAGTCCATCTGTAACTGTTCTAAGAAGTTCTAATCAGATCAGCTTCCTCTAGACCATGTCCAGTTGAGTCTTGAACACCTCCAAGGATGCAGTTTCTAGAACCTCTCTGAAACCTGTGCCAGTTTTTGGCCACCCTCATGGTTTAAAAAACTAAATCAAATCCTTACAATCTAGGCAGAATTTCCCATGTTCTGTCTTGTGTCAACTACCTCTTGCACTTTGCAGACAAGCAGAGCCTGGCTCCAGTTTCTCTATAACTCCTGATCAGCTACTTGTGGATAGCAATAAAGTGTCTCCTCTCCTTCTTGAGGCTGGGCAGACTGAGTTCTTGTAGCCTTTCCTTCTATGTCAAACACTCCACCTCCTCTGACTGCCTTGGTGGATCCACTCCAGTGTGTTCATATCTTCAAGGGAGGTGATTATCCTGCTCTGCTCCGTTCTGCACTGGTGCAGTCTCACCTTGAATATCATGTGCAGTTTGGGGCACCACAATATAAGAAAGATATTAAGCTCTTAGAGAGTATCCAAAGGAGGGTAACGAAGATGGTGAAGGGCCTTGAAGGGAAGCTGTGTGAGGAATGGCTGAGGTCACCTGGTCTGTTCAGCCTGGAGAAGAGGAGATTGATGGGAGGCCCCATTGCAGTCTACAACTTCCTCATGAGGGGAAGAGGAGGGGCAGGCACTGATCTCTTCTCTGTGGTGACCAGTGACAGAACCCAAGGAAATGGCCTGAAGTTGTGTCGAGGGAGGTTTAGGTTGGATATTAGAAGTTCAAGAAGTGTTTGGACAATACTCTCAGGCACATGGTGTGACTCTTTGGGATGGTCCTGTGCAGGGCTAAGGGTTGGACTTGATGATTCTTGTAGGTCCCTTCCAACTTGGCATATTCTGTGATTCTGTGATTCTTGTACAGATGAATCCAGAACTGGGCACTTGTGAGACACATCTGGAACACTGTCAGCTACAGGAGTACGGTCTACCTACTTGCCACACCCTCACTAATAGTCCAGGAAATGGTTGGCCTTCTTGGCTGCAAGAGCGCACTTGGCTCCTCTTGTTCACCAAGATCCACAGGTCCTTCTCTGCAGAGCTAATTCCCAAGCACTTGCCCTTCCTAGCCTGCACTGTTGCAGCCTGGGGTTATTCCATCCCAGAAGCAGGATTTTCCAATTCATGAAATTCCTGTCATCCCGTATCTTGGGCTTGCCAAGGTCTCTCTGATTAGCAACCCTACCTTCCAACATATTGACCATTCCCCCCAGTTTTGCATCATACAAACTTTAAGCACAAACTTGTTCAAAGTGCACTGCATCCCAACATCCAAGTAACTAATAAATACATTAAATAGTACTGGTCCCAGCACTAATCTCCAAGGGGCCCTCCCCTAATTAATATCTGCCAAGTCGACTTTGTACTAATGACCATAATTCCATGGAGAGTCCAGTCAATCTCCCACCCATCTTCCTTTCCAATTATTCAGTACATACCTCCATTTCACTTCAAGGACACAAAGGGAGATTGGGTTAAAGACCCTGCTAAAGTCAAGGTGTGCAAAATCCACTGACTCCCCCTCATCCACAGCACCACTTGCTTCATAGAAGAGCACAACCATTTGGTCAGGCATGCTTTCATAGAATGGTTGAGGATAGGAAAGGACCTCTGGAGATCATCTAGTCTGACATTCTCATTCAAAACAAAGTCAATTAGAGCAGGATGTTAACTGACCACAACCAGTCTGGTTTTGACTATCTTCAAGTATGGAGGCTACACAACTTCTCTGGGGAAACTGTTCCTCTGTTCCATCAGATTTACAGTAAAAAACCTTCTGCTTCAAATGGAATTTCTTGTATTTCAATTCATGCCCATTGCCTCTTGTCCTTTTACTGACCTGGCTCTCTCTTCATTGCTCCCTCACATCAGATATTTACACACACTGGTAAGATCTACCCTAAGCATTCTCTTCTACAGGCTAAACAATCCCAGCTCTGTCAGCCTCTGCTTACACACCTGAACAGACTGGTGCCCCTCTGTTGGACTCCCTGCAGGATGTCAAGGTCTGTCTTGGATGTGGCACAAGAGCCCAGCACAAGGGACAACATTTCAGATGTTGTCACTGAGGGTGAGTAGAGATGAATGATTATCCCACCAGCTCTCCTTGTGAGGCTCTTCCTAATGCAGCCTAGGATGCTGTTAGGTTTTTTAGCCACAATGCTGCACTGCTGGCTCATGTCCAACTTTATTCTCCACCAGGACCCTCAGGGCCTTTTCTGTAAAGCTGTTTCCAGCTGGTCAGCCACCAGCTTGTACTGGTGCATGATGTTACTCCTCTCCAGTGCAGGACTTTGCATTTGCCTTTGCTGAACTTCACGAGGTTCCTATTGACTCTCTTCTCCCCTCTAAATGCCTGCAGAACTATGGGTATGTCAACTGTTGAGAGCACACTGCGTCCTGCTGTCCAAGTTCTGAATGAAGACACTAAACAATACTGGCCCCCAATCCACTTCACTGCCCACTTCTCTCACCTTGTACTTCCTCAGTTTGTCTGAGAATGTTACAGGAGACAGTGTAAAAAGCTATAACTAAGATCAAAATAAACAACATCCACTTATCTTCCATCACCCACCAAGACATTCATCTGCCTCATCACAGAAGACTACCAGGTCAGTCGAGGATTCCACTTCAAAAATCTGTGCTGGCTATCCCCAGTCATTTTACTGTTCTTTTTATGTCTGAAAATTACTTCTGGGAGAACTTGATTCATGATGTTCCCAGTGATACAGAAGATGCTGACTGGCCTGTACTTCCCAAATCTCCTGAAGATAGGAAGGACATTTGCTTTCTTCCAGGCCTCAAGAACCTTCCTTGATAGCAATGACCTTTCAAACATAATACAGAGTGATCTCACAATGACATGAGCCAACTCCTGCAAAACTTGTGGGTGTGTACCTGTAATAATGAGGCTTCTTCCAGGTGTCTGAAGAAAGCCTCATCTACTTCTTCACGATCAAATAGCCTGTAGCAAACGCCACCACCAAAGTTGGCTGTACTGGTCTGCCTTGTAGTCCTGACCTATAAAATCTCAACTTCCTCGTGTCCCAAGATGAAGCTCTGTGCAGTTCTGCCGCTCTTTCACATAAAAAGCAAATCCCTTCCCTGCCTGTCCTTCCCAACAAGCTTGTACCTTCCTGCTGAGGCACTCTTATCATGTGACTTAACCTACCACATTTTCATGACCCCTGTGAGACTGTAGTCCTGTAATGGCATATGACCTTTAATTCCTCTTATTTGTTCCTTATGTCACATGCATTCGTGTGCAGACACCTCAAAGAGGCACCTAGTCATGCTGATTTCCCAGAAAACACGAGAGTCTTCCACATAATGCTGTCCCATAGGCACTTCCTTATTTACGTATTTATGAAGTAGGTCCTTTTCAGTCCTGTTTTGCTGATTACGAGATCCCTTCTGTTTGTATCATCCTGTCATCCATTAATATCAATCCTTTGCTGGCTAACCCAGTCCATATCTCCTCAATTGACTGTAGGTTGTCATCTCTCTCCTGTGTCGTTCCTCTCTTAATGTTCTCCTCACCAGGTTGGCCTGCCTGTTAGCAAAGATGCCTTTGTTTCACTTGGCCAGGTGGATCCCATTTATTCCAAGTAGTCCTCAATCTTCAGAGAGGACATTGGGCACAAAACCAAAAACCTTGTTGCCAACAAGGTAACCGATCGTGACCCACAGAATCTGTCCACTTCAGCTTGGCTGCTCCCAGTCACCTTTGTGTCCTGCACATCTTGAAAAATTGCTTCTATAAAGTTTTGGTCCATGACCTTCCCAGGAACCAAGGTAAGTCTGAGGGACTGATGTTAACTGGATCTTCCCTTCTGCCTTTCCCAAAGATGAGTGTGATGTTTGCCTTTCTCTGGTCATCAGGTACCTCCAGCAATTGCCATGACTGTTCGAAGTTCATAGAGAAAGTCTCACAATTGCACTGCCAGATCCTTATTACAGAAACTTTGCTTGCTGCCCTTCATCTCTCTTGCTAGTTTCCATCTCTCTTGCTCAGCTTCGGCACCCCCTACTCGCTTTCCTAAGCCGTGGCCTGCTAGGCATTCTCACCTCCCTTACATTTCTCAAGGTCTTCAGGCCTCAACCAAGGCTTCTGCCTCTAACTTCCCCAGCATACCCAAGGACTGAACAAGAAGAAAGAACTGAGACCTCACTGTTGCAGCTGCCCCATGGTAATATGCCCAATGTTAAAACCTAGCCTGAGGTACCATCCCTCCTGAAGCTCAAACTAGCAGGGCTGTGACCTAACAGGTGACTATTTCATGACATGCATTAACTGAACAGCCCTCACACAGACTAGGAAAGCTTGTAGCCTAACTGGTCTTTGCTTTAGCTAGCTTTAAAAATACATAGATCTAATGTAATGAAAATCCTTATTTTACACATGACATTTCTTCGCTGCTCTTAAGGGTCCTCCATATGGAGATGAAGATCTTTTCATTTTGGACAGTACATATTTTGCTTTCCAAATTCACTGTACTCTTCTTCAACTGCCTGCTTTATTGCCTGTGCTCCCTACCAGCTTTAAGAATCCAACATCCAAAACGTCTGTTCAGCCCCTGAAAAAATTCCTTTCTATTAAACTCATCCCTGCAGATGAATTCATTCTAAACAAATTTTCTTTTAAAAATTCTCAGTTGAATATTAGAATCACACAGGAGTTAAACAATCTGCTCTCCCTGAGTTACACAATGACATAGAATATAGCTTGCTCCAAAGGGCATGGGAATAAATGAAAAAACAATCTCATGAAAGAAAAAATCCAAACCCACAAATTCCCCAAAACACCACAATAAAAGTATCATATGTTTTACAGATACTTGCAAATATTTATGCTTAAGACACAGTAAAGGTGGTTTCTTTGAATAAAACACAGCTACTGATGGTTTTTAGCAGATCAAACAAATGGAAAGAGAGAACTCCGCTAAAGACAAATTGAAAAACAAACAAATAAACAAACAAAACCCAAATCCACACAATTTCCATTTAAAACTTGAATAGTTTCTCAGACTTTTTCATCCCCCTCCCCAAACACTTGCTTGTAACATTTTTAAAAGGCAGACATCATTTATGTATTTGTGCTGCACAGCATTAGAAAGACATTTGGAAAATATAAGTAGTGCTCTTGTAGAGTTGTAATCTACATTATAGCAAGAAAGCTCTTGTTCTTGACAAGAAAGATTACAAAGTGCCATGGCACAGAGTATCACTAGGTAGGTCTAATAATCTTTTAAAGCTTATAGGCTACAGCTGGCACTCTCAAAGACATTAATTTGACTACATACCCTTTTTTTTAATGCAACTGTAAAATCTGCGGGTAAGCTAAACACAGAGGCATTTGCTGACCCCTTCTCTGGTGAGCAGCAGTTCATCACTTCCAAAAATAAAAATAAAACATCCCAAAACAAATCCCCGCAGAACTTACCAGTTCTAAGTGCATTATTTCAAGAACTGGAGCTGATATTACAGGATCCTTAATTAAGCTTAAAATAAAACCTTACAAGATACAATATCCAAAAGACAGAGTATCTTAGTTTGAAACAGGAATGAGTAAGAACTTAACCAATTCAGCAGAGTACTGAAGAGCATGACAAACTCCATCACTCAGAATCTTCAAATTAGAAGCAGCCCTTCTATTCAACAGGCAAATTTTAGTTTTCCACAACTAACTAAACCAGAACTTACAGAATGAAAGTTACGGCCTCTGTTGTTAAAATAAATCATATATAATCAGAAAGCCCAATCACAATAGCCCTCTTCAGTCTCAAGAACTAAGCACAATAAGATATTGACATTCATATCAAAATACTTGTATTATTAGAGGGGTTAAATCACACTTAATTCGCAGCAAGTTTCCACATTACAGTGTCTGAAAGGAAAAATGACAAAATTAAATAATTTCCCAGACAAGACAAAGAAGTGAGAAGCTACGGTGATTGTTTCAGATCAGTTTTTCTTATGTTTTCCAAAAAGTGGTAAACTGGGGTGACATAAAAAAAAGGTAAGAACAAGCTGATCTACAACAGGGAACAAAGGGAAAGAACCAGAGGAAAAACAAACGGGGGAGGAATGGCATAGAAGACCACAGTTTGCAGTCTCTTTTCACACAAAATAAGCTCTTACCTGAAAATCCTCTTTTATAGCTTGTAGGTTATACACAAAGAACTTCTGATAATGTTGAAAGAGCAGAGTCAATAGAATCGAGATGGCACTTAGGACTAGTAACAAACTCTTCGACAAAGGCGCTTTATCTTAAAGACAGAAGACCAAACAAACAAAAAAAACTATTTTAGAGAAAAGTCTCTGACATGCAAAAAGTGATACATTTAAACAGGTGACTGGAAAACATAATAGTGACACCACCTTGACTTTTTAGATCAAGGGCTTGCCAAGTTCTCAACAACTTGCAAATAGATAGGAAGAACACACTAAAACAAAGAGAAGTCTTTAGAGATATTAATGACAATTATATGTTAACCAGACATTTTGTTTCCAACACTGTCTCATGAAATTAATTGTTTGGCTATAATTAAACCTAAGTTCTCTGCACCTATAGAGGTCATGCCCTCCTTTGCTGCCCTCCTAAGGTTCAATCACATTTCAGGAAATAAAATAAACACTCTTTTTTCTAGAAAAATCGACATGCACATCTGTTTCCTTTGCATTAGGGATTAAGATTAGCTTTTTTCTTAGAGGCTATGAAGCAGGAATTACCTGAATAAATGTCCTGAAAAAAACGACCTTCTCTCCACCGCACTTGGACCCACCATTCAAGGAAACATATCTAAGTTAATTTACACGACATTCATCTTCCTTCCATTCAATCATTACAATTATTCATAAAGAAATTAATAGAATCAGTATTTTTGTGAAATCACAACTTCTTTCCCTCTATGAGCATGACTTTCAGAAAGCACATTCAGAAGCAAGCAGAGAACAGAGAAGTCTGCAATGCACATTTACTAAAAACTGCCAAGTGGAATATCCAGCAGGGTTACCCAGAAATTCATCCTATTCTGTTGCTGCAGGTGATACAATAAAATACAAACTCTTGCCCAACAATTCAAGCCAATACAAAGACTCCAAAATATTACTTATTCTATGACTTTTCTCTTTTTCACACATGCAACCTGAATCATATTTCCTTCCTTTCCAAACACCTCAGCTATAGCACACAATCCACTCGTTTTCAGACAACTGTTTCTCCCAGGGTGTTACGAAATCTGTAGCTCTGTTGTTGTTCTTCTTACATAAAAAACAGAACGATGAGATTACTTTGAAAGTACTAATGGGAAGTAAAGAGCAGGAGCATAGGAAGAACAAAACTGCATGAAAATACGTAATACAGGAAACATTTAGTACCTGTCCAGATTCAACTGACTGCCATGAATGATTCCATTAACATCTGCTGCACACTAGAACAGTGAACTGCTAGAGAAGGAATATTGTAAAAGGCAGTAAAGCCAAGATTTTAATTATGGCACAATCCCACTGCCATTGAAACTGTGGTTCTTACTACATAATTTAGATGTGATCCTCATTCAAGTATTAGCTGATGACATCAAGAACAACTTTGATGGGCACTGTTAGCTGCTCTCAGCTCACAGCACCTTGAAGTCTGCAGTCTTCTGTTGCTCACTATGCGAAGAAAATATCTCTTTCTATGTGTACCACAATGAAAACTTGTACTTAAAACTCTTATTTCAGTCCACAACCATACCTTTTGAGTTCATTATATAAAGATGCACTTTCCTTACTCCATTTAAGCAATTAACGCCTTGAAGAACTATCCTTTTATAGAAGTTAGGCAGTGACTTGGATTGACGCAGGTTGATGTTACTATGCTAATCATAAACTTTACTTTTATGGTTGTGTGAGACACATTATGGCAGAAAGTCTGGCTGATTTTTTTTTTTTTAATGCAAGAAAACTGTCCACCTTTCACGTGAAACCTCAGGCTCCTTTAGTTAACTTAACTTAGCTAAATTAGCATTCCTTGATGTGAAAAGGTCAGTTTTATAATCAGGATACAAATTTTTGAAATAGCCTAAAACAGAAGAACTGTACTAGTAGCAACAGTAAACAGTTTTGAACCAAAGTTTGATAAGACTTGTTATTTTACTATCAAATGCATCTACGTTATTCCATGAATTTGAACACATTTTTACAAGAACTCCTTAATCCCATAATACTTTTTACATAAGGAACACATTACCACAAGAAACGAGACAACAATACCTCTAGATATCCCCATCATAACTATATATTTCTATAGAGGTTTAATATTTAGATTTTACTGCAATTTGCATATCATTAGATTATTTTTACATTACAGGTAATACACACTTGAAATACTTTATCCTATCAAGTTAATTCCTAATTTGAAAGCATTCAAAAATAACCAACCTTATCTGTTTTCTCCAAAAGTGTGAATATACATTTTTATTAAGAGCCTCCTTTTAGTTTTCAGCTTAGACACTTTAAACCTTGGTATAGAGGAAAAGTACTTAATATTAGACGTCATCAAGTGAAAAACCACAGAAGTAACTAACCCATAAATGTGACAGTCACCCACAGGGAATATCACATGAGTAATGGAAACTTCTACTCTCAAGCACCTCATAATGTCATCGTGGTTGACAAGTTTATTCTTCTCTGGTGAACTTGAAAACTACAATAATGCAACTTCTGAAAAGCTTTTTCCAAGTGTTTGCACAATGTAGCAGTTTACCCTTAACAGCATATAGATCCTTATCAAGGACTGCTGTGGAATGTCTCAGCCAGTAAGACCAAAAATGACTATCAATCCCAGATAGTGCACAATCAGGCATTCTGACATTCAAGCCAAATTCCGTGCCTAGAATACAAAGGGAATTTAGAAAGTAAAATTCTAGCCTAATGGGTATGCAACCATGTGCAAGATGGAAACATGTACCACCAAGCTACCAGGACACCAGGGTCTGCTGGCAGCACCTGTGCAAACCTGCACAAAGAGAAAAACACAGTGCCTCAATACCACATAAGGCAAGTAGAATGAAAGAATAAACTCTCATTTTGACCCTGAAAGTTAAAATATATCAAATACTGTCTTCAAAGATCTTGGAATAAATTTGCAATCCCAAAGTGGCAATTCTTTCAAACAGCAGGCAGTAATAACGTTGGTGCTGCAAAACATCTATGGAGCTTCCACCTAATGCAAAGAGAAATATTGTAGCAATCAGCAGAACACGCCCACACTATGATGAAGAACAAGCAACTAGCTTTCACTGCTGATCTTTGCAGTGAAGTCTCCCCCCAAAACTGCCCTCAAAATCTCACAGGCAAGTGTCCCAACTTTCATGTTACCATTGTACGATGTGAAGCTGTTCCCAAATGTGACATAAATAAGAAAATCAACTCTTAAGTCTCCACATTCCACCTCTGCACTCATTGCAAAGCCCACAAATCCTCCTCTTCCACAGCCTACTACTCTTCTAGCTGCCAGTACCACTTTTCAGAATACAGAATTAAGAATACCTGTGTCTGTCTGTCACAGAAGGGGAGGTTTATGGCACAACTGCTCATGTAGTCGCAGCTTCAGAAGCCACCAGTGCACTAATAAGAATAAGAAAGTTGAGGTAGCAGCAACAGCTACAGTTTCTGAAATTATTTCCTGCTCCCTGCCTGTTCACTACTCCCAGGTGAAGATATACAGCATATGGGCATGTCAAAACAGGCAGTCAGACTAATCCACTGTTTCAGAAGGGCTTTTGAGGAAACAACTTCACCTCCTGGACTGCTATTCCGGGACTGAGACTGAAGTGTTGACTTGGGAGGGGACCTAACTGCCGACACCAGCTAATGAGCAGTGGCTGCAGAAGCTCAAATGAGCTCATGACAATTTCTGTGGGGATCCCTACTGAGCTTACACCACAGCTGCAGATGAAATATGCTTTGTAAAAACTCTTTTTCCACTATCATCTTCCCTAACCCACCTGCTATAAGGCAGACACAGCACTTTCATACAGACAATTAACTGCTGGGGGCTACTATAATGGCACAAAACACACAAAACCCATTTTTTTAATGCTGATACACAAGATCAGCAAGTCTTTTAAACCATAACTGATGCACATCTGAATGCACAGTACTTCCCAAACGCACTGACAGAATCTGCATTTTGGGTGGTTGTTTTTCCTGCATTAAACCACCATGCAGATATTAATCTATTGTATTCCAACATTTGCCCAAGAACCTGCAGCAAGTTCACCAACCAACAGTGACATTTCATTGCAACTGAAGACAATAAGAGTATCACCGCAGGAACAGTTTTTCATCAGATGCTTATAAACTTAAAGCAGGAGCTGAGAGATGCATAACATTAGTTTAAGAAAGTCAGTAAAGAAACCAACTGCAATCACGCTTTAAACCTACTTTTAAAAGGCACAGGTAAGACTGTAATCAAGCCAGTTACCTATACATTTACTATTTAGAAAACTTTTGGGTTTAGCTTAGGCTACAAACTATAAGAAAATGAGGAGATACAAAAAGAAAAAAAAACAAGCAAAAAAGTAAAACCTTGGTTCCTAAAAGCAACACTTGAAATAGAAACTGAAACAGGTTGAAGTATACAAAAATGTTCCCCTCATTGAGGTTCCTTCCAACCAAAGAGCATATTATCATACTACTTTTAGTATACGCTGTCAGAAATACCCTGTATGGTTACACCACAAGACCATGTGGACATCCTCACACTAGCTTGAAACAAGTTAGCTCTATTGCAGCAGAATAGCCACATTTTTGTGGCGTTCAATGCATGGCTAATTGACCTGATGCGGCTATGCTGCTCCTAGGACTCAGGCTAACCAGGCTGCACCATGGTATGCTGATGTGCCAGCTAATTCGATTTCCCATACAGTATCGTACTGCGTAATATTGTAATGCACAGAAGTCTGATATATTCAATACATGGTCATATTTCCTTCAGTCATACAAAAAAGCATTTTAAATTTACGTAGCTTTTTTATTTTTCCAACACCACTGCACAACACAGTTCAGTCTTGCCAGTTATGCAAGCAGAGGAGCACAGACTTTCCCTCTTGCCTTGGGGTTTTTAACAAATTGCTAGTACTGCACTACAAGGTTCACAGAGATATAAAAGCCTAAGTTGCATTGGTAGAAATCCTTAGACACAAGTTCAAAGGACTCTACTCCCTCCTACTATAAGAAGCAGCTTTTGTGTAGTAGGCAAAGTAGTGAAATATTTTGCAGAGGTAACAAGTGGCTATGCTTTAAAACATGGACTCAAATTTTACCTTAATAAAGACTAACTTGAACAGGTTTTCCTACTAGACTCTTGTGCAGTATGTACATAGCTTGAAGAATACTGGGAGGGGATTAAAATGTCTTCAGAAAGGTTTGGTGTTGCTCTATCTGGTTTAAGCTGTTGGTAAAGCCTTTCTGTGTATCATACTTTGCTACTGGGATGCAGCATGTTGGCAAACTAAGCAGCACTACAGTACATCAAACAGCCAGCCCAGTGTCACTCTTCACACAGTCATGCTTAGCCTTTGCAGAACCACTGAAGTGTTTCACCAGCATTCCTCGTGGGACTGAACCAGCAGACTGTAACACAAGAAACTGGTCTGGGTCCGGCACCACAGCCCACCTCTCAAGCCCTTCCTTAAAGTCAGGCACTGGTAACACGTTTCCTGAATGCACTGCATTGTTGTTTGACAAGTCAGCTCAACTGGGTTAGTGTTTTGCTAAGTTATTTGGGTCTGCCTGTGCTGTGTCTCCTGCTAGTACCCAGAGGAACCAGCTTTTTTTTCCCAGGGCATACTGGTTCCTCCAATATTTCAGATAACAGAAACAGTTTCCCGTAGCCAGGGCAAACTGTCTTTGTCCTTTTCAATGGTAGAGTTCTTTGTTTCCTGGCTTCCCTATCTCATAGTTGTAACATGCACCAGGTATATTTACTTCTACATTTATATCTCCTCATCCAAAATGGTGCACATCCTGCACTGAGTAGGTGTGTTGTCACCTCACAACACAGTTATCACCTGTCTGCCTGCAATTCGCCATATCATTCCTACAAAAGGACCTACTTGTCTGGACTAGCTCACGTGTAGCTGGGGTTGGACTGTTTGTTTGTTGGAGTGGTTTGCTTTTATGTACGTTTCTTATAACATTATTTTCCCAGAGTCTCTGTGCCTATGCATGTGATTACACGCTAGTACTGAACAGGAGATGTAGGACAGAGGATTTATACCAGGAAACTCTTAAACTAGGATAAGAAATGCTAGATAAACACTTTCTGTAAGAACTCGCTTTATCTGCAGTGCTCAAAGCCATGAGACACCTCCTTAAATGGCACAGGGACAAGGTCAAGGACTTCACTGCACAGGCCAGGCTATTCAAGCATTATTTACTAGAAAGTCTAACTTCAGAAGAAGCGGTCAAACTTAAGAGGAATCTGAACTCACAAGTTTTGACTGCTCCCTGGATGAAGACAGTGTCCTTCATCTCACTGAACTACGGAGCCAGGATGTGGAATTAACTTTTCTTTGTAGACACGTGTAATAGGATAGAATCCATGGGCATCCATAGTACAGATGATCCAACAAGTTAGTTTGAGATAAGTAATACAGAAACAATTTGTGCTTGCTAATAACTATGAAAAATATTGTTTATTCAACATAGAGTCTATTCACGGCTAAATCTAGATGTTGTTTTTTAAGACTGTTTTATCAACTGATTGTACATAATACAAGAACACCTTATCCTGAATAAAGAACAGTAACGATCAGAACAGCTACAGGAGCTAAGTGGACTTCGAAAAAGCTTAGCTGATCTAAACTTACTCTGGTAGGTCAGTAGTAGTATTTCAGGGCCACTTTTTCATACAAAAGCAAAATACATTCAGATTAAACAAATGCAGCAGAATTCCTGGTCTAGAAATTTGGAAATGCAGCCGTGCAGTAATCAGTTAGCTGTTCTGCTTTTATCGATGAAATCAAAATACAGGAGTTTTTAATTTACTCATTCAAGATTTTTTTCATGCATGCAGCCAAAGATTTTCCCAAATAAATGTTAAAAATAAACTGTGCCAAAGGAACCTACAGTGAACCTCACACATTTCCTAGAAACAGTACATCAGTATACTGCTAAGTGGCATTGGATTACCGCAGTTCAGTCAACTCTTCTGCCACATTCTGTCATATTGAGTGTTTGGAATATTAAACAACAACTTCATTTTAACAAGCACACATTCATTTACTTGAATTATAAGCTATCTTCTCTCGAGCACACACAGTTACCATGTCTGGGACATAACAAAAGGCAGAATAGACTATAGGGTCAATCAAAGCTTCATAAATTTTTATGGTAAAAGGAATAACATTGAATGAAAAAGGTCCAAAACTTAACATTTTCTAATGAAAAAACCTAATATTCTAAAAAACTTAATATTCTAATGAAATCATTCTTCACTATGAGAGTCAAAAACCAGTTTAAAATGCATCTTTAGCAAACAGCTTGAAAATATTCTAATCATGTCAATATCTCTATAGTTTAAAAGAAGTTTTGTTTACATCAAAATATCAAGAAATGAGAGGCAGCCTAGAAACACTGAAAAAACAGAATGCAAGAAAGGGAAAAGGGATTAATGAAATATCAATCAGTAGATTAGCTTCATAGAACATTGATTATGAATTTGATCTACGTACTGCGTGAAATAAAATATATGGATTCTTGAGTTATTTCTCTCCTTTAGACCTCTAAAAACAATACAGACTAATAAGAAGCTGAATAGCCCCCCTGTAATCCTGGAGGAAACAGTTAGTGACCTGCTGAGCCATTTGGATCCTCACAAGTCTATGGGACCAGAGGGGATCCACCCCAGGGTGATGAGGGAGCTGGAGGAAGAGCTCGCCAAGCCTCTCTCCATCATCTACCAACAGTCCTGGCTCACTGGGGAGGTCCCAGATGATTGGAAGTTGGCAAATGTCACGCCCATTCATAAAAAGGGCCAGAAGGCAGCCCCGGGAAACTACAGGCCTGCCAGCCTGACCTCAGTGCCTGGCAAGGTTATGGAGCAGATCATCCTGAGTGCAATCACACAGCACCTACAGGAGAGATAAGGGATCAGACCCAGCCAGCATGGGTTTAGGAAGGGCAGGTCCTGTCTGACCAACCTGATCTCAGGTGACCCGCCTGGTGGATGAGGGGAAGGCTGTGGATGTGTCTACCTGGACTTCAGCAAAGCCTTTGATACTGTCTCCCACAGCATACTCCTGGAAAAGCTGGCAGCCCATGGCTTGGACAGGGGCCCTCTGTGCTGGGTTAGGAACTGGCTGGAGGGCCGGGCCCAGAGAGTGGTGGTGAACGGGGCTGCGTCTCGTTGGCCGCCAGTCACTAGTGGTGTCCCCCAGGGATCAGTGTTGGGCCCAGTCCTGTTTAATATCTTTATCGATGATTTAAACGAGGGGATTGAGTCCACCATCAGCAAATTTGCAGATGACACTAAGTTGGGGGGGAATGTCGATCAGCTGGAAGGCAGGAGGGCTCTGCAGAGGGACCTGGATAGGTTGGAGAGTTGGGCTGATTCCAATGGGATGAGGTTCAACAAGGCCAAGTGCCGGGTCCTGCACTTCGGCCACAACAACCCCACGCAGTACAACAGACTGGGAACAGAGCAGCTGGAGAGCAGCCAGGCAGAAAGGGACCTGGGAGTTTGGATTGACAAGAAGCTGAACATGAGCCAGCAGTGTGCCCAGGTGGTCAAGAAGGCCAATGGCATCATGGTCTGTACCAGGAACAGCGTGGCCAAGAGGTCCAGGGAAGTGATTCTTCCCCTCTACTCAGCACTGGTGAGGCCACACCTTGAGTACTGTGTCCAGTTCTGGAACCCTCAGTTCAGGAAGGATATTGAGGTGCTGGAGCAGGTCCAGAGAAGAGCAACGAGGCTGGTGAAGGAACTCGAGCACAATTCCTGTGAGGAGAGGCTGAGGGAGTTGGGGCTGTTCAGCCTGGAGAAGAAGAGGCTCAGGGGAGACCTCATCACTATAACTACCTGAAAGGAGGTTGTAGCCAGGTGGGGGTTGGTCTCTTCTCCCAGGCAAGTATCAGTAAGACAATAGGGCATGGTCTTAAGCTCTGCCAGAGGAGGTTAAGTTGGATATTAGGAAGAAATTCTTTACAGAGAGGGTAATCAGGCACTGGAATGGGCTGCCCAGGGAAGTTGTGGATTCTCCATCCCTTGAGGTTTTTAAGATGAGACTGGATGTGGCACTTAGTGCCATGGTCTAGTAACCATGGTGGTGTTGCATCAAGGGTTGGAGTTGATGATCTCAGAGGTCCTTTCCAACCCAGCTGATTCTATGATTCTATGATATCAACTAGACCATGGCACTAAGTGCCACATCCAGTCTTTCCTTAAATACCTCCAGGGATGGTGACTCCATCACCTCCCTGAATAGCTCATTACAATGTTCAACAACCCCTTCTGTGAAGAAACTTTTCCTAATGTCCAACCTAAACCTCCCCTGGCACAGCTTGAAGCTATATCCTTCCCTGCTGTTGTTACTTGCCTGGGAGCCAAGCCAACCCCCACCTGACTACAACCTCCTCTCAGGTAGCTGTAGAGAGTGATAAGGTCTCTCCTCATCCTCCTTTTCTCCAGGCCAAATAATCCCACCTCCCTCACAGGACTTGTGCTCCAGACCCTTCACTATCTCCATTGCTCTTCTCTGGACACACTCCAGCCCCCAATGTCCTTTCTAAGTTGAGGGGCCCAGAACTGGACACTGTACTTGAAGTGGAGCCACACCAGTGCAAGTACAGAGGGATGATCACTGCCCTGGTCCTGATGGCTGCACTATCTCTGATACAGGCCAGGATGCCATTGACCTTCTTGACCACCTGGGCACACTGCTGGCTCATGTTTAGTGGCTGTCAACCAGCACCCCCAGATCCTTTCCCACCGGGCAGCCTTCCAGCCACTCTTCCCTCAATCTGTAGCGCTGCATGGAATTATTATGACTCAAGGGCAGGACTCAGCACTTCACCTTATCGAACCTCATACCTCTGGCCTCGGCCTATTGATCCAGCCTGTCCAGATCCCTCTGCAGAGCCTTACTGCCCTCCAGCAGACCGACACTCCCACCCATTTTGTATGAAGCAGTTAGTCAGCAAAGTTTTGACTTATCATTTGTCCCCGCCTGCTCTTGGGACTGTAGTGCCAAAGTGCACAGCGCAGCCAGGTCAGCTCCTCACGGCCGCTTCCAGACGCTGCAGATGCTTTGTCCTGTACACAAACTCAGAACCCCCAATACCCCTGAATTCAGTTCAGGTAGCACTGGAATATAAAATGATTTACATATGCTGCACGTACAAATTCAGCTTAACAGAGTTGGGAACATATTTGTTCCAATAAACTGGTTTGAAAAAGTAAGTTTATTTTCACATTAAGAAAAGAGGGGGTCTTGCATTTTCTAACACATATGTTGGCATGCAGGTCTATACTGATGTATGCAGATGTACATACACACACAGACACGGACATAGACAGATATAGACACACACCCTCGGCTCCTCCCGCCGTCACGTAATTTAAAAGTGCAGCCGAGGGGGCCAAGCCCATCGGCTCCCCCGGGGCCGGCGGCGGCAGCGCCGCCCGCGCTCCCACCCCTGACCGCCGCCCTCCCCGGACCTTGGCGGGGCCGGTACTCACAGAACCCGTTGGAGCCGGTGCTGGTGAACATGGCAGCGGCCTGGCCCGGCCGGCGGACGCGGCTGGCGGAGCCCCCGAGGCTGGGCAGCCCCCCAAGGCCGGGCAGCCCCCGAGGTCGGGCAGCCCCTGAGGAGCCGCGGCGGGCCGGGCCGGGGCCGGAGCCGCGATGGGGAGGGTAAGGTGGCCGCGATGGGCCAAACGCCGCCGACAGGCGACCGGGCGGCGCCCCCTGCCGGGCCCGCCGGGCAGGCCTGGCAGTGCCAGGGGGGCGCTTCAGACTACGTGTGTTGTCTGTAATTTATTACTTGTATCTTCATAAATAGGAAGAACTTCTTTTTGTTGAAGGTGGCAGAGCACTGGAGCAGGCTGCCCAAGGAGGTCGTGGAGTCTCCTTCTCTGGAGACACTCCAAACTCACCTGGACTCGTTCCTGTGTCACCTGCTCCAGGTGACCCTGCCTTGGAGGGCAGTTTGCACTGGATGGTCTCCAGAGGTCCCTTCCAGCCCTAACGATTCTGTGATTCAATATGATTTAAATTTGAAATTTGTATGTGCCTTAAGGAAGCCTGACTCCTCACACTTTGGAAAACTGTGGCCCTCGAGGCTCATCCTAATTTGGGGAGTCCGCCGGGCAAGTAGCTCATTAGGAGCTGTGAGTAAGCTGTCATTACAGCTAAGGGAGACATCGTCAATACAGACAGTGGAGTCTGGAGAGCTTTTCAGCTGATCAAATGAAGGTATCTGCTTTAGGATTAAATTAATTGCTACCTACGCTCCACCGACTGTACTGAACAGATCACCACTACCTCTAATGGTACATCAGACACCCAGCTCTCTAGCAGCACAGTAGACACACGATATATGGTAAGACAAATTCCCCATTTCATACAGATGTGGTATAATAAGGCTGAAATTATTCAGGCACCAAATTGCAATTACATTTTCAAGTCTTTGTAGACTTTATTGAAATAAGTCATGCTAAGCATTTAAAAGGTGACAATGTTCTGCACTGTGTCAGGAAGAAACAGGATGAGGTTTGTGTGCTGCATGTTCGTGTGCTTGACAGAACTGAGGACCTCAAGGTCACATTTAACTTACTGCACTACTAGACTGAGAACAAATGTCACTCTAGAATTGGAAAATGTGATGTGTCAGCTAGGTAACAATTTTTAAGCAGGCAACAAATAGTAAAAATTTTTCAGGGAAATCACTAAGTTGTTAAATTGCATAAATTTTTTTATATACAACAAAAAACTAAAATACTTTTTAATATTTACATTCAAATGCAACTACCAAATAGCACTTTAAATGTGAAGATCCTGAATCTTTGTAAACAAATCTCTTAAATACTGCCAAGAGGACATAAAAAAATACTTTATTATTCACAAATACTTAGGCTAAGTTCAGCATATCAGCATGTAATTTTAAAATGTCCAGCTTCCAGCATTAATTTCAAATTTCTGATGCTCACTTGTCCTCTCTGTACAGAGCCCGCAGTCAGGCAGGTAGGAATTGGATTCACAGTCCGCTCACAGAGCGGGAGGTATATCGAAACCAGACAGAAGGAAGGGACAAAGAGACAGCACATTGGAAAGCCTGACTACCCCAGGCTGAGGTTCTTTCCCCCGAAAAGAATCTAAATTGGATTCACAGCATGAAACCTATCGCGTACTTTGTGTCTTTGGCTACAGACAACTGGCTTACTCTTTGCTGGTAAGCACAGCTGGAAGAAGTGCTTTGCTACAGAAATTTTCCTTCTTTCTTTCAAATGCAAATGGCTCTGGCTGCTGTACGTTACATATGCAAATTCTGTCTTGTCAGTGTGCTGCTGAATGCGAAAAACCATACATAAGTGACAGGCAATCCTCATTTCTAAGGAAAGGGAACATATATAAGGAGGTGCAAAGCCTGCATAGCTTGTAATAGTTCAGCATGAAACTTTCTTTGGGAAAAACTTGGGTGCCTCCAGAAGCTTTAGGGATTTAATGAGATATTCATGGTCTAATTAATTACCGTTTTGGACTTTTTTGACTAACCTTCACTTAAAGTAATTAAGCCTTTTTGTGGATCTGGCTTTAGTACAGGTGAGGATAAAACCTGAAAACTTTTTCAGCATTGCCTGTGTAATAGGCTTAGGATTGTTGTTTTAGTGCTGAAGATAAAGCTTGCTTTTATTTCTTTCACAGTTACACAGAATTGAGTGACAAAATTTAGAAGTTTACAGTCCTGAGACCCAAGAACTAGTGTTCTTTTTTTATAAGCTCTGTTTTGAAGATTTCCCTAAATTGATGTCCTACAGGGTAATCATATTAGAGGGATTCTCCTCTGCAACGTCAAGCACTGGAATTGGATTGAAGTCATAATCACTGAGCATAGTAGAGACTTGGGCATGTATTCTGCTGAATGAGGATGCATTTGGGCAAATATTTAAGGACTATTTTGAAAGCAGCTCTATGGTCTTGTTATCATTGACAGATACAACAAAGCTGAATGAGCAGCAATAATTGGCAAGCTTCTCCCAACAACATACCAAAATACTTGCAGATTTGTCAATATTGCTGGAATAAAGGGAGCTTGCTCTGAATTTTTTTGCCACTATCTTGTTAAAGTGTACAAATATACTATGGAGTGTTTGTGAAACATCTAATGATGTCCATTGTTTCTAAAAAGGGTTTATTAAGTCAGTTTTTCTGAGATTAGATCAGATGAGATCCACTATGTGTTTTTGAGAAAACTGCACACCCCTTGCTAATAATTATAGTTTCACATACTGTTTGAATAGTAGAGGAAGTGTAGTTTTTGCCCTCAGATACAGTGCCAAGCAGAGAGGGTGTTTTCTATCCCACCACTGCTTCTGTCAACTGGTAGTGTGTCATAAGAATTAAGCAAATTATTTGCATTTTAAAGTATACAGTGTTGACTACTTTGGAGTTAAATGAAATCATCAGTCCTCATGCTTGCCTTGGAACATATCCCAGAATAGGAAGGCTAGCACTTATCTACTAATCTACTCAGAACAAGCTTAGAAGGCTTTGACACTGCTCAAATGTCAGCTTAAATATCTCCCATTTGTTTATTACATCTATTAGTGGGGTCAGTTTGGTATGGTCAAAATAAAGTTATTTAAATTTCTTGCACAAAAGAAAGTTCCAGGAGTCTGGAATTTATATTTCCAACTATTTTCTAACATGATTAGGTTGCTTTCTTCTCTGAACTTGTGATGTTTTTGAAGCACCTCTTAATTACTAATTAATCTCCAATGGTCAGATGCTCCCCTGGCATATAGAATGAAGGATAACAGCAGAGTAAAACGGAGTGGAAATGTAAAACCTTGCCTAGGAATTTTCTGACTAAACTTGGTGCAGATTAATGATTCTGCAGGTTAATGGCAAGTCGTCTATGTCTCTTTGACATCTGAGGTTTCTGTGGCATTCAAAGTAGCACCTGCATATTAGCAGGACCTGAAATATTAGCAAATACCTGAAGAGAGGTTAATGCTAAACTTGATGATTTCAGTAACTTCTCCCTACAGTTTCTAACCCTTGTCTTCAGTTACAGAAGATGTTAAAGAAGAAAGCTGTGCACCATACAAACCCTGCAGAGGAGAGTTCAGCAGCAGTGCAGTTTGCTGATAGCAGCTTGCATGGGAACAGGAGGAAGGGCGGGAGGCAAAGATTCACTGGGCTGAAATCAGACTGATTTGTTCTGTACTTTACAAAATTAGTGAGTTTCTCTCAATTTCTCAGAAGTGAACAAAAACTTTGTACTGCGGCAGACCTGCTGTCCTCTTAAACTGTAGTGTGTTTGTTTTATTACATAGCTGTTTGGGGTTTTTATTATAGCTAGAAGATACAGAACATTTTCTAGCTTAGTTGTCTCCATGTAGAGCTGGTAGGCTTGCAGTTAATGTGGGGAGCAATGGAGTGGCTAAAGAAGGAACCTTTAGGTGTTTCTTAAGTTCTAAAGTGTGCAAAGGAAGGCAATTTAGTGGAAAAAATTGCAAGAGTATTGGGTTTTGTCTGTTATTTTTGCATTTGATTTTGCATCACACTATTATAAAAAATGTAGGGTGCTCAGCGGTTTTACATTACCTATGGTTCTAGCCGTGAGGTTTTTTGCAAAACTTTAAATGCCATGTTAAACCTGAACTCCTTGTCAATATTTAGTAATATGACTATGTGGAAAACTATTGCGCCAATAACTCAAACCTAACTCACACAGAACTGTCTGTTTTTTCCGCGGGAACCCCTGGATGGCAGGCAATCACAGTGCAATACCAGTTTAAGGTACTGGCTTATCTGGAGCTGAGCTACAAACAGTTTTACACTGAAAGACTTAACCATCATTTCCCTTTTAACTGTCGACCACGTGATCCTAAGAACTCACACCACATGCACCCATATGGTGGCATCTCTGTTCAAGGTACAGCACCAAACACTTGATCAGCAGCTTTGTCTCTTAAGTACTTGTAAAACACTCCCTTAAAGGTGTCATACTTAAATTCTCTGTCACATTTATTTTCAGTAAAGGTTGAGATTCTGTGCAAAACAAGAACACACAGTAGCATAACCAGGAATTAGAATCTAATACAAATATATTGGGAAAGCAAGCTTAAGATAGGCAGATTGATTCTGATGTTTCTTAACTGTTGATTTTCATCTGAGTTTTTAATGTTTTGTGTTCATATTTCATTTCACTTGGGTGAGACCTCATTCTTTTGAGAATTAAAAATAGACTGGTTCAGCTACTACTGGTTGAGCAGCTGTCACTGCATTTTAGATCATGCATCTGAAGGTAAATTGTGAAACATAGTAAGCATTAACAAAATGATGATGTTAAAACCTAGTGTTCGGAAGACCCAATTAAGGAATCCATTAGGAGGGCAAATAATTATGTATAGCATTGCATAATACTTTGCATATCTGTGTTCTTTAGTGCATACAAGAGATCAAGAACCAGTCGTCTATTTCAGACTGAATTTATGTCAAGGAGTACCTTTGAGATCTGGAGCATATGCTAAATTACCCAAGTTAACTATCAGTGATAGCAAAAAAAACTTAAACCTTTAAGATGCAGAAAATTAGTTGCATTGTTCTGCACAGGTCTGGCTGTGCTGAAATTGCCTATTCTGAAAATTAGATTTTAAAATATATTTATTGGGGTATTCAGAGGCCTTTTTTCTCCCTGATGCCTATCCATATTTCTCAGATATCATCCCCCTCTTGCTTCACATCCATATTGTAGTGCTATCTGTGTATCTCCACACAGTGTAAAGGTTATTAAATACCTGTATTTACACTTGGAGGCAAATCTGTGTTTAAGAGAATACCTGGCAACCCACATCATGATGTTATCAGGCCTGTAGCATAACACTGCTGAGAGATTAGAAAAAACAATAAAGCTTTAAGCAGTTCTCCTCCCCAAATGTCATTATCTTATTTGTATTTGTGTTAAATTTGAGCATGAAGGAATAGTGTCATCTTTTTTTTCCCCTAGTTACCCATATCAGAGGAAGTTTATGTTCATATAATTTTGTTGAAATACAGTGATTCCTCAGAAAATCTTGCAAAAAGTTAAAGGATGTTCACCCCAGAAATGTACTTGCACAGTATGTGCAATACGAATAAGAACACCTCCAGGAAATAAGCATTCCTGGGGTTTCTTTTGACCTCCATAAATGTTAGTAAGGGCAAGGTCAGGTGCCAAAAACCCATAGCATTGTACAAAAATGTAAAATTTTGCCCACTGCGGCCATTAAATTGCTATCAGAAAACTAAACTGCTTTTCATTATCAGAAAGAGGAACTACTGTAAAAACAATTGGTGTATTGATAAATCACATTTATCAATGTGATTAGAGTTATTAGAGGCACAAAAATATGGGTTATTACAATTATTCTTGATTCTATGCTGCTATTATCTGTTTGCTGCTACATCATTATTCTAGGAAGATTTCTAAAACTGAAGATTGGATCTAGTCTAAGACTGAAATATAAAACTAATTAAACACAAAAGTTGGCATTCTTACTTTTCCTTTAGTTCCCTTCTCTGCATATAGGAAGTATTTCTTGTTTTTCTTGCTGATCACAATTTAATGTACCTAGAGCACTTTATAAATTGGTGTACTACAAAAATCTGTGTTTGTGGGGCCAGTTGTAGCAGAAATCACCACCTGTGGCAAAGAAATCTTTCCTGGCATGATGATGCACTCAGCTGCCATTTTAGGCTCTTCCTCACCTCACCCAAGAGGTGGGACAGTGCCTGTTTCTGGTCAGCTGGCGCAACAGTGAGAGCAGTTTGCCAAGACAGACTTGACTAGGTTGTTAAACCAGAGAAACAAGCACTGACATTTTGTGCCACCATAATTTTCAAAGTAAACTCCAAAATACCTGGATGATGATGCTTCCAGGGCACCTCTCCACATGGCCTTCAGTCTGGACAGACCAGCCTGGGCTTCAAGCCTCTGTGCACCTGGGTGGCTTGGTGGCTCCTCTGAAGCAAACCCAGGGGAAATGAGAGAGCAATCAGGAATTCATTGCAAAAGGAGGAACTGGAAGGCCTTATTTTAAGGGGTGTGTAAAGCACACCATTAATCTTTTCTATTGTTACACACACATGCTGGAGCTCTTGCCACACAGACTCTGGGGACACAGGCAACTGCCCATGCTGGGCGGCTGGAGCCCAGTGACGTTCTACGTGCTCATACAGTGATCTGACAGCTGTGCCAAAGGTTGTGTCAAGGCCATTTCTGGCCCTTAAGAAACAGTGATGGAATACCAAATCACCTCATACTGGAACTCAAGTTTATTGCTTTGTCCCTACTGTAACCTAAGTTAGCAAGCTTTTTAAGCAGGAGAAAAATAAATCAGCAAAGTCAATAACTACGTACTCCTTTGTACATACAAGACATGCACTCACTGCAGCATTTGTTCCTTAAGTAAGTATTTGATCTCTGGGTATATATACTAGGAAATATGTATTTTCAACACAAATCATGTTACACAGATGACAAGAAAGGCTTAGTACAAATACTGGTTTACTTCACAAGTACTGGACAGGACACTGCTGTTGATTAATTCTGTGTGTGAATGTATATTGAGAAGAAAGTTTTCTCAGCGATTTTCCTAAGGCTTTTATTCCAGATTTCAGTGCAGTTAGTCCTTCCACAACAGCATGGTTGAGGTCTCAATAAAAAATGATTTGAGCATATTATCCAGTCAATATGAGTAAGAACTGATACGTTTGTACATACAGGAGAAGCAAATTGTAAGCTGAATTCAACAGTAATGATCTTGCTAGTGACATGTACATTTGGGGGCAAAAATTAAGAGTTTGTATCCTAGGCTGCATCCTACAAATTCCAGAAATCTTGCTTGCTCGTAGGTAAACTATTTTCATCTAAAGATAGACACCATCTCCAGGAAAAGCATCAGTTTGCAGCTTAAGTATCTGTATTTGATGCAACACTTGAGATGTGTCAGTACACTACATTGTAAAACAGGAAAGAATAAAAATGCAAAAAACCTCCAGTATGCCAGACCCAGGTGATTTATGGCCTGATTCAAAGTTCATCAGTGAGAAGCCTGTTGTGTTTTCAGCAAGATTTGGCTCAGATGGGTGCACTTTAAACTTTCAAACACAGGCAGTACAGCAGCAAGCTGGGGCAGATGGAAAGTGGCCATCACAGCCGGGATGATTCAGGGAACAGATGGGCTCTGCCTCGCTCCTGTTTTGTTTTGAGAGGGGAGCAGGAGGATACATAGCTGACATCGAGTGGGAGGCCACCTTTGCTCCACATGGATGGCAATGGCATGAATGGAGATACTAAGGCAAGAACAGAAAAAAGAGAGAGGAAGGGAGTGGTCTGAGGGGAAGGCTGGGTGGAATGTAAGGAATTAGCACAGGGTGGAGCAAGAGACAGGATTATAAAACAGAGGCACGTTTGGGGTTATGCAATTTGGCAGGTCTTAACCCCCGACAGAGTGGAGGAGGAATCCATAAAAAGACCTGAGGAGGAGAAGTGGCAAAGGGAACTGACAGGAAAGGTAACACCAATAGAATGGAGCCCAGGTGGTCTGTGCACGGTGGTATGATGACTTAAAAAAAAAAAAAAGAGAAAGAAAGGATGAAAAAGAAAATGAGATAAAGCAAAATACTAAAAGAAGAGTTGCTGAATTATCTTAAGAAATTCTGGTTTTCTTGTTTGTCATATCCACAGAGTATCTTTTTCTGTAAGTTCATGCAACAAAAGGGTTTTCTGAGCTGCACTATCTAGGGTGTCCTGTATCCTGAATACCTTCATGTTCCACAGAAGATACAAAAGTGCAAGAAGTGTCTTTCTTCTGTAAAATGCAAATGTTATAACACCCTGTGAGTGTGGATGTAGGCAACACACAGCAAAGCCCTCCGAATAATCTGCAGGTAAGTAACTTTTCTTGGGGAGTACTCATCAATCAATATTTCATGTACTTGCACACACAGAACCACAATACACACAATTCATAATCTGTGAGCTAAGATAAGGGGGTGCTGGGAGGTGCTGCTAAAGAGGTCAGTATACTGTTCCAGCAAAAACCCCCACTGTTTAAAAAGTCATTTTGTCTGATATTGGTGCTTCTGTCATGGAAGGTGCTTAATGAAAACCTAGGTTGATCATCAAGTGACTATTTCATAGTAATCAAAAGTAATGACATGCTAAAAAGCCCTATCAGCAGCTTCAGCCTATGAGCATGAACCCTTCCCTGATACAAGCAAAAAATGGGAAGAGATCTAATTGTGCTGTTAGAGAAAATCCTAATGCAGTTTAAAACTCAATTATATAGACTTTGAACTGAAACTTGATGACTCGCTAGTCTTTTGGTGATTATTACAAGCACTCTGAAGGAAGTTTCAAAGTTCTTTGCAAGTAAAAGGCTAATACTTTCTAAATCCAGGGAGTATGCAACCTAGCTTCTCCTCTCTCTGAAAAAAGTTCAAGGAAGAAAATCAGTAAGTGGATCACTTCATTCAAATGACATTGTGTAACCAGCTATGGTAAGAATGTAGGGTGAGGCCTGAGAAACACTTTATCAACATGGAAAATTATAAAAGGTGTGTGTCTTTTATCACTTACTGGATTTCTTCATTTTGTCTTGCTGATATAGTAACAATTAAGATGATTTTCTCAGATATAGCCATAATTAACAAGATATTGGCCTGGATTCAAGATAAGAGTGTTTTAGACCTTTAAGAACAGAACTGAGATCCAAAGCGTTAGTAGATTAGTCACTGCTGAATGAAGAACTTCAAGGATTTAATTAGAGTGTGCAAAAAAATCAGGTAGACTTTCACAGTGGGTAGAGGTAAAGGTGAAGTATTTTCTCTTTTCCCAGGTTGTCACTCCAGCAGAAAAGCTGAATTCATGTGAAAAAACAGTAAACACTGTCAAAATCCAGGTGCTAATATTGTCTTGGCTAGACTGCAGCAATTATGGTCCCTCTGTCAGCACCCTGTCTGGCTTTCCCACAAATACAAGGAATGAAAGAGATCTGAATATATTTACAAATAATAATTTAGCCAAGAAAAAAAAGGTAACTCGAGATTTTGGTCTATTTGAGATGATTGAAAAACAGTTTTTTCTGTCTCCTACAGAGCTTTATTGACCAATAACCCTACCCCCTTAAATCATAATGTACAAATGAGTGTCTTGTTTTTTATTCACAGTATGATAACAAAAGGGGGTAGTCTGTCTGATAAATCACTCCAGGCCTAGGAATCTTTGGGGACAGATATACTGCTTTCATAATCAAACTGTCTTCTGACCCAACAGAGATTATTACGTCTGTTTCTTGCTGTGACAGTGCTCATATTTTGACTAATTGTTTCTGCATATTCCCACTGCCAAGCATGAGGGAGCTGGCTGCTAATATGGCTGTGTCACAGTTTCTTTGCATAGATACCTGGTCTTTCAATCACCCATGCTGTTTTCTGGAAAGAGAGAAGCCTAATTAAATACTGTGGGCTCAAAAGAATGAAAATGGAGGTGTGGCCTCATATGCTTATACCACTTAGACACACACAAGTCTATGGGATCCACCCAAGAGCACTCAGAGATCTGGTGGAAGTTGTTACCAAGCCATTTTCCATCATTTACCAGCCACCCTGGGTCAGTGGTGATGTCCCAGTTGACTGGAAGTTAGCAAATGGATGCCCTAATTACTACATGCAAAGCCCATCTACAAGGAGGATCTGTGGAACTATAGGCCTGTCAGCCTGACCTCGGTGCCAGGGAAGTTCATGGAACAGATCATCTTGAGTGCCATCATGGGCCATCACCTAGTCAATATTACTTTTCTTCCTCTCTCCCGTACAGTAGGCTGTTACAGTCTCTCTGGTGATGGCTACCAGCCACACAGCACAGCTGGTAGAAGAAAACCATGTAGATTAGTTATTAGGAAAAATTTCTCCATGGAAGGAGTTGTCAAGCATTGGAACAGGATGCTCAGGGAACTGGTTGAGTCACCATCCTGGGAGATATTTAAAAGATGTGTAGACAGGGCACTTAGGAACACAGTTTTGTGGTGGACTTGGCAGTGCTGGGCTAATGGACTCAAGAATCTTTGAGATCTTCTTCAGCTTGAACCATTCTATGACTCCATACTGTATCACAGAAGTGCCAGGGGCCAAATGCCTCATTCACCCTCTTCCTACATCAAGTGACCTTTTTTAAGGCTTGCTTCTGTGTGGAAAATCTTGTGCAACAGCTATGAGACATAATTAGAGTTTAATAACTATTTAATACCTGCCCTCTGCATGGACTTTCCTATTTTACAAGAAAAGCTGTCTTGAGGTTTAGCATAACCTAAAACAGATTTACACAAAACATCAGCAAGATACTCAGTGTTATCACTTGCTACACAGCATCTTTCTAGCATTTGTTGTTTCAGGTTCATAACTTATCCTCACCAAACAGCAGTATTTATTTGTCTCAGACATTTGTCATCAATCCTAACTAGAACATATGCTGGAACACTGGATGAGCAGTTTCAAACACATGATTTATTATCTACTAGATCAATCCTAAGCAGAGAAGGATTTATACAGGGATTCAAAACCAGTAAACTCAAAAGTGACTGAATCAAGATCACGATTTTAGGAAGGATTTTGAGGTGTTACATTAACCAAGGATTTGGTATTCACCCAGTGTGCTGGTTTAAAAGTTAACCAGCAGGGGAAATGAACTCAACTCAAAAGAGAGATTATAAGTCAGAATAACAATTTAATAAAATAATACAATAAGTACAATTATACAGACAAGCAATTTGGTTTTAACCCACAAAACCCAAATGTATAACCCAGCACCCTGGGGCATGAACAAAGTGGTGTTTCTTGCCCCCCTCCTGAGTCCAAAGTAAAGGGAGAGGGGAAAAAAAAAACCCTGCTGGTGGGAGAGCTGCTGCAGTCTGGTCAAAAGTGGTGATTGCAGTCCAGTTGAGGGTGGTGAGCTGCAGTCTGGTTGAGAGCGGAGAGCTGCAGGCTTCCTCTGGATCCCACGAGTGGTAAAAAGGTTCCAAAACTCCTTGTTAAACTTGTCAAGTTTATATATTCTCCAGTTCAGGCAGGAATGCTCAGTCGTTCCCTCAGAGCAGGGAATTCCATAGAAGGTATGAGGACAGGAACATCTACAGGCCTCTACTGCTAACAATTTCTGGGAAATGGCATGGAAGGCTATAGAATACACAGTTTTGGGTTACACCCATACCATGATGAACTGGTCTCAGCTGTCCTAACTAGGACACCCAGATAAAAAAAAAAAGATCCAGAATGCTCACTGTTTTAAAGGGCTCTTCCTTGGAAGAAAAAGAGTGCATGAAATCCATATAGGAGGGTTGTTTAATCTGAGCTCAAACATCAGGAAAAAATGCCTAGTATGAAGAGGGAAGTCTGAGAAGGAGAGATTCTGGGCATTATGCTAGCTGGCATATCAGCTCCTAGATATTGCCATTGGTATTTACAGGAATTATGGAATGAAAGAAAGTTGAGGTACATGAAGACAAGTGTGCTGGCCAGTGTCTACTTGCAGCCACACATGATAAAGAGAAATCAAGGGACACCCAGGTATCTCCCCTCTGATTACAAGAACATACTGGGAACAAGGCAGTGATGGTAAAAAGACTGCTCTCCAGTGCAGATTTACAAGTGGGAATCAAATGTGTCATCTCTAGCTGGAACTTTGTCCAGGTAATTCAAGGGGCTTAAATACTGACTTACTTACTCCACCATTACCTTCACCAGTACTACCTCCATGACAAGTGTTGCCTTACACAAGAGAAAGATTCCATGGTGCTGTACTGCTCAGCTATTTCACGTCTTACAGATGCAGCCTGCAACACCCCCTGACCTGTGAATGTAGCACTCAGAAACAGTTATTTCTTCATCCTGGGTCAACAGCTTGGATGGCTATATGGGAATTTCCCCTTGACTGTAAACCCCATGATACTCTCAGGCACATGGTGTGACTCTTGGGGATGGTCCAGTTAGGAGCTGGACTTGATGATCCTTGTGGGTTCCTTCCAAGTTGGCATATTCTGTGATTGTGTGATTCTGTGACTAGATTATGTGCTGGCTCTACTTATTTCCATTTCAATTTTGGCTGTTCCTTGTGTACTCAAGTAAAGGTTTGATTCTCCTTTCAGGTTAATGTGACTTCAGATTCAAATTTTTTAGACATATATATATATATGTATACACACACATATATATATTTTGCTTTTTACAACTGACAGCCCTGGAGCATAGAATTGTTTGTCTGGAGTACAGACACTGGTAGCAACGTGTTTCAGTACCCGCCCTTGCCATTCTACCTTAGTACTGGAGACTGCAAGATGGAAAAGTAGCCCAGATGTATTACATCATCCTCTAATTTTATTATGAAATTTACTATCTTTTTTGATCTTCTTTTAACCCCAGAGATGAAATCTCTGTATTTCCTGAGAATCCCTGCTTTGATTTTTCCGAAGGGAAAGCTTTGAGGTTATGACATTGCAAAGAAAGATCTGAAAAATGTGATGGAAGTTTGCCAGTGAGATCCAGAAAGAAAACACCAAAAATATTAACAGGCACTTTATTGTCTGTGGAGGCTTACTCATGTGTTTTGGGAAATGCAGTTTGCAGTATTTTGTAGGGTCACCTCTGTCCTACTTCACCTATGCAAATACTTGTACCAAAAAATAATTATAAAGCATTATTACTCTTATTTTGTAAGAGTAGTAATGTTATCTCGTCCAGACTAGCTATGCAAAGGATAGAGCAATGGTCCTGTTGTGTTTTCTGGAACTTCTTGGGCAAGACTGTTGATGATGTTAAAACACAGCTAACTCAGCTCTTCTTTGGGGAGATCAGAAGGGGTCAGAGACAGCAGGTCAGAAAGTGATTACTTTTAAGAAATTAATTATGCCTGTACATTCAAAATAGCTGAAAGTATGCAGAAACTCCATGCTCAGACTTTACGTTCACTTGTGTAGGTATTCTGGATGGTATTATCTAGCCATTGTCTTGATGTGTACAGCTGACATCCCTCTTGCTGTTTGTCCCTTTTGAAACAGAGACAGAGAGGCAAGAATTCTTCAGAAACAATGAAGCAATTCAGTTTGGATAAAATGTCAAAAGGATGAGGTACTTTTAAAACAAACCTGTCAGCCTCCATGACTGGAATGGAGAGCAGAATTGTTCAATGACACGGAAAATGAAACAATACAACAAATCTAACAAAATTGGCCAACAGTTTCCTCAATGTGTAAGAAAGATTGCTTTCAACACAGCCATTCTCTCCGCACCTGTCAAAGTGAATTTCAGAGTTGAAAGTCTCATATATTCGATGCAGTTCCTTAGATGGCTTAAGTCAATCTAATTCCATCCATTCATTCCCTTGAAAAAGATCACTGTTGGAGTTGAGGATCTGCCTTCATCCTCCTCCACAACTGAGCACAGATACAGCTTCCTCTTATCACTGCATATAAAAAAAGGTCTCACTTACAAAATGTGTGAGTTTCTTTTATCTATGTTAAAGTTAATTTTGTTTAAGTATGCAATTCTCTTGCCTGAACACAAACTATATGTGCAACTATAATTTTCCTTGTGACTAATTTGCCCTCCTTGTTGTGGGTGATTAAATGGCTTTGCCACATTTGATTGGCAGAGAAGAAAGTCCCTTTAAATACATTGTAATTGGGCTTTGGATTTTTTTTTTTTTGGTCTACCCTTGTTAAAAGCTTAGTTACCTTTCTTGGAGCTGACTTCACAAACACACAAATTAAATACTTCTCTGAGTTGTTTTGTAAAGCACAGCTAATTAATACAACTGAGTTAAGCAGGAGAATCACAGCTCATAAATAAAGATAAGAAAATTATAAGAAGTATGACTGATAGGCATGTAATTACCTGCTTGGGAGGCAGCCTGATCTGGAAGAACCAGTATAGATTTGGGAGGCAGGAAATCAATCCTGTGTTATAATCCTCATTCCACCAGTGACTTATGCTGCTGTAGGCAAGTTGCTCTGCCTCTCCTTGCCCAAACAATAGTCACTCAATGAGAGTCATATAAGGATTTATTAATAGACAAAGCAGTTGAAACACTCCAAGTGTGATTTTGGTACTTGTGCATATTAGAATCATAGCATGGTTTGGGTTGGAAAGGATCTTAAAAATCATCAAGTTCCAGCCTCCCTGAAATGGGCAGGGACACCTTACAAAAGACCAGGTTGCTCAGAGCCCCATCCAACCTGGCCTTGAGCACTCCCAGGGATGGGGCATCCACAACCTCTCTGGGCAACACGTTCCATTGCCTCACCACCCTCTGAGTAAAGAATTTCTTCCTAATATCTCATCTAAACCTACTCTCCTTCAGTTTAAAGCTAACCCTCCTTGCTCTATCACTACATGCCCTTGTAAAAAGTTCCTCTCCAACTTTCTTGTAGATACTGGAAGGCTGCTAGAAGGTCCCTCAGAGCCTTCTCTTCGGCAGGTGGGACAACCCCAACTCTCTCAGCTTGCCTTCATAGGAGAGGTGCTCCAGTCCTCTTTGTGGCCTTCCTCTGGACTCGCTCCAACAGATCCCACACACTTATGCTGGGAATCCCAGACCTGGATGCAGCAGTCCAGGTGGGGTCTCACAAGACTGGAGTAGAGGGGTAGAATTGCCTCCCTTGACCTGCTCGACACGTTTCTTTTGATGCAGCCCAGGATACAATTTCTGGGCTGCAAATGCACATTGGCAGCTCATGTGCAGCCTCTCATCCACCAACACCTCCAAGTCCTTCTCCCCTTTTCCCCATATTACAGGAGCTGCTCCAAATTTTCTTGCAGCGTTTTCCATACCTTGTTCAGAAGTGAGGAAATGGAGACTTATCACTTTTAAGTGCTTACTCCTTGAAAGATAAATCTGATTTTGTTACTCTAAACTAACAGATCACGAAGCAGATAACAAGCAAGGAATATTCATGGTTAGGTACATGATCCTGCAGAGAATGTTGTCAAAGAGCTGTCAATAGCACAGAATCAAGATTTTATGTGTCTTTCAACCATGAACAAGAAATTGGTGTCAATCCTCAAAAAAAAAAAAAGTCCCAAGTCTCAGTTATTGCCAATTAATAACCAATTAATCCAGACTTTTACTCAAAAGCAATGTTTATAAAAGGATCTCAACTCCTGTTTTGTAACATCTCACTCCTACAATAGACAGAGGAAACAAAATCTGAAGATGGGGAAATCCGAGAGGAAGTAAACTGGAGGTTGAGTCAACACTGTAACCTTGCAGTCAATGGGTAGATATAAAATCCTGAAATACACACATCTGCTTCAGTGAGCTTTGCTGATCCCAATCCAGATACATTTAGACAGATGGGGGGAAATTCCAGCCACTTCCACAGCCTTCCTCAATATTCAAACCCTAATGTATGTGACGTGTCTTACAAATGCAGCTGGAACATCTGTGTTTTGCCATGTTACAAATTGTAATACTGACTTGTTTATATTGTCTCATGTAATAACATTTGAAGTTATTTACCTGCCTTGAGTCTGAACAAATCACCTTTCTAACTTGTTAGGATTTAGTATGGGTCTGGTGAGAGAATTTGCCCATGAGCTCCTTCCAGGAGCCAGTGCACAGATTTTAGGGCACAGGAAGAGAAGTAAACCTAGGTTCCTCCTAGCACAGTACGTAAATCCTTTCTCTTTTCAGTGTATTTAAATCAGGAGAGATTTTTACCTCCACTCAATTAATTTAATTAATTTAGGCCAAGTCACCTTGCATACAAGCCAGACCATTACACTGTGGCTTCTCTTGCCTCTATACATCTGTAACATCCATTCACAAAGAAGTCTTGAATTTCCTGTTGGGGTGGGTAACTGCACCTTTACAAAGCTGAGATACTAATAGGTTGACCTGTTTAATAGTTTTCTGTTCTGAGTCACTGCTGAGCAAACAAACACAATTGTGAAGAAAAGAAACTAAGAAAATGTCGGAGTGGGACAGAGGAGCTGCATGTTTGTCCATGACTGCTGAAAATGTCAGCAAATGTAGAGAATAAGTGGAGACATCTTTGACCTTCATCTGGGAGGAGAAATCAGAGAGGTGCCAGTAAAAAGTCAGGCTAATGAAAGGTATTTTGCCTTTTTTGTTACAAAATTTTTCTCACCTAGGTACTTGTAAGACAATGACTATAACAATACTGCAATTGCACCAAATGGAAACCAGCCAGGTCCTAGGTCTGTTTCTGGCAAGTAGCTGAAGCACTTTGTACCTTTGATACTGTTCCATGAAACCAGGAGGATGAATCATGAAAGGGTATTACAGAACGTAAAAATGTAAGAGTGAATTGAAATATTTAAGAAAGCTGTTTTCATCAGAAGGTAGGTAAAGAGTAAAAAGGCAGGAGAAGGTTTACTGATCTCAGGCTGACTGTTTTGAATAGTTGACTCAGATGAGGCAAGACTATTTGGATCAGGATGCCAGACAGATTTCAGAGCTCTCTAACAGAAAAGCCCAAAAGGAGAAAGACAAGCAGGGATCAAATTTCAAATGCTTCGGAAGAAAAAAAAATAAAAAATTAAGAAGCCATACATGTTGTAACAAACATGAGCCAACACAATATCTGGCATCAGGATGGTGGCGTAAGATCTGCTCAGGATTACATCACTCTGCAAGAGCTTGCCAGCAGTAGCAGGTTGCTCACAGCAAGCTCCGAGGGATGACAGCAGGCCTGCCAGTTCAGAGAATGCTTTGTGCTGTACAGCATGCCAGGGGAACGAATGAGCAAGCAAAGCAAGGCAGGAAAGAAGGAAGCATTGTTTGGAGAACAAATGGGATATTTGCACTCAGGTGTGCAAGACAGTGACCACTGGTACTTGGAAACAACTCCATTAGTTAAAGGCTGGTAAGGGAAAAAACTTGTTCTCACCCTGGCTAGTTGGCCACCAGTAAGGGGGGTGCACTTAAGGAGAGTGATCTGGCAGAGGCTGAGGCAGGACTATGGAACAGTTGTAAGGAATCTGATGTCCCTCTTTGTGCAACAAGGACTGCAACACTGAAAGGTTTTAAGCAGGAGAGTAATGGTATGTCTATTGATTTTTCCTGTTCATTCTCTCTCTAGGTGAGTTGGTTGTAGGGAAACTAGCTGAGCTAGTTGTAGGGAAATTTTCAGAGTCATCTTAGTAAGACTCTGACCAGAGATTCCTGGAGGTAAGTATTTAACACTAGGTGCTGCAGGCGGCTTTGCAAGCATGTGCAAAGCTAGGGGTGGGTGAGAGGCTGGCATCCAGGGTCTGAACCAAAAACGGTAAAACTACAGGATTATATTTTTTCCTTTATCAAAGGAAATTTGCCCTCATTTGTTGTGGGTGATTCCCCTTTAGCAAGAGGGCATAAAAACCTGACATAAGACAGGTGCTTTTTTCAAGGTTTGTGAGACTACAAAAACAGTGGTAGGCCCAAGCCCTCAGTGATACCAATCAGCCAGGGCTAGGATTGCTTTGGACTTTACAGGACCTCTGAAAATGTGGCATTTCCTGTATTTCATAGCAGCTGGCCACTCTTGGGGACTGTCAGTAAGCAGCTTCTGCACTTAAGTGGATAAATTACACAAGTCATACCTCCAAACTGCATTCAGCCAACCATGTGTGCACTGCATATCTGACCTGCACTGCAGTTTGATGCCCTGTGGCCACACAGAATGGCTCTCCATCCCGTGGCATTCAGTTGACCAGACCCAATCTTCATGTACGCTGTGTAGAAAATCCACATATGCTACAAGGCAGAATAAGGGACTTCACTACACTGCCTTGAGCCTCCAAAATCTTTGTGACACCCTTTAGTGCAAAGCTCAGCTTACACAATGTTCATGATTGTGAAAAATAAGAATTTTTCATCCAGTTCTAGAACTTTCACTTTCCAGTGAAAGCCTCGCAAGTCTTGTTTCTTGGGAAGTGTAGTATCATGAGGGGCTGTGAAAGCACAACAGATGCCACTTGTCCCACATCATGTCACCTTTCATTAGCTCTAGACTTCTCTTTTTGAGGCTAAAGTATGTTACTAGAAGAGGCACCAGCTAACATGGCCTGCACCCCAAGAATGAAATCTTTGTAGAGAGCTTTTCAAAGACCCACAGTTATTGCAAGTAGAGCAAAATAACTCTTTTGGATTTTTTTTCTGACCACATCTGGATGTGATCAGCCCTGAGTTCTGTCCTAGTGTTGCCTGAAACAAAACTATTTGTTCCATGAAGCCCTGTCTAAACTCATGCTATCGCAAGGATGACAGCAAACATTTTAAAACACAGTTATTTTAATTTCTGTGACGTGCCCTTGGACTCTGTTGCATCAACTGCTGACAGAGTCAAGGACGTGACAGCAGATTGGAGGTGGCCTTTCTTGCTATTTTTTTTCTTTTCTCTTTTTACTATTTTAGTCACCTACTAGTATCAGAGCTGCAAACGAAAGCAGATGTGATTGTCTCAGTTGTCACTGAGATGGAAGTGGCATTGTAAGTAACAGGATCCAGACCACATAGCACTTTAAAAATCCAATTGCAACATGCCAGTATACAAATAGTGACAAATAGGAAACCACTGCAGCCTTTCAAGCATCAATGCAGAGCTTTCACCGGGACTATCACCATTGTCAGCTATTTCATTCATACCTCTGAGTACCATCTTACATAGAGTGTGCTGCAAAAGCTCCTTCTCAAAGCTGCACGTTCAGCTTTAATGAGAAAAGGAAATGAGAAGGCAGAAATAAACTAATTGAACTGTCACAGTTATGGCAACCCTAAGAGTGGCTGAATCAATGAGAAGTGAAAAAGTATATTCAGGGTAATGAAGACTTTCAAAAGGAAGAATGCCATTGAGAAGGGTAAGGTTAGAAAATCATCATTAAAAGCTAAATATAGGGGTATTAGAAAAGACTCAGTCAGCTTGAAAGAAATTATCTTCACAGAACTAAGCATTCTAAACCAGCTTACACAGTTTTCTAGTACAAGTAGTAGCTGTTCTTACCACAGTAGATTTTTCCTGAAATTTTGTGTCCGCATCCACTGCATGTGAATCATGTTCTTTTAACAAAACCATAGGGCTTTTGATATCTAAAGCAATTTTGCCTATCTTTGTATATTTATAGCTGACAGATGCCTACAGCACATCATCTGTAGGTAAGACAGTACTTGCATGGCTAATTTATTTCATATTTGCAGATATAATATGAGTCTGATTCTGCTAGCAATTCTAGTTCTACAACTCTGCATTTTTTAGGATTCTTACCATATTTTCCAGCAAATATTTTCATTTCAAGACGGCTTTTCAGGAAGCACAATTGTTATGTTTAGTAAAACTGGCAACACTCTTAAGATAGACTTTGATAGTAATCAGATCATTGATTTTGCTGGACTTCTTTGAATATTATATGATCTTTCATTTATTTATGTAATAAGTTACAAGACTTTATTTTTACATGTTATTTCAAAACTGTAAGTTGAAGTATTAAGTTTTTAATGTATTTATTAGAACCAGAACTAGTTATAAATAGAAATAAATCATTCTTCTGTTGAAAGATTATTAGCTGTATTATACAAAGTCCTGTTTCATTTTACCAGTCAAATAATTGGAGTACATGTAAAATACTTTAGAGCCTAATGTTACTAAACAGTACAAAATATCCACAGGATTCTGTTAATGCAAATACTATCATGAGTAATTTTCCTTCCTTTTTTTTCCTCCTTCCTTTTTAAAAGTGAGTGAAAACCAGATCTGTTCTAAGGACTCCCTAAAACTATACGGTGAGGGTGTTTCGTTCATGTGTATTTCTGAGTATAAAACTGAAGAAAGTTTAATCCATTCTGCATCTCCCAATGAAAAGTACAGAAAAGTATATTTTGAAGTGCCAAAGGAAATTACTATTTGTGAAGAGTTCAGATGACAATCTTGTGTTTGTCTTGTAAGGAGCACAGGTTACATGCACTGTGCTGACCTCACTGACATGACTGTATCAACTAGAGGAGCTATCCTGTGATTTTAAAATTCATGTTGATTGTATGGTGCAAGCATATCCTACAGTATCCCTGCAAAGTTCCAGTTTCACACTTTTTTCCTCCTCAGGCTGCAGCTTGAGAAGGAATCTCACACCGGACAGTTGTGCAGAGGAAAGTTAGGTATCTAAAAGATGGATATCCATATCTATACCAGTTGCATTGTGCTTCCTTTAGCACTGATGGTCAGAAAGAGACTCCTCCAGAGAGCAATTTGTCTCACTCCGAGGTAAAAGGATGAAGTAGATCAAATGAACTGCTCTCTGGAGACACTTGTTGCTGTTTTTTATCTGTATACTGAGATTTAGGCAACAATTTATGTGGTGAGATGTACCCCAACTTCAATGTCTACATTGTTTTGAAAACAGAACCGATCCATTTAAGCTATTTAGGCCTTCACCACATGGAGGTCATGTGCAAAGACTTTGGTGGGATCCCAAGGTTACTGGAAATTTGCAGCTTCCTCTGCAGGACTCAGCATAAAATCAAAGAAGCTGATACTCCTTCTAGCATACACCTCCCAGCCATTGCCACAGCCATGGTCTCTGACTGTGCTGCTGTCTCAGGGTACTTTAATAGGGCATGACGAGGTCATTTTGCCAACTCTTTGCCACCTGAAAAATAGTCTTATGAAAATAAAAATAACAGGTATAACAGGCTTTGTTACCCATTTGTGTGAAGACAGCTCACCTAGGCTGTGGTAGAAGCCAGTACCTGAAGTTTAGATTTTGCAGCATCCAGCTAACACAGTAGCTTTTCCTTAGCGCTTTCCACTAACATACCATGTCTGGCACAGCCTCTTCCACAGGGTGCTGACCTAATCAACTTTTCCACACTAGAGCTTACACTGCTGTTGCCATACCTGGAGCTGATATAGGATATGTCTTAAAAGAAGCTCAGACTGTGGAAAGGCTATGGGGGCTAGAGATCTGTCTGGAAATGAAATGTGGTGGTAGCAGCTGGGCACAATGTATTGCTGGGGGGAATGACACTACAGGGCAGCCCTGGAGTGGTGCTCACACCTATGCTCAGCGAGCCGACCATTAGGTTTCATTAGCTCCTCTGGTTGCTGAAACAAAATATCCTGTTGTGTGAAAAGGCACAGTCTCAGATTTCTAAGACATTCGCTCTGCTCTTTAAATAAATAAATAAATAAATACATAGTTATTTGCTCTTTTCAGTCTAAACCAATACAGACTTGTGAACAAGGGAATAATTAATTTTTGAAGGAGAGGTGACACAGGGCAGTACTACTATATTATTTACCTTGATTCACTACAGCTTTATAATGCCCACTGTGACACACTTTAAAAATTGACTAAATTCAGATCTCAAGTTCATTTCAACAGCAAGTAAAATGTTTGGCTTGCAAAACTTGCCTTTCAGTAGGCTGAATGTGTTTCCGTGCTAGCAGCTTCCAGGAAACTCTTAGGTTACAATTACAAGAAGTCAAAACTGCAGCAGCATAATTGTTAACTGGAAGTCAGAATTTCCTTTACACCATTCCTTTTATGCTTAGTCCTAAGCTAGCTTAAATACTTTGCTTCTTTTCCTTTTCTGTTGTTTTGGTACATTTGTGACTTTTTTCTTTTCCTTTTTTTTTTTTTTTTCTGTCTGATCCTAACTTCTAATTATTTGTTCTTTGGTCTGGTTCTTTTACCTTATACCGGATTATCCACTTAGAGTAGCATTTTCCAACAACCTTTCCCGGTTATGGCACTTTTTTGTTTTAATTTATTAAAAATACGTCCAATTCTTAAAACAGGTAAAAGACATATTTTGTATTCCTTTCCAGGCTTCCTAATTACACAGTCAGTAATCCAAAGAAGAAGGTAAGCAGGAAAGCCAGTGATAAGAACAATACAGAGTTTGTTCTAAGGAACAAAACTGAAGTATATTTCACAAACTGAAGTAAGAAAAGAAAAGAAGATAATGGATGGATTCAGTTGAAAGATACAGGGATTTTTCTTAAAATAATAATATAGACAATTAAAAACTATGAGTGAAGATAACTAGAGCATGGTAGAAAATCTGAAGAAAGTGAGGCATGGTTTAATAAGTCTCAGCAAACAAGGAATCTAGGGACAATACTGCAAGACAGATGGTATCCCAAACAGATCTGTGCTCTGCAAACTTACATGACCCCTTTTCTTTAAATTAAGATGTGAGGAGATGACCCTGAGAAAGTGAGAAAGTGAGAAAGGACAGGGCTGGAATGCTGACTGAGTGTGCCACAGGGACAGAGGACAGTTTGTTATTTGAACATAGATCTGAAGAATGATAAGGACTGAAGACACTGCCCAACATATAAGGGATTTCTTTGCAAAATGAATGCAAAGGTTATTGAAAGCAGGAATATTTCTATTCAGTGAGATTTTAGTCACTGTAATAGGATTGAGCAACTGTGCTGAGAAATGGAAACAAAATTTGTGGTAGAAGAAGTGACAACACAAGGCTTTATGTTTGCTTACTCACTATATATGTAGAATATAAAAATAATTTATTTGTTTATATGGCTTTTTGCATTACAACTGTAATCACAGGCAATTTGTCACTGCTGCAGCCCCTGGAATGTGCCGGTGTGGGCCTGTGTCTCCTTACAGCTACTTTTGTATTTGTAGTATAAGCCATGTTAGCTTCTGAAGGATTTATCAGTTTAGAGGACAGCTGTGAAGTGTTTAGGAGGGAGCCTAAGGACAACATGGCTCCAAAATAAATCTGGGTTTGGCTACTCCAGCTTCTGACATGTGAGACTTTTCTACAAAGAAAAGACTTCTGATGGAGGAGACAGAGCCTTCCAGGGATCTCCTGCAATTACTTACCCACTCTACACCACAAGCTTTGAAGGCTTTTTTCTGTGAATTTTTCTTGTCTAACGGAAGAAAAAGAAAGATAGTATGTTGGTGAATGAATGGATGGAATATGTATTTTTAAAAAGCAGCCAAAACATTCCAGCAGAAGCACATTTTTTCCATGAGAGAAAAACGAAAAAACCAAACGTGTTACTCACATTGCTTAATAAGCTGCTGGAAGGCTCTTAGACTTCATTGTTGCTACAGATACTGCTACATATAAAAAGGTAGCTGTAGCTTTCAAATTAACAATAACCCAATCATTTTGTTTACAACTTATTTTGATCACATGTGCAATTAAAATTAAATATAAGGCCTGTTTGGTAGTTTTTGGAGGACAGAGGATTAACATCTAAGCGATGTAAGACCTCTGTAGCAAGTAAGATCAGTTCTAAATGTAAATTTCTTTTCTGTTTGTTTGTTGAGTTCTTTTTAAACAATAAAAATACATACCTAACAGTACATCAGGAAAAACTTGGAAATCAAACCTAAAATGACATTTTTCTTTTGTCCTTGCAAAGGAAGGCTGACAAATGCTCATAAGGATCCATTAATCATATTTCATAGGAAAATAGGAGGCAGTGAGCATCTGGAGCTGGTCTATATTGATTCATTCACAGGGATCCTCCTCCAAGACAATTGTGCTTAACAGCTATAATAAATTCCAACTGCCCTTCTAAGAAATCTGATTTTTATTCTAAGTCACATTGATCACTGGTCACATTTGAAAGGTTTCAAACAATCATCTGAATTATTATTTTGATTAGGAGATGTTGCTTTTAGGTAGTATTGCACCAGGTTATAAATTCCACAGTCTGTTGTATAGTCCAGGATTGATTATGAAGCATTTATCTTTGTTTCTTGGAAAGATGTCTGACTTTTGCCCTTTCATTCTAGTACTAGTCATGATAATTTCAGCATTCCATTTTACAATTTTCTTATTTACACCACATCCACAAATTCATTCTTGCAGCTGTTCCTCATGTGATTATTTCTAGTAATGTCATCGTGGTTGCCCATGTGAATAAGGCTTATTGTTGTGGTATACCATCATAGGCTACAAATATGCAAAAATTATAAAGGGACAGGAAACTTTCAAACCCTTTAAATAATTTCTTTTGGGTTTTGATATGCATTCTGTTTTGTTTTGTTTTGTTTTGCTTGACTTTTTTATTTTGTTTCATTTTGTTTTGAGATTGTGCTGCAGCTATTTAAAAGTAGCTTTAAAAAGTTTAAAAACTGCTTCCACTGATTTACTTTAAGAAAGTCATCCACAGGTTAGCAAGCAGTTTCAAAATCTGCCAAATCAAATCTTTAGCCGGTAGAAATTAGCAATGGTGCAGTTATTTTTAATAGCTACATATTGTATAAGAATATAAATATCTATACAATAAAATACTCTATAATAATTTCATTCTATGACAGTATATTATATTTATTTGTGACAGTATGACTGCCATGATTATTATAAATGACAGCCAGATCAGCTGGCAAGGAAGAAAGCATAGGACCAAAGCCTAGTATTTTAAGGTATATATTTATACCAGAGAAACAAGTTTCTAAATACACCACTGTAATGGACACTGGACAAGCATGCACTATACAAAAAAAGTCTGGTTTCCTTTTCTTGTGAACAGCATATGGTGAAAACTGTTCCCTTGTGCCAGCAAGGATCTCTGCTGCACCATTTACTTAGCCATGGAGGTACGAACTATGAGCTTTAGGACTCACGTATAGTGTAAACAATCACTGCCTGATCGCTTTGCTGAATACAGTCCATGTCCTATTATTTATTTCTCAGCTTGTGTCTTGGAACTGTATCTAATCTGACCTTGAAGCAAAAAATGCTTATACAGATTCTTTGTGTATCAAGAAGTTATCTACTCAGAATGAAAAAAACCGCGATCTATGTCCAGTTAAGGGTATGAGCAGGCAAGTCAATAATGGAGGATTTGTGGTCATACAGACTACTTTGAATTACAGTGCCTGCAGGAGACTTTGTCAGTACTTTAAAGTTTTAAGGGGTTATCAGCCATCTCCTCTATGCTGCTCTTCATTTAAAGAGTCACAAATATTAATACCACAAGAAGTGTGTTGCTGATTTGAGTAGCAATGGATGTAGTCTCATAATAATAAGCATTGTACATGAACACTGATGAAGTACCAGAATAATTCTGCAATTTTAATGGAAATATCTTTGAACAATATCAAGAAAGACTGATTACAGATAAGAAATCCAGGAATCAGCATATGGTCTGGCTTAGCTGGAAAGCTCCATCCCTATTGAGCAGAGAAATCCTCTTCTAAAGGCTACAACAAAGCTTAGGCTGATGATAAAAGAAAGATGTGTCCCATGGTATGCAGTTAAGCAGCTGCTGGTGGTCATGGCATGACATGAAGCATGTCTTAAAAGTGCACAGAAATCCTAAACAGCACTTCAGAGAAAGCTGTGAAGGCAAATAAACATTTTAAATTCTGAGAGTTAAACTCTAAAACATTTAAAAGTCTGAGTTCATTGGTACAAAACCTTATGCATCTATTTTTACTTTTGTTAAATGTAGCCTTTATTACCCTGGTCCAACACAAACTACCTAAACTGAGATTAGACCAATCAAAATAACCTAAAACAAAATCAGAGTATCCACTCAGAAACCACTCCTGCATTTATTTCCTATCAGGTTTAAAATCACACAGTTGCCATACTCCATTGAAAATATAAGAAAATTATGTGGAATTCTGTTCATATTACACGACTAACTCCCCCAAAAATGTTAGCAATACTCATGGGTAAATTCTTACAACTAATGCTGAAGAAGGAATACTATCCCAGGAGCCTGAATTTAAATGATTAATTGACTGATAAACTGAAAGAAGTGTCATAACGGTCTTATGAGTCAGTGGAAGAGACAGGAAGTGAGTTACTCTGTATCCTCATGAACTTGCATAGGAATTTATTTACACAGAACTATAGTTAATCCTAGTTGGAGTTTAGACAGGGCATGGGAGGTAACATCACCTCTGCTTTTAAGAAAAAAGAAGCTACATTTTTGCTGTGCATCAGTTCAGGGAAAGACTTAGTTGCTTATATTAATTCTGTAATACCTCTGCTGAACATGAGACATATAATTGGAAAAATGAGCTTTTAAAATTGCACATGGGTAGAAAGATCACAGAGTATTTACTTGGTCCTTCCTCAAGTTTCTGTTGGCAGGGTTACAATAACTAAGCCTTAAAAACAGTTACACTGAAGCTAATTCCATCATTCTGCAAAGCAGGTAATGGATGTAGTTTTATGAATAGTAACACGCTGGAAGTTACTGAGAAATTTCCACTGAATGCTTCTTCCCTTCCCCACGTGATATACCCAGGTTTCCAGGTAAGGAATAAACCAGAGTATTTTCTGCGTTTTCATTTATGAGCAGCAGAAACACACATACATGTACGTTCTCTTTTTTAGTAATATAAGCAAACATCAAACTAATTTACAGTGTTCTGTTCAGTGGAATATTTATTCTACCTCGCACTAAGTAGCTTTTTCAGGTGTTTGACTTTAAGATGAACTTTGTAGACCTAGGGACACATCTGACAAAAAATGGTGTTAAGAAGGCATATTATGGATTTCATGGGGTAGATCAGTGTCATATAATCGAAGCAATTTGTAAATGCTTTGACATTTCTGTACATAAACTTTGGTACACTCATGTTCCAATGGAAGGGGGAGGAAGAACTAAAAGCTGCTATTCAGAAATATCTGTGTGGACGGCTTGCATAATACTTAGAAGGATAAATTAGCTGTATCTGAGAAAAAGTCAGTCTTAGCCAGATGCAGAAAAAGCACTCCATTATTCCTTTCAGGCTTTGGGAGAATTTTAAAAAGTAGCTCAAATGAACCTCCTCCAGCACATCATTGAATGGGTTAGTATGTTTGAAGATGCTAAGAAAGCTATCTATCAGCAGTATTGTTTTACTTTAACTTTTACAAGTATACAGAACTAATAACTCATTTTAAATCACTCATAAAATGCTTTTACGCTTTTTATGCTTCTGCCTTTTAGAAGACAAAAAAAAAAGAAACAAAAAAAGAGCATCTTCTCTGGATTTTAAGATCTATTTATAAGTTGTTTATTATTTGTAAAACCTCCAGTCTGTCTGCATATCTAATATTTAGTGAGTACTCCCTTGCTTCCTCTGCTCTTTTAGCACTTACTCTGGCCCTATCAAAGAATCATAGAATATGATGAGTTGGAAGGGACTCATCTGCATGAGCCCAACTCCTGGCCCTATGCAGGACAGCCCAAGAGTCACACCATGTGCCTGAGAGCATTGTCCAAATGCTTCTTGAACTCTGTCAGGCTTGGTGCTGTGACCACTTCTCTGAGGAGCCTGTTCCAGTGCTCAACCTCCCTCCGGATGAAAAACGTTTCCTGATATCCAACCTAAGCCTCCTCTGACTCAGCTTCATGCCATTTCCACGAGTCCTGTCACTGGGCACTAGAGTGAAGAGATCAGTACTTTTGATGGCCATTATCTCGTCAGTTCTTTTCCTAACTGGAAGGATTTGAGGCCAGAAAGCTTATGATGATCATCGAGCTTGACCTCCATAGCAACTTAAGCCAAAAAATTTTATAACATCAACTCTGCTTTGAGTGCCATAACTTGAAGGATGACTTAGAGCCCAGGATTTAGAAAAGCTATTGGATCTTGATTTAGAAATTGGGAAATAGAGTGTAGTGGCTCCTTAGGGATATTATACCAAATAACTCCCCTTGTGTTTAAAAGGAAAGGATCCTGTGCATATTCTGAGTAGAATTTCACCTGCCATTTATTGGTTGTCACTGTCTTCTTACCTGACAGATTAAAGAAACTTTTAATATTTGAAATTTTCTTGCAAATTCTAGCACATTATGATCAAGGTTTTGTATAAGCTAAACAGATGCTTCTTCATTCTCTTACTGCAAGGCAGATTTCCCTGGCTTTTCCAGTTTGTCAATTATTTGCATTAAATGAAATACCACTATTTCAGTAAAAGTTCAAGGAATGCCACATATAAAAACATCATTAATACGTCTTAATTTTAAATGAAAAGTTTGTACCATAAGCATTAATCTTTTTGAGTTGTTCATAACCATACTATAACACCTCTCTAATTTGACTTTAAAATATTCTTTGTACTTAGATGCCTTTCCTCCCTATAAATATTTCTGGCTCCATCTATGTTATTAGCGATTATTTCATGTTTTCTTTACCTAAGTTAATAAATATTATTAATAGGATTGGGATAAAACCAAATCCTTGATGTACTTTGCTAAAGAGGTCTCCAATCAATGATGATTTTCAAGATACGATTACTTTTCAGATCTGCATGGGAATTCTTGTCATGCTATTTTAGCTCCAAACCCCCTTTGTTTTACATTTCTAATAGATGCCAAATCAGTTTCTCTTCTTCTTTTCTGGAACAAACACATGTCGATTATTACCATGAATGATTTAGAATCCCATAGAATTTTGTGACATGACTTAGTTGGTCCTGAAAATTTAAATGTTTTAACCTTCGCCAGTTGCTATTTAGCATCCTTACTAAGTACTGATTGAATAAAACATTTGCAATTATATCCAGAAAGTATTACTATACTATCCAGGTTTCTATTAAAAAAATAAATGCTTTTATACATCAGCATTGTTACTGGAAGTTGTGTATGTCGAAGTAGCAGGGAAATCATGCCACTGTCTAGATTTTTTCCTTTCTTGATCCTGAAATTTTAAAAAATGTATTCCCCTTGTCCTGTAGGCAACAAGTCAAGACTTTTCATTCATATATTTAGCTACTATGAGTCATTCTTATTGTTTCACAACTGTAATTTACCATTCCTGCTTATCAGCTTCCCCATTTTTCCTTTTGTTTTATACACAAAACTGTCACTTTCTTTTTCTTTCTTTAACTGAATGCATTCAGCTGAAAAGAAACTTGGATGATTGTCATAACATCATATTTTGGGTATCCTGTACAGTTTTCTTAAATAAACTACTATTGACCTATTTGATGTATTTTTCCTACATATCTCTGTACAGGTGTCATGCAGAGTTTTTCAGACTCGGAACACTGAACCTTTCCCAGCAAAGTGCATAATATATACGGGAAATATTTAGAGACAGCAAATATAGTTAAATTATTCCATTTTACATTCAAGCAACCATAACATCAGTAGACTATTTTTATTTTGGTCAGAATTGTCAGAATTCAAAGCACCTGAGAGCTCCGAAATTAACATATGATTTTATTTTAGAAAAAAATCATCAATTATTTAGATAAAATCTAGGGCATGTTTACTTGTGGAGGTTTGAGATCTAGACATATCCTACAGGTTGGGATACAAAAATTAAAAAGAAGATCTTAAGATAGCTCATTCCAGCTAAATATCTACCTAGCTGCTCATCCAGCTCTGTATTCAGATACTGTCTCACCCTTACTCAATTTTCTGACTTATCAGCCTAAACATTGACTCATAAACACATCAGATCTTGGATTTGTGAAGTCAGAAACTCTAGTGATCTTTAGTGAGCCTGATAGGTCACCCTCTCTGCACATTATCTTTCTTAAAGAAGGTATATACTAATATGAACACTCCAGTTGAGACAGATATCCTACTAAAAAGCCACAGCTTGTGTGTTTGAATAAACGAGCCTTTGATGCAGGTCTGCAAAGTATCTGCAGAACAGATCCTTCACCAACAAAAACTCTGTGTAAGCTACAAATTTGTATGTTCGAACATTTTTTATCCTCTGTCTTTCTGAAGGAATTACCTCAGTTATTTAGAACCTTATTAGTTACAGATGTGTCTGTGAAGCATCCAAAAAAGTAGGCCTTTATCCAGCGTTCATTTCTGAGTACGTATCCTCAGACACAAGCACTTTGTGCTATTTTTTTCCACCTGAAAGGCCCTCTACCCCTTGTCCACAGCACTCAGTTGCTCCCTCCATCAGTGGTAAGCTGTATATTCAGTGTAGAGAAGTGTTGTGAGTTTATATAAAAAGATGCTTAAGAAGATAAAGGTGCGCAAGCCCTAATGTTCTCAAATGCTCGAAGCATTTAAATGTGTCTAATGCCTGCATGCCTTCCAGCACTGCTGCTAGCCAGGCTCTCAGCAGGAATTCACAGTAATTAAGCAAGCTAGAGGCACTCATGCTTTTACAGAATCACAGAATCGAATTGTCAGGGTTGGAAAGGACCTCTGGATATCATCTCATCCAACCCCTAGGGTTGGACCAACCCCAGTGTCACTTGGAGCAGGTTACACAGCAATGCATCCAGGTGGGTTTGGAATGTTTCCAGAGAGGGAGAATCCACACCCTCCCTGAGTAGCCTGTTCCAGTGCTCTGCCACCCTAAAAGAAAAGAAGTTCTTCCTCATCTTGAGGTGAACTTCTTCTATTTTAGTTTATGGCCATTGCTCCTTGTCCTGTCACTGAGCACCACTGAAAAGAGTCTGGCACCACCCTTTTGACAGATTAATATGAGATATTTATATGCATTGATGAGATTCCCTCTTAGTCTTCTCTTCTCCAGACTAAACAGGCTCAGCTCACTGCAGTCTCTCCTCCTTAGAGAGATGCTCCAGACCCCTCATCACCTTTGTGGCCCTTACTCGACCGAAGACATGTGAGTAACTTTGCCTACAAATAGAAACTATTCCTGAGGACAAAAAAGTACAAAGGAAAACCTCAGAGACAAAGTTGGATGCATGAGCGGTGCATGCACTTGTTCCACACTGAGGGTGCTGCAGCTCCAGCACCCATTATCCAAATTTTTGGACCCTCTCACTTATACAGCTCCACGTATGTGTGGGGTATGTCTAAAGGTACAGAGTCACAGAGTGGGTAAGGTTGGAAGGGACCACAGTGGGTCATCTGGTCCAATGTCCCTGTTCAAACAGGTCATCCCAGAGCACATGGCACAGGATTGTGTCCAGGTGGTTCTTAAACATCTCCAGTGAGGGAGACTTCGCAACCTCTCTGGGCAATCTGTTCCAGTGCATGGTCACCCACACAGTAAAGTTCTTCCTCATGTTCAGGAACTTCCTGTCCATCAGTTTCTGCCTGCTGTCTCTTGTCCTATTTCTTGGCACAGCCGAGAAGAGCCTGGATCCATCCTCTTGGCACCCTCCCTTCAGATACTTACACACATTGACGAGCTCCCCTCTCAGTTGTCTCTTTTCAAGGCTGAATAGGCCCAGTTCCCTCGCCCTTTCCCAAAAAGAGATATGTTCCAGTTCCTTAATCATGTTTGTTGCCCTCCGCTGGACCCCTCCAGGAGCTCCATGTCTCTCTTGCACTGAGGAGCCCAGAGCTGGACACAGCACTCCAGATGTGGCCTCTCTAGGGCTAAGCAGAGGGGGTAGGATCACCTCCCTCCCTGATACAGGCACAAACAGGAGCAGCAGCCACGGGGGCAGAGCCCGGGCAGACGACCGGGACAGAGCCGCTGCCGCCACTCCCCGCCGGGGGCGGTGCCGCTCGGCACTGGGCGGGAACTTCCGGCTCGGGCCGGCCCCGCCCCCCGCTGCCGTCCCGGGTCCGCGCTGAGCCAATGAGGGCGCGGAGCCGCAGCCGGGCAGGTAACCGGGCGCCCAATCAGAGCGGCGCTGCGGGAACAGGTGGGCACGGCGAGGTCCCGCCCCCCGCCCAGCTGGCGGCCGCGCCAATCAGGGCAGGGAGGGAAGCAGGGAAGGAGGGAGGGAAGGAGGGAGGGGCTGCCTGAGGCTCCCGGCGGAGCTGCGCTCCCTGCCCGCCCCTCGACGGCCGCCCCCGGCTGTCCGTCCGACCGTCCCTCCGGCGGCCGCGCCGGGAGGGCAGCGGGCGGCCCCGCGCCGAGGGAGGGAGGGAGCGGGCGGGCGGGCGGGCGCGGAGGCAGGAGCAGCCATGGCACTCGTGGCCCCGGAGACTCGGAAGTTCACGCGGGCGCTGAGCAAGCCCGGCACGGCGGCCGAGCTGCGGCAGAGCGTCTCAGAGGTGGTGCGCGGCTCCGTCCTGCTGGTGAGTGCGGCGGCTGCCCGGGCGAGGTTCCGCCGGGGCCTCTTGGGGCTGCGGCGGTGTTCCCGGAGGGGGAGACGGGCCCTTCGATCTCTCCCGGGATGTCACGGCGGCGCTGCGGGCTTTGATCCCTCCCGGGCTTTGCGGCTCCTGGATGGCCGCCCCAGCGGGGCGAGGTGCGGGAGCAGCCGCAGGCGGAGCGGGCACGCTCCCGGCCGCCGAGGGAGCGCGCCCGCCGTGGGATGCGGCGCCCGGCGGGCACGGCCGGGCGCTCCCGCCCCATCCCTGCAAACTTCACCTGTGGAGCGAGCGGGCGCAGCTGGCTCCCGGCCTGACGTGACCGAAGCGCTTTCGTGTGTGCCGAAATAGCGGCGCAAAAGAGATTTTTTCATCTCGTTGCTTCCTACTGTCTTTACAACTTTTACGCAGGTTTTTTGTTGTGTCGTGTAGAATGGAAGATAAATGCTGGCAAGTGTAGCAGGAGTGTTTTAGTGTGTTGTTTATCCCTGCTGTCTGTACCGTGCTAGCTCGTGGTAGTTGCCTTTTTCAGTGCACAGTTCATCGCGTTCATCTAATTTGAACTGCTGAAAGTAAATTTGTGTTAAGGTGTTTAGTCCATGGAAAAGAAGACTGAGAGGGGATCTCATCAGTGCATATAAATATGTCAAAGGCAGGTGTCAAGAGGATGGTGCCACATTCTTTTCAGTGGTGCCCAGCAACAGGACGAGGAGCAATGGCCATAAACTAAAACAGAAGCAGTTCACCTCAAGATCAGGAGGAACTACTTTTCATTGAGGGTGGCAGAGCACTGGAACAGGCTGCCCAGGGGGTCGTGGATTCTCCCTCTCTGAAACATTCCAAACCCACCTGGACGCGTTGCTGTGTAACCTGTTTTAAGTGACCCTGCCTTGGCAGGGAGGTTGGACTGGATGATCTCCAGAGGTCCCTTCCAGTACTTAATAGTTCTTTGATTCTGTTAGATGCTGAACTGAGGCATCTGGGACAGAGAGAGATGTTTTTTTGGCCTGTCTGTATGCAGGTGGTGACATCTTAAACAGCCTCAGCAAGACTTTTCAGAGCTTCTCTCCTAAGGCTCTTATTCATGGTATGCATTTGTTTTTCTTGTGGTTTTGTTATCTCCAAGGGGAATGCTTCAGTAAGCACTTAACCCTGTGTTAGTAAATTGGTTTTGGTGCTGGGGTTCGTGATCCTGGAAGCTCATCTGTCATTTGTGTTTTGCTCTTGCTAATGCTAAATATGGTCTTGTCTAACTTTTTTAAACTGCCCTTCCGGACACTGTCTTGTTATAACTGTGTGTTGTGAGAGTAACAAATGCTGTAGCTGTGATTGAAAGACGAATACCTCTCTTTAATAAAACAAAGGCTTTAAAATTAAAATACTCTTTTCTTAAATATGGGTGATGTAATTTATAAAAGACCTGATATGCATAGTTGGGGGTCCACCTGGATACTGACAGCTTTCCACAAGGCACTAGCGCATGCACATGTAATAAACATTTGGAATGTATTAGCAATTCCCCAGGGATCAAATATTTCTTGGTAAGAGTGGAAGAAGAATATATGTATATATATTTTAAAATATTTTTTGCACTGAGGGATCATGAAAGAGATAGGTATTTTCATGACACAGATGTTTCTTTTGCAATAATTGGTAACCTTACCATTCCCTTGTCTACCTTGAGAAGCTTTTCCCTTAGTTCACTTATGACTAGTATCATTGGGATGAGTTGGAAAATTATTCTTTAATTAATTCAAATACATAATAGGGTGATAGGCACTGATATCCCAGGTATTTATGCCATAACAGCATATTCTGTAGAATTTTATGGCGAATAAACAAGTGAAGTTTTGAAGTGGTGTACTGGCTTAATCTTATTCTGGATAAGGTCTTCATCAGTATTTTATAAAGCAAAATTAGTGACTTACCATTCATTGTGACTTAACATTCATATCAGGTTTGTGATCCTTTTCCGTTAGCTTGATGCATGAAGCAAAATCCCCATTTGTCTCATGTACAGTCTAGTGCTGAAGTTCACCTTTCAGTTTCAGACATGTTTTGACCCTGCTGATATGTCTCTCTTACAACTATAAATACTGTTCATTTTATCACTGCACTTCAATGTTCCTGAACACAAACTGCTCAAATAATGAAATAAAAGGCTAGTACTTGCAGGTTTACATTTACATTCTACATTTTCTTCCTCCTGTTAATGTACTGTAACTCTTTTTGTTGAACATTGCAATATTTGGAATTAAATTGTACTTTTTTAAAGGAGGAGTTTAGGTGGGATAGTATTGTTCTTTGCTATAAAAGTCTTCTAAAAAGTCTTTGCTTCTGTAAGTTTGACTGGTTGACCTGTTTCTTAGCTGTTGGAATTTCTGGGCTTTGTTATCTGAAAAATCTCTTGGGCTGACCTGGTGAAAATAGGAGTCTTAGCAGCATCATGATAGTGGAGTATTCTATTCAGATGTGTGGCTTTAAAGACCCATTTTCTTTCCAAAACTGCATCTCAAAGCTCTTCTATAGAGCATCTCCCCAGGATTTTTTGAACTGGCTTGTCAACTGAGACTTAGTGCAGCATTGGTTACTAATGTGCTCTTTCTGTGATCACTTGCTTGTGAGGAGGTGCTGAGGTTTTCCAGTACTGAAAAACTACTGAAGCTATTTTCCATTAACTAGGCTTGCGGTGTAGAATCTGGAGGTGGGAAAGAATTCAAACTACTAGTTCATGGTGGGTGATCTGTCCAGATCTGTACAACCAAATATCACTTCTGACTGAACATCTCTGCAGCAGAATGTGCTGAGCAATGATGCAAATCATCCAGTCGCTACTTGCAGTAGCAGATAAAAGTGAACTGTGAATACCTCTGAGCTTGAGTAGATTCTCTAACTTGTTGTTACGGCTACTGTTACATCCATTTTTACAGCCAACAATGTATGACTTAGAAAAGTAAAAAAAGTTTTTTCCCATCCTCAAGAGAGGTTTATTAGCTCATATTACTAAAATATACTTGTTTTTTTCTGTTTTATAAATGTTCTTAAGTTGATATTGATGAAAGAGGACTGAAAACGGCATGTCAGTAGGATAGCATGGTATATCTTAAGTTTTCAGATTGCTCTTCATTGGGACTAAAGACAGCTGACACACTAAATAACTTGACTGTATAGAAAAAAAACATGAAACAGCTGTGGTTTGCCAAACTAGTTTTCATCACAGAATGAAGCCAGCTTTCTTGTCAGCCTTTGACATCTCATACGTTCTTTCTGTCTGCTGAACAGACAAGTACAGTTTGGTTGGCTAAACTGAAAACTTATTTGACAATCAGCTTTCCATTGGGGTGTGAGGCACATAATATTTTTCTTGATTATTTGGTTCAGTTTTTTCTATTTTCTGCTTGACATCCTTGCTGAATATCCTCTTGTGCATTGTTGATGTTGTTTTGACTTCAAACTTGACATGTGACTTAATTTGATGCCTCTGGCCACCCAAATACATTTATATCTGAGGGAGAAGACTATGGGGATGACAAGTCTGTCTCTTAAACCAGCAATCTTACCAAGAGCAGTTTTCAATTCCTCTTCAGTATTACGTATAATTGGAAATGATCTCTTTAAGTGGTGATGAGAGTTCCTCCAGTCATGTTGCATACAGATTAGTAGGACTTCAGGAGATGTATGTGGTGTCTTGTTCAATGGTATGTTAATGATAATTTATCTCAGTGACAAAATTACCCTGTATTAAGTTAAGCTGATATTAAAGGATAATAAGCAATTAAGATAATGTTTAGCATATGAAATTTAATCTGTTTTTGCCTTGCTGTCAGTCAAATGCCCTTATTAAATATGCAGATAATGAAAATGTTTAAATATGCCAAATAATGCAGCAAAAGTTGTTTCCCCCATGTCAAAATTAACATTCTGTAGAAGAAACTCGAGGTATGGGAAAACAGGATGAAATTTGAGTTATTCCCAAATTGCTCTGTGCAGCTCTTCTTTTTTTGATTTGCATGTGTAAAATAGATTTGATAACTTGAAGGCTAGAACTGGTATCTTAAGACAGCCTTGGGCTTTATAAGTTAACTTCAGATACCTGGTAGAGCTCTTGAGTTCTAAAACTCTTGCAGAAATGCAGAAGTTCAGCTTTTCAGATGGGGGGGAAAATCAGTGTATCTCAAAGACAATGCTTGGATTTCCTAATGAGTTGAGGACCCTGGAAACTACAGGCCTGTCAGTCTCACCTCAGTGCCTGTTAAAGTTCTGGAAAAGATTATTCTGTGTAGTATTGAAAAACACCTGTAAGACAAGGCAGTCATTGGTCACAACCAGGACAGCTTCAAGAGGGGGAAGTCCTGCTTATCCAAGGTAACCCAGCTAGTTGATCAAGGGAAGCCACTTGAGGTAATCTTTTTGTATTTCAGTAAAGCTTTCGATAATGTTTCTCACGGGATCCTTCTGGACACAATGTCCAGCACACAGCTGGATAAACACATCATGTTGTGGATGAGCAGTTGGCTCACGGGTCAAGCACAGAGGGTAATAGTGAATGGGGGAACATCAGACTGGTGACCTGTCACTAGTGGGGTTCCACAGGGCTCCATCTTGGCCCCTGTGCTCTTCAACATCTCATAAATGACTTGGATGCAGGACTGGAAGGGATACTAAGCAAATTTGCGGATGACACAAACCTGGGAGGAGCTGTTGACTCCCTTGAAGGCAGGGACGCCCTGCAGAGAGACCTCAACAAATTAGGGGACTGGGCAATCACCAACCATATGAAGTTCAACAAGGGGAAGTGCTGGATTCTGCACCTGGGATGGGGCAACTCTACGTGTTCATACAGGCTGGGAAATGAGGTGCTAGAAAGCAGTGCCTTGGGAATGAACCTGAGGTCCTGACTGATGGCAAGTTGAATATGAGTTAGCAGTGCCCTGGCAGCCAGGAGGGCCAATCATGTCCTGGGGGGCATCAGGCAAAATATCACCAGCCAGTTGAGGGAGGGGATTGTCCCACTCTGCTCTGCACTGGTGCGGCCTCACCTTGAATACTGTGTGCGGTTTTCATCACCAAAATACAAAAAAGATATTAAGCTGTTAGAGAGCGTCCAAAGGAGGGCAATGAAGATGGTCAAGGGCCTTGAGGAGTGGCTGAGCAGAATGAAGACCAGGAGCTGGACTTGATGATCCTTGTGGATCCCTTACAACTCAACATAATCTGTGATTCTGTGATCTCAAACTCACTGATGTTCTTTCTCTATTAAAAAAAATTATGTCAACTTTGTCTTTCCAATCCTGATCTCTGCTTCCTGTGAACCTCAACTCCATAAAAAAAGATGGTGAGGTGCACTCTGTGCTGTATTATTAGAGTATTTTTAAGATGGTGTGTTTTCAAAAACACAGTTACTGGGAGAATTATGTATTAGTTATTCTGATTTGGTATTTTCCTTTCTGATTCATATATTGTTTAATATGCCCTGTGCACAGAGGACTTATGTCCTTTGCAAAGTGGCTTTTCAGTATATGATGAACAGAGTATTTGGAACCTCATTAACTGCCAGATTTCAGTTGTAGTGTGTGTGTAGAAAGGATAGTTGACGACTTCCTTTAGGAAAGTAGGAATTCAAAAGTCCTATGTAATGGTGAAGGGATGAGGGAAGGCTAGGATCTTCTAGAACTGTAAAAAAGCTGGAAATATGGATGAAGCTTGAGCTTTTTGTAAATGGAACATGAAATTGTATACGTAAGGAATCTGGGAGAAGCGAATTGTTATGAATGGATGAGTGAAAGCAGGGAGATGAGAACTGACACTCAAGATTTTAAGGGAAAAATTTTTGCTGGCAATGAACATCATCCTAACACATTCGATCTTGGAACACGATACAAATGGTAATGCTTACCCTGAACTGTTGAACTTTACTTGGGGAAAAAACTCAGTACTCAACTCTGAAGAAGTTATTTTAGTTTATGGCATCTACTGCTTACCTTTCCTAAGGGAAATAAAAATTCTCAGCGAATAAGATCTTTTGGATAAAGTTGCTAATTTTATTTTTGCATAGTGGTCAAAGAACTTATTAATGAAGTGATTAAAAAAATAATATATATTAAAATGTGTGTAAAATTTCTTTCCTTAGCTAGTGGGTGTTTTTGATTTTGAGGTTGAATGATTGCAAGTACTTCATTTGGATACTGAAGGCAAAACTCCTTCATTTGTAAGACAAAGTAAAGACAAATTTGTTTTCCCTTTCCCCCCCTTAGGTTGTCTGTGTCCATAAAAGCATTAATTATGCAAGGCAGAAAAGACATAAAATTGCACAAGTAGTCCATGTATTACACAATGTTTTTCTCATTGAAGTATTTTTGAAATAATTTCTATCTAAAGATGAGAAGATACTCCAATAATTCTGGTCATGTAACTTATTTTAGACCTTAATTTAGAAGATACGTAGTTTTGTGAAAGGAGGCTTACATTCTGTCTTAGTCCAGAGGTACTGATGTATCTAGTGTCTAAAATTTAATAATCTATGAGATAGTGGTAGGTATTGCATCCTAAGAAAGCTATTGAATTTTATTTTTTAATTTTATTTTACTTTAAGAATCTTCAAAGTTCTTTTTGTGAGAATGAAAATGAGCATCTATTATCTCAAAATAGAGATTTCTTCTAGCATTAAACCCCCAATAAATTAACAGGCATGTTAACCTGTTTAACATTATAGACTAGATGTCTTGTGTTAAACAAGGGTCAAAATTTCATTGGTACAATGGACTTTGCTGTGGAAAAAAGTTTGCTAGATGTCTAAAGGTCTTCAGAAAACTGAGCAGGAGCTCTGGACAGGGTTTTATGAAGAAAACTGTTGTGGACCACAAAAATTTGGTCAGAGAAATCTGTTGCTCAGGTTGTCTTCTACTTATACTCTCATTGTGACTGGTTGACAGAAGTATCAACTTTGCTGCAGAAACATTAAGAAAATAAAAATATCTTAATCTGACTGCAAGGTGTGTGGGATGGGATTCTTTGTTAGCGTAAGGATGGATTATTATGTCTGTTAGAACAGTTTGTCATCTCCTCATCTGTGCTTAATAAATCAGATAAGAGAGGAGGAATGGGGAATTCAGATACTGTCTTCTGCAGGCTCCTGCTGCCTCCAGAGATTCCTGACTGTTCAAGTAAGGGGAAAAATAAGAAAGAAGAAGTCAAAAGCCTTTATTGAAAAGTCTGGATCTGGCACCTCAGGCTGGTGAAACATCCTTCCGTTCTGTGAGTAGGGCTCTGTTTAAGGCAGTGGTGAATATCCAGAATAATAATTAAAAAAAAAAAAGCGCAGCTGGAAAGACCTCTCCAAATGATGTGATGCCAAGGAGTGCTGTGGTTCTCTCACACAGTGACAGGTTGGCTGAGACTGGAAGACACCTCTGGCGCTTGTTTGGTCAAACCCTCTGCCTCAAGCAGTGTCACCTAGAGCCAGTTGCCAAGGCTGCGCCCAGGCAGCTTTTGAATATCTCCAAAGATAGACACTCCACAACCTCCCTGGGCAGCCTGTGCCGGTGCTCAGTCATCCTCACAGTGAAAAAGTGTTTCCTGATGTTCAGAGGGAACCTCCTGTGTTTCAGTTTGTGCCCATTGCTTCTCGTCCTGTCACTGGGCACCACTGAGCAGAGCCTGGCTCTGGCCTCTTTGCACCCTCCCTTCAGGTATTGATGCAGATTGATGGGATCCCTCTGAGCCTTCTCTAGACTGAACACTCCCAGCTCTCTGTTTTTTCTCATGAGAGAGATGCTCCAGTTCCTTCATCATCTTTGTGGCCCATTGCTGTGCTCTCTTCAGTACATCCATGGCTCACGCCGATAGCAGACTGATTCAGACTGGAGTACTTATTGATGTCAGTGTTAATGGAGGCTTTTTCTGGAATTCTAGCTTGAAGCTTCTGGGTCCAGACCACGTTTTGGGTTGGGGCCCTCTCTGAACAAAAAGGCCCAATCCTATTAAAGAACCAGCTAGATTTTTATTTTTTTTTTTTCCCAGCTCACTAGCTGAAAGAAAGGATACCAGGTAGTTTTAGAAGGAAATTTGTTATTTAACTGCTGCAACTGTGTCAAAAAAAGAACATGAAAGTTCTGGATCATTTTTCAATCTGGAGACTGTGAGGAGGAAGAAATAATTTAGTTGAGGCTGGAAAAATCAGATTCACAGGATTTCTGTGGAAACGTAAATGCAAAGTAGACCTTGTTGCATACAACATTCTCAATATTGATAGTTCTGGAAGAAATGGCAACTTTATAATTCTCAGCAAATAAAGGAAACATGGTCTAGACTGTTTTTTTCTCCTAACTGTATTTGTTCTTGAAAAGTTCTTCTAGTAACAATTCTAGGAAAGAATACTAGAAATTAAGAAATGTAGGACACCAAATCAACAAAACTGGTCACCTTTAAAAATGATATCTCACTCTTCTAAACTTGTTTGAAATTTTTTGGGAAAAATGAACACTGTTACAGTCCCTACAAGTTGAAATCAAATAGTCCCTTTTGAAATTTCTTCTACTGAGAAACATAGTTGTTCATGCAGTGGGAATATGAAGTGACCTCACATAAAATTAATTAAGGTACCTACATGTGCTTTGAAACACAGCTCTTCCCCAAACCTAAAGAAAACAAGAGAAACAAGCTCAAACCACCCAAAAAAAAAAAAGAAGAAAGGTGAATGTATCAATTTAGTCACAATAAACCTGAGAAGGAGTAATACTGATCCTAGCTGCTAGAGTACAGAGAAGCCTGTAATATAGATCCATTAGTGTAAATAAATAATCCTTGGCTGCTGCTTTGTGTACTTCTGGGTGCTTTTTGATACTCAGGTGTGGCTATTGACTTCAAAAGAAATGGCATATTGCCAGATAGTGATCTAGGTTTGGAAATTCGAGGCATATACTAAACTGTTTTTGGTACTTCCAGGTACTCTGTAGGTGGGAAGGAGTTACTTGGTAAATTCAGAGATAAGACGGGGGCTTATATTTTTACTACTATAAAATTATTCCACCAACAAAGAGTGACACATTTTAATCAGAATAGATAATGCTTGCATAATTTTAAACAGAGAAGGCATTTAAAGATCTGGTTACATCAGGGCAGGGATGCAATATGTTTCACTTGTTATAACACACAAATTTTAATGTAGTTGATTCAGGACCCTGGAATTTAACGTGTCTGAGTTTATGGACATAAAATTTACTTTCAGCTTGCAAATCCAAAGCCTCCATTGCCTTTGGATGCTTGTGTTCTGACATGAAGGTATATGATCTTGCTACCTTATTGGTTACCCAAGGCGCATCTGCCCTTCATAGGCTGAAAGGAGTACTGAAACATACATGAACAAAAAAAGCAGGAGCTCCACAGAAAGAGCTGGGTGTTTTCCATGAGAGTGGCAAGGGCTAGTAAGATAACTCTCGGTCTCATTTGAACAGGTTTGTGAAGAAAGCGAAAGTCAAATGGAAATGCTGGCTGACATGGTGGATATCAACATACAGGAAAGGGGCTTTAGTTTTAAGGTGATTGAAAGGTTGTCGTCCATTTTCCAGTTTGCCCACATTGCCAGTGCTATTTCATGCTCTTTGTTCTTTAATGTTGCATAATGGTGTTTATATCCCTTGGTTTCAGAAGTAGTGCTGTTCTTCACCAGGGTGCTGATACTGACAAAGGATCTGTTTGCACTTCACTTGATGCCTTTCTAGGCTTGTTTGTGGGCATGGTGGTAAGACATTACAGTCAGGCAAGAGAATAATACAGAACTGAAGCTTTGTGAAAATAAGATTGAAAATCACCTCATCTAGCCCATTCCTCATTTGCCCCCCTACAGTGATGTTGTCAAGTGGTGTTTCAGATGTCTTTTTGTCAGACATATTTGCACACACCTACACTGGCACTCATGGCTAGGCTTCGCAAACAAAGATTTGGGAAGGGCTCTACCCACATTTGCTACAAGTGCACTGTTGGCTAAAATGGCCAATGCGAGATAGACAAGTCTGGTTGCAAAAGGCACAGCAGAAAGACTCCTTAGGTGGTATCGGCAAGACACGATTCTTTCTGCGTTTTTTCTCCTCGAGAGTGATCCTGTGTGCCTTCTCAAAGGAAGCAGCAGCATTATAGGTAGTGTGTCTCCAGGCCTCCCGATTGGAGCCCAGAGTAGACCAGTGATGAAGATCAATATGGCCAAGGCTGAGATGTTGTTTCAGGGAGTCCTTGTATCTTCTTTTCGGGGCTCCTCTCATGCGGCAGCCAGTGGCAAGTTCACCAGAAAGCAAGATCTTAGGGAGGCGGTGGTCCTTCATCCTTGAGATGTGCCCTGCCCATCGCAGCTATGTTCTCAGCAACATGGCCTCTATGCTTGTGACTGCTGCTTGCTCTAGAACAGATGTATTGGTCACATAATCTGACCAGTGGATGTTTAGGATTGTACAGAGGCAATGTTGATGGAAGCGTTCTAAGAGTCACAGGTGGTGGCAGTAGATGACCCATAATTCGGATCCATATAAAAGAGTAGACAGCACCATGGCTCTGTAAACACTGATCTTTGTGCTTTTCTCCAGGTGTTTATTTTGACAGACTCTTTCATGGAGTTTTCTGAAAGCTCTATATGCCTTTGCTAACCTGTTGTCTATCTCCCCATCAGTCTTACCATCTGAGGAGATGAGGCTACCTAGGTAATTAAACTGCTGGACTGATTTGAGCTCTGATTCACCAGTGGTGATATGGGGATGATGGAAGACTGCAATACTTGTGCAATGTCATGTTATCTGATTTAGTAGGTGGTTTACCTGAAAATCATAGCAGTATGTTTGTCTTTAAGGAATATTCAAGGAGGCTATAATCTTACTGTTTGCTAGTCCAAGAGGGATTTTAAATCTGTGTTGGACCTCAAACGTCAGTGAGTTTAAAAAGAGCATTCAGGTTAATGAATAGATGACACACATCGTAATTATTTGAAGGATGCTATTCTAGTTTCCTTCAGAAATTGTCTTGGGATTTTTGCTTGCCAGGTTTGGTATCACCTCAGAGTTATTTCCCTGTCATTGTATGTGGCTCAATAATGATGTATATTAATTTCTTCCCAGACAGAGCATATAACATGATCGAGTAAGTTTTTCCTCACATGAAATATGAGGCTTCTAATAGGAAATAAGCCCCAAATAATCCTGTATACAGTCTTGCTGGTAAAGTTCAAGGGACAATACTTGCAGCATTGTATTTGGGCAGCAAATGGTCTGCTGGAGGGGAAATTGGAACTTGTTCCTCACCGAGCTTGGAACAAAGGGAAGGAGAACAACCTGAGTCTGAATAACCTCCTTGAGGAATTAAGAGTATAAAAGGATATCTGAGCCCTGAAGTTTCTGCTGCTCTTATCTGAACACAGTAAACTTGCTCTAAAACTGGATTTTAACTTTTTTTTTTCCTAATCTACTCTGTTGTCGACCATTATTTATTCTATCGTGGTTTCACCAGTGTTCCTGAAAATAATGTCCTATAATTAGTGACATTTTTGGTAGCTCTCTAATATTAATAATAATAATAATAATTCTGTGTTGTGGTTATCTTAGCACTTCAACTTCAGAAAGCTGAAAGTTATGTGACCACTAGATGGAGTTCAGGGAGCATATTTGGATATCAGGAATCCTACATTATGGTTGCAGTGTAAAACAGTTAAAAGGAGTAGGTGTTTTGTGTCATAGCAATAAATGTTCATTTGTTCAGTTTAGATTGACTTGGACAAATTCCTCAAGTTCTTTGGGTTCTTCTTGGTATGACTATCCTCAAGGTATACTTAAGTTTGAACTTAGATGCATGCTTTACTGACAGATCCCAGTGCTCATCTGTGGATGAAAGTATTGTTAGTCATGTAGGAATGGACTTGTGAGAAGACTGACCTTTCTGCAGCTCTCAATTATGTGAGCTAAAACTATTAGCTAAGATATTTAGCATTTTGCAATTAGCAGGGTTTTAAATTTGTGTGCATCTCTCCATCAGCAAATAGAATGTTTTAGATTGCATCGTTTATGCCTCCTCCTCACCTCTCTAAACGTATAGAAAGCATAATAGACACAAACAATCCCTCGTTTGTCAATTGAAAGAAACTTGTGGTATTAGCCAACTTCTACAGCTTGCTTGTCTAGATAGGATGGAACTACACCTTGCTCTAATTTTCATAAGCATTATTTTTTGCTTTTGATATGATCCTTGTCATTAGAGGTATCCTATATGAATGATTTACTGCCACTGGTCTAAAGCCTGGTGGTATACTCAGTATTTCTAACGTCACAGTAGTTTTTTGTTTCTCTTGGTTGCAAATCTCTTCTTAGGGCCTTGCTGAGTGTACAGATCATCAGTCAAAATTACGTGGAAATTTAACCATGCTGTTCTCAAGACTACCTCCTGGAGTAATCAAACTGGCTTTCTTTTGAAGGATGGAGTTCTCTTGGAACTTTTCTCTTTCTCTCTCTCAGTGGTTAGTGTGTGATTACCCAGTGTACTGCCACAGATTCATGGAAATGTACAGGCTGAAAGGCAAATCTCTGGAAGTCACCATGTGCAATCCCCTGCTCAAAACAGATCTGGTTAGAGCAGGTTGCTCAGAGACTGTGACAATCTAGTTTTAATATCCACAAAATGGAAATACTTTAACCCCAGTTGTCAACTGTCATGCTTAAAAAAAAATGTAGAAAAATCCTTTTATGCAAATGCAACATTCTGTGTCTGTTGTATCTTGTTCTGTGACTGTATCTTCAAGAACAGTTTGGCTCCTCTCTTTGCCTTCCCATTAGGTATTGCAAACAGCAGTAGGATGTCCTTTTAGCCTTCACCTAAGGCTGAGCTATGCAAGATCTCTTATATTTTTCTCATATGTGAACCATCATGATGGCCCTCCATTGCACTCAGTCTAATAGGCCAATATCTTTCTTGTACTGAGAAGCCTGCTCAGCATGTTCAACTTGCTATTCAACGAGGTGTCATCCTTATCTACTCATTCAGACCACATCTAGCTAATTTGGGTACAAGGATGCTATGGTAGACTCTGTCAGAAGCATTTTTTTACTAACATTATTCAGCATCCACTGCTTTCTTCTAGTCTCCTAGTCCACAGAGCCAACCATCGCATCACAGAAGACAAACAGGCTGATCAGGCAAAATTTGTCCTTGGTAAATCCATATAGTCTACTTGGAACTTATATATACTCTTATTCTTTATATGTCAGGAAATGGCTTCCAGGAGGGCTTATATCATAATTTTCCTGGAGACTGGGGTGAATCTGACCAACTTGTGGTTTTCTGTATCCTCCTCCTTGCCATTTTGGAAAGTGGATATGAGGTTTACGAAGAATAATTCATATTCAAACACATGCTCTGGCTAGTTTTGACAAATCAAGTGCCTAAGAATTTTACTCTTTAGGCAGAGTAAAATTCACTGTTGTACCCACAAAGCAGCTTTCAGGACAGAAAGACACATGAAAGAACATGAGTTCTTGAAGAGAATAACCTGAAAAAACTCTTCTATAAAATCTGCATGAAGCAATCAGTGCAGGACTGAACCAGCAACAGGAACCAGCACCCGAATTTTCTTGTCTTCTGTGACCATTCCTATTAAGTATGAACTGTTGCACATACACTTCTTTTTACTCTTGCAGGGCTATTAGATCTTCAGTTATTTCCTGCAGCATAGCTTTATCAGGCAGAAGTGAGTATGTTGCCTTTGATATACTATCATTGGATTGTTAAGGCACTCCAAAGAGTGGTGTTGGTTTTCATCTTTGGACTGAGGAGGCTTTAGGCCCACATCTCTACTGTTCTGAGCTGATATACAGGCAGCTGCCAGATGGAAGGTAGTGCTCCACTGACAAATATTCATCATGTTTTGTGAAAATCTGAATTTAGTCAGGATGTGTTAAGATCTCTGAGGAACCAGTTGTTCACTCCTGTCAAGATGGCATCAGTTTGGGCACTTTAAATGTTATCGAGAACTTTGTAGGTAAAAATGTAAGTACCTACTTCTAACGTTTCAAGAGACTAAGGATATTTTTATGGCTCTTATGGTAGGACCTAGGGGCTTGAATCCTGCCTGAAGTATGTTCTCTTGCAGATATGGGCCTTTATCTTAATGAAGTGTTTTCCTTTAGTGGTGGCTTTTCTGAAGACAGAATGTCCATGTTGTCTTGTAGTAACACGTTCAGTTAGAAGGTCTCTCAAATTTGATCTCTATTCTCTCAAATTTCAGTTTTTGTCTAGGTGCCTCTGAGTTCTCATTTTGATAGTGAGAATTCTATAGGATGAGCTGAAGATTTTAACTCAACCCAGGTCGATTCCCTAACCTTCATAAATGTTAAACAGTGTCAAATGGAAACTTGTAAACATTGTTTTGAACTGTCTGATTGCAATCACACATTTGCTTTGTACCTCTGTGATTATGCTTCTTGGAATTCGTTTGGTTGTCAAAGGGTTGCTTGACATGTTGATTTGAGATCCGTCAGTTCCCAAGTGCAAAGTGATTATTAGTCATCTACTGTAATCAGAGGAGTGGTTAGACCCTTAAAGCAATTGTGGTTTTTTTGGAAGGGAACTCGAACTTCTTCTTTATTACTTGTCCAAAAGAGTTTGTCTCAAAAATATATGATTTTGAACAACTTGGGACTAACACGACTAATTAATTTTTTTATCTTTGGGAATCTCATAGTGCAGTCAGTAGAGATTCAATATAGTATATAGCAAGGAGGAGCTTGTTGCTGCCCATATAAACAGACTGATTGGCTTAGTATATATTGCAAATATTACATCCCTAACTCAAATAGCTCTTTCTAAACCTTCTGGTGCAGACCCTTTTTCATAAACCAGGAGAAGACAGGCATTAGCGTTGTCTACTCTTTATAGCCTTACTTTCTTCCTCTCCACTTTGCCTTATGGAAAAAGACCTTTTCATAACCCAGGCTTAGCCAAAGGCAATTTGGCTTGTATGTACAGTCTGGGCTTGTTCATATGTTGATTTGTTCTGTTTTTTTGTTTTTTTGGTTTTTTTTACTATTGGATTAAGACTTTTACCTACCTTGGGCTGTGTTTTAGCTCTCTTCAGTTGGTAAAGTGCTGTCAGACCTTTGTAAGAATTTTTCCAACCTCCTGTATGCCCTGATTCCAGCCAGGGCAGAGTTAAATTTTTGCAATAGCCAGGAGGGGTCAAAACTAGGACCCAGAATTTATTCTATACCACCTCTGGTCATACGGGGGAAGGGGTCTCTTGTGTTCGGTGTAGTATGGCAGCGGTTCGTGTATCACTGGGCTCTGCATGGTGAGCAGTTGGGTGTGAATCGTTTGCCTCCTTCTTGTACCCTCTGTTTGTATCTCTGCTGTTACTGTTTGTTTTCTTACCTTATTGCTGTTTCCAGTAAATTGTTATTATCTTAACTCGTGATCTTTACCTTTGGTGCCTCCAATTCTTCCCTCCATCCCACCGCAGGGGGAGAGGGGGGAGTGCATTAACAGCACGTGGTTTGGAGTGTTTCAGTGGGAACGCTAAATTGGGGAATACCATTCCTAAACCATGACACCATTTCACTTTGAGATATGATACTGAAATGGATAATATTGCATTGTGTCACATTTCTGCCTGGATGGTCAGTGCTTGTGCAGTGGTGTTGCTCACTACGATTCCAGGAATCTCCTTAATGAAACTGGCAACTCCCACTTTGCACCGAATTAATGTCTTAATAAAAAGTCTGCTTGTTGGCAGACTTCTTTACATTGCATACTATTGAAATTTCTCCTTCTCCACGTGGTTTCTTCCCACCCCTCATGTCCCCATAATTATTTCCCTTTCAAGCTCTATTTGGAATGCTTTTTATGTCATTGTTGTTACCATTATGTTGGTCCAAGTCCGTTTCAGTGGCGTTTTCTAAAACGCTGTAAAAACATGATGCTGGATTTATTCAAGATATAGTTGGAATTAAATTTTCTCTTAACTGGTTTTGAACTAGAACACCTCCCAGGGTAACTTCCAATCTGACTTAGTCTATTATTCTTTTGCATGTTTGTCCTTCCAAATTAAATCTTTTTGTCTTCCTGTTTCCCCTAAACCTACCTAGTACTTTACAAGTGAAGTAATTTTCTAGACATTTGGAAGAACTGTTTCGTGCATAATTTGTTACCTGACCTATTTTTCACATATTCTCTTAAGGCATAAGCTACTTTCTTGTTTTGCTAGAAACATCTGCTATTATCAAGTCTTTGAAATTGAATGGAAAACTCTCTAAATAGTGCTTCCTTTTAATGATCTCAACTTTTGATATCATGTTCGTGAGCTGAACTTTGTCAGATCTCTATAATCCTACATTTCAGATGGGAATGAAATGGACTTCTGCACTAGAAACAGTTAACTTGAATGTATTTTTGGGGAATGCCTTCCATGGTAATTCCCATGACTGTTTTCCCTCACATGTTTGCAAGGATATCTTTATCCAGCTTTAGTGAATGGAGCAGAGCATTTCCCTCACTGACCTACTTCTTGTTTTCAAAGAGAGTGGGATAGGTGGAAAGACAGAAGAAGGTACAGAGACATTGCTGTGCAAGGGTTCATGGTGAGGTATGAAGTATCTCTGTCCTTCATAGTAGAATTTGTACCAAATTCTTCACCATGACTTTCTTTGTTCTCCCTTCTCAAAAAGCTGTTCATTATTAACAGAATTGCCTTAAAACACTTGGAATTTCTTACAACATGAGAAATGGTCTAACTTCTGCCTTTGTGAATATGGGACTGACAAGAACTACTTGAATAACTGTCAAATGTTGTTGGTTTGGCTTTTTTTTTTTTAATAACATGTGGACACATTGATTATATTGCATTTAGGTTAGAAATGTCATGAGAAGCATATTGAGATGTATTAACTAGGCAGAAGTTAGGGAAAAATGCTAGTAAGTCTGAAATATTTATTCTGAATATGTCATTGTAGCATGCAAATATTTCCTTGAGATAATTTAATTTGCACTGGGGCAAATCTGAAGCTGACATTGTGAATCTGTTTATTCCCTCCCTCAGTGCTTCACTTAAGTGCTTTTAATGTACCTTGTTTTAACCCCATTGAAATAATTCTGAGTTTGTAAGTTCGCTCTTTCATCCAGTTTTACAATTTAGTAGGTAAATAAGCAAATACATCTCAGTGCTTTCAGTTAAGCAAAAATATAAAACTCACCAGCAATCTCTGATGTGGTAATTGGTACCATTATGGTGTGAATTGGGACAGTTATTTTTTGCAAATTCCTTGCCTTTAAAAATAGTTTTAAAAATTTAACATTTCTTCTCTGTGTCAGTTAAAAATATTTATGTACTTGTACAAGTGCAGTATGTGGAGTAGAGTCCTGTATGGGAGTCACTATAAAACCAAGAAATGTATGTATTTTAAATTTCATTCTATATTTTTGTCTTAGAGGTGGATGTTGGTCTGAATTAGATAGTCAGCTGTGTTCTTTTTTTTCTGTTTTTTTTATGACTATTGATTATATGCAATCAAGGAGTAATAAAGTCGGTTTCTGGCAGGTGGGAATCAACTGATCACTTTGTATGTGCGGAAGAAAGGAAAAAGTAAAGACAGCCTTCAGCTCCCTTGTGGTTTGCCTAAATGGATAATAGCATGCTCTGACATATAGATTTGATTGAAGTAAGTGTATATAACATGCTGTTTTCTTTCCATAGCAGCAATGATTTAAGAATTTCCACTTCATATTTTGAGTTTTTTATTTTGAAGCTTTTTGTTTCAAACATGAAAAAGCACATATAGGTCAAGTAAAGAAGTGTTTGCCAGTACGAAATCTGTGCTAAGCATTCTGGGAGACTGCTTTCTTGCAGCAGATGAGGATTCTTTGTGGCTGGCAGCAGAAACTGCAGCAGTATCTTTGCAGTTTCCTTTCATCTTTGATTATGTTTTAAGGATCTCTGAGTATAGAAGCTCTTTGTGTGACCCTTTGGAATATCTTTTCACCTCTGTGGTGGCGTACAGCACATGCTGAAAGCCTCCTGTCTTCTACAGCTGAGGTATCCTTTGCTTTTCATCAGCCCTCTGATTTTTGTCTTCTGCGGCTGGATTTTTGGCAGTATTGGGCTTAAGCAAATAGGATTACATTTCAGTAGCTGATGGTTTCTAGTCAAGGAACATACTAAATGTCGGACATGATGAGGATTGTACAAAGAAATATTTCTGCAAAGCACAGGAAAATTACTCGAGTCGAGCGAAGGAAGAAGACATTCTGCAAATGTAATCAGGGCTGCTAGAAATGCAAAATTCAACAGCTTTGGAATGGGTTGCACTACAAGTGTGGTTCTGTTTAAAGGCATTCGTACAGTTTTTGAGAGAAACTGTGGTTATATTTGCAAACAGCAAGGGGAAAACAATGCCCTTGAATACACAGCATTCAGCTTGCCAGATGAAGATTCAGGAATACTGATTCACTCATCCCTGGTAAATACAAACTCGTTTCATTAATAATTTTGTCTGCTGATTGAAAGCTAAACAAAAAACGGGATAGCATGTTTATTTAACGTCTGCTATGCACAGACATGGATGTATCTTGTCCTGATATTGTAGGGTATTAGTGCATGTATGTGGCATGTTATATATATATATGCATGCAGCTGTAATGTCAAAGCTTAGGATTCATATTCATTATATCATTTAGAATTGTATTGATAGTTCTGAAGAATTTCCACTCTGTAATTGTTATAGAAGATTGTCTGCTGTTAGATCTTTCTAAACATACCCTTGGAATGTATTTGGCATTTTGACTGAAGAACAACTGATAATTATGTTGTTTGGAAAAACTAAGGAAGGCATTGTTGAAACAGTAACCCAGGATTTAAGGTTTATTTTTTTCGTATGGATTTGAGTATATTTTTTTTTCTCTGAAACTGTTTAACTCTTCTATATCTGTTTAACTTACTGAAGGGGATACAGGAGCATTCTAGAAGAAAAAAAATTGGTTAAAGGGAGCAATAACAGTTTTCTGTACCTGCTTTGCTCTCAAGGGCTTTTTAGGTGTTGCCTGATACAAAGAAAACAGGCTTTAAAGTGAGACTGTCGTCTTTGTACCCCCCAGGTTAATAACACGTTTGTGCGTCAGTGTATTAAACTTGGGCTTGAGGGGGTGGAATTGCAACAGCTAATGTGCACTGCTTGCTTCACAATTGGGCTAGTTAGGGATTTAAATATTAAATAATTTGGGTTTACTTGTTAATTGCTTGGTCACTGTCTAGGTAGTTGGGATAAGAGGGGTGTGGTACACTAAAATTGCTGGACAGATTTTGACAAGCTTGTGCTATCTTGCCAGCATACCCATGCTGTGTAATTGCAGCTATGGAAAGTCTTTAGAAATTTCACAAAGCTTTGTTGCCTTTATGCTGTTTAGGTCCTTTTCTTGGTGAACTGAAATATAAGTAAAAAAAGGTATGTGGTTGTATGTATGTATCTATCTATGTGGACGTTTGTGTGTAGATACATGCACACACACATGTATGTATATTTATATACATGGATACACACACAGGCTTCCAGGAAAGAATAATCTGAACTGTCTTCAAATGCTTAAAATAATTTAGAGTAATAAAATTACCTCTTCATGGTAATATTGCATTTGCTTAATGTGGTTGAATATTAAAAATAAAATGGCTTCCTCTGAGTATTTAGAAGCCCTTTTACACTGTTAGCCATTTTTAAGTTAGTCTCATACAGAAGATTGTTAGAAAACTGTTAAATTCTGGGTAATGAATACTTTAAATAACTTTTGTAATCCATTGAATTTAAGGCCTTACACCTTTAGTAGCCTTGAATTCTACATATAGTTAGATGAGTGAATGAAGAGATAGTTTGGTGGTTTTTAATGTAATATGAATTATTCTGACTTGGAGGTTGCAGTGAACTTTTTTTGTATTGGTTTTTTTGTGTTCTTGATTTCACACAGTACTGTTCCAGCAATATTTTTTTTTTTAATTTATCCCTGCAGAATTGGTGCAAATTGCCAAGATTAAGTACAAAATAATGCTTAGTCTGCCATTTACAACTGAAGTTCCACATCTGTCACTTAGGGGTTTTTTTTTCAACTCCAGAATGTCTAGATGCTTTTAAATAATGATACTATTTTTTAAATTTACCTGTATGGCTTTGTCAGCTTGGTTTAACTGGAAGTAGTGGATCAAGTTAAGTTTCTTCCTGGCATGAGTACTTGAAGTTCAGTATGGAAGACTGTGCAGAATAGAGGAGTCAGAATGATTTCCTGTTCATTTTACTGGAGCAGTGTAGTCCTTAAGAACAAAAGTCAAAATTTTACAAGAAAAAACCAGGACTTTGTTAACAGGTCACACTCTTGACAATCAGAGCTGACACTGCCTATCACTTTCTTAGATGTTGTCTGAGGCTGGGGAGCAGTTGCTACTTGGCTTACCCTGAGGAGTGGAAAGTGGGATTCTCTGAAGAATGGGAAGAGGGGGAAAGATACTGCAGTCCTGGCAACAGTGACAAGTGATTTTATGAAACTCATCTAAGTATATAACACTTCAATCTCAAATTGCATAATTTCTGTACTCTTTGCTATAAAAACTAATTTGTCCAGCTCTTTCCCTTCTGAAGGGGTGGCTTTCAGGAGGATAAATTAAGTTTCTCCTCACCGAGAAGCTGTGCAGGGAGGTGAAGGCTACAGGAATCCTCTCCTCTGAAGAGAAGCTGTATGGACAAGACCAAAAGAGAGCAGCAGTGTCACTTGACTGTGCTGTCTTTTATTTCAGTGTGTGTTGCAACAGATGCAAGTGTGGGTGTATGGCTTCACCTCTTTGTTTATCTGTGCTGTAACACATATCTGAGCTGCAATTTCCTGGCCTTGCTCTCTGGCCTATTTAACCACTTTGGATCAAGTACCTTCTGATATAAAGCTGTTGTCAAAACACCAGTGAATTACTGGGAGTCCTTTACTTTAGCAACACATGGATTCTCTTGCAAAATCAGTGTTGAAAAACTGTGAACAGGAAGTTCTCGGGAAGTAGTTCCTCTTGAAGGAAAAAATCACTGGTTCTGAGAAGAAATAAGGAGGCAGAAGCAGTAGATTTAGTGTACATTTTTCTTATTTACCCTGTAACCCAGAGGTCAGGAGGCTATATCTTAAGTCTAGTTACATCTAATTACGGTTCTATCTTAAGCAGGCCTGCTCTTTTGATTGCTTGAAGGAAAGATACAATAAAACCTGTGTGAGAATGTCTTCCCAGAAATACAGTTTGTTTCTGTCCATCCCATGTCATTCAAACTTGCAATGAAAATGCTATATTTTAGCTTTAGGAATGTTTCTAACCTGTCAATTTATACTGCTAAAACACAGGATGTCTTAGGGTCTTTGGGTCCACATGGATAAAGATCATTGTTATTTTAATAAAAGATTATAGATTTAGTTTGAGATGCTATTAAAAGTTGCATCAATATTAATGAAAATGTATTTTTCCAAATGTCCAACTTGGGCGTATTAATTTTTGGCAAATGTTCAGAAAACATTTTAATTTGCCCAATTTTGTAGTAAGTTGAAGAATACAGTTTCAGAATACTAGCTTGCGTGCTTGTCTACATTGTGTAGTTTGTTTTAATTTCTCTTTGATTTTTTTAATCCATTTTCAGCATATTACATGTTATATCTGCTGTGTTGCAATATCTTAGAGTTAGGAGGTTTTTTCATGGCCTTTATTTTTATATTCAAATTCGATTTTTTTTTTTTTGGTAATCATTGTATGACCAATGACCATCTTCGAGTAAAATGGTAATGTGTGAGTTAGAGCATAAACAGCTGTTTTGGGTGGTAGACAAAGATGGAAAATGGGCAAGGGAGAATGATGTGGTGGCAATAAAACTAGCAACATTTGCAAAGTTTGAGGTTTGCTAACAAGCCCCTTGAAGTATTCAGTAAAGGAAGAGGCTAGATGAGTGTGCTGGGATCACAGATGGAAGAACTAGAAAATTCTGAAGTGAGACAAAGTGGGCGGAAGGACATTTTTTTTTTAATATATATTTGTCTGAAAATTGCAGAAAGCAACTTGTTTTTTTCCGTGCTTGAAATGTTTTCCACTCAGTTTGCTTCTAATGGCCTATTCAGTGCTGCCAGTTCTCTTATTAAGCTTTATAACCTAGTAATTTGCTAAACCTACTGAAGGTAGTATGGTAGCTGTAGCATGTGCAAGATGGAGCCTAATATTTTTAAGTAGTCCTTTAATTTAATAAGTCTGATGTGGAAAATATCTGTTACTTAAATTGTGCTTACACAGTTTCCAAGAAGAAATGCAGGGCATTTTGAAACAGTGTGTATCCAGCTTTTAATAAGAGAGATGTAGGTATTTGCTGGAAACAGGACCGCTAACCTTATCTTTTAGTAACTGCAGTTTCTTAGTTCGTATCACCTGTTGACTTGACAGCATCGTCATCATTAGGTGTTACTGAGTTCTTCTGTGACTGCTTTTCCTATGCTGCTCATGAGTCATTTGGTTTATTAATAAACTGTGACACCTTGATGATATACCAAAGCCTGAGCATGTGGGAAGATTGACTAATGACAGCAGTGAGCTATGTCATTCTGGAAATAACTCCACAGAACACATTCACATTGCAAATATTTTGATTTCAAATGAATATTAAATTATATATGGATATTTTTCAAAAAAGACTCGATTTAACATGTGATGTGTTTAAAATAAACCTTAAAACTTTCATTTACTAAAAGCCTTATATTAAGGTCTGTTTTTGCTGTCTGAATTTGCAAATATATATCAACCTGTTTATATGCAGTTGAAAAGTTTAGTAGAAATAAAGCAGAAATATATAAAGGAGGGAGATCTAAGAAAGTAATTCTGCTGAGTAACTGGAAATTGTTTTGTCTTTATATGCTTAAACAGCTCATGCAGCAATTCTGTAATGGTGTGCAGACAATTTGATGGCTTGGTCTGTTATTTCACTTGCTTCAACTTTTAAGTGCATTACGAGTGGTTTTCATTCAGGAACAACTGGAGCATTAGACCACATTAGGCCCTTAATAAGGAAGAAACAGATATGTGTGAGTACAACATCTAGCTAGCATGGGTTTTTTCCATGGGTCACTTGAATTAGAGCACTTCTTTTATCTCCTTTCATCTTACTGCTCTGGCTGAATAAAAACCTGGTGTCTGATGTGCTGACTTGTAGTTTTGGCTAAATCTCTTGATGGTTTATGTAGACTTCTTTTGTTTTGACCTTTCATCAGATTCCTTTGGGAAGAATGCTCTGCCCTCTCAGCAGGAGAAATTGCCACACATATTCACCAAGTGCATAGTTCCTACAAATACGCTGCTTTGAAAGATGCATGAGAGAACAATCAGGCAGAAGTTGACAGGCACTCAGTGTACTGGCATGCAAAAGATAAGATTAAGCATTGTATCTTCAGGAAAAAAATCTTTAAGACTGAGGATAAAATTTTGAGGATGGTTGGTCAAGCCTACATGCCTAAACTGTTGTTCATCCATGACAATATAAGTTGGACTACCACAGAAAGATATCCAACCCAAAAGTATGACATTAGGTTACATCCAGGTAGAAAACATGCTCCCTTTCTGTGTAGCAGCAGGGAATCTTGGAGGAGCAGAATATCTTGTGTTGAAAGCAACCAAAATGTCTGGAGTTAAAAAAACCCTCAAGAACAGCACAACTCCATCAACCAAAAAAACCCTACCAAAACAAACCCCAAAACCCCAATCCCACAAAAACTCCCAAAAACTCTGTAAAGCTTTATACAGTCTTGGGGGTTGGGAAGATGACACCTGTGGTGGAGAAGCTGCATGGGTGGGGATTTTAAGGCTAGACTTAATGAGCACACAGAAAGGAGTTGACTTTTCTGCTCCTCTTTCACAATTAATACATCCATTTAGAACAGCTTTAGAACAGTCTGAATTGCTCATTTGAGTCATCTGTAGATGCAGGTATCCTATTCTGTCGTGAAACGAAATGCAATTGAAGTAAATCGTAGAATCATGTAATAGTTTGGATTGGAAGAGACCTTAAAGATCATCAAATTCCAGCCCTGCTGGCCCCGGGCAGGGAACCTTCCACTAGACTGGGTTGCTTAAAGCCCCAGCCAGCCTGGTCTTGAATACTTTAAGTGATGGAGCATCCACAATCTATCTCTCTGGGCAACTTGTTCCAGTGCCTCACCACCCTCTTGACTAAAGAATTTTTTCCTAATATCTCATCTAAACCTACCCTCCTTCAGTTTAAAACACATTCCCCCTTGTCCTGTCACTACATACCCTTGTAAAAAGTCCCTTTCCAGCTCTCCTGTAGGCCCCCTTTAGGAACTGGAAGATGCTATAAGGTCTCTCCATAGCCTTCTCTTCTCCAGCTGAACAACCCCAACTCTCTCAGCCTGTCTTCATAGAAGAGATGCTCCAGCCCTCTGATCATCTTTGTAACCCTCCTCTGGACCCACTCCTACAGGTCCATGTCTGTTTTGTGCTGAAGACCCAAAGCTGGGAGCCAACTGCTAACCCTTGCAATGCTCTTGATTCTTAAAACTCTACAGTGTGAAGTCCAAGACAGTTTTATATTTCTGTTTAGAGATAAACAAAGATGCGCTCTTATTTCAGCCTGAGGATAGAACTGAATTAACAATCTTCTCTAGGATCATACTGCTCCTGGAAAAAGTCATGTAAAATTGATGCTACACTGTGAGAAGACTCCCCCCTCAGGCTTGCTTGGCACAAAACTGCTTTCATTTGAGAAAACTTGAGACTTGGAGATTTAGTTCGTTTTTTGTCTTTGATTTGGTGTCTGTTCTGTTGAGTTAGTTTCTGATAGTTGTAAAGTCCTGTCCAGTTAGAGAAAAAAGCCATCTTTCTGGCTCACAGAAAGTCTGCTTGTGTATGTCCTCTCTATAAGAGAGGACATTTAACTATGTCAGAACCATAGTTAAATCAGAAGAGCAGTTTTAAAGTCTCCTATACTGACCAAATTCTACTGTGTGGTTTGTGGGAGTTTTGTTTGGTTTATGTTTGTTTGTTTGTTTGTTTTTCCCCTGGGACTATAAGGAAGTCAGATTTTCCCTGAAAACAAATAGGTATATACTAAGATGGTATGAAATGAATTGGTCACCGTTGAGTCAAGCAGCTGCACCTCAAGTTGATACTTCATAGATAACAGTATGCAAATGTGTGACATGGACAAGACTTAAGTTAGTCTGTATTTCATTTAGCTCTGCTGTGATTTTAAACTCATTTTAATTTGTATTTGTCACATTTGTAAGAATGTCCAAACTAAGGTACTGTATCTTATCTATCAGATATCTGTCTAGTTGACAAATAATGGTGAGATGTGCCTTGTTGATGTTAACAACTTTAGCCATGTTTTTTCCATGAGATAAAGAGCTTTTAAAAATGCATTGTACAGAATCACTGTAGACCCAATAGAAGCACTCACTGGGAGAATCCTTTATGCTGCTATTAAAAAAAGGAGATCAGTTTTTTTATTCCAGCTTCTTGAGTGGTAATGCAAACCTGTACATTGGTGTTACCTTTTTAATCAATGCAATCGACTTATGAAAAGAAAGTCAGTAAAATGGGAGTATTGTAGCTCTAATGTTTACAACATGGAAAGTTGCATAATATGTGGCACACTCATATCTCTGTGTTATGTTTTTCCTTTTTTCATCCCTGTTTCTGACTGAGAATGTTCTCCTTATTGGTGGGACTGCAGATTACACGTTTGCAGTGTTTGCCATAGGAGGAATGAGTCTTCCTGACTGAGTTTTGTGTGACTTAGTTTCTATTTCATCTGAGTGTAGTGTGGATGACAGGGCATTGCCAGTTGAATTGCATCTGCATTCCATCTGCTATCAACCTTTCTCTTGAACTTGTGAATATATTCTTCCAGGGCAAGCACGTATGTGTTGGTCACTTATGAAACTTGGCAGTATGAATATATGTATAGCTGTAACACTGAATCTTCCACTGACTTGCGAAATGTTACCCTTTAATACAGCTGCAAGGCAGGCTGCCAAGTGCGGGAGAGTAGTGCTGGAATATCTTGTAGAAATACAGATGAGAGCAAGAAATACTGGCTTTTAATGATCCTTGTCATTCTGCTCAAGTGGGTCCATATTTTCAGATGAGCTACTGCCTTAAAAATCCAACCCCAAACCCGACCAACTAACCAAAAAAACAAACAGTCTCCAAACCTCTAACAAGACAAAGCATCAAACCCCCTCCAGTTATCCATCCTTCTCATTTTTTAATTAATTTTTAAGAGATGCTATAGTAAAGAGACGTTTTAATAAATAATGTCAAATCCTTCCATTTTCACATATACAGGACATGCAAACCGACAGCAATATGATATTCCTTCCTTTCCTCCTCCTCCCAGTTGCTGTAGTTCAAGTGACAAGTCTTTCCCTAGAACGGCTAAGAGAGGCAAGTCTGGTGACTGTAATTACAACTGGTAGGTTTAGTGATCTTGCTGCAGCTTTTAAGTAGGACTTGGAGCAAAAGAAGGACCATTAAACCAAACTACTCAGATTTTAGCTTGTTCCTGCAGGGAGGCTGGGTAGTCATACTTTCTTCCATTAAAGTTCAGAGGAAATTCTCATATGCCATGTGTTCTCTTACTATCATTCACTTTTCATTATGTGGTATTTTACATTAGGTAAGCAAGTTCTTGGAATGAAAAGTGATTTGGAGGAATAAGAGAGTGTATGTGAGGAACTTGTCCATTGGGCAGCAAATTGGCTGGATAAATCACTGAGGTATTCCATAAATACTAAGAACTTCGTTACCTTTGTAAGTTTTTAATTACGTAGGCTGTTCTTTAAGAGTATACGATGCAAGAAGGGAGCCAACTATTTGGCTCTTGGAAATGCTGTGAAAAGTACTGTTTTTAAAAGTACCATGTGAAGCCTTTCAAGCCATTGTGTTTGTAAAAAGATGAAATGCATTGTTTCCATAATAATCTGAGTTATTTTGCAGATAGGTCTCTAGCTAGTAATTTCCTGCAGTTTTTGGAGGTATGTTGGAAGTGTAATTAAATAACTTTTATGTGGTGACATTCTATTTGTGCATTGCTTTCCTGTATTATCTGTTGATCCTTATTTGGGTAACTAGCTGCCTGATGCAACAAGTCAAGTATTTTTTTTTATATAGTTTTTATTTCAATTGCAATTAAGGGAGTTAAAACTACAGGTCATATAACAAGGTGATAAATTTTCAACATGTCTTAAAGTCCTGGAGGTTTTTAAGATGAGACTGGATGTGGCACTTAGTGCCATGGTCTAGTAACTATGGTGGTAGTGGATCAAGAGTTGGACTTGATGATCTCGGAGGTCCCTTCCAACCCAGTCAATTCTATGATTCTAATGATATATGTGTGTTAGTGAAATACAAATGAGAAATTACATTAGTTGTTCAGTGAGGACAAATAACTTTTATATCTTTAAACTGATGTTACAGAAATGTTAGCCTGTTGCCTTTCTTTTTATCCCTCATCATATTTAGAGAAGAATAGGAAGAATGCTGGGGAAAGAGAATCACATTTATACTGAACTAAAGTTATCCAGATGCATTTAAGAGAAGTACCTGACCAGGATAAAACAATGTTGCAGTTAGGAAGTAGAATCCTTTGTTAAATTAAGCAAAAGAAATACTATTTAAAGCTTATAATATTTTTAAGTCTTCATTAGTGTAAGGGTTTGCAAGTGCCTTAATCATAATAAGGTTGTGCATTTCTGGTTGCAGTTGAGTATAATTGCAGCCCATCTCAATGAAACAAATTCCTGTTTGGCAGCTGCATCCTCAAGTAATGGTGTAATTTAGTTTTAAGCTGTTCCATGCTTCCGTTTTCTGAAAACAAAGAGGGCTGGTGCAAAATAAAAAGTGTAACTAAATGTTCTTGAACTATTGTCTACCTTACTTTACACAGGAAGATCTGTTTTGTAAATCTGACTAAACTGCTGGTTTCCTTCTTAACTCTTAAAGAAACTTTATGTATACTGTTTTCTAGAATTTGGTGTCTATGTATGGGAGAGGCAGCTTAAAAAGTAAATGGATTGAACTTATATCACCTAGAGAAAAAGATAGAAACATAGTAAATCATTATTGGCTTGACTGAAATGTTATTATTTTCAGTGCACTCGTTAGAAATGTACTTGGATTGTGGATGGGATGGGCAAACTCTTGGTCAGACTTAATTTTACGAGTGTGGTAGTTGAAACAGCAGTATGTTATGCAAGTGTGAGAGCGGAGAGAAGGGGAAAAGAAAGGGATATCAACATCTTATGTTAGATCTGAAGACCTGAAGTTGCGTCTTCTTAAAAATACTAGCACTAGAAGAGGATATTTGTGTTTCTCCACAACTTCATTTACTTTCTGCAGATTAAGGTGACTTTCTCTTCTATTAGAGAATAGATAAAAATTCATGTTAAGTTAAATTTGAGTTATATTGAAGTGAGATAACTAACTGTTCCAAGAAGTGGAACAGAATTGAGAACTGAATGAAGGTGGTGGCTTAGTTTCCACAGCTGTCTGGTTCCTTAGTGGACAAAGTCTAAAACAGGGATATGCTTCTCCGGGGGGTTAAAGTTTCTCTCAGATGTATTTTTTCTTGGTAAATAAAGCTGCTGAGGTGTGTGTAGTTGGAGGTTGCAGCTCATTAGTATTAAAAAGAAACAAAGGGAAAACCAAAATATTCCTCTCAAAACCTGGACAAAACTTCTTGTCACAGTTCACTTTTTTTTTTTCTTTCAGGAGGAATTTAGCATACAGTCATATGCTAAAACTACTCTGTGTGTGTGTAAATTGGATTAGTCAAACCTTAAAAATTGCCAAAAATGTCAGCTAGGTTGCATACAAAATTGCTTTGCACTACAGTAAGGAATTGCACAGAAATCATCCCAATAAAATTGCTGCTTCTTATTTGGCCAGTGTGTGTATGTGTGCACTGAACAGTGCCTGTAAGTAGCAGTATAGTAGAAGAGCAGATTGGATTTCAAAAGCAGATTTGAAGCATGACTTGAGTTTATGTTGTAGCTAAGGACAGGAACTTGCACAAAGCACTGTGTACCCCTGAATCTCCAGGCCAAGAGATGCTTTTGCAAACTGTTCACAAGACAAGGGAGACACCTGGTAGTTGAAGAGTTAAGTGCTTAAGAGTTAGAAGTGTAAAGGTGTTTTTTGAATGTTATTTAGAGTTAACATCCTTGTAGAGCATATAAAATTTTTACTGTGAGGGCAATTTGATGTTAAGCTAGAACTTTTAATATGGACTTAGCACTAAGATAAAAAGATCATCCCTGCCCTTGCCCCAAAAAAGAGCAATGTTATCTGTTTGGGGCATTGATCCTGGAGAATGGACTTGGTTAGTAGCTGGTTGTTGATAGTATCCAAGTAAGCGATATTAATGTAAATAAATGCAAAAAAGAAATACTTAGGGATTTATACTTCTGAAGAGACACAGTTGTCAAAAAGTGATTAATTCTTACACTAAAAATACTTCTAAATTACTGAAGCCTTGACTTTTATGAGTGCTGTACGAGACTTGGACTGTTTTACATGGTCATTTTAGAAACATTCCCTTTTGTGTTTGACTCATACCCTTAAGGCATTAAAGTGGATCCACCTTTTTTTTTTTTTTTCTCCTCAGAGGAATACAGCATGCTTAGGGGCTGGCCTTTGTCTGTCATGCATTCCCACCATAACAGATTTAGCAAACTGCAGCTGAGAAGTTAGACTAGTCTGTACTTTCTGCTGCTTGTGCCAGGGAAAAAGCTACTGTTTTCACTGGATCGATGGCATGTCGATAACTTTGATGCCAAAAAGCATATGGTTTTGCTGCTGTTTGTATTTTCAATCAAAGAATGCAGGCGAGAACAAACAGAAATCCTAAGAAAGAGCTTACTATAGAATCTCCACAGAAGGGCAAGGATGCAGGTCCTTGTGAAGTGGAAGCAGAGAGTCCTGTGGTAGTGCTGGTAAGAATTGTTTAAATAAGCAATCTCTTTCCTTTAATAATTTGAATTCTGTTTATCAATGAAAACCTACTTAATCTGACGCTAATGAGAAGCTCCAGCATTCATACTTGTGAATAACTCATGGTTAAGATTTAGGTTTAATTCTTTCTGTGTTGTTTACCTTTTTAATTAATTTTTACTGTTCTGGTTTGCCATATCTTTGGTTCTCTTTGAGTGTGACTTTGGAACTTGGTTTTCATACGAGCTGCTTTTCAGTCTGTCTAGTATAGTTGTACACCTCTTTGAACCTAGCATGAAATCTACTTATGTTTTAAAATACTTTCTAGCACCTCTATATATCTTTCTGTTAATATATATTTGAAGTCTCTAAAATGTGTGTGTAGCAGTTTAAGTTTACTTAAATTATCAAAGAACTCTTTAAATAATTCATGAATACTTCTGTTAAAGGATCTGTTTTTCATTGCCTTTACTGCACATTATTTAGGAATTTAAAGTTTTAAAATAGCTTCAAGTGAGGGAAAAGGGAATATATTTGTATATGGGGGTAGTAATCAAATAAGAACTTTTTTTTCTTACATATTGCTACACAGTCAGTTCTGTTGGAACTTCAAGTACAGCAAGAGAACATAATAAGTGAGCTGTAATGAATCTACTGACTCTCTCCAGCTAGGACAATAAACTTTTTCAAATAACAGAGGAGGATTGTTAAACTAATAACTTATATACCAGTAGAAAGAAGTGCTTTGATAGTTCTTACTAAAATTCCAACTTAGTAATATTTTATACTTAATTACTGCTGCTGCTGGTCCCCTCTTCATTTATCTGTCTGTGGTTGAAGTTAGTGGGGCTGTGATCCTCAAATTATGCTGTCCCCCCTCTTACTTGAGCTTCACACTAAGCATTTAAGAATTGAAGTAAAACATTTTGGCCATTTATATTTAGTAATACTAGTCTGTAACTGTATGGGGATCATTACTGTATATAACAGAAAGCTTACATGTGTGCTAGTAAGGCCAACTTTCTTTTCCTTGACACTGTTTTCTTTAGTTTCATTGTATTCAGAGAGTTGTTAGTAAAACGTGGGATTTTTTTATATGGGTGTGTTCTGATTTCTGGTCCAGATCTTCATCAGTACAATGTGAGCTAATCTTGTGTGTGCTTTCCTGCCTTTGGAATGTTTAACTTTATTTAGAACTGTTTTTATTCCCCCATGAATACTCAGAGGATATTAGTGTTTCTGCAGATTCTTAGAGTACTGCAGCTAATCAGCAAGCATATGTACTTACTTGAAAAAAAAGTATGAAACAATACTGTGTTTATTATAACCATTTATGAACTACCTCCTTATAATTTTCCAAGTACTACTACATTTAATGTTCATGGAATATTATACCTTCAGTGTTTGTCCTCCCTTTTTTGCTTCTCCTTTTGTCTAGTTATTGAGGAAAGCTAGATGAAGTGGTGCAAGGACAATTTGCAACAAGTGCACTGCCAGACACAAAGCGAAAAGTAGGGTGCTACGTTTCGTTTAATGCTGGCATTTGGGTCCATTTTTCTTTCATTGAATTGTGACACTGCATTACGTTTTTACTGCCACACTTAAAATAGGTGTCTTGTCACTGGTACAGGGTGCAGTAAGATAATAAGTAAGACTGGTAACATTGCTAGTTGCTGTAACAAAATCTAAACTTCTTGTTTTCTGGATTAGAAACCTTGGAATTACGTTAGATAGCACTCCTCAAAAGCATATGGAACAGTAGGCTTCTAATTTACTCTAGTAATACTTCTCACCAGCTATTGCCTAAAATATTCTTTCAGGTGTGCATGTATTCCTTTTGTGTGGGTAATTATAATGTGATTTACCTAGTGCTCGAGTTTTTTGAGTATTCTTTCTAAAGATGAGAGAGAATCAGTGGTCAGGACTTCAAGGAAGCAACAGGTTTTTTTGTCATATTCATTTAATTATTTAAATGTAGTTCACTGAAAGGGAATACTCTGCTAGAGTATGGAGGAAACCTGGTATTTCTAACTGGAAGCATTCCATGTGTTATTGAAACAATGTTATTTGATTGAGTGCTGTGCCCGAATTAACTGTTCCTGGTTGGGTGGGTAGGTTCACAAAAGGAGTCTTCTGCTGCTTTCAGTGCCAGTATGTCAGTACGTGTGCTTTCTTGTTTTCCTGCGGTTTGAATTAGATTGTGTCATAACTTTGCTTTTGAGGCTAACAAGCAAGAAGAGCCCACGGAAAAAGCATTTAGATTTTTCAGGTGGTGCCTCAAAACCCTGCTTAGGATGAACTGCTGTTGTGCTAACTGTTGTAGAAATGACTAGATGAGTATGTGTGCTGTCCAACTGCACTTTGATAGTCAGAAGTAGTAACTGCTTATCAAAACAGATGATGTTTCTGGGAAGTTGAATCTTTTGGAGGTCATCTTTCTGCTTGGAGACATGCTGGCAGTGTAAAATGTAATAATTAAAATTAAGCTCTAGGATACAAATAATTTTTCAATTAATTTTTAAAACCTCAACCTGGGCAATTGATTTTATGTTTATTGACTTGAGATAGTAGGGAGCTGTTACCCATGTTTAGTATTAAATAATCTTATTGTTTTTCCACAGTGGCTGGCCTCAGACCAGTGTTGAGCAATACATAACACCTATTCATGTATTTTTATGCTGTTTCCTGCTAGTGCCTGTAGCTCTACTTTACTCTTTATGGGAACTTGCTAATTTGCAGGTGTATATGCTAAATATGTTTTTATAAGGTAAATGATGTTTTGTAGCAGGCGGCTAACAACATTCAGTGTGCTTAACCTGACCATCTTTTGCTTTCTGAGATGACAATTGAAAGATAACATTTCTCTCAATTTAAGCATACAAGAAAAACATGTACTGTGGGGTTTTTTTTCCTGTAATATGTAATGGAGGCAATCGTTGAACTCTTAACTTAAAATTTCTTAATTCAACGATGAATTTTGACACTGCTCATCCAAATATATAAACTGTATTCTGGCAGATTACTATAATATGGCAGATTCTGGTTACTGTGTGGGTGTCATGACTGCTTTTTTGAAATACTTCTTATTTCTGATAAGTTTCTGTGCTTATAATACTCAGGGAAGAACCAAAGTGGTATGGCAGATAATTTGCTCTTTCGTGTTCCAAAAAACATAGCATTGGCTGGCTCGAGTGCTGGACCCCATGAAGCCATATGCTCTTAACATTTTCCTAGATTACAGAAATAAAAATGCCATTGGCTGCAGATTAATAGGAAGAGTTAAGTCTTGTTTGAAAGACTGACTTTTAGTGCCTATAAACTCGATGTTGCGGTTTTGACTGGGCTGAGTTTTATCTGTGTCAGCTGGTCCATAAATCATATTCAACAATACTATAACTACCCAACATATTTTCTCTGATGTTACATGAAATAATAGGCCAGATGTTTTTTTCTTTAGTATAGAAGAGCCTGAGAGAGAATCTGCTTCCTTGCACTGTTTTATGTTTGGCTAAATGCCAGTATCAGCATGCTGTTTATTGTTTTCTGGTTTTGTATCTGGTTCAAACTGATAAAACATCCTCTTCCTTTTGAATCTGACAAACGACTAACAAAGCAATGAGTAACATTTAGGAGAAACGTGAGGAAGCAAATTCTTCATAAATTTTTACATAAGTCATATTTCTGCCGATCAGGTACCTTACTGATTAAATAGGAGAGATCTGTATTCAAGACCTAAGCTACAGTGAGCCTTAGATTCTATAAAAGCTTTTAATGAGGGAGGATTCTATTTCCTTTTTTTAAATCTTGTGTTTACAGCATACAAACAAAATGTAAGCAAAGATTTTATTCTTTTAAGATTCCTTTTCACAAAATTTATGGTTGTGATGAACCAGTTCTGTGACTACAGGATAGAGAGAGGCATTTGCAATGAATTGGCTGATTTTTGAAGCTGCAGTGTATGCATCTTTGGTTTTTGAATTAGATGTGTTAGAAAAGTGATTTGTATGTGTGTGTGCATGCCCATGAAATAATTTTAGTTACATTGGCTTTAAAAGTAATCATTTTCCTCTATTTTTGCTGGTAAAATGGGAGAATCCAGAACTAGCTTTCTTCCAGTCTTCATGTATCATCTTCCCAAGAGAACTAACAGGAGGATGAATGTAGTTCTTCAGCACCAGGGAGAAGTGGAAGAGAATGCTGATCATATGCAGCACCGTGTAAAAATCCACTACTCCTTTGAGATGACAACTTTCCCTTGCTACCAAGTTGTGGAATTGGTGCTGTGATCTAACTGCTCGCTAGTTTGGATAGTAGATGTCCTGATATGTGAACTTTCTGACTGTATTGACCACGCAAATGTTTATTCTCTCCTTTGAAAAGCTCCTCAAATTGCCACAAGTGGTCACACAGGCATCTAATCAGCATTTCAGAGCCACAATCTGGCTGAAAGCTCACTGGTTGGAAGGAACTCTCTCAAGCTAGATCACCTTCTAATCTGTCACAAAAGCTCTGGCTCAGTTGCTGGTATCAGTGTGAGAAGACTCTGGAACGTGCTGTGAGAGGGAGGGTCCTTCTAGTGTCAGCCCTGCTTTCAATTAACTTAAGCCAATTGTGAAGCCAAATCTTTTTAGCTAACTGATGAGAACTGATTGTGGACACAAATCAAATGGTCTTTCTCTGCTGCTCCTTTTTTAGGCCCAGTTTAATTTGCAGTATTCTTTTTTCTTTCTCCTAAAGGTCAGTAATGCTGCACCACTCTCAAACCAACCTGCCACCAGAGCATATTGTGTATCATTTCTCCTGACAAACCCTCGAGAAGGAGTGGTCACATGGTAAAGGCCAACTTGACCAAATGGAGTGACTTGGCCACTATATTAGTAGTCTCTAAACCTTGCTTTGACATAGGAGTGTATCGCATAAGAGCTCAAAAGCTCAGTGATTGGCAGGGTCTTCTTGCTTGCCTGATAGGTAGAGAGAGACCTGTTACTTACACTGGAAGTGTGAGAAAGGAGAGCAAAGGGTGTCTTGTTTTTCTGAATTATGTGTTAACATGTACTTGCTTTACAGAGCAGTAAAATTTGAAAGGCTCTTCCTTTATCCCTGTTATCCCTGTCTCATGCTTAAGGAAGAAAATTTATTCCTTAGTGAAGACTTGGAGAGGGTAGGTGAAGTTACTGGAATTTCTTTGGAATCAGAACTGATTATGACAATCTCTTGGAGTGGGCTGCTCGACCTGAAATTTTGTGAAGGGTTAATTTAGCAGAGTCAGTGTCTAGGAAGTGTTTCAAATAGTTGGGTAAAGAAGGTGCTGAGGAAGCTTGCCATTTCATTAGTTGGAGATTCACTGTAGCAGTCTGAACACTCAAATGTAAACTTAACAGCAATTTTTCTTGCAACTGTAATATTTTGTATAAATAGAACATTAGCGAGAATGTAACCTTTTCTTAGGTTGTGTTTACCTGCTTTTCTTATGCTTTTTTGAGCTAAATAGTCCAATCACTTCAACTCAGATGGGTGCACAAACATAAACTTAAGCCTTTTCTGGTGGACACTGGTGTTAGTTCATGGCTTTGTGATAAATCATGTTCATGAACAAGAGGAGAAGATGTAGCATCAGTTGGGGTTTAGGTGCTAAGGTCTCAAAGTGTGTCAGAGTACAATACAGAGCAAACTGAACAGCCGTTCTCCATCTCCTCTGATGAGAAAGATGTCAAACTCAACATCATAATTTTCCACCATGGCTCCTAGAAGTATTCGTCTGTGCTGATCATGTTGTTATACAGCTTATGAACTAAATCCTTCCAGTGTGATTGTAAATGGTAGTTATTTTTGTTGACAAAGCTACATTTTGTTCATAATCTTTGGTAGATTTATTTCCACACTTTGCTTTTTTTGCCTGTTCAGATGTTATGCTTTGTTATGTTCTTACATTTTTCCTAACAGTAAAACTGCTGTGTGGTAGATATGAGGGAATGTTGAGTATTTTTTGAGTAGCCTGTGAACTAAGCCTGAAAACTTGGTAACTTTCTCTGAGTAAAGCTTTCCTAATTCCTTGAAAAATTTATTTGGTTCGCTTTTGGATAAAGAAAACACCTCTAAGGTTTCTCAGGAATATTATTAATATACTAATGATTAATAGTGGTTGCTGATAAAGATATTTGTTCTGTGCAGTACAACTAGAATCTGAAAGATTATTATCTTGAGTTATACAAAACTATGTATAAAGCTTGTCTTGTCTGTTTACCTATAGCGATGGCAGAAGCTGGCCTTGCTGCTCCTGTTATGTTTAATATACCTGACATTGAAATTAGTACCAATGACTTTAAGAAAGCATCAATTGTAAACTCTCTTATAATTGCTACTTGTAAAAAATTGTAATTTTATGTCCAATACTGTGGTGCACAATTTTAGTTACAGAAAGTGCAAGCTCGATTGTAACTCCAGCTTTGCATTAGTTTTCACACTCTGAGGCGGTGCTGCCTCATTCAGAGCTCTGCCTAAACCTGCTTTGCCTGACCACTTAACAGATTGCTTGGCAGGGTGAAGGTTTTACTCTATGTGATTGTGCACAGGCAGCTGTAATGCCTTGACTGCGGTAAGGGGTTTTTATGTTGAATCAATGCCTAGTAACTGAAGAAAGCTACTTGTGCAATTAAGAGGAAGTAGACAGCCTATGGGAATTTTGGAAAAACTAAAGAGAAGGAGGAATGTCAATTAGTCTACCCCTACTGCAGGTTACTGCTGAATTAAAAGAAAGCTGGATCTCTGCTCTAAGATTGTTTTCATTCCTGCTAAACCCAGATCAGGGCTTTCAGGGCAGTATCAAACAAAGACAACCACCAACATAAGAGACTAGTAATTTCTTTTTTTTTTTTTTTTCTGTGAGAATACATACATGATTATTCTGATAAGCTCTACCTTGTCGTGTTTTATGAAGTATTGCTTCTTCCTTTTGAGGCAAACAGCATCCTTGTCTCTAATTATCAATTGGATTTATTTGTATGATATGATATGACATAAAGTCTGCATTTCAAATACTGTATGTTTTTGATGTAGACAAAATATATTTCTGCCAATCTTTAAAAGAGTAACTTCTTAAAATGAGTCAACAACTGTCATTTTTCCTCAATATACCTGAATTTATTTTGCCTTTTTCTTTTTCCCCCCAGGCAAAACCAAAGCTCATAGAACCGATAGACTATGAAAATGTCATTGTTCAGAGGAAAACACAGATTTTGAATGATCCTTTACGTGAGATGCTACTGTTCCCTTATGATGACTTTCAGGTAATTTAATCCTTCCCCTCCCTTCCCCTGCCCCCACTTCCTTATTATTATTATTTTTTGATAAAGACAAGTTTTTAGCAGGAGTAGATGTGAGATGATAACTTCCTATCTGTTGTTTCTCAGTGCTCTTTAGCTGCAAAAAACCCCACACAAACTCTTTACCATGAGTCCCGTTACACTGCTTAATTTATTCTGTTGGGTACAGAAGAAGAAATAGCACAATTCCTTCATCTGTTCAGATTATAAAGTCTGCTTCTGCAACTCAGCAATTTTATTGCCTTTTGAAGTAGATGATCAGTCACTTTTAGATGTTCTCCCCTCCCTTTCCGATGTTCAAAAAAAGCATCTGCTTTTTGTTATTCTTTAATTCTTAAACTGATGTTTTTCCTCCCCTTCTTAGTAATGAAGGGCATGAACCTGTTCAAATGCAATCTGCTAGTCTGAACTGCATACTTCCAGCCAAAACTGGGGTTTGGCAAAATATGCCCTTAATAACAGGGTTCTGACTTGACTAAACCAGACTTAACCAAGATTTGTGATTGTCTTGTTGTATTTCTTTTTAAATTACCTGTTTATCTAAATAAATAGTTTATTTAAGTATACTCTTTTTTTTTGGTAACCTTCTTGTAGATTTAGTTAGGATAACTATGAAGCATCTTAGAAACTGGAGTTAGAGTAAATAGCGAGGAAAGTCTCTTACACACATGCCCATACCTGCAGTCAAAATGTCTGTGTTTGCAAAGTATGCAGGCACCTGAACGTTCTGTAAATTAACTTTATTCAGCCAAGTAGCTGAAGCTAAGCTTGTTTATCATGGGGAAGGTTGGTGATTAGTTGTTGTATTTCTACAGAAGGGCATCTGAAGTCCCATAAATTGCATGTTGAACTTTTAATGAATTCTCTCTGGTCTGAATGCACCTATTTATAATATAGTCTGAGGGCTTCTTTTTTATTGTTTCCTACATGAATAACTCTACTTGTAGCCTTCCCACTCTGAACTAAAAAATTTGGGTTTTGGGAAGCTACAGGTATTTAGAATAGTTTGGGTTTCATGTGTTTAATTGAAAGTTTAAAGTACTGGAAGCAAGACCTTGCAGAAGAAGTTGTACTGATACTGATGTTCAAACACTGGATCACTCATGATAATGCCCTATACCAGGTGTTGGCTTTGGGACTGAAGAGCAGGAATAGGCTACACTACCCAAATCCCCTTCTATACTGTGCTTCTTCAGTATCACAGCTCAAGAGGAGTCCAGTTTACTTATGCCAAATGTACTCTTATCTGATTGACTAGTTCACTTATCAGGGTCATTTTGGTGAACAACTCTGAATTATCAGAAGAAACAAACCTATCAAGAATATCCTCAGGTATTTTGTTTGGGCAGTCTGGGGAGATGTCTGAAGTGTTCAATTGCTATTTCATGTGACCTCTTCTGCAATTCTTATCCTCAGGTCTGTATGAATGAAGCTAGTCCATGGTTCTCAATCTGATCCTTAAAAGAGAATGTCTGAATTTTGTCACAAACTGTCATCCTTTGTTTTGATTCTGTGGTCAGATTTTCATCATGGTAGTCATTAAAGCGTGTGTTACATCAGATTTCCTTCAAGTAGTCACAGTTTTGGAAAATAGCATTTTATGCTTGATTTATATGAAGACTGGTTTCTTCTACCAAACTGCATTATCAGACTTTTGTTTCTTTGGAACACTGGCTGGCACAAACTTACTCCAAATATTTTTATTGTACACACGATTCTTCAGTACTGCTTTGATCTATCTAAGTCAGAGAACAGAAAACTTTAAGTGCTTATTATTTTTTATTACAAGTTAAACCTTTTAACCCTGTGCAGTTTTTCATAAGCATATTTACAGGTTTTACAGAATCATAGAATGTTAAGGGGTTGGAAGGGACTTTAAAGATCATCTAGTCCCAACCCCTCTGCCATGGGCAGGGACACTCCCACTAGTCCAGGTTGCTCAGGGCCCCATCCAGCCTGGCTTTCAACACTGCCAGGAATGGAACCTGCCCTCTTTCAGTTTGAATCCATTCCCCCTTGTCCTGCCAAATAATCCCAATACAGGCTAAGTTTACATGTAGCAAATAAAATGTGGGTATATTCCACCCAAATTAAATTTGCCTTTACAAAGTTATCCCAGTGTTATTTTTAAGGCATTTTGGTGCTTAGCTTAGACATTCATTACTTTTGGGTTTGAGCCATATGGATTTAACACACTTTCATTTAAAGCTCTTGGCTTTTATTTAGTACAAGTTAAGTACTTCTGAAAATAGATTTTATGCCAGCTTTGCAGAAATGAAACTAAATCCAGGTCATTCTATGAGAAGGCACATCTTCCGTAGAAGAAAAGCAAAAAAAAGTCCAAGTAATGCTCTCATTTTAAAGAGCACAAAGTAAACTGGTCAAATAACCATTTTGAAATGTTCTAAGAAATTTATTTATGACTTTTTTCCTTTAAAATCTATTCTGTGTTTTTCCTTGAGTCTTTAGGCAACTATTCTAAATCAAGGCTTCAATTTAGTTTGGAAATTATAATACAGCTTCTGACACTTCCCGTAGAAGTGATAAGCTGCTTCTGACATATCATTGTTTTAAGTGCATGACCTCTCATACAGCTGCCATCTTTTCCATTGAGTCTTCTAGAACAATTTCTGTCACTGCATCTTGAGCATGAGCTTCTGTGAACACAGTAACTCTAAGTCTCACGTGACCTTGTGACAGAAAGAATATCCATCACAGTCTGCACTTATTGTGGACAGGTTCACTATCCATATTCCATCAGGTTTCGAGTAGCAAGTACTCCTTGGTTGACTTGGTGAAATGTTCCTGCTGCTGTGGCCTTTTCTGAAACCTCAGCACATACTAAATCCCTGGGATGCACTTAGTAGTATCAGTAAAAGAGTTTTAATTGTGTGCTTCGGTAGTGCGTGTGAATCCTGGCTCGTGTTAAAAGCAATCTTCCTTAGTTTTGACAGCACAGTAATTGAAAGGGTTTTTTTAATCTTCTTTGAGAGCATGAGACAAACACTTTGTAGTTCCTGATGCTGCCATAAATCAAATGATCACTCAAACCCAGAGAGCTGAAATGTTTCACTTCTATGGAACAGTTCAGCCAATGTAGTTGTGAAGAAAGTTTGTAGAGAAAACAGTCCTTCCTTCTAATTTTTCTTTTGGAATATAATGTATATGTATGTGCATGCTTGATTTTAAAATGTTGATGTGGTGTTGCTTTAGTAATTATTTTTAGGAATTTGCTCTGAATCATAATACCTCACTCCTTGCATATCCTGGCTCTCTGATGCAGTACTGCAGCTGATGGATGAGCTGAGGAGGAGGTGGCATGCATCAAGACACTTACTAGTATGAACAAAATTGACAAATGAAATTCTTCTGGTCTGTCATGGATCACGAAGAAAAAAATCTTTTTATGTGCGAAAAACTAAGAAAAAACCCTTACTGTTATATTGATAGTTATGTAGCAGGATAATAGCAGCACACATTCTAAAAGTATGTACAGCTAGTCCAATTTTACCAAATTTCACTATAGTGTTAAAATTCATTCATGAGGTCATGGATTTCCCCTGAAATGTGCCTGGAAAGATGCCACCTTAGTCTCTGTTTTTTCTTAAAATAATAATAATTTTTTAGAAAAGCTTAGTATAACTGTATGCTTATAGAAAATATATTGTACTACATGTAGTATATTATATATTACATAAACTATAAATAATTTCCTATCAAATATCAGACTATTTCAGGCTGAGAAAAGTATCTAGACATTCTGGCCTTTAGCTCTTATGGTAGTTCAATACTCTTAGTAGAAATCTTTCTGTCCATAGCTTGTGAAAACAAATACATTAAACTCAATACAGGTTAAATATATTTCTAGAATTCAGAAAACTTCATTCTTAAAAGCTGTTAGCGTATAAATGAATATTTTCCTGCCGTTTTCGGGGAGGTTTTTTTTTGTTTTTTAACGGTACAGTGCAAGATTTATTGGTCCCATGAAATATTTCTGGGTTTATGGTTTCTGCTTTTACTACCTCCCCAACTCTCTCACCTAAGGAGTTGTCACTTTTCGGTGTTCTGGACTAGATGAATAACTTGACCATGACTGTGGGATGATTTTTTTTTTCCTTTCAATCTTTACTGTAATTGAATATTCTACCTTCAAATACCCTCCCCAGTTAATAGAGTGAGGCTTTGGTAATGACAGAAATAATCACCTTATGGATCAAACTCTCAACAACAGAGATGAGTAAAGGTAATGTACTTATGTACCCTTTCTTTTTGACAATAATGTGGAGTTTTTTTCTTCCATGTTTTCATCTGATCCTTCCTGGTGCTGCAATGTGTGGAATATAGCTAACAAGTGAGGGACCACAACCCCCTTCCAGGTCCAGGCTATGTAAACTTTCTTGTTCACCTTTGATGACTTAAACTATAAGATTCCTTTCCACATGGTGCAAAACAATTTCTATTGCTGTGTAGTTATTTTCATTTGGAGTCCAGAAGATTTTGTAAAGCTTTCATCATTTGCAGTTAAAAATTTAAAGTACACTAAGGCTGACTTCAGCACTGGTCTGAGAAGCAGAATTTCCTGGTCACAGATTACCTGTTCTCTGGCAGCCTTTCTGTACTGCTCTGAACAGTGGCACAGAATAGGAATAAGTTCTGACTTGATAGGCTGAACTGTATATATACTTCAGGGATCTAGGCATTCTCTCTGAACCTGCAGTTGAACAGTGCAAGTCTCATTTTTTTTGCCAGCTGAGATCTGCAATTGAACTACCCTGTTATTTTGCTGTGGGTTTTTTTTCTTATTTTGCTAGAGTAATGTTTTTATATGTAGTAAATTCTCATTAATTGGCTATTCTGAAACATCATATTCACAGGATGTTTTCTGCTGAGCTTTTCTTTGTTAGATATAACTGAGTGTTGCCAGAATTTGTCCTCTTTCCTTTAGTTACAAGTTTCATTAATTGCTTTTGTTGCCTACCAGACAGCATTATTGCAGCGGCAGAGTCGATACATTCATTCAACAGTTCCTGAAAATGCAGAGAAGGAAGCTCAAAGCTTGTTTGTAACTGAGGTAAAATTGAAATTGCATGTGACTGTGTGTAATAATGATATTATACCTGAATTGTTTTTCTTCTACTTCATTTACTATTTTAAAAAACAAACAGGAAAATAAGCTCTGAAAAAAATTAAATATTTATTGCCTTTTACTTGTCAATGATTTCAAGGGAAAACTTCCAGGGAAACTTAGAACTGTTTTCCACTGGTGACTGGAAAAGAAGGGTTAGTGGATAGCTTTGAATTATTTTGTATCTATAATTGGCTCTTGGAGATGTTTCGCTTCCACCTTCTTTATACTTCTGGCTTTCCCAGATGAACATGGATGATTTCCATACGTGATATTGTGACCACTAGTAAATCTCAAATGAATTGCTGTGACTTGTTTTTCCTGATAGATTGTCTCACACCAGTCATTCTTAGTTTGTTCATAATAATCATGTACAGTTTGCTGGAATGGAGGTATTCATAACTGTAACATTTGCAGAGGCCAAAATTCATTATGACTGCTCAACTTGTATGCTGTATGTAGAAGAAACAATCTTGAACCTAAAGTTTCTCAAAACTGTTTGCTTATGTTGTCATTCCTTTGGTTCTATGTGGTTCCATTTCATTTAGGGTTTTGTGGAAGCCTTTAAGGAATGAAAGGTTTAAAATTTTTGTCTTTTTTGTATTATCTACTGTTTTTTTACTGATATGTTTTAAGATGATATTTTAACATCTAAAACAAGTAAATGGCTGTTGTAATTCCAGTAAAATTGAAGGAGTTCCAAATAGCTGAATCTACCTCGAAGTGATTTATTCACAGTGATACATATCCTTTATACCTAAACATTTCTAAGATAAAATTAAAGGGGATAGACAAGAAGGGAGGAATGGCATAGGTAATTGATGTAGTTAATTGAGTTTCTGCAGAACCAATTGCTTGGCTAGTATTAAGCTTGTATTTTGAAATATAAAGAAAATATTTGTGATTTCTTAGATACTGTGTTAGTGTACATGTAGGTTTATTTGTATAACATAAAATGTTGCATAGAATGGTTTCTGTCAACAGATTTTGTCAGTTTTATGTTACTTTGTTCAAAGCCAAGATAAATCAGTACTTTTATGCTATGACAATATGGGTGGAGTGAAATGGTATTTCCTGTAATCTAGATCAGAATTTAATGACATAATTGCTTTTCAACCACTGCAAGCGCAGAGTTTAAATTTAAATGTTAATTTAATTGCACTAGAAGTATAAATTTAAGGAAAAGATGTTTTTATTTTTCTGTATCTGTACATGTGAAATTGAATTTGAGTTTTCTAAAGACTGAGTTGCTTTTTCAGCTGTAGTGAAATGCTACTTTAACTTTTTGGACAACTGAAGATGGTTAATCCAGATGCTGAGTGCATTCACCATATTCTGGTTTTATAAAATACATGTCTTGTGGATGATAACATTCCATTGAAACATATAATTTGTTCCAAAAAGCTATATTGCATTAGGCTATTGGCAAAAGAAAGAAAGTGTAGAGAATTTGCAGAGGTTGACATGTAACCATAGTAGTTCATAAACAACCATATTTTAGGAGGTTTTCTTGTGTTGTGCCTAGTGAATGCCTTTAATCCTTTTCCAGTTAATACTGATATTTGGTTTTCATTAAAACAGTGCATCAAAACCTACAATTCAGACTGGCATGTTGTTAACTATAGATATGAAGATTACTCAGGGGAGTTTCGACAGCTTCCAAAGTAAGTATGTTATCTAATGGTATAATAAATTGAATTTGTGAAGGAACTTAAACTGTATTTAATATAAACTTATTTATTACAGAAGTATATTAATATGTGTAATATGTAAACTGAAATATGCTATATCAATGTTTAATAGTCAGTAGAGATGATAAAGATTTGTTGGGTGGAATTTACATTGATGAACTTGAACCATAAAGTCTTCTTCAAGCATTTTCTGGAAAGGTACTGTAGTAGTATTACCTTACTAATAGGCAAGTCAAAACAAGACACTGTTTCATTGACAATGTGATTTTAAGTATGATAACTAAAACAGACTAATGTTTAGATGAAACTAAAATGGTAATATCCTGTTTCCATAGCTTCAAAGGCAGCTTTTGGAACTCCCTTTAGGAGCTCAGGGAATAGAACCTAACCAAGATGGTTAGAGCAGGTTTTCACAGGATAATTCAAAGTAAAAGCTTAATCTACATCTGTTACAGACATTCTAAACCATCTGCTAGAGAAATCTTTTCATACTTTTTCAATATTTTCTAGGGAGAGTATAGAGATTAGAAACTTAACTTAAAATGTTTGATAATGGCTAAATACTCTGAATACCCCAACTCTGGAAGATCTGTGTCTTCCCTAACTACTCTCCTGCATCTATCAGTTAAGAAATAGTTATCTTTCCCTGTGAGAAGTTCTGATACCCTCACAGGTTTTGTACAAGTCAGTATCTGGTTTTTACTTGCCCTTAATAGAAACCACAATAGTCAATAGGAATTTAAAAAAATGCATTGTCTGGCAAGGAGCCAATGGTTGCAGGTATGAATTCTTGCTCCTGAGATATGAGGAATGCAGTGAATGAGAAAGCACTTGTTCTCTTTGGTTACACATTAGGACAGTGACAAGCAGAACGAAAGAAAGACTGTGGGCGGATGTACAAATGAGGAAAATTGATGTCTAAGAAATATACTTAACGAAAATTACATGCTTTTACTTAATTATTCTTGTGCCTTTGCCTCTTCAGTTAGGAAAAGAAGATCTTAATTTTTGCAGCTATAAAATATGTAACTAATCACAAAATTCCTAGTACTTCAGAAGGTTTTTCTTTCCTAGTAAAGGGACAAAATCAGAGAAGCTTCCTGTTCATTTATATGAAGTGGATGAAGAAGCAGATAAAGATGAGGTGAGATAATCATAATTCCTTACTTTCTTATGTTTTCATTAAAGAATGTTGCGAGTTTGATTAAGTGTTAATGTCAGTAAATGAGACAGATAAAATAGCTAATTTGTTTCCCAGTGCAGTAGTTCAAGTTAATCTCTATCTCCTTTCAAATGGCCTTGTTCTCCTGAGGTCTGTCATGTAAATAGAAGTTTGACAGATTGTGAAATTGAAGTTTTAATACTTAGTGGTGTATAATCCTTCCCCTTTCATAAAATCTGTCATGTCTTATACTGTGTCTGCGTAAGAGAGATTTACAGAAAGAAATGTTTCATGCGGTTTAATTATGAAGTTGAGTAAAATCATAGGTGCATGTGTTCCACCATGACAGCACATGCACTTAAATAGCATACAGTGTGAGTTAAAATTAGTTTGTCATAAATCTGAGTATAGGGTAAGAACTGGAGAGCTATCATGGAAACAAAATCTTAAAAACTTATCTAAAACTTTAAGTATTTTCTCTTTTAGGCTTAGGGAAACCAGAGATGTATAGCCTCAAGCAATTTTCCAGTATATTTCAAATGACAAAGACTTTTTTCAGCAACTGCCTCTGTTATTTTTGTGATTTATTTTTTTTTACCACACCCTGTTTTGAAACACAGTGCTTAAATGCCACTGTTTTCTTTTCTGACAAGTACTTGAACTCTTACCTCTCAAAAAAGAATTAAAAGAATTTTTCTTTTTTATAGTTTAACCTCTTGACAATTACTTTGCTTCTAAATTCCTGATGTTGAAAGCTGCTACACATGAAATAATTAAAACTGAAGTAGGTTGGGAAATTCATTGAGTAGATAGATTCCTGAACAGGTAGTCGTGGGATGCCATTTATCCAGCACTGCTATTAATCTGAACTGTGATATTTGGCCAAATAATTTCATGCATCTGTATCCAAAACTTTCTATATGTAGGATGGCAATAGTGATGATTTCTACTATACTGAAATTTAAAAGACTTGGCATTTTTTACTGTGATAATATTTCTGATAACAGAAGTGTTTTAGAAAACAGCGAGTTAAACATTAAAAAACTAAATTAATATATAATTGACTGCAATTGTTACTAGTAAATATACTTACGGCTAGAGTTAGTTAAACACTGAAAAACTATAACTTGACTATTAGCAAGTGGTATGTATTTTAATAGGAAGTACAAGGGGAAAGTTCTTCCTGTTTCCTTCTGTCCAGTTTCCTGTTAGAGCAGGCAAGAACAGAGTATCTCTTTCCAAAGTGCAGTCACTGGAGAACAGGTCTGCTACTCTTTGAGGAACTTGAAGTATAAACACAAGAGAAAAGCATGCTAGGAAGAAAAGGGAAGTTAATGGGACAATAGGGTGGGGGGACACCATAAATTCTTTCATCGAGGGAAGAATTAATGCAAGAGGTTTTTCTTTCAAACATTAACATCTTTCTATGCCAAAAAGCACAGATGCAAATCTTAGATTGAAAGTTGTTTGGTCTTCTTTTTGTTTCACTTTTGTTTATGTTTGAAGAAAGCTGATTTATTATGAGAATGATCGAAAACAAGAAGCTACAAGTGATTAAAACTTGGAGGAAAATCAGATAGAGATTAGTTTAATCATGCATCTTTAAAAAGGAGAGAATTACCTATCCAAAACTATTTTGGGCTATCAGGCCATCAGGTTGATGTTTGTAAACGGAATTTTTAAATCTACTATGTGATCAAGATATGGGCTTGTTTTTGTTGAAACAGTTGCTGTTGAAGTAAAGTTTGAAGCCAGGTTTGTGGGAAAGATAATTAAAAAAACTTAAGCACAGTGTGCAGCAGTTATGATAAAAGTGAGGAAATTACCTTACCAGCTGGAAACAGGAAGTATGATTTCAATGTAAGAGTCATGTGTTAACAACTGGACTCTGGGTTCCTTTGTATTAACAGATGGTCAGCTGGAAAGGTTCAGTAGCTTTTTGGCTCTGTAGGCAGGAGTTACGCCTGACGGAAAGATACGGTGTAACTGGAGAAGCCCAAATGATGATCAGTTTTATTGTTAGAAAACAGCATGCAGCTCAGCAGAGTTGGGAAACCGTGCACCTCAGAGGCTGGGAATTGGGAAAAGAGTCTTAAGGGAGCTAAATCCTAATTTTTATTTACACAGGTAACGTAGGAGTTTTTGTAATGTCAGATGATCCTATGTTTGGTTTGTGAAGTTATAGATAAACGTTGTTTGTTTTGTGCCAAATTTTGACAGTAACTCATGATCTACTCATCATCTCAACTCCTGTAAAGGTGGTTTTACATCACCCTTTCCTTTAGAGTGAATTCATGCTGGGTGAAGAATCATAGTTGGAAACCCCATGTTTTAAGTTATCTCTGTATCTTGATTCTTTTACAAGAAAAATGGTTATCTAGGTAATACAATAAGGGTGGAGACTAATGACTTGAAAAATATGAAACAAGACCACTGTATTGCTTGGACAGTGAGACTCACTGAGGCAAATGAAAATTTACTGAGTATTTCTGGTGTATGCTTTTGAGGCATTCTATCAGATGCTCTGATAGTTGGTGACCATGTCATCCTTAATGGGCTTAACTGCCATAGTGCCAAGCTGATTATCAATTTTGAAGGAACAGATTGATGCATCTTTTGCCTTCTGTTCAGTTTTTTGAAGTTCACATGTGCATATGCATATGAATATGCAAGCTAGACAAACTAAATAAGCTGTAAATAAATTACCTAGTAACTTTTTACAGAACGTTCCTTGATTTAGTTCCAAAAACTAAGTCATATTATTATGTTTGGGTAATAAATTACCAGGAGTATTTATCTTCTAGATGGTTGAAAATCTTCCTACATGTCTAATTCATTAATGGTTTTGTTTCAAAATTGGTTATGTCAACTGGAAACCATGGTAAAGTCAGCTTGGGAGTGCTCTAAAAGATTACTTGGAACTGGTGACTTAATATTTATTCTGTGGCAATTATAAATCTGGCTTCTTGATCTGATTTGATAGCAGTGTGCTGGGTTTTGGTAGTTATTGACATCCTAAGGGTTTCAATGCAGTTACTTATTTCCATCAACTGGCAGATAGGTGTGGTATGCAGGCATAGTATACAGGTATACAGGTGTGATGTGTGATGCATGCATTGGATCTACTGTTTGTGAACTTGCCATTGGTGCCAAGTTTGGTCCTGTTCTCTTTATAAAGCTCTGATTCTGATCTGTAAAAGGGCAAATCCAATTCAAGAATTCAAGACTTAGTTCTCTGTAAATTTTTAAGTAAGTAATGTCTTTGAAGTACTGCATATAAAACAAAATGATTTGAGAAATCTCGATTGAAGTTTTGGAGAGGCATGTATTTACATTGTTCTTTTTGGCAATAGAAATTGGTAAAAGTTCATGTACTTTAAGATTAGAATATATGAAAAAGGTTACAAAGTCAATGTAAGTAAATGTTTTGAGTGTTTCCTCATTCCACTATTGCAGTGGGATTTATCTTGACTAACATTTAGCTATCTATAAGCTGGATCATCCTTCTGGCCATAGAGAAAGCCTGTATAAGTGGCCAGATTACATATTAAAAGTTAGATTAGGTTGATTTCACCCCAGGTCTTTAAATGAAATAATTAGAAAGCTGCAGAATTTCAGCAGGGACTCATGGTACATTATCATTACATTATGAACGTAGTTATTCCAGCTTCTAAAGTGACTTCTGAAATTTTTTATAGATACTACTCAGACTGTGATACAAAACTTGACCTTTTTTTTCCTTCCCCCATCTTCCTTTTTCATCTCCAGGATGCAGCATCTCTTGGGTCTCAAAAGGGTGGAATAACAAAACAAGGATGGCTGCACAAAGGCAACATGAATAGTGCAATCAGTGTGACAATGAGAGTAAGTTTAAGAATGTCTTATGCATGGTAAAAAACTGAACACCAATATTAAACGTCCCTGTGCCTTTGAAAAGTGAATTTGTATGTGGGTTAGTTCTAGAAAAAATTGTGCGACATGAAAGAGGGAAGCTTTTATGTAATTTATATATCTGAAATCTTGCTATCCTGTTATTATACATAAATCAGGAAAAAAATTTAATTTTTAAAAAGTTAATTTTCTTTTAATTAATCATTTCTACTTTATTTTCTGAGGATACTGATTAGGTTATTTGTAAATAAAAGCTCTTTTTCTATTACCTACTGTGTAAATAGCACTTATGGGTATTGTAATATGAAGATGGTTAATACTGGTGTTGTAACTGCTTTTCTTTCCTACTTTCTTTTCACTAGTCATTTAAAAGAAGATTTTTCCACTTAATCCAACTTGGTGATGGATCCTATAATCTCAATTTCTACAAAGATGAAAAAATATCAAAAGAACCAAAAGGATCAATATTTCTAGATTCGTGCATGGGAGTAGTTCAGGTAATTATAATTATTCTGCCTGTTTTCCAGTTAATTCTGTATTTGATGGTAAATGCAATTTCTTTCAAAATACAGATAAATGTTTTTATATGTAGATAAGTACCTGTTATGCAGAGGAACAAATATACATGCTGCATCTTGCAAAAGCAGTGAACAAGATTTCAAGGGGCAGGAGACTGAATTTTTAAAATCCTTCTGAAAAGAACAGAAATTACTAGTTGATAACCAGATTTTAAGGCAAACGCACAAAGAACCCAAAACTTAAATCATGGCAAATTAATGACAGCACAAAACTGAAGTTCATTTCAGTTGGATTCTGTACTAACATGAGCTGTAAAATTTTTTTCATAGCTTCTTGTGTGGGATTTTTGTTGTGGGAATTGTATTAAATTCAGTCACCCTTCCAGATGCTTTCATTTGACCTTTATACTGTTACTTTTGTGTGCTTTTCTTTATTTTAAAAAGTTAAGGGCTTTGGTCAAATGTTTGTCAGTAACAAGTGCCAAAGAAAAGCTTATTTTTCTTTTTCTTGTGATTCTGTTATGTATTTATAGTACAGCCTGTAACTGTTCTGTTAAGCACAGCATACCTGGAAGAAACCCTTGGGTTTTAGTACTTTTTTTTTTAACTTGCATGGAAGTAGGTGAAGTTTAATAAAAATGTATTTCTTAAATAATATTTTTTTAGTATAAGGTTGTTTGATTTCAACAAAGAGATACAGCAGCTGTACAGAGGATTTTTCCCCCCAAATATTGTAGTGATGTTTTTGATACGTATTTAATAGGCAATTTGCATTGAAATCTTAGAACTGTAATAAATTTAACCATATTGCGAGTTCTATATACAATTTTACAAAAACTGTTTTGCCTTAGAGGTACAATTCTGGCCAACTCCACTGAAATGAGTTTGATTTGTGTTTTTAAAACAAACCAACAAACAAAAGAGGGGTTCCTAAACTCAATTGTAGTCTCGTCAGCGTATATAAATACCTGAAGGGAGGGTGCAAAGAGGACAGAGCCAGGTTCTGCTCAGTGATGCCCAGTGACAGGACTGGAGGCAGTTGGCACAAACTGAAACACAGGAGGTTCCCTCCAAACATCAGTTTTTCATTGTGAGAGTGACTGAGCATTGGCACAGGTTGCCCAGAGAGCTTGTGGAGTCTCTATTCTTGGAGATCTTCAAAAGCTTCCTAGACATGGTCCTGTGCCAACTGGCTCTAGTTGGCCATGCTTGAGGAGGGAGATTGGATGAAATGACCACTAGAGGCCCCTTCTAACCTCTAACCATTCTATGATTTTATGGTTTTGGGGTTTAAAACCTGAAAATCTCCTTTTTTCTTATTCATACTTTCGTAGAAAGTTCATACTTTCTGTTCCGTCAGTTCAATTCAAGTAACCTGAAGTTTCCTCAGACTCTTCCAGGAGCTTGCTTTTTTTTTTTAAAAAACTTATTACTGTTCCTTTGTTCTTGAGTAAAACTGTCCTTTGGATGCTTTAGAATTAATAGCTGGCTTGTGTCTCAAACACTGTACTGTATTTTACGGTACCGTCAGTGTTCGTCTTGGCATCTGGTCTTCAAAACTGCATGTAAAAATTTGAGACTAAATTAAGAATCAGCATCAGATGCAAAATCAAAACCAGTTAATACTCACTTTTAAGAAACCAAGTAGTCGTTCAGTGGCTAGAATAATGAGGTTTGAAAATAGCTATTATCTTCACTTGAATTGTTGGTGAGGAGCAAGTAAACAATATTTTGAATTATCAAATATTATACATAATGGCCCTATTCCAGACATGTAATTTTATTATTTTATATTATGTACTGATCTAATTTTATTGTTTTACTGTTACTTATTATTGGTGTTGTATTAGCAACTATAAACTCTTATGGGGGAAAAAGTGGTAGAAATTGCATTTCTGTTTAATGGAAGAGAAAAATAAAGTGGCCACGGTACTTTGGAGTAGTCTGACATGGAATTCATAGAAATGGTTTTTCTTAGGTAGGCATGCTGCCAGGCTTTTGTTCTCAGAATGAAACTACTTGTTTCAGAGCTAGTCTTTCCACTGAGGGGAGATAAGTTACTATTTCATTCCTGTAACATTTCTCATTTCTGTTTTTGAGTTCACTTAGTACATGTGCATAATTATTTTTTCAAAGCCAGTAGATGCCTGAGAGAAAAATACTGACTTCACTAACAGACACTGAAGATACAGCAGAATATGCTCCTTTGTCAATACTTGTATAGGAGAAATGCTGAATTTGTGCAATAGCAGGGTTTTGTTTGGTTGGGGTTTTTGATTTGGGTGGATTTTTTTTCCCCCAAACTTAAATGAAGAGACAGGAATTCCCAGAATACTTTTTGGGGTTTCTGGGTTTTGTTTTGTTGGGGTTATTGTTTTAATACTAAAGTATATTGAGACTTTTCTGATCAGCGATGTGGAGCACATAATATGTGCAGTGTAACTGTTCACACAGACAACCACATATAAAGTCATAGTTGCTCTAATTCAGTGTCTTGTGAAAACTGAGAAGTGTGATATGTATCACCTGTGTCAAGATTTTATTCTGTGAAAGTTAGAGGTTACTGTTCTTTGGATTTTTCATTTACTTCATCACTGATTTCTGCTGGTAAGACTGCCTATAGATCTGGAGTCCATACATACAGATCTGGAGTACATTTGTTCGTATCCTTCTTAACAGAAACTGATCTTTGGTAGAAAGCTGACTGTTTTGCCAACCAGTACTTAGTCTGTTAATTGAAAAATCTGAAGTACAGTGAAACTAAAATATAATTTGGCATTTAATTTAACTTAAACAAAAATCCCCCAACCATTAAGTCTGTCATATTGTTTATTGTAATGTTTGTCTAATGAATTATCAATTTTTAAAATTAAATTGATGATAATACAGAATTTTCATTTAAGATTCATTCCCAGAAACATGAGTCAGGCTAGGTAGCATTTGAAGGCTTGATTTAAATTGGGCAAAAAGGATGACAGTAATGGTTGAGGAATAAAGGAGGAACTGATTCCCAACTTCATGTATATTTATAAGATTAGCAATTCAGGGCTGATGTTGGTTATGATTTTATCTCTGGTATAAAATCCCAGTGTGCAAACAGTTGTCACTCAGATATTAATGGAGTTGATTGCTTTTTTAATTTATTTTCTTTAGTAGATCTTGGTTAGCTTCATTTCCAGATGATCTGGGTACATAAACAATTGATACTTGGAAATTTGATTTTTAGGGTTTTTTTAAGGTGATGGCAACCAGAATGATTAAGGGAAGCTGGAAAATGGGCTGTTATCTTTCCTACTTGCCCTTATTGCAGTGGTACAAATGACTTCAGAAGGTCAAATGTCAGAGACGAAAAAGTGTAATTATAATGCACTTGTTCAAAATGTGAAACTGTGTATTTCTGTATAAAACATCTGAAATATGTTTAACTTTCTTTGATTTGATTAGACAGTATGTAAAGATATTACACAGATCTTTTATTTTCTTATAGAATAATAAGGTCAGACGTTTTGCATTCGAGCTCAAGATGCAAGACAAGAGTAGTTATCTTCTAGCTGCTGACAGTGAACTTGAAATGGAAGAGTGGATAAATACTCTGAACAAAATCCTTCAGCTTAACTTCGAGGCTGCAATGCAAGAAAAAAGAAATGGAGAGTCTCATGAAGGTAAGCAGGGTTTCTAGCCTGAGAATGGATGGGGAGGGAAGCTGGTATGAAACCAACAATATGCATATCCAGAAGAACCTGGAAAATATTATGAAAGGTTGTTCTCTTACAAATAGCACAAGTACCTAAAGGGATCATTACAGTTTAAAGTGAGATATCACATCTTTGAAGACTGTCAGAATTTAGCGTGGTGTTTACAACAAAGCCAGATCAGAAAAGGAGAAGCTTGTAGCTCTGTGAAAGACATTTTAGTCAGTGGTCCCCATTTGACCTTAGAACTGTAAGATGCTTATAGCTAACTGAATGGTTGCTTTGTAAATCCATTAACTGTTGGAGAGTAGAGCTGGGAACCTAATGAACAGAGGGAACTTGTTTTGAAATCAAGTTACAATGCATAGTGGAAAGAGTAATGTAAATTTTGTGTATTGAGTATCCCCTTTCCCCGTGCAGATATCAAAATTAATATTAAAGCTGTGTTCTAGGTAAGATTACAAATAACTGCTACTATACTGATTTTTGTTACTAGTTACATCTTCCAAGAAGTCACTGCATCAAAATGTAATGATAGAGTTGTCCACAACCGGTTTATGTTAACAGTTGTCATTTTTGAGGGGGTAGGAGATAAAAAAAATAATTTTTGCTATGGAGTTTTGTGAGTACTTTAGGTTTTTATATTTATTTTAAAATGTGGGTTTATAATTTCAGATGATGAACAAAGCAAACTGGAAAGCTCATCAAGTAGTTTTGATAACTACTATCCTGAAATTGCCAAGGTAATATATATATATAGTAAATGTCAATTTAGGATATAAAGTACTAAACATAAGTTAGCTACATGAACTTTCAGTAAAGGTAAGACACTGGTTTCTAGTTTTCAGTCAGTTTGTGATGCTTTCAAAGCTTAAAAGCTCTTTCATTAATATGGTTATTGAGCTTCTTCATTTTCTGCTTTTATAAGCAATCTAGATACTGTCTTGAAGTTACCTATATAACTCTGGACATGTTATTTCAATCCAGCATGTTTTATTATACTTTTACTAATTAATTATATTTTATATGGGTTTATTGCATGCAGGTAAGTCCTTAAGTATTTCTGTAGAAATCTAGTTATACTGAAATTAAATTTTATTTTTATATTTAAAAAATCCAGGACAGCTTAATAGAAGTGATGAAGTGAATGTATTTTAAGATGTTTGTATTTATAATGACCTGGCAGGTTCATGGATCATTCCTGTAGTGCCATGGTTTTTGCTTTTCAATTTTGTTCTTACAGAAGTGTGGTGGAAATTAGAAAAAAATAAAATAGAAAGAAGTAGAAAATAAAAGTAACTTCCTCAGCCCATTTGCAGACTTTGTTTCAGTTAAATCAGGGACTTGCATGTTGCAATAAATTTTGTGAGTTCTGTAAAGGAGAAATTTTTGTTAAATCACCCAAGTACTGTAATTGATGACCTTTTCCATTGAAGTTGCAGAATCCAAACTTTTTCCTGTAACTTCCTTTTTCTTCTGTGTGGTGCAGCCTGGAGTCTTGAAACTTTTCTAGTTGACCATGCTCTGGAATGCTCTCTCCTTCTTTTTTGAGGATCTGTCTGACCTAGTAACTACTCCTGAAGGAAGCAAAGCTTATGAACTGAGAACAAGCAAACCAAATTCTGTTTATTAGGGTAGCTAACATCAAAAGATCCAGTCAGAATATGTTAACAAGCTTTTAGCACCCAAATTGGTTGGCTGACTTAATTCTTTCTGATACTGCTTTGTAATCAATTTAGCACATATACACAAAAAGCTATTATGTGATAATCTAGCTCCAGATACCTCTGTATTTGGAAATGAATTGGGATTGTGGTACATACAATCAAGGTTTCCTTGGAAGAGCTGTAAGCATCCAACATCACACTTACATGAGGCTCTGAAAATTTATTTCAGAAACAAATATAAAATTAGATGCTTTTTTTGGTACAGAAGATTATTCTTTCTTTATAGTCAGAGTTATTGTAATGTTTAGGTTCCATATTTCTTACAGAAGAGACTTTAATTCAGGGCTGCAGCACCTGCATATGGCTTTAGTACTACAGTTGCTGCTTCCTGTTTCCATAACCTTTGGATCGGAAACGTGTAGCTCTTTAAGCTCGGTATTTTTCTAGTGTGTTATTTTTATCACCTCTTTAAGCACTGGCTTTCTTTTTTTATTATTCCATAGTTATAACCCATTTAAGTTTTCCTTGTTTTCCCATTCTAGTTTATCTGTACTAAACACTACCTTTTAAAATAATGTACGGTAATGTATTGTCCTAGCCCTCTTTTTTTCCTGAGGAGAAGAACACAGAAAAGTCTGCCTGTATGCATTGGTATGCTGTTTGTGCCTTAACTCAATTACTTTATATAAATGCTATTTGTTTTGAGGATTTTTTTGTCCTCTATTCATTCTTGCACTGTCTTTTCAGCTGTTGTTTGGATTTAGTTCTTTTTTCCCCAGTGGAAGCCTTACAAGGCATTGGGCCTTCTCTTAGAAGAGTTTATAGTTGCTCTATTATTTTTGTTGGTTCTAGGAGGAGAATTTCACAATAGCTGACCTCATATCCTTATGAGGAGAGAGAAATTCCTTCAGGGGGTATTGTAGAGCACCTGACAATAGGGGAAAAACCAGTCTTCTCAGGAAGGGTTTAACCCTTGTGAGTACATCTCCAAGCCTTGATTTTTCTATCAACAACTGCTAGTTTATGATATAAATTAAATAAGATGGTATTTTGCACTTCAGTGCACAGATGTGCACACATATATCTGATTCTATCTGTCTTTCCTGCCTACTTCACAGTCCTTTTATCTATAATGTAAGTACCAAGAGTGAATGTAGGGGTTTTGTAGTGGGTGTTTGTTCGGGTTTTTTGTTCGGTTGTTTTTGGAGTTGTTTGGTTTTGTTTTGTTTTTTAATCTTAAAATAAAACGAATTAGCCCTCTAAAATAACTGTGTGACTGTCGTGATAAGTGTGCCCAAGTACCTCCTTAGCTATTACGAGTCCCCAAAATTCACTGAGGTGGGAAAATATTCTCTCTGTTTTACAGATGAGGAAATTAAATTAGAGTCACTTATGCTATAGAGAGGGTCAATGACTACATGCATTTTCTGTTCTTGACTTCTGAACACTGCCCCTGATCTGTCAGTCAAAAATGCATATATTCGTCTTGTCTTCAGTGCACAAAACACCAAAGCTTCTAAAACTGTTCAAGATGCTTTAGCTGAAACAGTTTCTATCTTGCTTTTATGACTAGGTCATGTTCATCCTCAGTTCTTGCCACTGATTATTGCCTTTGCAACACATGCACGCAGCTTTTTGCCGTCTTTAAACTTCTTCACGTTCCTGTGTTTCTCAGTCATACCAGACTTTGCTGTTGAACAAGCAAACTCTGGCAGTACTCTGCTGGTATCGAGTATTTGGGTCGTCTCTTTCACAGCAACTCTTGTCTTTTCTCCTGTGTGTGCTAAAGATAACAAAGTAAATTAAATGAAAACCATTAGAGCATTTTTACTCAAAATAGCACCTCAGAAGTTTTTTTCTGTAGTACATCCTTTAAACCAGATTATTTTTTTAAATTTCTGTTATCAACCTAAAAATAGGATTTTGAGCTCTTAGATTATGTTCTTTTGGTTTGGTTTGTTTTTTTTTCTTTTTCTTGAGACATAGGAGAAGTTGCTTCAAACTCCAGCAAAGCAGATGTAGGCAGTAGATCACTTCCAGCTGATGGTCAGTGATGAGAATTTTGAGTTTGTAACTTCTTTTAACCCATACAGCTTAATCCAAAGAGAGACACCTGTCTGTAATGTAATACTTTGTATCCCTGTTTAGCCAGCTGCTACTTTGGGAATGGCAGCTCTCCTGCATGGATAATTTTGGCATGTGCATATGTTCATTTGTCATGTCCTGTGACTTTAAAAATCATAGAATACTCTTTAAATAATACCTTTTTCCAAAAAAGGTAACCTGTGTATACGGTCAGTTTTCACATTCTATTTTGTAGCACTTCACTTTTGTTTTACTGTTAATAGATGGCTATCCACAAATCCCAGGCAGGATCAGTGTACAGTGAACTCCGCAAAGTAACTTTTAAGTGTGAGGGGTTTATCCTTTGGAAGTTTTGGAGGTTTTTCCAGCTACCCACAGGAAAACCACTTCTTTGGCAATAGAGCTCAAGAGAAGCAAAAAAAGAAAGCAACCAAGAAAAAGAGAAAAGAAAGGGAGCTATGATGGTGTTTCTTAATTTAGATGATCTGTTGTTTCCTGAGCAATCTTATGTTCTCAGGATAGCTCTGAGCTTTAACCTACAGTCATAATTTATTTTTTCATTTAAATAAAATGATGTTGTGAAAGTCATTGTTTAAGGAGGCAAAGTGCTATATAAGTTATGCTGGAGTATACTTCCCATGAGCTTGGAAGGTTACATGTTGCTGATGTAAGTTTTTAGATTTCTAGGCCTGGAAGAAAGCCTTTAGAGGAGAGGCTCTCACTTTTTACTTAGACATGGTGGAGCAATGTAAACTAAGGAGTTACAAAGCTCAGTAATGGAAAAACAAATGCATGAATTAAAAATGTGTAAATCTTTGAACATCACAGAAAAGGGATGACACTAAAATCCACTTTTATTTAATAGTGCAATACTAAGACTTTTTTTTCTTATTTTGAACAGAGTACCAGAGAAGCAGAAATCAAGCTGAAAAGTGAAAGCAGAGTTAAACTTTTTGCCTTGGATCCAGATGCACAGGTTAGACTTCTTAAAAGGAAGCATTGGTTTTTTATGTTGATCATTTTGAGATGAAAACCAACTTACTGTAATTTTTCTTTTCTCTTTTTAAAGAAACTAGACTTTTCTAGTATTGAACCAGAAGTGAAGCCATTTGAAGAGAAATTTGGAAAAAAAATTCTTGTGAGGTGTAACGATTTATCTTTTAATTTGCAAAGCTGCGTTGCAGAAAACGAAGAAGGACCAACAACAAATGTAAATAATTATTCTAATTACTTTCTGTTAATATGTTAATGAGTGTCTTAATGGCAGGGATTCCTTGCTGTGATTGAGAAGTTTGTATTATGGGGATTTTTTTTCTACTCTTTTAAATCAAAATGAAAGCCTAAATCCTACAAAAAGTAACTTTGCTAATATTTTTGCTGTGCAATAGAGAGAGAAATTTTTCTTTTACTGTCTTTTACATCTTGTCAGTAATATCTAGTGATGGATGTGTTTATGAAAATGTTACTCATCTTTCTTTTGTGCACATTTTTACAGTGATGTGGATACCAGCAATGACACTTGATTCTTTTTTTTTAATGTCTAGGTAGAACCTTTCTTTGTCACATTGTCACTATTTGATATTAAAAACAACAGGAAGATTTCAGCAGATTTCCATGTGGATTTGAACCACCCCTCAGTAAGGCACATGATACCCAGTGTACCTCAGCAAATGATGAATGGCAGCGGTGATAGCTTACACAGAATTCAAGACATTCATGAAACTGTGTTACAATATCCAAAGCAGGTAAGAACTAGTAACCTAAAGAATTAGTAGGATTTTGGATACAAGAAAAGAGTTTTCCTATATGACTTGGATGGCTTTCTATTATGTGTTGTAAAATGTTGCCTGCATTTTCCTTTTATATTTACTTCTCATTTCATTTCTAGGGAATATTCTCAGTCACATGTCCTCATACTGACATTTTCCTTGTGGCTAGAATAGAAAAGGTATTACAAGGAAGTGTTACACATTGTGCTGAACCATATATGAAAAGTTCAGATTCTTCAAAGGTATGTTATTTTCTTCTGTGGCATGAACAAAATACTGAGGCAAAGCAGGTTGATTTTGAATTAGTAAATATCAATCAAAACCTTAGTTGTTTCCTAGTAAATTCGGATAATTACAATTTAGTAAATAAAATTCAGTTATTACTAGTAACTATTATTACATTATAGATAAAGTCTAACATTTTATTTGAAACATTTATTTCACTTTTTCTAATTGTGACAATCTATGATTTTTATAATGTCTTTAAACTGGTTTGACAAAAGTGTATTGAACTTCAGTGTGAAAGTTTAGTTGAAACATTTTGAACAGTGAAATATTGATCATAAATTAACTGTACGTCTCTCTTAGTTAATGCATCTTATGTACTATATCATTGTTGACTTTTCCTTTGTCTCACTTTCTGGTGACCACAGTTTAATGGAACTTTATCTGCACTCTTGATGTTTTTTTCCTTCAGAACCACTGAGATCATTAAGCTTTTGGTTTTATATATAAAATGCTTTGCAGGTTTGAGACAAGTCAAAATCACTCTTAGAAATAAACCACTGAACCATCTTAAGTTTTCAGGAATCTCAGATGACAAAAGATTTTAATATTCTCTGAAATTTATCTACAAAAAGTTTTGTTAGTTGCTACTTCTTGTTTGTCACTGAATAAATAGAGGTTTGATTTTGTTGATTTACACTTAAATAGCTGGGCCAGGATATTAGAGAAAAGTGTTTTTTAAGCACTGTCAGCTACTGTTGACATTCTTCCTGTTTTCAGCTAGTGAAAGGGAAGAAGGAATGGTTAACTTTCAGTGTCTGCAGAGGAACAGTGCTCTTTCCTATGGGTTTACTGCTGGCCAAGCTACATGTAAAAGACCCTGTATTTTTCACTTGGTCTTAATATAGATCAACCTACTGATTTGCTTTTCCAGGAATGCTTGAGATTTTTTTTCAGCTATTGTTGGAAAACAGCAGCTTTGTATTTTAGGAGTCTGGTTTTGAAGTGTATGCTGACTGTTACTGAGGTTAAAACAAACCTGAACTGAGTAGCTGCTTTTGGTGGCCTTGGGCTTGAGCCACATAGGAAGGTTGAGCAAGCCCAAGTGTTCCCACATTTGATGCTGCAGGCTAGACTTGTGCTGCCCTGTGCTGCAGGAATAGCCAGTAGGAACACTCTTGGTTATATTAACTTACGCTGTACATTTCTGGTATTCAATTGCTTATCATTTTATACAACTGAACACTTAGTTTGAAATTTGTTTCAGTTCTTGTTCGTAGGGATTACAGTGTATTAACAAAACAGAACAGTACTAGTTATATAGGCCTCCATTTGTATCAGTGCAATGAGCAAGTTCCTGTTCCCTGCAGAATTACTACTCTGGACAAGGAAAAGGGAAAACAGAAGTAGCAAATTCTGTAGCCAAGGAATCGCTTGTTCTCCCCTTAAACGTTGATTTCATGATGATTACTTACCAAGGTTTTATGCTTCCAAGTGCCATTTCCCCGTTTTTACAGGAAAGGATAATGGAGAGTTGGCTCAAACACAGTAATAGAATCAGCTCTTTATAATGTCAGCAGCATAGATCAGACATAATATTCAGGCAGTTTTACTCGGTAGGTTGTTTTGTCTCTGACAAATAATTTTGCTCTGTGTAGACACATAGGAGAAGCTGATTTCTGGAAAAGAGAAACCCACTGCTCTGCCAGAAACTTCTGCTTAGATCAAGTGGTTCAGCTCAGTGTTGAACATCTCATACCAGTGCATTTCTAGCTATGATTGTTGTACATGTTGGCTGTATATAATGGAATTTTTTGTTATTTCAAAAGTTAACAAAATCAAAAATTTGAACTTTTAATGAAAACAATATTGCGATGTCACTACATAGGATTGTCCGTGTGCATAGGATTGTACATGTGATCTTCATAAAACTCCTCCCCATATTCTGTGTGTATTTGTAATACAAATATTGCAGAGTATTGTAGTATTTAGTCTGCAGGAATATATTCTGGTACATAGGATGGGTGGTGAATAGGGGAGCAAATGGGAGTTGAAATGGTTTTTTTTTCCTGGAATTTGAGTTTTGTCTTAAGAAACAGTTGATTTTTGCTCTAGCTTTCCATATAAGTTTTGTATATAATAATTTTTTTCTCAATTAAATATTTATTATCAGAGGTGTAGATACGTCTGCGTTTTCACCTGTGAAATGCTGTGAAATGAACAGGCTTAACCTGAAATGAATCATTAAGAGGCATTTTCAATTGTCTTTCACTCACATACTTAGGATTAATCTTCTAAAGAAGATTTTCTAATTCATGTCAGTGTCAACATATGTTTTTTTCTTGTGTACTAGTGGTGCAAAAAATTTAGCTTTTCAAGCATGGCATTTCTCGTGTCCCTTGCAGGTTGCACAGAAAGTTTTGAAGAATGCTAAGCAGGCATGCCAGAGATTAGGTCAATATAGAATGCCTTTTGCCTGGGCAGCTAGGTAAGGACAAATCTTGTCAATCGGGGTTTTTTTTTTGACTTTTCTCTAACATTATTTTCTGCATCTCCCTTCTTGTAAAACTTAATATGCTATTTAAATTGTTGATTGTTTTGCATTCAATTAACCAAAGCTTCTGACAAATTTACACTTCAGCTCTGTAGTAGGAAAAAAAAGTTATAAACATTCATTACATTATTATTTAAACCATTAAATATTGCCAACTGTTTTCTATTGACCATATTTTTTTAAGCTACTCAGAATGAAGTGGTTCACACTTATTTGTTAGACTGAGCTATTTATATGTTAAAACTCACCTACAAGAGTGTTAAATGTGTAATATGGAGGATGGTGCAGTATGCTCTGATTTCTAATAAAGAAATTTCCTAAAGTGAATTTCAGCACTTTCATAAACTCAGCTGAAGGCAAGACTTTTACTTTCAGGACGCTGTTTAAAGATGCCTCAGGAACTCTGGACAAAAATGCAAGATTTTCTCCTCTCTTCAGACAAGACAGTAATAAACTCTCAAATGAAGACATGCTGAAATCGTTAGCAGATTTCAGGAAGTAAGTCTGATTTTCCCACTTTGAAAAACCAAACCAAACCAAACAAACACCTGAACACCCCCCATTCCTCACCCTAAGCCCCCTCATATTTTGTTATGTTCTTGAACTGGAGCATCTAATATTTTGACATATGTATTTGTATGTCTTTAATTTCAAATATGGAAGCTGTATAAATATAATCAAGACTTTCACACAGGCTACAGATCCTTCCTTTGCAGTGTTCGGGGGCTCCAAGCAGGACCGAAGTATTATGCCACGTGTAACATGAAATCAGCATCGTAGCCTGAAGTAGCTCTATGCTAGGAGTTATAGTCACAAAATATGCTCTTCTGGTTCTCAAAGGAAAGCAAATATGAGCATAAATCATCTGTTCACTGACCTTGGACAGAGAATGCTAGCTCTCAGGAAAAGGAATTCAAGCCAGTAGCTAGTCCGTGTTCCTGGGGAGTGCATGTCTCAGGATGGCTAAATAACAGAATGTAGATTTTTCTTTTACAAAGTATTCTTAAAGACTTCATCAGTTTGTGTGCAAGAATGTATCACTGACAGGTGATCATATTCATAAAGTTGTTAATCCCCTTATTAAATAGGATGTAAAATAATAGAGCAATCTTTGCTGCTTTGCAAAGATGTTTCCGCTTCTGTTACGATAGAGTTAGCTGGAGTGGTATTGATTTGAATGATCACTAAGCACAAAAGGCTTGGGCTGTAGTTTCTTTATTTTATTCTTGCTTAACAAATCTGATAAGGAGATGAGGTTTGTAAGAGTTATTTTAATTCACTTTTAGCAAGTGTCTTAAAATTTCATTGAAGTTTATGTAGCATTGAAATGGCTGTGTACTGATACTCCTTGCCATAAATTGAAACTAATAGTAAATTAGCCTGCCATGTCATTTTACTTTGTGAATTAAGAAAATGCTTTTTGTTATTTCAACATCCTGTTTATGGAATCATGTACAGTATTTCACAGGAATTATAGTAAGAAATAGGATATAATGTCTAAGGCATAGATGTTGGAATTGAATCCAGACGCCAGCCTGAAGTTGTTTGCTTCACAGCATGGGATTGCATTTTGGGAAAATTTTGCACCCACTTGCTGTGCAATAATTTAAAAAATCATGCTGCTAACTATCTTTACTAATAAAGGGTTCTGCATAGTTTTACATTGGAAAATACTTGTGCTTCGAATCATATTTCTGAATTAGTTACATGATAACATATAAGAAATTTCAGTGTTGGCTAGTTTTGCAGGGTGAGTTTTTAGTCTAGAAAAAGGAAGAGGTAGGAACTTGCTGATTTCTCTTCCCTCCCCAGGTTTACCCTACTACCATGAGTGCTTATCACTGGCCATTGAGATTTAAAAAACTTACTTATAGATCCCCTCTTTCCTGCAAATGATAGTAAGTTATTACATGGCAAACAAAACCTATCTTTGTCAAAGTTTTTCATTTTGATTTAAAGAAAGAAGTCATTCTTTTTTGTGACTTTTTCCACACTTTTCCACATAAAACCTTTTATATTTTCCTGAGAATTTAAAGGAAAAGAAAACTGTGAATCTAAGCAAAAATTACTTGATCAGTCATCCACCCTCAAAACACCTTTCCTCTCATACTCCTATTTCAGGATATTACTTTTGCCTCTGTTTCCTATGATCTTTTTTTGCTGGTATCTGATTTGCATTTAGCCTGACTTTGAGGTGTTTGGTTTTTTTTTTTTTTTCCTTCCTATAGACCTGAAAAGATGGCCAAACTTCCTGTTATTTTAGGAAATCTGGATGTTACAATTGATAACGTGTCACCAGATTTTCCAAGTAAGTATTAACAAACACTGTTAGATGGTCAGTCAGGCTTTTTCCTCTTTGTTTTTTTATTCGATTCTTTTAATGTATTTTCAGATTATGTTAACTCATCATACATTCCCATGAAGCAGTTTGAAAACAGCACCAAGACACTAACAACATTTGAAATAGAGGAGTTTGTTCCCTGTATACCAAAATACACTCAGCCTTTCACCATCTACAACAATCATCTTTATGTTTATCCAAAGCACTTGAAATATGACAGTCAAAAGTCTTTTGCAAAGGTGAGTACAGGAAAGCTGTACCTTCTTTCTCAGGTTTGGTTAAGATTGTTTACAACTGAGATTTATTTCTGTAATTATCCTTATGATTAATTGTTTGGGTTTATGTTTTTAAATACTGCTTTAGGCTAGAAATATTGCGGTGTGCATTGAGTTCAAGGATTCTGATGAAGAGGATTCTTTGCCTTTAAAGGTTAGTCTCTCGATTTTTTAAACAGATAAAAGAAAATAGTGAACAGGTAGCTAAGTAACACAGTAGTACTGGATTTATTGATCTAGTTTGGGATGGTGGCTTCTGTCCTTTTGCATTTGGCATAAGAGTAACTTCTGGATGGCTTGCTTGTTTTTGATATAAAAGATTACTAAAGAACCCTCAGATCATTTAATTTCTTTATATCAACAAAAATTCCAGGAATAAACTTGTTGCAAACAAGGGTGGTTTATGCGTACTCCACAGTAAGTTGAAACAGCAAATCTTTAGATCAACTGAAAAACCAAACTCCATGTTTATTTATGAGCCATCAGAGTGTATAAAAGGTGTCTGGAAGTGAAAAAATAGAGAAATGTGTAGACATCTTGAGGTGAGATAACAGAGTCAGCTCTCCTGCACAGCAGGCAGACTACAGATCATGTAGTCTGATCCCTGATCAGACTGTTTCCTTTGCACAGATCCCTGTCATTATTAACAAAAGTTAATATATTTCAAATTCTGGGTGAAACATTCTAAACTGAGAGTGAAAAAAAAGAATCACAGGGTTTTCTGTTCTTTTTCCCTTTCTTCTAAGTGTATCTATGGTAGACCTGGTGGACCAGTATTTACAAGAAGTGCATTTGCTGCTGTTCTGCATCACCACCAAAATCCAGAGTTTTATGATGAGGTAAGCTACCCTTCTGAGCTAACTTTTACTGGGTTATGTACTAGGTAAGTTTCAAAAATACAGGAAAGTATTAGAGGATTGCAAAGTTCTCAGTTAAATCAGATTCCCCTTTTCACTGTAAGTAAATTTTTTGGAGTTTTGTATGTGTGATTGTTGATCTTGCTTCAAATAATACATAATCTGGAACTACAACCAGTAACACATATCAGTGGTCTAGCTGAAAACTTCTACAGAGACTTCTTTGCCTTTCAGATTAAAATAGAATTGCCCACTCAGTTACATGAAAAGCACCACTTGTTGTTCACCTTCTACCATGTCAGCTGTGATAATTCAAGCAAGGGGAGTACAAAGAAGAAAGATGTTGTTGAAACACAAGGTTTGTACACTAATGCTTTACTTTCAGTAACTACTGGGGAAATTTTTTAAAATGTTCTTATCTGTTAACCTGTGACTTCTGTGATCCATGTAATGCTTCCTACTTACATTATACCGACTGAAAGTCTACATAAAATATTTCTTCTAATTTAAATGTTTCAAATGTTGGTTTAGAATGCTCATCAAATGTATGGTGTTCTTGAAACTCAGTGAGAATTTATCTGCATTTTTAATGATTTCTAATTGTTTGAGTTCAAATTGTGTGGCCTTTACAGCAATATTTTCTTGTTTCTGAATTACATATCAAAATTATTCAGTAAGACTTTTGTAAGGCTTTATGTTAAGTTTCATCAGATATTTAAAATTACTTGCCTTTCATCTTCCATAGTTGGGTATTCTTGGCTTCCTCTGATAAAAGATGGAAGAGTGGTCACCAATGAGCAGCACATCCCAGTATCAGCAAATCTTCCATCAGGCTATCTTAGTTATCAAGAAGTGGGTGTTGGAAAGGTATGCTATATGAAATTGCTCTAATCTTGGAAAAAAACAATGTGGAGAGGAGCTTTGATTGTAGTTCCCCAGTCTGATGATAAGATTTAAGTAATTTTCTAGTAGAATTTATTTTCTTTTATAGTTGAAATGGAATGCTTTGCAAAAGTTAGATGTCTAAGAGGAAACAAACTCAAAGAGAAATGGGAGACCAAAAAAAGAAGTATTAGGGCAGATTGATTCACATTCTTGTAAAAGTCAGGAAGTTAAGTTGTTACATATTTATATTTGTTATTATTTAGCCGATGTACTTAAGAAATGCTTGTTTCATTTTCTGTAATAATTATTAACTAGAAGTTACAGTAATTTTTTAAACATATAAAACTATTTGAGTTTATGAAGGTATGCAAATAATCTGAAGTCCTTTACTAAATTTTTTTTAGCATTTCATGCTGTCTCCTTTCAGTAAGTCCTTTATTCCTGAAAAAGTCTTATTCTCACATCTTGATTTTTGTGATCTTTATGCTTCACTAGTAAAATTTATGGTTGTATTTTTCAAAGCAGAAAGCTTGCATAATTGTAAGTCATAAAAATGATACCAAGGAGAATACAAAATGTGATAGGGGATTTGACAAAGAGATTGAAATGCAGAGACAAAACTGACTAATTTTGGAGGAAGAGACCTAAAATCAACAGCAAGAGGTGCTGCTCTCCTCCTGTTCTACCACCTGTTCTTTTTTGAACTCTGCTGTAAGCTTTCCAACCATCGTCTCCTTCACATCTTTCATCTTTTCACATTGTAGGTGTATTCTTTATGCCTCTGCTGTTTGTCTCTGCTCATGCCCATGGGTTGAATGTTAGGCCCAATATGACTAATTGTAGATCTAGCAGTAAAATCTCTCCCTAACTGGTTGTCAGGGTGAACATTCCCATTCTCAGTTCTTTGGAAATGGGATGGGAAGGAAGCACTGGTTGCTACCTGTCAGTGACATATATTAAGCTTTAAACTGTGTGAGTATCTGTGGAAATTCTTGTGTTATTTTTCTCAGAGAACTAGTACATAATTCTCTCTAGTCAGAAGTTTCTTTGCAGTTGTAGGGGAAACATGAACTCTATGCTGTACAGAGAATCAATTCTGTTAGCCATCGGGGAAACTCCTGTGGGACCTTGAAAAAACATTTTAAGCTCATAAATGCTTTTGGTAATATTGCCTGCATAATTTTCCTTTTTTTATGACTTTATTCATTGCACACATTTCTTCAAACTGTTTTTTTCTTTCTAAAAAAAGTGTTGTTAATGGTACTATGAACCAATTGTTTTACTCTAATATACTGCTGCATTGTTTTACTTTCCCCCTTCATGTGTGCATGCAGCATTCTGGTCCTGAAATTAAATGGGTAGATGGAGGCAAACAACTGTTAAAAATATCCACTCATCTGGTGTCAACTGTGTATACACAGGTGAGTTATAAAACAAATTACATTAGAGAAAGTTTTAGGAATAATGTATGTTTATTGTATGTATTTACAATATTTGGGAAGATTCTTGAACTCAGTATGTTCATCTCTTACTTTTTTGTCTCTTGGACATTTCTCATGGTATCTTTCTTTTACATCAGCTGTGAAAAAACAGAAGATCTTAAATGGAAGCTATTCAAAATATGAACCTTTTGTCTACCACCCTCCATTCCAATCTGAATTTTCCAGATAAGAGGTCATAGTTTTCTGAAAGCTATTTACTGGCATGTCTGCAATGCAATGAGTCCTGTTATACCTGCTCATAAAAAACATATTATGATCATTTGGGATAATTAAGTATGCTGTACATCAGTTGGAAGCAAATATAAGTGGCATTTTGTATAATGGGTATTCAAGAAACACTGGAAACTTCATATATGGCTTAAAAAATATCAAAATATTAAATAAAAATATTTTAAAAATATCAATGTTACCTATAGACTAAATAAGTCTTCACACTTCAGTAATTTTTGAAAACTGAATCTATGGACAAAGATATGGATTTCTACATATAAATATTTTTAATGTGTTGTGTTTCAGATTATGGATAGTAATGTTTAATTATTTAATTTGTTGTTCTTTTTGTCTCTGACAGGACCAGCACTTGCATAACTTTTTTCAGTACTGTCAGAAAACAGAATCTGGAGCTCGTGCACTAGGAACTGATCTTGTAAAGTATCTTAAGGTATAAAATGGCAGTGAATAACAGATTATTTTATTTATTTATGCTTTTCCTTTAAACATCACCTAATGTGCATTTCAACAGAAAAGTACAAGTAGGTACTTCTAAAATGCTGTTAATAAAACCTGATTTTTATCCCTAATTTACCATAATGTAGAAAACATTTGCTGAATATTTATATTGGAAAATAATCTCAGTTGCTTTCTGTGCAGTATTTCTGGTAGTGTGCAAGCAGTGTGTATTTTTGAAAAAAGACTTGCAATAAATTTTATTGTTTCAGAACTTATGATTTAAGTGCCTTTTAGTCAAGAGAGTGACAGTATTACTACTTTCTTGTAGAGCCTTCATGCTATGGAAGGCCATGTGATGATAGCTTTCCTGCCAACTGTTCTCAACCAGTTGTTTAGAGTTCTCACTAGAGCAACTCAAGAGGAAGTGGCAGTCAATGTGACAAGGTAAAGAATTTTAAGTTAAGTGATGACTGGGTTATCACATAAATCTATAACTGAGTAGCATTTTTGCAGTTGCAATCATAGTTTTCTTTATAGGCTTACTTGGTTTTGACTTCTGTTTAGGGTTATTATCCATATTGTTGCTCAGTGTCATGAAGAAGGCTTAGATAGCTACCTGAGATCTTATGTCAAGGTAGGTAAAAAAAAATTGAATGTTTCCTTTTTTTATTTCCCTAAGAAAGAGTATATTTCATTTCAGTTGCATATATTTAATTTCAGTTTTCTCATATTACATCATAATTTCATATTAAATTCTGTTTTTCCTCCCTAAGTATGCTTATAAAGCTGAACCCTATGTTGCTTCTGAATATAAGACAGTACATGAAGAACTGACAAAGTCCATGACAACAATTTTAAAGCCATCTGCTGACTTTCTTACAAGCAACAAGCTACTTAAGGTAAATATTGAACTATACTTCTTACCTTATGTTCTTATCTGGTTATAACTGAAGAATAGGAACTAATTGTATTGAAATAGTTGTTGAACCCTTGTGGCAATTTCACAGAATGTTTTCTTTTCTCTGCAGTATTCATGGTTTTTCTTTGAAGTTCTGATAAAATCAATGGCTCAACATTTGATAGAAAACTCTAAAGTGAAGGTATGTCAACTTATGCAAAAAAATGTTATTCTAAAGAGAATTTTTATTGTCTCTTCTCCAACCACATATTCTAGAGAGAATTTGTATCGTCTCTTCTCCAATCACATACTTTTATTGCATGTTAGAAGAAACACGTGGTTTTGATTTCTAAATAGTAACTTCATTTGTAAGAAAGGGAGAGAAAGAGGAAAACAGCTGGAGAAGTCAGTTGAAACATTAGGTAGAAAAAACTTCAGGGCTATATTTAGCATTACTATAAAAGAATAGAAACCTCTTAAAATCCATACAGTAGAGCAGTCTGTGTAAATCATCAGTAGAAATTCTTAATTCTTACAGTACAATGAAGTTGGAAGCAATAGTTAACACTGTGGACTTTGATGTAAGCACTACCCCAAAAAATGTGGGCTTTATAGTAGTACACTTAATACTCTGTGGTGTGATCAGTAGAGTTTGAGTCCCAGTTCAACTAACCTGATTGTCATCTTCTCTGTAATGTGAAAAAGAAATCTGCAGAACTTATCTCTAGTTTGCAAGTAGTCTCACTCCTGAACATTGCTTCTTGATTTACAAGCCCCTTAAATATTTTGCTAGCTTCTTTTCTGTCTTATTAGGTAATCAATGCAACATGTGTTCAGATATTTCCTGCTTATGAGATCTGATAAAAAGATGCATTTCTATATTTGGCAAGATTATTTCTGTAGCAAGAATTTTGTAGTATTTCTGGAAAATGTTTAATTAATGTCCAACAAAGACTGAGCTACAAGAGCCTCATAGGACACTGGCATAACCACTAACAGAATTTTTAATTTTTATTTGTTATTTCATGAATGAGTACAGTTCATATTTATGAAGAGATCTTTTTCAACCCTAATATCTGTTTTTAATTATTTTTTTTAAACTAGAGCTGGAACTTTGAAGGACAATTCAAACATTGATTGTGTAATCATTGATTTATGCATGACCTTGACAATGACTTGTTCTGTCTAAGAATGTTGCATTTAATCTAGTTAAAACTATGTAAATAACAAAGTACTTAAACAGTGTGAATGTTGTTTGGATTTCAGTTTAAAAAAAAAAAAAAAGACAACTAATTGTACAGTTGCAACAGTTTTTGTCAATGTCGTCAGCCTCACACCACCTGTCCTTTAAGTCCCTTCAGACAAAAGACAGAATCTTTAGTAAAGGTTGTAAGATATAGAGAGACTGCAGTGCCAAAAAGCTAAAAAAAACCCACTTACTGACCAGTACTGGTCAGAGTGTACAAAATCATTGATGAAGATGGTGAGTGGAAAGAAGGAAATTGTGAACAAAGAGGAAATCTTTTAAGCTAATTGGCAAACTACCTAAAAGTAAGGGAAAACAGTTCTGATTGTGGAAACTTAAAAGCACAGAGAGTAAGATTCTGAAGCCTGAGATTTTGAAGTTGCAGAGGAGCAAGAGAAAGAAAGAAGCATGGATGACAATTTCTTCAATGGAAAACAGAGAAGGTATTATTACCAAGATAGTTGCAGAACAGCAAAAACTGTTTTTCTTTTTCAAGGCAGAAAAGACGGTCTAATAATGCATTTACTATATGTGAACCAGCTGGTGTCTGCTTTGGAAAAGAAGATGGATAAAATTGAAGGATTGCCTCTGTTGTCAAGTTTGTTGGGGTATAGAAAAATATTAATGCATTGTACTTAGAAGTTTTTATCATTGAAGACTGCCTTGCTTGAACTTCAATAACAGATGTTAGGGCATGTTGTCAAAATTTATTTTAAGCAAATGCTCTTTTTTCTGCTTTGGTGTAGAAAGTTCAGGAAAATATTGAATTTAAAGAAAATATTTTGTTAAAGCACAAATTGGAAAATTTGAAAGTTTTTTTCTCTCTCCTTATCAGGTTATCTATATCTTATCAAAAGTAAATTTTCTGATGTATTTTAGTTTATAAATGATATTAAATATTGTGTCTCAATTTGTTTCTAGCTGTTGCGAAACCAGAGATTTTCTGCTTCCTTTCATCATGCAGTTGAAACAGTTGTTAATATGCTAATGCCACACATCACTCAGAAGTACAGAGACAATCCAGAGGCTTCAAAAAATGCAAACCATAGTCTTGCTGCCTTTATAAAAGTAGGTACAAGAGACTTGGACTCTGTGGTTATTCTTTCAATAATACTACTTCTTCATGGATTTTAAAGAATCTTAAAACCAACTCATATAAAGCTGAATATGCATAATGCCTTTTAAATATAATTTTATGTCCAAGTTAAAATACATTTGCAACTGCTGTAATCAAAAATACATATATTCTGAAACTTGATATTTTAAAAAATTAATTTATATTTTATTCAAAATATGTTTTTATTTTTCTTCCTTTTTCTTTAAAAATTTTGTCTGGGTTACCTTCCAATTCTATGAAAGTTTTGAGTAGTGCTTTATTTGCATGAATTTTATGTAGACAGACTTCCAGTATCTTTCATTTTTCAGCCACTAAGACCTAGGAGGGATAAAAAATGGATGGGAAATAAAATGGTTGATAAAACTGCTAGTGGCATATAATTTTCATTTCTATCAAGATAGAGTTCTTCTCAAACTGCTTTTTATTTCTGATTTGTTTAAGTTCTACACTCTAAGGGAAAATTTGGTATTCATATATGTACACATAGTTTGCTTGTTCTGTTGGCTTTTGTATTCAAATTGAAGTATCAATAATGTGTTTGGAAAATAAACTTATTAAATCAATTGTATCTTGGTTTTACTTGTTTTCCTCAGAGGTGTTTCACTTTTATGGATAGAGGCTTTGTTTTCAAGCAAATCAATAACTACATCAGCTGCTTTGCCCCGGGAGATCCGAAGGTACTCATTGCTTTTACACAAACTATTTTTAAGAATTGTCTCCTCTGCATGGATAGAGTCCTGCATTAAGTCTTCAGATTTTTTTCCCATTTACATTAGAAGCCCCTGATCTGTGCCTAGGGCATTTTTTATCCATCAAACCACTTTTTCATGTTTTGTTTCCCATTTTCAAGTGCATTTTACCACCCTAGAGCACGTGTATTGCAAAAGCTATTGGGGCCTGAGGATGCAACAGTAAGCAGAAGTTTTAAGCATGAGTGTGAGAAGTCTAAAGTTGGAAGAGTTGTTATTTCATAAGTGCTTTCACCACTACATTTACTGGAATGGCAAAAGCATGTATCAGATACCCAAAGAATTTCTGCTGTGGGTCCCAACTTTTCTTATGTTAAAACATAATCTGCTTGTAAACTTTGGACAATGGGAACAGTAAATGGAATTATATCCAGTTTTTACGTATGAATTACGATCAATTTATTTTATGCTGACATGTGGAACTTTGACAGGTCTATATCTATCAGTGCAAGACTGAGATAAATCACTTTTTTGTGTTAGAAAGCTGTTTTTAATGTGTTGTTCAAATTGCTGCAGCAGTTGTTTAATTTATACTTTAAAATTATTTTTGCAGACTCTTTTTGAATTCAAATTTGAATTTCTTCGTGTAGTCTGCAACCATGAGCACTACATACCTTTGAATCTACCAATGCCATTTGGAAAAGGCAGAGTTCAGAGATACCAAGGTAAGTTCTTCCAAAGTAGCATATAGTATTTTTCTTAAATGTTATCTTTGTATTATTAGATGTGGACACTGCATAACTTCAGGTCTGTGAGACATTGGAAAGCTTGAAATTGTTAAATAGAAGTCTAAAGTTGTAATCCTTTCATTTAAAGGAAGTGTTTAGGTAGCAGAGTAATCTCTCTAAGGTATCTATTCTTTGAGGACATGATAAACTACATCCTTGACTCCTCTTGCCTTTCCTGCTATGCTTACTAAGTTTGCTTTTTTGTTTTTCATGAGTTAGCTTTTAATTCATTAGTTGTGGAAGCCTGCAACGTTCCTGTAAGTAGGTGTGTAGTGTGAGACTTGGTGTACTTTTTGCTTTTTTTATATAGCATTCAGGTTAAAAGGGACTTCAGTAGGTCTGTAGCCCATCCTCCTGCTCTGATCATGTTAGGTGTTCCTTTGCTAGATGGAACAAGCTCATTTCCCTCGATTTCTCCTGACAGTACATGTGCTCCAGCTTTTTAAGTACCTTGGTGGTCCTTCACTGAACTCACTTAAGAATCTTGTTGTACTAGGAGGCCTAAATACTGCACACAGTATTACAGATATGTCTAACCAATGCCAAGTAAAGAGGAACAAACACTTCCTTGATATGCTGGCTATGACCCTGTTGATACAGCCCAGTGTGCTGTTAACCTTTCTTGTTGCCAGGATGCCATGCTAAATCCTGTTGAAGCTACTGTCCACCTGGACCCCTAGATATTTTTCAGCAGAGCTGCTCCCAAGCTCGTTATTCCACAGCTGGTACCATTGCTGGAAGTCGGTCCATCCCAGGTGCAGAATTTTGCTTTTGTCCTCGTTGAATTTAATTGCCATTTCTGTAGAACAATTTCTATAGAATCTAGATGCTTCTGTAATGCAGCTCTGCCCTTTGAGCATATAGGCCACCAACCTTTGAGCCCAATGATCCATGTAGTCATTTTTCAGTTTTTCACAATTTATAATGACCCAGTTTGGATACAACAGCCATGTGGACATCTGCTGTTCTCCCCAGCAGACAGGTTTACTGGTCTTAAAACATGATTTACCTTTGGTAAATTTATTTTGGCCATTCCCAGTCACATTCTTCTCCTTCACTTGATGCAAAATGATTTGCAAGAAGACTTCCTCTGTGACTTTTCTAAGGACCAAAGAGAGGCGTGTAGTCCCTGTTCATCCCCTGTTATTGAAGGTGTATGTAATGTCTACCTTCAGTCCTCACAGGTTTACAATTATGGGAGACCCCCTGATTACCATGGCTTAACAAAGGTGATAATGAGTTATATCAATTAACTAACTCTCTCAAGTATCTCATCTGGTCGTGTGGATTTGCATGACTGGAGGTCTCAGGAGATCCCTGACCTGATCCTCATTCACTGCTGATAATTGTCTTTCTTGAAGCTAGTCTCTAGACTGTTAAGGCCTGGGAATCAACAGAGCCTTACCCAAGTCCACTGTCTCTAAATTACAGTCTGACATGTTTTCCTTTTTCATTAGTGCTAATGTAGTGGTAAAAGCTCTTTTTGTTGTTATTGGTGTCCATTGCCAGTTTGAGCTGTAGCTGAGCTTTGGCTTTCTTGATGCATCCCTGATCTCCTTGATGCATGCAAAACATGTCACATGTTAGCTACTGCATTTGTGGCTGTGAAGACATTAATTTCTTCCAGGCATTGAACTGTAGCAGAAATCACTAAACAGAGGTGAGGAAGGTGCTTTTACAAGTAATAAGAATACCTGCCTAACATATTTTTGTAGACTAGGTTATTTTTTTATTAAATATTTATTCAGTAGACTCTGCTATGTTAGTAAGGCTAAGTAAATAATTAACATTGCAGTAGAATAAGATAGAGCACGATTTGGGACTATGATCTGGACAGCTGCTTAGAACTTTTTTCTGTCTTTGGCTTTTTCAGCCTTCATGTGTCTTGGATAATAATACTGCATAAGTATTTTCCTAGAAAAGAGACTACGAATTGGCTTAGGTATCCTAAGAAAATAACAAAAGTAGAGAAGATAGTGTTTCTGATTACACAATAAAGAACAGTGTAAAATGCTGCTCCCTGAGTAGGAACTAGGAGTTTGGCCTGTAAAGAAGACCTTTGTCTGAAGCTTTTCTGGCTCTGTTTTGCTGTGTCAAGCAGAAGGTATTTCAGGTGATATGGTTGGCTCTTAAGTGAGTTACAAGAAGACCTGTGGAAGTTACAAGAAGGCCTGTGCTGTCTTAGCTATATTTCTTTCTGACCTAATGGATTCCCTTACCGAGAGAGATCTTTGAAAAATAAAAGTGCTTTGAGATTAGCATCTGTTTTTTGATGACTGTACTGAACCATGACAGTGAATATGAGAAAATTTTGGACACCTCTTCATCTGAAATTGTAAACGTATATATATTCTAATAAATGAGATCTTCAAGCTGAAGTTTCTCTTATGATGTCATATATTCAGTACATAAATGAACTGGATTCTTTTATTACACAAAAAGTACTTCCAAGAGGGAGCAGTTCGACTTTGCTGTGTTTGATGTGCTGGGTTTTACTTTAGCCTTAAGTTAATTGATAAATTGATTTAAATAAAACCATCCCTTACATGGAGCTTGTATTTTACTTCCAGACCTTCAACTGGATTATTCATTAACTGATGAATTCTGTAAAAATCACTTCTTAGTTGGACTGCTTCTAAGGGAAGTGGGCAATGCCTTACAGGAGTTCAGAGATGTTCGGCAGATTGCTATCAGTGTGCTCAAGAATTTGATGATAAAACATTCTTTTGATGATAGATATGCTTCCAGGGTAAGTGTATTGCTATGCTAGTAGTACAAAATAATAAAGATTAAGTGTGCACACATACAGAAAGCTTTTTTATTCATAAAAGAAACCCCTGTTAATTTGCAGCAAAACTATTTCTGCTCATACTATGATGAAAATTTTACTGATCTGCAAATTCCATCTATTTACCAAATGAAATGACAAAGCACAACTTTTAGTATGTGTGGGTTTGCATTTTAGCACATATAGACTAATTGCTGTTCTTAAAGTAATCAGATTTTTACAAGTGTGTTTTAAGCTCTTCTTTTCATTAAACATTAACTCTTAATATTTGGCATCTGTCCTTCCATCATCTATTGTTCGTAAAATAAGCATAAGAAAGCTACAAGTCATGGTGGTAAATTTTCAGTGATTTTTAATTTTCTGACTTTTTTTAACATCAGCTATGCTGTGGAGAAGCCATAAAATTATAATGAAAGGTATAATTAATTTATCAGCCTAACATAATATTAATCTACTTGGTTAGTTTTAGCTGAAATTACATTAATTTTGGAGTTCTTCTGCATTATTTTTAAGCAGTAAATAAAATTTGCTGATCTTCTGTAATTTAGAATGAAATACAGTGATGATCACTGCTTTCGTCATTTATGAACTTGTGAATGTGGGCAAATATTTATTAAATGCTCTTTTTTACTAATGTAGGAATGAATAGATTAAAACTAATTAGTGATTGAAAATTAAAACTGTAATTTTTTTAATGAAGTGCTAAACTCTATTTAGGGTCATCAAGCAAGAATAGCCACTATGTATTTGCCGCTCTTTGGACTGCTTATAGAAAATGTTCAGCGAATCAATGTTAAAGATGTGTCTCCATTTCCTGTTAACCCTTCCAGCAATGTGAGTGACCATTTCTGTTTGGTATTCTGAATTATTGTTATCATATTTTAATGGTAACATGTATATGAAACACTATGTACTCCTAGCAAACAAAGAGTTTCATAAGCTTCAGAATTCTGCAGTTTTTCAATTCTGTCCAACACTGAAACAAAAGGACCACAAAAAATGGTTAATTTTCTAGAAATTAGAGAAGAATTTAACCTTAAAGAGTGCACTTTTGGAAGACTTGCAGTGTAAGAGGGCTACAGGAGAATTAATTAAAGTGGAATTTATGAAGGGTATATGTTGATATATTATGGTTGCATACAATTATTGAATCTAAGATTTAATTATTCATGTATTTTATTTTGTTCTTATCTTGCTCTGTTCCATTTGGTATTAAGAAAAATATTCCAAAACTCTTACAACAAGAGAAATATTTGGGTGTTTGAAATAAAATTATTTTGAGTATTTTTGAAATATCTGTTTTATAGTGTTTAAAATTCAGTGGAATACTCATTTGTTCCATGTTTCCTGAGGTATCATAAATTTTAGGCTATCCCAAGGTTGTACAAATACCTGAATATCTTATTCCATTCTTTAGAGCATATTTAATAGAAATTAAAATCTAAGGAAGAAATATATAACAAATACTTCTCTAGAAGATGCGTCCATTATGTAGAAAAATTGTCACATTTTTCTCTCTTTTCCAAACAGAGTGCAAAGGATGATGCACAGATTTTGCCAACTGCAAGTCAGTTAGTAACACCACAGAAATCAGGAAACACGTTGGATAACAATCTTCCTAAAGATCTCTTTGGTGTTATCTCTGGCATCGGTAAGCACTTAAAAAATATAGTAATTAAAAGGAACTGGTTTCTTTTTTCATTAATTATCAGAAATAAATATTCCGTCCAACTTTGGTTGCTTTCTGCATGTGTACTTGAACCTAATGGAGTCAACAGCTTAGCGTGGATCTGATTTCAATCTGTACATGACTTCTGTCATTTGGGATCTTTAGGATTTGCTTTTCCACATGAAACAAAAGCTAATTCTTGAAGTGATACTCCTTTTTTCTCTTCTCAGAAGTGATAGTTCTTGTCTTGTTGCAGAGAAATTGGAGACAAGACTAGCCTTAGTCACTTACGGCAAGAGTGCCATAATCTGCAGTTTTGTACGTGGTGTTAGAGATCACCTCTAAGCGGTGATTTTCTTTATGCACCTGGGCATCCTCTTGTCTGTCTTCTTAATGTGTTTTTCTATTTGTTGTTGTCTGCTGTAATTAGCTATGACACTTACTAGTCAATTAAACAGAAAAAGAGTTGAAAAATGGGAAAGGGGAGTTTTTAAAATAGGCTTCATGGAAGCATGCATATGTTGCTGTATATGGTTTTTACGGATGTGTGTATGTAGTACATAAGTCTGTGTGTATAAGTATACATATATAATTTGCTGAAACTCTCAAATAAGTTTGTCTTCATTAAAAGTAACTAAATAGAGTTCATTATTTACTTACTTAAAAAAAATATATATGGTGATTTGAAGTCTCACTAAACTGTGGAGTGACTTTTATCAGTATATGTATTATTTGAGGTTTTTATATTGTTTGGGGTTGTGGTTTGTTTGTTTTTTTAGCTTCCCCATACACCACATCTACTCCAAATATTAATAGTGTGAGGAACGCTGACTCAAGAGGATCTCTTATAAGTACAGACTCAGGAAACAGTCTCCCAGAAAGACAAAGTGACAAGAGCAATTCTCTTGACAAGGTAAAAAAACCCAAACCAAAATAAAACCCCAAAAGCATATTCCTAAAATTTTATCCTAATTCTCATAAGAGTTAAATTCTCTGATGTCCATTGTGAATAGTCTTTCTAGAATAACTTCAGAGCAGTATTTTATGTAAGGTTTTCTTTTGCGAAATAATTATCTTGTGAACTCCTTTTACATTGCATTTATTAAGCTGTTTTGCAGAAAATAGAAACAGATTTTCAATGTAGAGACATAAGCAAGCAGTTGTTTTTTCCTTAGATAGAGAAAGGTACTAGATAAAGCATATTGAATTTTCCTTGAGGGGACCAAATTGTAGTTAGGACAGCTTCTTTGATTTTGTGGAGACCATCACTCCATCCTGTTCACAATATACTTGGCATTTTTAAAAGGCTGAAAAACTAGTTGCTGTGCTTTCTCTGGGTGATTTCTTTTATATTAGTTTGACTTTTCTAAATCATTTCACTTTAAAGCTGTTACAAATTAGGAGTTCTGGCTGCAGTAGCTATGAGGTATTCAGTTGTGTCTTTCTAGAGTTTGTGTTGATACTGCTCACGTTTCATTTTCTTAGAGGTTGTTGTGCAAGTCACAACATGTTAACTCTTTCCCCTTGACTCTGACATGCCTTCGTGTGGCAGAGAGAGAAGCTTCTCAGAAGGCACTCTGCTTATGCTATATGCCCAAATGGAGAAGAAGAAGAAAATTCTCACCCTGCAAAGAAAAACCGTGTTACTATGGATTTTTCACTTCTGACAATTCCAGCTTTGCCAGAGAAAATTTTGCATACTACTCTCTCTCTTCAGTTACAAGAAGTATCTGTTTTTTGTGCTTGGTATAGTTAAGCTTCTGAGTGAAGTGTGTGGTCAGTAGTTTTGCCGCTTCTTTGCAACAGTTGAAACTCAAACCCAATATATTCAATTTAAGTATGTAAAATATGTTTAAATGTCAAACTTGGAGTAGTTTAAGTATAAAAATCCGATCAGTTGAAATATTTGCAGAATTTGAGTCTTGGGGTCCTTGACCAAGGTAATTAAGAAGTATCTTAAGTATACACTGTTGCTAAATGGCAATGCTGTCATCTATTAATTAGTTGTCATGCTGTTAATTACTAACTTGTGGTGTTTTTACCAAGTAAAAGGGTTTTCAAAGGAGTCAGCATCCTTTGAAAATTCTGCTCTGGTCTACCAATTTAGGTAACACAGGATTTATGTTTTGCATGCTGTTAATATTTTTCCCAAATAATACTTGATCCTGGCTTTTTATTTGTTGCTTTCTGAACTTTCTTTCTAGTAGATCAGATGTTCAGTGCATGTTATCTTCAAGTTTTTGCTCATTGCTTGATACTGTTACTGAAAAGCCATGTTTTTGTTCTAATTTTCTTTCAGAATAACCTGTAGCACTATACTTGTGGAATCAGAATAGACTGGAAGTATATCAATTTCTATATTAATATGTGCATACTTTGTAGGTTACTGGCATGATTTTAAATTAAGCTTCTGAGTAGCTGTAGTCCTAGTTTTATCCATGTACATGTTCAGCTATTTTAGTGGGAATATTATGTAATACTCTGGACCTTTTCTGAAAGTCTAGGAAACACAAATTCTGTTCCTGCTCTGTCACCCATTAATTGCCTGCTCCATTATAGTATCCTTAAAGCTGTATAGTAGCACCTTCTTGTTCACCAGAGATATTTCAAAGATTTTGGTTTTGGGGTCTTTAGAATCTGCACTAATCAGGCTTATAGAGGTGTCCATTTCCTCCTGAATAACTTCTGGCTGATATTCTTTATAGTTTCATATTCAATTTCACTGTGCATCCATTCAGTGACTAGTACAGGACAGATTTACACAGATTGTTTTGGGACAGCACAGAATGCATTAAAGGGCTCAGCAGTCAATGGATGTGATTGCTGTGAAGTGTTCCTTCATGGATTAGCATGTCTCCTGCTTTCAGTGAGAAGTATTCTTAGAAGGGTTGTTCTGCCCTTGAGGTACTGGCACTTCTCACTTTGTTTTAGAAACCAAGTGCTTTTCTCTCTTGAGACTATATTTGTATTTTTATTTTTTCTAATTTTGATACAAAGAATTTCTTCCAACACTGGTATGCATCCTGAAAAAGGTCATGAGGCCAACTGTAGAAACCAAAGAGTTGCACAGATCAATTATACCAGACTGTGGACTTTACAGAAAACTTATTAAATGTCTCATTCATTTTTGGTTTGCATAAGTGGCTTATTGAATGTGAGAATTAGGCACTTAAAAGAGCATAATCTGTATTTTAAGATAACATTTATATAGTATGTCTTTAAAAGTTTCACACTGAGGATTTTGTAACACTGGATTGTGTGGAAATTATTCTTTTACAGATAAGTCTTTGCCAAAAGTTCAATTTATCTATTTTCACATTTTTATTTTTCAGGGTTTTTTTTGTGGTACACATTTTGAAAGATCAGTTATAGAGTTTTTTCTTTTTGGACAGACGACAGTGTTCAGCATTGCTGATAAACTTCCCACAAGTATAGTAATTGTATTAAAAAAAATGAAGCAGGGAGAGGGTTTTGGTTTGGTTTGGGTTTTTTGTTTGGTTTTTTAGGGGGGAAGGGAAGGAGGGCAAGAGTAAGTTACTTAGTAGTCATTAATCTTCCAGAATGCATATTATTGCCATTTATGTATGTTTTCCTTGAGGTTCTTACATCTTTAAATGGAAGGAATTTTGTAGAGGCAGGCCTGTCTACAGTTCAGGATAAAGTGTCTCCAAAAGCAAAGGAGCATATATGTATCACCTGACATTAGCATTTATTTTTTAAGTATTTAATCTAAGCAGCAGGGGCATGCTTGATTTCTACAGTATGAGTATCTTTGTATAATTAACTTGATTAATAAACACTGTTAGGTAACTTTTCCTCTTACTCCTCTTTCTGGGGGAAAAAGTCATACAAAAAAGGAATTTAAATAGACAAAGGCAAAGAGGCTTAATTTGGTATACTTCATGTGTGTAACGTGTGTTTTAGTGACCTGGCTTCATGAAACATTTTTGTCTCCATTCTGAGATCCTTTTTCTGTTGCAGGAATTCAAAACAATTGAAATCATTTTAGTTTATTATCAGTTTAAAAACTCTTCAGCCAAAATACATCTGTTTTCTTTTCAGAACCAACAGAGCAGCACTTTGGGAAGTTCTGTTGTTCGATACGACAAACTTGATCAAGCAGAGATCAAAAGTCTGCTCATGTGTTTCCTTCACATTTTAAGAAGCATGTCAGATGGTAGGTAATTCCACCTGTTTTTTATAAATTCAAAGTGATAAGTTTTCAAAATCAGCAGAATATTTTAGGTGTAGGTACCATGATGTGCTGCATTTTACAAATATGTATGATTGCTCAAATTAAACTCTGACTGAAAGAAACCTTGTAAGCATTACATACTCATTATTTCTTCTAAATGAGAGGCTAACTAAAGGACTTGTTAGGAAAGTGAGTATTTGTGTGCAAGTGTACAGTTTGGTCTGAAAAATGGAGATGAAGAATAATTCATTGTTCTCTGGAAGTTTCTCGGGCTAGTCCATTCCTCCATTCTGTAGAACTTCCTGTATGACAAGGAACCAAATTATTTGGTTGCTGTGTATATTTCCATTTCTGGAATGGGGATATTATTCTGGGTTTTTCATTCTCCTGGGATGTTTGTGGATGATCCATTGAATTTTTGAAAGAGTCATATTATCCTGGAGAAGGGTACAAAGATATAGAAATACTGCATGAATGGCACATCTTACTTTTTTGCTAGGATCATCCCTATCTGTGCTAAAAACATTGACTTTTTCAGTTTGTGCTGTCAAAAGTAGTTAATTCATTCTCTGTGCCTATTTGGTTGTTAATTTTTAAAATTCAAGTTTATGTAGTACTTGAACTCTAATTTATTACACCTGTTAATCAAGAATGAGTATTGAAAAGTTAATAAATATTCAATATCCAATCACACCATTAGATTTTCATGTAATTAAATTGATATTATTATATATAATTTAATTACAAAGAATAATAAAACTCACAAATATATTTTTCACTATTTTACACTGTAGAATATGTAAGGAGTTATCATATTTTCTTGGATATTCAATTTTAAACCACAGTGGGGATTTTTTTGGTCTCAGTTCTCCTGGAAAAGAACAAGTGTCAAATAGACTTTGTCACACATTTCTTTAATAATTTTGAATTTTTTAGTTAATTTTGAACATTTTTAGCAAAAGAGACCAGGTCTTGGCTATGCAACTGCATGCTTTGTAGAACATATGTAGCCATTTTTGAAAATTGTGGAAGGAAAAACTGAAACCTGTGCTGAATATTCATAGTAAAACATCATAAATTAAAGAAAGAAGAAATCATAAATTTGCATTTAAAAAATGTTGAGACTGATCTGTAGAGAATCATGCTATAGGACTAACAGTCAAAAGTATTCTGAAGTCTTATATTTTTATAACACCACAATCACTATGGACTATACAATTATTACTATTTAAAATATGAAATTGTATATTATGGATTAGATAAAATCATATTGTAGACATTCATTTGGAGAATTGATACGTGAATTTAAATGATCATCTTCAAGGAAAACTTTAAATAGTAATTGTTGTCTGTGCCCTGCAAGCCATTTCTAGATTCTCTGAATCCTCAATATCTGAAAACTAAGAACTTATGTTAACTCTTGTATTTAATTTTTTGTGTGTTTGCTGCCTTTATCTTGTTTTTAATATTTTTCGTTTTCCTAGACGCGTTGTTTACATATTGGAACAAGGCTACAAAATCTGAACTCATGGACTTTTTCACGATTACAGAGTAAGTTTTTTTGTTGTGCTTGTCATTAAATTGTACATTTCACTATGCTGCTAAAAACAGGAGTGTGATTATAAGTGTGTGTATATGGGGGGTTTTTTGTTGTGTTTTTTTCTTTAAGTAATACCATCTAGATCTGTTCAGAAGTCCTTAATTTGATGTGTACAATTGCATGTCTGTCCAGTTCCATGATAATCTCTGGAATTAGACTATAGATAAGGGATCTCGGGAAGATCCTAAACAGCAAGTAGTGCTCAGAATATTGCTGTGCTCATGGAAGAGGTACCAACTGTCTTGTTACCTGTCTTCATTAAAATGCATCTTGTAATCTTAACTGCTGAATTTATATGGTTGCATATCAAAATGAATTGAATTCTGTAACTTCAGAACCATCCTCCTAGCATTCCTCTTGTGTCTTCTGCTGTTCTGTAAGGGAATAGGATGAATCCAGTATTTGTTATCAATGGCTACACTCCATCTCTATGCACACTCAGTGTGTTTGTTCATGAGAACTGACTGATACATTAATAAAAAGTGGAGAAGGCAGTGTTTGCTTGAAGTGATGTACGACAGAAGCATTTCTGCTTGCCTTGCTTGTTTCACTGGACTGCTTTCCCTTGTTCCTGTAGTAGAGGCTCAATGTAATATCAGTTTTTAATTATGTTATGGAATGTGCTAGTCAGGATCTCTCTCAGGAATACATCGTAGGTAATTTTAACTCATTATTTGAATACATCTGGTGTGATATTTATTGTACTAGAGACAGAACCAAACAAGTTAATGGGTCTACTTGGTAGACTCAAGCCTGAGGTATAAACTGTATATCAGTATTTTTTCATTAAATTTTTATTATTTAAGGGCTGGACAGGAGTGGTTGGGATCAAATCAGTAATCTCAAATTACTAATTATAAAAGAATATTTCCATCACAGTAGTAGTACATGGAATACAGAATAAAATTTGTAGTGAAGTGGATGATACCACAGTTCCTTAAACTAGAGCAGGAACAAGGCTCATACCTCTCCCAATTCTTAGAGTATTTTGCCAATGCAAATTAAATTCATTTTGCTCATGCTTTTTATTAGTAAGGTCATTACAATAGTTTCTCATTACACTAGTAAGAGCATGATTTGTAGGTACTCACCATGCAGAGAACTTTTTCTGAAAAACATAGAATCTAAAAAGACAAGGAGATATCAAAAGGGGAATTGAGGTTAGTTTTTTAATAGAATGACAAGTTTTCAGAGGCAAACTGCATTCTGATTTTACAGTTTGGAGACAGCTAGAGCTACTAAAGGTCTGAATATAAAATGGAGCTGTGTTGAAGTTATTATTTGCCAGTCTTATCTCTCATTCACAACTGGCACATGTAAGAGAGAGCCTTAAAACTGGCTTTCAGTTTGGATTTACACTTTAAAGAAGAACTTCTAGAACATTCTTGCCTGAGGAACAATGGAAGTTGCGTTAACTGTTCTGTATTATCAGAATAATTGCTTACAGTGTGAAAAGAGTAAAATAAAATTAGTATTGCAGCTTCCATTCACACCAGTTTTCTTGATTTAAAAGTATGACTTTTAGTTTGTTGGTCATTAGTGTTGTGGACTTACCAGTAGCATAGATTATTAATTATTATTGGGAATTTGTCTTTATCATCTTACTGTAAAACTGTATTCCTTTTAGAAAAATAGTTCTTTCAGAAACCCTATTGTTATTCTGGAATCTGGAGACCTTAAATAAAACCCAACAAAACAGAAAAAGCCAATCTGTAACCAAGAGAGTTTAGACCAGGGTAGGAAGCAAAATGTTTTGCCCTTATTTTTAACCCTTATACACATTTTGCAAAATATGTGTTATGTATGTAATGTCTAGTTATCTCTTCCCTCCTTCATGTTACTTGCCCTGGCTTCCTGTAAATAACTGTAACTGTGGGCCATGTCTCACATAATGAAATTTTATCTGTCAGACTCAGGACTAAACCTTTCTTCTCTATAAGTATTAAAAATCTATAGAGGATATGGAGCAGTTGATGTTTACAGTTTTCAAAGGTGGTTTTTTTTTTAACCATTTAGCCCTTCCACCTTGTCACTGTTAGACTTGTGCTAGTGGTTTTGATTCAGAGGTTTGAGGTAGGTGTGCTCTGGAGGCAGCCTTATGTGCCTTTTGCTGTCAATCCCAGTTTGCCAAAAAACACCAACCATCTGTGACTGATTTCAGAAGAGCCATGTTTACCGTTCCTTGGCTTGGGGACTGGAAGAGAATTTTAAGGGTGGGTGAAATAAAGAGGTTTTATGACCTAGGAGTTTAAAGTTAAAAATAATAGTTGAATAATTCAAATGTACATAAATCTAGAAGAGATTGTTTCAAGTGTTGCTTCTCTGACCTATGTGTTCTCTGCAGAGTATGCTTACATCAGTTCCAGTACATGGGAAAACGATACATAGCCAGGTACTGTGTGGAATTTAAATTTCACTGTCTCGTTCACTAAGTATAATAGTGAGTACACTATGCTTTGAATCTCTGTTACAAATAAATTGCAGGAGTAGAAAAGTTACTGTGAAATGATATGTAACAGTTTGAAGTAAGTAACTTGTTACTCTATTAACAAATCTGTATCCTGTCTGAAACTATGGTATCTTTTTAGGAATGATCTGTGTGGTGTTTATCATCAATTACTTTAAAATCCATCCCTTAAATGCTATCTTTTACCGCATTTTTTCCTTGAAATAGTCTCTTTGGGAAAGAAATTTTATGATTTGTTTCATTTATTCACATGACCATAAAACCATGTACATTGAAATGGTTTAGAAATTTTATATATATAGTGTTTTTACTGAAAGGTGATTAGTGAACATTCCAACGCTGCTGTTTCTCCATTTGAAATCCAAGGAAAATCTGTAGGAGTCAGAAACTTTTATTAAATTATTTTAATATCTTTGCATTAACGTGTTTTTTTATACAAAGTAATTTTTAATAGAGTAAAATATAGCAACTTGTTTAGGCCTTGCATTTAGTTGACATAATAGTACTGTTATAATTATACTGGTGGGGTTAAAGTACTGGACTTCTTGAAATCAGTGAGAAAGTTGTTGTTGACTTTGAGTGGTAAAGCATTCTAACTATAATGTTAGCTTTTTAGTTTTTAATTTAGATATGTGAATTTCTTTCTACAAACTTGACTGTCTCCTTGGAAATTTTTCAGAAAACAAAAATCTCATCTCTGTTCACATAACCTAAAAAAAATAAAAAATAAATCTGGCTTTGTTAAGGTTTTGATTGTTTCCTTTGTATTCAAATGTACTCCAAACTCTGGATTTAGAGGAGTCTGTAATTTTCAGTCTTTTTGTAAACATTATTCCAACTAATTTGTTTGACTAGTTGTGTAGAAGACACTATCACACTTCCTGTTTGTTTACTGATCACCTGGTCTGTGTGCTGCATGTTAACACTGAAAATGTTAAGCTATTGAAATCATCTGGTGTTCTGCAGAAATACTGAATTTTCCCAGTAAATGTGGCTTTCTAGTCTTTCACATTGTCATTACACTGAATGCACGTGCTCTTAAAATACACAAATGACAGAATGAAAGGGAACAGGGAATTCTGTGATTCAAGCACTGGTTTTCATTTTTCATCAGCTCTGGTGGTGGTACACAATACAAAGTTAGGCTGTACTGATTGCTAACACAGATCACTTTTCTGTTTTCTTCATTTGATTGCTGCAAATTTAACAAAGTCTATGGCTCTTCTCCCTTCCTGCTTGGGTAAGAAGTACATGATAATATCTCAGTTAACTCCTGCTCTCCTATTGCATGTGCGCTTTCTAATTTTGCTGCCGTGTGTCCTTCTAACTTTTTTGCTAAAATTTTTGCAATCAAAATAGAGAATTCAGTTGTGGGTTCTGAATATTTTCAGAATATTTATGTTCTCAAAAAAACTTGTATTTTCAAAAGCTCTGAAGTAAATTTTGCGCTTCAAGAGTGACTGCTTGTGTGCTTTTGCTTTCATGCTTTGAGGTTTTAAGAGTTTGCTGTAATGCTTTTTTTTAAGCTACCTATTTTTGTTTATAAAGAAAACAGTAAATAGGTTGCATTATAAATCTCTCTATAGAACTTCTTGTGCTTAACTAACAACACTTCCTGTCTTGCCGCAGTTTGACACGTCTAACTTTTGCTTCTATCCCATTTCACCCATCTTGCAGGAACCAGGAGGGGTTAGGATCCATAGTTCATGATCGAAAATCTCAGACATTGCCTGTTTCCCGTAACAGAACAGGAATGATGCATGCCAGATTGCAGCAGCTGAGCAGCCTGGATAACTCTCTCACTTTTAACCACAGTAAGTCTCATGACATGATAACATTCATCGTCCTCAACCAGTACCACAACACCAGAGACAGGTCCCAGAGCCATACCAGTGCGTTTCAGTGACTTTTACTGTTCTAGGTCAAATGAGTAGCTGCAAGCAGTCGATGGTCTGTTCTCGGCTTTATGATAGAACAATCAATGCTGGCTGATGCCATAACATGGAGCATGGTTAACTACAATGTATTTTAAAACTGATAATTTTTTAAAATTATATACACTTCAAAATTGTGCTTCACGTTGTTACAAAATTTACTTCTTTTTTTTTCTATTTACCTTATTAAGTTCATTGTTTTCCTCCCACTTGGTCTTATGAATTACTAGTCTACAAGTAAATATATACACTTGGACCATATCTCCATGTTTTGACATCCCCTAAGAGAAGTAAGTTTCTTAGAATTTCTACGAAGATTGTGAGCCCATGATTTGGTTTGTCTGGAAGTGAAAAAGCGTCCAATAATGAAGTGATTTTTCTGTTTTCAGTGTGAGAAAGATATCAAGTATTCTTGGAATTTCTGTAGACAATGGTAAGATTTAATCAGGTTGAAGTCAGCTTGTATAAGACTGCTGTATTAAAAACTAAATCTGCTTCTGGCCTATCTTTTCAAACATGCTGCTTCTAAATCGCAAAGTATACTGTATATAAAATATTCTAAAGCACCATTTTTCAATTTTCAGCTTCAAAAAACAATGAAACTGGTTGACTAATCCAGTAAAATACAACACTGGTACTGAACAGAATTGCGTGCAGGAAAACAATTATTTGAGTTAACTGTATGTTCACTGTGTTCATTCTTTGATTTCCCAAAGCATATCTGACTGTCCCTTAAAATCTTTTAGCTCTCTATCCATAATATAAAGCAATTATATTATGTTATAATATAATATATTATATAGTTAGCCTAATTGCAGAAGACTTATCACAGGCTTGTGTAAAACTGGAAAAAAAAAATCCCACAAAACATCTGTTCATAAATGCATTATCACATCTCTTTAAATATAAGAAATTAAATTACTTGCTTTTAAAAATATCAGACAAGTATATAGCTGTGCAAATTACTTTTTTCTTTTTGCAATCAGTCTACTGCTTCTATATCATAATTTCTATATGATTGTTGATATGCAGAAGAAAGCTTTTACACTATGTGATTACACATTCAATACAGTACATAGTAGATAAAAACCAATTCTTAGAAAAGAATCTCTGGGAAATCACACATCCCTGTGCAAAGAGATTTCATACTTTTAGAACTCGACTGTGTTTATTGATTTTTTTAGGAAACAGCAAGCTGAAAGATTTTAATAAATGCATGCTTATGTAAAAAGAAACTTTCTTTTCTTTTCCATCTGAAGGAAATTATGAAGGAAGGTGTCTCATTCACATAATTTTGTGTAAAATGATAATAGAGTTTTTTTTAATGGACATTTAATGAATATCAGGATATTGCACCTTGTATTGACCGAGGTTTTACAATTTGAAAATATGTTGCTGTGAAAGTCAGTCAAGTGTGAAATTGATTTTTATATCTTTGGTCTTGTTGTTGTCTAACTTTTAGTTTTGTTTAGTTGTCAGTCTGCCTGTATCATGTATCCAAAGTAGTGTCCAGATCTTCAATAATCTTGTGGGTATTCTGTATGGGATACATAAAGGAAGAAAGTATCTGGTGGAAATAGTTGCTTTACTTGTTTCTAAAATCAAGATTCTTTGGCAAGACAGTTGTCTATTAGTGTAAATTATCAACATATTTTCTCCCTTTCTAATTATCTAAGCAATCAATAGAACTGAAATAATGGTGTAAGTGATATATCTTATCTCTGAGAAATTTCAGTATAGTTTTGTGCTTGAAGAAACAATATATAAATCTAAAGAAACTGGCTGTTATGGGTATACATGTGTAGTTTAGCCAGGGAAGCAAGAAGGTGCAGAAAGAAGTGGCCAGGGGTCATTATAAAAGAATATGTAATTTTTTCCATTCTTCCCTTGATCTCAACAAGTTTGTCATCCATGTAATTGATTTGGTGATGCTAAGTTGACTATAAATCTAACATATAAACATGATCCAGACCAAATTTTTATAAAGCACCTTGGGCACATTTGTCAACCTGGTGCTTGAAGACCAGTGTTAGGGAACATAAGGGACATATTATAACAAGTGCTGAAGCAGGATATGTTTTTTTTATTATTAAAATACAGTACGGAGCTAGAAGCAATAGAATGTTTTTATTAAATACAGAGCTATTACATGGTATTGCTACAAGTGCAGAATTCATTACTTGGGTTTTGAGCTGCATATAAGTAGGTGATTGTATTCCTGCAGCTCTTACTGTTTTGTATTTTCATCATGGTTGACTTGTGATTAACTTTGAGACCATTATAACATCGCTAAATTACCAAAATTACATATTTTCAGCTGTAACTTCATCCTACTGCAGTATTTATTTTATGACTATATATGTGTATATATATATAACTGTACCTTTATATATATATACACCTGTGTATGTATACACATATATTTGAAATATCACATATTGTTTTAACTGCTGTTTAATGCTTCTATTGTTGACATTCTTACTTAATATATTTTATGATCACGTGCAAATTATGTTAGAATAACTATATGTCTATATTTGAAAAATATTTAAATGAATACGAATTATTTTTCTGCATTGAAGACTAACTTCTGTCAGGCTTTTACTTGTTAATCTTTTCCTGGTTCATCAAGTCTTTTGGAAATAAGAAACATTTAAATGAGTGTATCCAGCACTTACACTTTGTTTGGAATTTCTGTAGGCTATGGCCATTCAGATGCAGATGTCCTTCACCAGTCTTTACTTGAAGCAAATGTTGCCACCGAAGTTTGCCTTACAATTCTGGATACTCTATCATTATTCACGATGGCTTTTAAGGTTTGTTCATGACTTGATGTTAACTTCTCCCATAATTATCTTCGAGAAGAAATATTTTTAAAAACTATTTTTAATTACATTTTACAGTCTAGTAATATAGCATTGTATTTTTAGCTTTTCTAGCATTGTATTTCATTGTTGTATCATGTAAAAGCTGATAATATATCAAAGCAAAATGCTTTGGCTTCAGTTACACATTATACACAGACTCCATACTGTTCAGCAGTAATCTGTGGGGAAATCTCCTTCCTCATCCGAACTTCTTAAAAATATTTCTAGAAGTTTTAGTGTCTACCTCATATCAGTGGTAAAAGTGTCTTTTAAAGGCCACATGAGGTGAAAGATCTATTATATGGCAAAACCGTATCTGGATACTGTCAGACTTTTATATTGAACTTGGCTGATTATTACATTAATTGAACTCATTAATAGTGATTTGTGTGTAACATCTGTTACACACAAAAGTTACATCATCTGTAACTTTTTTTTCAGTTTGTCCGCTAATAAATCTTTTTAGTTGTATCAGTTACTGTAGCTCTCCCACGGAATCTTTATATAGCATGCCCATTTACTTACCCCTCTGGTCTGTTTTTTTGAGATTTTCCAGACATTAGAGGTCAAGCTATAAAAAGGAGAGATGATAGAGATGATAGTTTTAGTTTGTTTCTCCACTAATTAATTAGAGCAGTGTATCCATATCCTTGCTTGAAGAATCAAATTTAGTGTCTTACCTAGTTATGAAAACATGAGCTTATTTATAATGAGATTCCTTTTATTAGTAATTTAATTAAATAGAGTTTAGAGCCAGTTCTGTCCACAGATCTTATGACAGAATTGAAAATGAAGATACCTAGTTATAAAGATTTAAAGTAGAAGAAACACTAATCTTTTAATTATCGACCCATCGTACCTGGAATGACAATCCTTCAAGGCTATCTGTGTGTTTTATGTTGAGAAAGTAGGGTAAGAGTATGCCAGAATAGTCTCAAAAATCCTAACAGAACAGGTAGGAGAATCAGGAGCTTCTGTTCAATAAACTGCACTAAAATACATAAAATCAGAATCTTGGGATGTTTTGGGTTAGAAGGGACCTTCAGAGGTTGTCTAGTTCAACCCTCCTGCATGGACAGAGACACCTTTCACTAGACCAGGTTGCTCAAAGCCCCAACGCCCGGCCTTGAAAACTTCCCATGAAGTGGGCATCCACAACTTCTCTGGGCAACTTATTCCAGTGCCTCACCACCTTCACCGTAAAAAAAAAATTCCTCCTTATGTCCAATCTGAACCTAACCTCTGCCCACCTGGATGCCTGTATGTAGTAATGGCAAAGAAGAGTGGAGAGTACAGAAGTGAGTTTCAAAAGGTGCAAGACCTTGTAGAATAATGTTGTAGTAGGAGGAACTGCTATGAGAAAATTCCACCAAAGTGAGTTAATACTTTGAGTGTGCCGCTCAAATAACTTTTAATAGGAATTGATTTAGCTAACTGTTACAACCTGGTTTAGAAGCTCCACGCTTTACTTGGTGTTACACTTTTTTCAGGCTTCAAGAGATTTTGTTTACACAAAGCCTTTTGATTCTTTGGTACCTTGAGTTCACATCTGGAATAAAACTACACATTTTTCTCTAAGAGATTTCTTACGATTTGTTGAGAAAATGGGTTTTGGCAGAAAGGATTTAACAGAAATAACATGCAACTTCACAAAAGCATTACAACATGTTACTGACACTAGCAAGCATTGCTATAGTAAGGGAACCTTTGTTACACCCAGCAAACACAAACTTAAGTGAAATACCCATAACTTAAGTGAATTAACCTGGAGAAGAGGAGGTGCAGGCATAGACCTCATCACTCTCTACAACTACCTGAAAGGAGGTTGTAGCCAGGTGGGCATCGGTCTCTGCTCCCAGGCAACCAGCAATAGGATAAGAGGGCACAGTTGTAAGCTGTGCCAGGGAGATTTAGGTTGAATATTAGGAAAAAATTTTTTACAGAGAGAGTAATCAGACATTGGAATGGGCTGCCCAGGGAGGTGGTGGATTCACCATCCCTGGAGGTTTTTAAGATGAGACTGGATGTGGCACTTAGTGCCATGGTCTAGTAACCATGGCTGTGTTGGCTCAAGGGTTGGACTTCATGATCTCGGAGGTCTTTCCCAACCCAGTTGATTCTATGATTCTATGAAATACAGACAAGTTGCCCACAGTAGTAAAGGAAGAGAGATTTAGAGAAGAAAGAATAAAGAGAGAAAGAGAGGCGTATTTACCACTCTGGAGGTTACATGTTGACAGGTCAGGAGGGCAGAGGCCAAGGGGTGATGGAGACCCCATGCATGTCTATTTGTAGACTCTTGCTCTTGTGGCCACTCCCTCTATATGGGACCTTTGGCTGACTGCCACTCACTGTGCCCCCAGCCAAAGTCAGGGGTGCCACAGCCACTTAGATTCTCATGGGGACGGGGTGTGGGCGGGCCACCAGGCAGCCTAATTGGCAGCCCGGCCACATGGCTTTCCCTGCCATGTGCTCTGCATGGTTGCACCATGTTGGCTGCAGGCCTAGGCCTAGCCCCTTCACCCCCTCCTCCCCCAGCCATGGTTTATTCAACCCATCAGTCAAATAATCCAGTGAGATACAAATTCAGTCTCTGACATTAACAGCTGATAAAAGTAATTGTGTTCTGTAAGTCTATTCAGAAGACAACACTTTGTTAGAAATATCTAATGAAAATTCAAATATGTTTGTATTATTAAACATCTTGGTAATACTATGCAGATTATATTTTTTAAATGTCCTCTTTTTGAAGATCTGTGTATGTTCTTAGAGTGGTATAAATGTACCACTGTACAAAACTTCTAAATTCTCACTATCATTTTAAAGAATCAGCTACTGACTGATCATGGGCATAATCCACTGATGAAGAAAGTATTTGATGTATACCTCTGCTTCCTTCAAAAGAATCAGTCTGAAACAGCATTGAAAAATGTCTTCATTGCTTTAAGGGCACTTATTTATAAGGTAAGAAGTTAAAAAAATTTAATCTTCAAGTACTTGAATGGAAAGTCCAGTTCTTTAGTTAACAATATACTATGTAAGAATTTAAGAACTAACATCCCAAATTAAAATTGTCAGTAATCAACAACAGTGTGGAATACTTGTCCTTTGAATTGCTATAAAAACTGGTTTGTGTCATAAACTACTCTAACTCTTGTTTTTTTCCACAGGTTGAGGATATGAATATATTTGTATTTTTCTTGACATTTTACCAAGACTTGAAGCTAGTTTTAGTGAATAACTTCTTTCTTTTCTTATTTTTCCTCAGTTTCCTTCTACATTTTATGAAGGTAGAGCTGACATGTGTTCTGCACTGTGCTATGAAATTCTGAAGTATTGTAACTCCAAACTGAGTTCAATTCGTACTGAAGCTTCACAGTTACTGTACTTTTTAATGAGGAATAATTTTGACTACACAGGGAAGAAGTCTTTTGTTAGAACACATCTGCAAGTTAGTATATTTTCTTTGTTTTTCTGTGGTTTTAAATATTATATTTGTAGATGCTCAGTTGCATACCAGCATGCAAAGCCCTGTCAGATAAAGACATAAAAGATATTATTAAGTGTTCAAGCAAGGCTGGTACTAAGAGTAAGAAGATGGCAATAAAAGTATGTTCAGTACAAGGGAATACTTAGAAACAGTTGAATGATCTCTGTTTCGTGGGAAATAATTTTTATTTGTCAGTGGCAAATGTTGTTTGTAGATGTTATTTTGATTGTTACATGGCATACCCCATTGTGTCTGAAGAAGGAAAGGAATGCAGCAACAAGCATATAAAAGTCTAAAAACAAATAATTGGAAAACTGTGTGTTCTGGCAAAGCTGGGAACACTAGTTTGCCAGTTTAATGCCCTCTTGCTAGTTTACCTGGCAGTCAGTCTTTAAAGCAAAGGATGCTTGTGCATTGAATTACACAAGGCTGTTTTTGCTTGCCCATGTTGTTGTTCAAGTAATTTGGATAAAAACACCAAACATTACTTTATTTAAGAGAATAATTTTTCAATTAAAAAGAACAAAACTTCCTTTGTAATTGCTTCATAGGTACATCTCAAGGGGATTTCATAAAATATGCTCTAACATAATATTTGTTTCTGTCAAGGTTATTATTTCAGTAAGCCAGCTAATTGCTGATGTTGTTGGAATTGGAGGAACTAGATTCCAGCAGTCTCTTTCCATCATCAATAATTGTGCCAATAACGACAGAATTATAAAGGTCTGTTTTTATTCTTATTTCCATACTGTAGAAGGATGCTTGAAGACTCTTTCACAGCATCATTTGCAATTACATTTTATCATTTTATTATGCAAAGAATAGGAAAGGTAGTAGTTAACCTAACTTTTTCATGTTTTAGCACACTACATTCCCATCTGACGTTAAGGATTTAACAAAACGGATTCGTACAGTACTGATGGCTACAGCTCAGATGAAGGAGCATGAGAATGATCCAGAAATGCTTGTAGACCTCCAGTACAGCTTGGCAAAATCTTATGCTAGTACACCTGAACTAAGGAAGACGTGGTTAGACAGCATGGCAAGGATCCACGTTAAAAATGGAGATCTTTCAGAGGTAAGTTGAAAAAAAAATCAAACTAGTTCTAGATTTGTAGTAAGCTTAAGCTTATCTTTTTAGACATTGAATGTATTATATGTACTAGTTAGGGTGCAATGTAATAACTATTTTTAATAAGTTTTAATTGTTAGTAGATTAGTTTCAATAGCTGATAAGTTTTTGTCCTACCCAAGTATATCTGTAAGTAATTTCTGATTATTAATGCAAGGGACTTGTTTAATTGCTGTAGCTAATGCGCTACTAAGAATGGAATGCTCAATGCAAGCCATGGAAGACACAGGCCTTCTGCTTAAAAATAGCTTTGTTATTAGTTGCTAAAACACTTAAAGCCACTCCCTGAGTTCCCCTCCAGTTGCCTTTAGAATTAGCTATTACAGCTGTTACAGACTGCGTACTAGAAAAACTCCTAATATTCTGAAAATTGACAAATAACTTCTTTTATTGTTTGAAAAAAGAAAGCTATCTGATTCCACTGTGCTGTTAAAATATTTAATTCTAGCAAAAAGGGAAATTGAGATTTGGAATTTTTATACGTCTTTATGTAAGTATTTTTTCTGGATACAGGTGAATTTTGTCTCTTTCTAGAAGTTTGTTCTATCTGAAAGTATATCTCTTCGTATGATACCACTGAATTTCATAAATATCTGTTAAAATTAGCATCATGTAAGCAAGTAAATGTCTCCAGGAAATAAAAGGTGCTATCTTCCTAACTCAGATCTTAGCACTAGAATTCTCTTCTTCTATATGGTAGCAACACAGAAGGTGTATACAGTACTCTGTTACTAGCTTGTCTTTTGAAGGGAACAACTTCAGCTTTCTCAGAAGACAAGCTCTTTTAGTCCTTTTCAGGTCTGTTTTTGATGTTTTTGATTATATTAAAATCTGAGAATTTTTGGCTATGCAACTAGATGAGGTTGTCTATAAATCACCAAGTTCAACCCTATACAAAGTATGTATTAGAATTTCTGGGAGATTCTTACCTTTTTCCTTTGCCTCCCTTGTCTGAGATTGCGCAGCCTCAGTAAACATATGAACAGTTCAATTGATAATTACAGTTAGAATAACACTTCGCTGAAAGCCTAAGCCTCTTTAGTAAAATAAGAATCTTGAATCTTTGGGTTTTTTGGTCCTTTCTGTGGAGAAAGGTGGCCAATGTCAACTTCGTAAAACATCTCAAGTATCTGAAGATTTCTCTGTTCCCCTTCTTTTTCTTCTGTTGTCCAAACTACACCAACCAATTTCGATTCATAGATCAGATTCAAATTCATAGATAGATTCAAATTCCGTTCATAGATCAGATTTCTTGGTTTTTGCTGCTTTCAAATGGTCTGTCACTGGTTTCTTCTACATTTTTCTAGGTCTGAAGCCAAAAGGCAGACAAAACAGGTTAGCAGAAGAACCACCAAATGTTGACTAGAATAATTAATAGCTTTTTTTGTTTCACATAACACTTAAAATACATCCCAGGAAAGATTTGTCTGATTTTATTACAGCATGATGTTCCTACATTGTAATTTGTGATCCATGATCACTCTTAGATTGTGTACTGCTGCCCATGTTATTCAGTGTTCTGGTAAAGAAAGAGCGAGTGCACTTGCACAGTTATTGTTTTGCATAAATGAGGTGGAGAATTTTTACGGTAGTCATAGGACATCTCCAGCAAAAAACTGAAGAAATTGTCTTATTCTAGGATTCTTCTTATAGATGTCGTTTTTAATAGTTCTGTTTTAATGGTATTTTATAAGATTACTATTTCTGTTTTAGGCAGCAATGTGCTATGTCCATGTAGCAGCACTGGTTGCAGAATATCTCACAAGAAAAGGTATGATTTTGAAACCTTACTTTATGGTGTGTATTTTCTTATTATAGTCTAGGAAAATCAATAGTTTTATCTGAGAAAGTTGTAGGTATTTCTTTTTTCACCAAGGAAAAAATTCTGACCTACCTAGGTAGCTTAATCACATATTTAAGAGTATACTTGTATTTCTAAGGGGCAGCATTGCAGATGAAGGTGAAGTAAAATTTTTAGGAATGTAAAAATTTTAATTTTACACCAGAGTTGCTAATTGCTGAATTCAGATCCTCTCTAAAGCAAACTTAGCAGTGAATATTGTTGTTCAACAAGCAGTCTCTCACTGCCTATAGGGAAACATGGCATTGCAAGAGAAGTCAAAATAAATTTGTACAGATTTTCAGGTGCTCAATTGGTGATAAGAATGCTCAGAATGCTTCACCTGTCTTGGTACTCTGTGCTAGCAGCTCTCTGTAAAAGCGGGTTCTGATGACCCTTGAGATAGGGTAGAAAACTGTCCTTCATCCGTAGGGTGAACCCATCAGAAGGGTTCTCAGTCAGGGATTTGAGAAAAGAAAAGCTTATATGGATTTTATTAAGAAAAATACATCTTTAGGAGGAAAATTCAGGAATCTGTTAAGACTGATTATGATATTGAGCTAGTGTTTTGGTTTTGTAGGCAAATCCACGTTCACAGCTTTTTGGCTTTGCCTTTGCATGACAGTTGAAAATGAAGCAAAGTCACGAGTCTAAAAGATACCTTTTCTCCGTTCCTTTTGAGCTTCTTGCCAAATACTTTAGTGTATAGGCTATCTCCTCTGCCCCAATGATTTCAGAAGCTTCTGAGACCAAATCTGGAATGAAGTTGCTTGTCAAAGTTACTATGTCCTGTTGGAAGCCTGATAGTAACTGATAATTGGTGATAATCTGTATTAATTTGTGAGTCCTTTGGGTGATCTGGTATTTTTGTATACTGTCTTACAAGACTTATTTCCACTCAGTAATATAAAGGGTCAAACTTCTACCTGTGGTTTTTCCAGGAGCCAAAAACCCCCATGCATATGGTACAATCATTCAATAAAACTTCTGGTCAGACTCTTACCTGAACAGAATGAATCTTTGTAGGAAGGACCTGTGAAATAAATATGTGGAAATCCTTGTGCTTCCATACTATTTAGTGATTGTTCTTGAGGTTTTAATTAATAGTTTTTGGTCAAAAATCCTGGTTTCTTAATTCAGCAATCTGATGTAATGAAAAAAGAGCTAAACAGCATGGGTAAAAGAGATAGGTTTCGTGTTAGAACGTTCTATATTCCATTTTTGCTAACTATTTTTCTTCACTAAAGGAAGTTAGATCGCTATTTTGTTAGGTTTTTTCCTGCTCGTCTGTATATGAATAATCTGGTTTGCCATCCTTTGATCATTTTGTGAAGTTAATGTTAGTCCATTCATAGCATTAAGACTGGAAAAACTGATATGCCAGGGCCTGTTCCTGTACACAGTTCAAGCATGACTTCACAGTAGTTTAATTAAATACTGTAAAAGTTACTGTGAGTACCTTAGACTCAGGGTGGAGTAGATTAGTCAGAAGTTTAAGAAAAAGTAGGAAGATTCAAACTACTTATTTTGGTAGGTAAGAGTCCACATATTAACATTTCTGGCTTCTTAAAACCTATTTACACATACAGAGTGATGTGAGGTCTTGTATTTTAATCATGCAGTGGGAGACTGATCTGTTTATTTATTTGTTTGTTTGTTTGTTGGTAGGTGTATTTAAACATGGTGTCTGCCTTATCAAGAATCACAAAATGGCCCAATGTCATCCTGCTGAAGAAAAGTAAATTTTTCTGTATTTCTTTTTTAATGCCAGGGATGTTTAGGCAAGGTTGTACTGCTTTCAGAGTAATCACACCAAATATAGATGAAGAGGCTTCGATGATGGAGGATGTTGGAATGCAAGATGTTCACTTCAATGAAGTAAGTAAACATAAAAGTGTTAGAATTGATGCACGTGGAAGTGCTGGGCATTTTTGTAAATTTTATGTTTCAATCTGGAGACTGACTAATATGAACGGTATAATAATTGTTTTCTTAGCCACTACATGTATCCTAAAAGTGAAATAAAAAATATCTGTGAGCTGTACCAGCTTCAGAGAATTTATACATGTATTTTAAATAAAGCGCTAGTACGTCAACTCAGTACCACTTCTGGGAAAAAAGTAAACAAAATGGGGTTTTATGCTATTTGACTGGATGAACATTAATGTGGCTTATTTATTAGTTAGCAAGATCTATTGTTTTTTTAAAACTGACTTTGATTTAGAGTGTTACTGCACCAACAATCATGAAAATGTATTCACTGTTTTTTGCTGTTTACAGTTTCCCTAAGCAAATATGCCATAACAATGGAAGTGGTTTTCCTGACACCAGACTTGTGTTTTTTCTGGCCTTGTGTCTTTGCTGATCCATCTGTGCTAGTAAATTTTAGTAGTAAGAAGCCTATATAAAAATATTTTAAATAATCTTGCTCATGAAGAGCTACATCTACACTGTGTATTTGCTAGTATACTTGGGGAAGAGAGGGATGGCCCACTACTTGCAGTAGCTGTGTTGGAAAAAATCCCTGGTGTGTAAACATAATTGTACAATAAAAATATTTTCTTTTGTGTTTTAGTTAGTGTGTGGTGAAGCCGTATGACAAAATTATTTGATTGTGCAAACTGTGGCTGTACTAACAGATTTAGAAGGAACAGATGAAAGACCCAGTGGTTCAAGCCTGGGTCTAGGCCTAGGGTACCAGTGTTTAGCCCTAAGTTCTGGTACTATGGCTTAGCAGCCACAGAAATTGTTGAGTTGCCTTCTTCTGGGAAGGCAGGAGTTTTGATTACTTGAAATGGGAAATGTAGTGCTTTTTTCTTTCCAACGATAACCAATAGCAGATCGTTTTGTGGTTTGGTTTTTTTTTTAATTTATGTGCTATTTTTTTAAATCACTGATTCTCCTGATCCAGCATGGAATTTAGCATGTTACTCAAAGGAAAATGCAATCTGCTCTAAGTTAACAAAGAGCAGGAATTCTAGTGGGTACTGCTGATGGAAAGTTTTGTTTGAAATTCTTGTCAGTGTTTCCCTGCCAAACCATTTGTCAGAGTTAAATTCTTTTGTACTTTTTTTTAAGTTGGAGTGGCTTTATTCTTCTTCTCATTAGTCAGTCTCTGCAAAAACAATATACTGCTTTTTCTGGGTCATTGAACCCTACACAAATTTATTTCCATCTCTCAGTATTTCCTTGGAATGGAAGTAAGCCAAGAGTGAAATTATAAGCCTGTATAGCTTGCAGAAGTATCAAACCAAGCCAAATTTCATTTCTCCCTGCATACAACCCTTTCTAAACTTAACCATGTAGTAATCTAACTGATTAAATATTGAAAAAACTTACTGTTTTTCAGATAACTTCTAAAACTTATCTGAAATGTGGGAAGAGTAATAAGAGGGAAGAAGTAATAATAGTAATAAAGAGTAATAGTCGGGAAGGACTGTTTGGGTTTAGTAGACTAAAAATCACAGATAAATTATGATTATTAGTATTTTACAGGAGTATTTCAAAACAGGTAGTCTAGTTGCTTAAGGAATAGGAACATATTCATTTGTGTTCATAGGTAAGCAGAACTGTATTTGTCTAAGAAAAAAAAATGACAGCTCAATTAGTTACAGAAGTCAGCAGAAACATATCTTTCAAGCTGTATTTTACTATTACTGAACAAAATAATGCTCTGATGGGAATTCTTCCTGTATGTGGTAACAAGGCATATGGAATTTCTTTTTTAAAACTTGAGATTTCCCTGTTTGCTAGTTACTTCAGAGTTAAATCTCCAAAAGAGTAATTACTGGTATTGAGGGATCAGGGGAATCCCTTCTTTTTTCTAAAAGGAACAAAACATCTTTCATATTCTCCAGTTTATATAAAATCTTCCTAATTAAGTGAAATTTGTCTTAAAACTTTAGGTAGTTTCTCCTTTTAAAAGTTTAAAATTTTAGAATTCTCAATTTATTTCTCATTTTAAAATAATTTTCTCTCAGGTCAGGGTTGACCTGATTTATTTCCTAAGCTAGCCAGTTGAAAAAAAACAAAATTTAATTTTGGGGGTTGTGTGGTTTTTTGTTTTTGTGGGGTTTTTTGTTTTTTGTTTTAACAAAACTACTATGTTTGTTTTGTTAAGCAGTTGTTTACCTATGATATTCCATGAGATGCTTTATTCTAACTTGCAGATGGGTAAATGAAAGAGCCTCACAGGAATGCAGTATCCTCTCAAAGTTGTACAAAGACAAGTGCAAAGCCTTGCACCTGCAGAGAAAAAAAAAGGCAAAAAATCAATATGGGCTGAGCAGCAGCTCTGCAGAAAGACCTGGAAGTTCTAGTGGACAAAGGGTTAAATGGGAATCATTGGTGTGGCTTTGTGGAAACAAAGGCCAACTGCATGCTGCATTGTGTTAGAGAGAGGATTGAGTCAAGAAGTGGAGGGAAGTGGGGTTTTTCCCTTTTACTCAGTATTTTTGGAACCCCATCTCTAATCTTGTGTCTAGCACTGACCCCCAGAAGTCAAGAAAGGTATCAACAAACTGGAAAAAATCCACCTCCTAAGGTGGTTAGTAGAAGAATCAGACTGTTCCAAGAGGTGCACCATTAAAAAGCAAGAGGCTGTTCTCACAGGTTACGATGGAAACTGCTTGAATATATGGAAAAAACTCTTCCCATGAGAATGGATAAGCTTTGAAACAGGTGGCTCAGAAATGTTGTTCTTTTCCTCCCTTCTGTCAGCTCTCCCACTTGAAGCTTTTGCTCTTTATGTGAAAACAGAATTTTACTGCTTTGCTACATTTGGGTGCCCTCTGGTGTCTGAGTTAAGACTCATGTCATAAAACAGTGTGGCCATCCCTTGTGGTCCAGCAGTGACACTGGTCTTTCAGTTCCCACCACTTGGTTGCTGAGGATGGAGGTCCTGGGGAGTCTGTGCCCCCCCGTAATCACTGGGGGAAAGGAGGAGATGTTTTAGGCTCTGTTGCAGCACACGGATAAGGGTAGCATTTTTTCAGTCTAATTTATGCTTTCAGTATTAAAGTTGACTTTTCATAGTGATGTCTTTATGCTGTCTTAGTCCTCTACCAAAGGGAGGCGATGGAATAGAGTAGCATTAGATCCTTTCTAAGGATAAAAGGAGTTACTTCCAGCTTCTGGCTTCACCACTGTGATGTAAGAATGGTACAAGAAGGTCTAAAGAGTATCTAAATGAAAAATGCTGGTTTTGGTAAATATAAAGATTACGTATGTACACTCAAACCCTTCTGTCTTGTTTTGTTTCCTTTGCAATTTTTGATTGCCAAAATAATTTAAATCACCATGTGTAGATAATTATTGTGAGGCAAGATCTCCCTTTTCACTGGCAATAATTTTTGATATAATTATTTGCTGTGCTTCTCATGAGTACTGAATTGGTTTACATTTTCAAATGTATATCCAAATATAGGATGTGCTGATGGAATTGTTGGAGCAGTGTGCTGATGGACTCTGGAAGGCAGAACGCTATGAACTCATTGCTGATATATATAAACTTATAATTCCCATTTATGAAAAACGGAGAGATTTTGAGGTACTAAATTCATCATAAGTAATATCTATGGAAGAAAAAAAATCCTGAATTTTCTAGTCATAACTGCATGATGCATTGGACATCACAGAACAAGAGTATTAAAATTGTAACTGAAATTTAAATGTGTTGAAATTTTTGTTTTCTTTTTAATAATCAAAAATGTTTTTCTTTAAATATAAATAATTAAAAATTACTCTTGCATATTGTCCTTTTGATACAAGTGCTGAACTTATTACTGCCATTCAATAAAACAATGTTTTTAGTTGTTACTAACTACAAGGATATCGTTTATTATTGTTTTAAGGTTGCAAAGTTCTGCTTTATTGTTTTACCTTGTTATTGTTTTATTTTTAGAGGCTTGCTCATTTATATGACACTCTTCATCGAGCATACAGTAAAGTTACAGAAGTTATGCATACAGGCAAGAGACTGCTGGGAACTTATTTCAGGGTAGCATTCTTTGGACAAGTGAGTATAACTTACTTTCATTTGTCTGCTCTGTACAGTAAGAAAAACCTGAATTTATTTTACAAGGTATACTGTTTCATCTCCTATATTGATACCATGACATAAAAAGCACAAGAAATGTGTTCTGCAGGAAATAATTGAATGCCATCAATAATTTATTTTAAAACATATATCAATTCCGATAAAATTCTTATTATTTTCCTCAGTAAATTTTTTGCCTTTTTTCCTTTCTCTTCTTTTATTTACTACCTTAAGGCAGCGGTAAGTTTTCTGTAATGTCAGTTCTTAGCAATGTATTGATTTAATGTCTGTAGTGCTACAGTGTGGTTTGCAAGGCTGCTTCTTAGATTGGTATGCATTAATAGCCATTGCAATTCAAAAAATAACATTAAGTTCCATTTAGAGAGCAGATCACTCTTTTCTATGCATCAATACTGCATGCTTCAAACCAGAGTTCTGGCTGTGTATTGGACAGCTTCGTGTCCTCTAATATATATGTCTAGAATGCCTTTGTATCTGTATGGTATCACGCAGTATCAAATAATACACTTTCTACGTGCGTAGCCCAGTTGCTTAGTTGTTCAGCTGAGCATGGAGAATTGTAAAATACTCTGAGCAGTATAACTTCACATGTATTCTGTTGTCTTTTATAACTTTATAGCAATACCAGTTTACAGACAGTGAAACAGATGTTGAGGTAATTACAGAAACCGCTTACAAAGCAAGCAATGCAGTAAAAGCTACTGCATTTCACCTTAGTTTGGTGTGGGTATTTTTGTCAATCTAGCCTGTGTTTATACATGATATGTTGTGCTTTTCTATTTTGTCTGTTTCGCTTATGACAAAAATATTTATTTTCTGGTTTCAAACATGAACTCAGACATGGCTTGTTGTTTTAAACCAATGACCTGTTTCACTTTCCATGTACTCTATTGTACATTTAGTTACAGGTTTAAAACCTTATGTAATAAAATAAAGAAGTATATACCAATATAGTACAACATAAAATTAAGATATTTGTGTAATTAAATTTTTTTTTCTGGAATTAATTTTTTGTTACTAAATGAGGAAAATTTTTTTTATGTAAACTATTGCCAAAATACTCACTTATGAATCAGATAGTGTTGTTGGGCAAGATTTCTGTTTTGGTGAGTGAAACAGTGCTGCAAGTTCACTTTTAAATAAAAGTGAAGGAGACTTATCTCAAAGGCTTGGCACACCATAAGATTGCAACAAACTTTAAAAAAATTAAATTCTGTGTTTCCATTACTTTCACTCATGTTGTAGTAGAGAGTTACATTTTTCTGTTGTTTTTTTGTTCTCTTGAGAAAACTTTTTACTTAGATTTTAATTTCTCTTTATTTACATTTGCTTGAATACTGATGTTATATGTTTATATTTCCTTTGAACCACACACATTATGTCCATCTCAATCGTTGCCCTAAATGTTTTTCCCCAAGATTTTGATTACTTCATTTTTTACAGGGTTTCTTTGAGGATGAAGATGGAAAGGAATATATCTATAAAGAGCCTAAACTCACACCTCTTTCAGAAATTTCCCAGAGACTCCAAAAACTCTACTCTGACAAATTTGGATCTGAAAATGTCAAAATGATTCAGGATTCTGGCAAAGTATGATCTTTATTCTCTCTAAAAAATTCTAATATATTACTTTCTCTAATTCACTTGAAATACTGTGAGATCACTGCCTCTTAGTCATTTGATACACAAGCATATGTGTCTAAAAACTCTGCTGTTTGAAAGGCATGACAGAACTATTATCTCCTACTAAGCTTGCCTTTTAGAACAACCAAAAGCTTAATTTCTGTAGTGTTACCTCTCAAAACAATAATTGTATATTAGAACAAGTTTGGATTATGATCATATTCTGTGTTAACTTCAGTTATATTTCTTGCCCATTCGTGCACAGTCATTCTTTGGAAATTTTTCCCTTTTTACACCTCAACCTCGGACTTTATGGTGACTTTTGCCTCAACCTCAGGCTTTATCTTCTCTTATTATATTTTCCTGGCTCTTTTGTTTCTTTATTCTACCAGTAAGATCAAAACTTTCTGTGCCTCTTGGCCTGAGAGTGCAGCATTGGTGGGCATTTCAGTATTGGAACTTTAAAAGGAGAGGAGAACTTAATGCAAGAACTAGATTTAATGATCATGAGTGATTTAAAAAAAAAAACAAAAACAAAAAAAACCCAAACCAAACCCAACAAAAAAATCCACAATGTGTTGTAATGCATCTAGTTGCCTTGTCTTCCTAATAGTTGAAAGCTGAAAGCAGGAAACCCCTGTGAAGGCATGAAGATTTCCTGTATTTTCAATAATTTAAAGGTTAAGAGACCAAATTTAATTTCTGAAAGTTGTGTAACTATTATTGAATCCACTTTATTCACAATGTAGCTATTTGATTTTTTTTTTGTCCTGTTTTTAAGGTAAATCCTAAAGATTTAGATTCAAAATATGCATATATTCAAGTTACGCATGTAATTCCATACTTTGAAGAAAAAGAGCTGCAAGAAAGAAAAACAGATTTCGAAAGGACTCATAACATTCGTCGCTTTATGTTTGAGATGCCTTTTACTCAAGCTGGTAAAAGACAAGGAGGAGTAGAAGAGCAGTGTAAGCGACGGACTATTTTGACAGGTACTGATTGAATAGAATGCTTTGATGGAAGCATTAAATGCATCAAATGGTCTAATTCTGTTCTGTATAGGTTTTTCCATTTCACTTAATAAAGTCCTTTATAGCTATCAGCTAAAATCCTTTTCATATTTTTAGCCATAACTAGGTTTTTCGGATTGGTTTCTTCAATAGAGAATCCTCAAAATTATTATCTTTTTTTCTTTAAGTTTCAAGAATTGTGAATCTGGAGTCTAGCTTTCCTTGCTCTTAGAAAAAGACTATTTTGTGTTTTGTCCCTGTTAAGTGTGTTTCTATATTAATATAGTTGTAAAAACAAATAAGTGACTTTATAATGTTAGCTGTCCATGGCCAGTAGTTGTGAGGAAATAGAAAGTACAGCTTTGCTATTTTTGATTCTTCTCGAGATATGTGAATGATAAGCAATTCTTTTTACAGTTCTCATATGAATTAAGTTCCAGTGGTTTATTTCTTTGTGGTTGTTCGTAGCAGTAATGACAATGATTGGTCTTTGCTGTAATGAATGTAAAGGTGTGCATATTTACATTTTCAGTGTTTTATTTCCCTGTACATTACTATTTCTAATTATGTAAGTTATAATATATATATATGTTATTATAATATATAAGTTATTAAATTGGGCAACTAATTACATCAAAATGAGATTTTAGCATAAGATTGTCTCAAAACTCACCTTATTCAAAAACATTTTCCTAACTCTAGTAAACTTGTTTCCGTCCATAGCTATACATTGTTTCCCATATGTGAAAAAGCGCATTCCAGTAATGTACCAGCACCATACTGATCTAAACCCAATTGAAGTAGCCATTGATGAAATGAGTAAAAAAGTTGCAGAACTCAGACAGCTTTGCTCTTCAACTGAAGTAGATATGATCAAATTGCAGCTGAAGCTACAGGGAAGTGTCAGTGTTCAGGTAAGACCTTTGCCATGCAGCTATTTCATTTGCTTCTGTCCCTGAAAAATTATATAGGTAGCATTTTGTAATTAGTTGCTATTCTGTATGTTCCAGAACATCCTGAATTAGAAATATTCTCATTGTTTGCAGTTATTTCCTGAATAGGAAAAACACTAAAAATGTGTCATATAAACACTGACCATAGACAGTTACATGAAAGAATTAAGATTCATCTCTGGAATCTGTTGCAGTCTGAGCCCCACCAGGTTTTGGTGTAAAGCTGAAACTACAACAAAATAGTGGATGAATAGGAGGATGAATGAACATATTTGGCCTAGCTGTAGGTCTGCCCACAGTAGGTCCAACATATTTTGTTAAGATCCCTATCGAGGTAGAGAGTGACAAAATATAGGAGGAAGTTAGTGGCAGAAAATCTCACTGTGCAACATTTCTTTGTGCCTAAGGCAAGCAAGAACTGAACATATAAAGAAATCATCAGAGTCCCCAAAATAGGGTACATAGTTTTAAAAGCAATAGTTTTTAAATGTTTTTAAAAAAACAATGTTTTTAAAACAATATTTTTAACATGTACAAATCAATATGGTAAGGATCTTCAAAATGAAGTGACAAAAGTGCCGCTCTACTATTTTTAACTGATTCAAAACAAAGGAACCATAAGCACAGTCATCTGAAATGAACAGTTTTCATGTTGAACAGAAAAGAGAAAAAAACCAAGCCAAGATTTCAGAATCAGCAAGTTGTCAGGCTAGTGTTTGGGGTGAGAAGGGAAGGGCTCTTACTGTTAGTATAAAGGAATAATAGGGATGAGTCAGAACTCACTGAATCCACTTTTCATGTAGCTGCCATAAGAGTGCAATTAAACATCTATGAATTATTGCAGAATTTTCAACTTGGAAAACTGTTTTTAATAGATAAGCAGACCAAACAGTATTAGATTTAGCTCATTTTCACGCCCTAATTTCATAAGCAAAGATGACAGGCAGTATCTGCAGTTGCTTTGCCACATCACTGAAGTGGTTTCTTTGTGCCAGGGCAGGTTAATACAGATTACTGGAGAGACCACTTCTGCTCTTATGTTTCAGCTCTAGCAGTTTTCTTGGTTTAGAAGCCCAGCTTTTTTGAAATCAGTGTGTTCTCATAAGAAAGTCTGATAGACACCTGCAGTACCTGTTATTGCTAAGACAATGTCAGATAACTGAGTATTTTTTAATTCTTGTTCTTTTTAGGTTAATGCTGGTCCATTAGCATATGCAAGAGCTTTCTTAGATGACACAAACACCAAAAGATATCCAGACAATAAAGTAAAGCTACTAAAGGAAGTTTTTAGGTATGGTGTGGTAGATTTGCCTTTTTTTGGAGGTGGGGGAAAGGGGAGAAAAAGTTTACTTTTCTTTCTAGACTCATACCATAAGAATGTTTTAAAAACTTTTAACTTTTATAGTGTTCCGATTGCATTAAAACATACTTTGAACTGACATTTTAAATCAATATTTTGGATTTGTGATTGTAAACTTCTTTATTTTCTCTAAATCAGGCAATTTGTTGAAGCCTGTGGCCATGCTCTGGGTGTAAATGAACGACTTATAAAGGAAGACCAGTTGGAATATCAAGAAGAAATGAAGGCCAACTACAGAGAAATGGCAAAAGAGCTTTCTGAAATAATGCATGAACAAGTATGTGCTGAAATTAAGTTATACATACCATCATTCAGAATGTAACTATAATGTGAAAGCAATAGGAAAAATGTATGTAGTGCTTCATACAAAAGGATTTTCTTTTTTTTTTTCCTTTCTATCTGAGAATAAGCATGTCACGAAATTGTGGACCTTAATTTTTTTTCTGTTTGTGAATTTTCTTGGCACTAGCCTGGTTTTTTGTAGGCAAGGAAGACTGCAGGAAAGATAAACCAAATTTAATTAAATTAATATATGTGGTTGCAGAGGTCTCTATTCAGTGACTCAAAAAGCTAATTTTATTCTGTACTTCCTGGTAACTGTAGGGGGATTTGTTCTGAAAGCTTAGCCCTTTTTCATTAGATTTTGGAGATATAAACATTTACTTTTGCAACAGTTACATCTTTCAAGAGGTATTTCAGTACATTTTCTTGAGAGAAGCCCACTACTGACAAGCTAAAGATATGGGAGAAGGAAAACCAGAACTCTTGTGTAGTGAAACATAGGACCTTGCATCTGGGTTCTGTAGTAGAAATGTCTCCTGACTTCAAAGGCAAAGATATTATTTCCTGGAGGACAGGAAGGGCTGAAGTTTCATGCTTGATCCCTGCCTTCTTGACATTTTTATTCATCATATTCATCACTTAAGGTTCCTTTTCTTACATCCACTGTTACTTGTATAACCTTTTCCCAGAGCCATAGAATAGTTCTTAACCCTCAAGACCTGCATTTCTGCCTCACAAGAAATAACTGTGTTTTCTGATAATATTTTACCTTTCAAACACAAGTCTATGAGACTTCCTTAGATGTATGACCATAATAGAAACTGTTTTTAGTCTGAGAACCAATGCATCCTAGTCTGCACTTTCTCAGGTACTGTGCTATGAGTGGCTCTGTGATATGATATCATTATGGTGAAGCACATGAATATGGCAAGCACATAGGCTTTATTTTCATTCTCTTATTTTGATATCCTATCACAGAGAAGAGCTTATGACAAAACTAACTCATTTTAACCACCAATGATAGAAAATATTGTGAAACAAAGTTTATAGGAAGTGATACCATTTTTCCAGAATTTGTGTGGTTGGGTTTTTTTTTAATAAAAAACAGTATCTTTCACATATGCATGTAGAAGAAGACAGTTTTGAAAGATCCGTGAAACAGAAAAAGAGATTGCTTAGCTGACAATAATGGGACAGTTTGACTATATTTCAATGTGATTAATTGAAAAGCAGAACGCAGAAGAGGGTTCTAGAAAGGAGGATAACTGATTGGAAAGCTGATTACGATGAACAAAGTACTTGAGAGAATTAGACAGCTGTACAGAATACCCCTTTTGAAAAGGGAGGCAAGTGTTTTGGTCAAATAATTTGATGATAAAGGCAAGATTAGCATTCCTCTGGCGTAGGAAAAAGTAAAAGAATATGACAATTTGTATACAAGAAAAAATACTTTGAACTCAGTGCTAGATTTGGATGTTTAAAAAATGCTAAAGTGTATGAATTTCCAAAGATTGATAAGAAAAAGCATGTAATGCCTGAAATTTCAGGAGTAAATCACATTGCCCCTTCTTCTCTTTGTTTACTTTTAGAAAAACAACTGATATATATATATAGGGTGAGCACAATATGAAAGTACATCACTGACTGCAGTGTATACTATAGCCTACCACTGCATTCTTTTTATACAGATGTCATTAGTTGTAAATAATTAAAACATGCAATGTTGTTGATGGTTTGTTTTTTCTTAAATTAGACTCCCCTGAAGTAGCTAATTTCAAAAACTCCCCTGAAGGCTTAGAAACATCAGGTTCTTTCATTGAAATCTTGAAAAATGTCACCTTTATGTGCCTGCCTATTGCTGGTCTGGGAAAAATAACTTTGCACAGAGTTTGTTCTAATGTCGCTGAATAAACCATTAGCTGTATTGCAACACTGGGTTTTTAACAACTGCAAATATTTTGTTCTAAAATATATATAAAAGAATCTTAACAGATTTTTCTTTTTTTTCTCCTCTGCTGCTTGCCAATATGATCAGATGGGATGGTAATTAGTTTTCTCTACTTCTGTTCTCTTAGTTTGTCTAATAATTCCTTTTTTTTTTTACAATGTTTGTTATCGTAGTATCAATTTGTTTATAGCTGTTAAACATGAAGTCTTTCTGGTGCTTCAATAGCTTTTTGTAAGAAAGAAGTGCTCAAATAATACTTCTAAGGTTAAGAAAGGAAAACCAAAAAAGAGCAGAAAGCGAGCTTGTTGTCACTGTGAATCTCCTTTTGAAAGTTAAAAGGAGGAATGAGAGAAACTATCTAAGCATCCTCTACAGAGGACAGTGTAATATCTAAATTAGGAGAACTGATACTGGAGAAATAACTACTGCCCCTGCCTGGGAGAGGATGGCTGAATAGAGTAACCAGCCTTAAGAAGCTGTGTGCAATTGAGAAAGTACTGGGAGGTTGAGTTGATAAGCAGCACATCATGAAATTGATAAATGCTTGTCTAATTTTGTAACAATTTTGTAAATACGTGTTTTTTATTTTAAGATTACTCCGGTTGAAGAAAAGGCCAGTGTCATGCCTAACTCACTACACATTTTCAACGCCATAAGTGGAACTCCAACAAGCACAACAGTTCATGGGATGCCCAGTTCTTCTTCAGTTGCATGATTGTTTTGTAAAGGAAAGTATGTTCGTTTCTTTCGAAATTTGTGGATTGGCTTCGTCGTCTGCAAACTCAGGATGATCTTGAAGCTAAATGTTGGGCACGTGCAAGCTGCATAATTCATACGAATGTTTGAGCACACTTAGCAAATAGCAGTTACTGGTAATAGTCTTTTAGAATAAGGGAGGTGCACATATATTTTTTAATCTCGCTGGTAAAATTTAAAAGTGTTCACAATGTCATTGCAGAAGTGCGTCTTGGAAAATTATAAAGTTGAAGCTAGCTTCTGTTGTTCATTAGAAAGTATTATTAAAATGAATTGCACATTACAAAAAAGTGTTGTGGGATGTAATTTTGCAGGTATGTAACATTCAGGTGTTCTTTTTGTGTATGGCACATAGAGATTCCTAATACAAGAACTATTTTGGGGCTTGACAGAGACACTAGTTTTTGGGGTTTAATGGAACTGACAATAGTAGTTTTTGTACCATTTGGCAAATTGTTGTGCTTTATTTTATACCTTGTTGCATTTTGGAGGTATGTGAGCTTAAATCTTACTAAACAACTAAATACAACCAAAGGTCTGTATTAATGAACACTGAATTATACTACAGTATCAATAGTAGTAAATTGTTATGTACATATTGTTTGTTAATACAGTCCATACAGTCTGTACATAAATGTATTACATTTCTAATCATTTTTTTAATATTCATACCAGCTCTTACCATTCTGCTTTCAGTTTATTTTGAAAATCTGCTCATTCCAAGTATATGCAGACTTTACAGTTCATTTATTCCTGTATATAAATAAGTGCAATATACAGATGTATACAGTCTTTGCTATGTTAGGTTTATATGCAGTTATTAAAAGAAAAAAAACCTTTTTGCCAAAGCAATGGAGTATGTAATTGGTAATCATGGTTACTGTGGTAAATGGTGGTATTATTTAAAGCTTTTTCCATATTCTTATTCTTTTAAGACATTAATTTAGTAATTTTATATTTGGGGAAAATAAAGGTTTTTAATTTTATTTAACTGGAAGCACTGTTCTGCTGTAATTAAACATTCTGTATTACATCTATATTAAAAGGAAAAAGGTAGTTACTTTTCTCATTGTGTGCTCTGGTTTTTAATTTTAGATTTATGCTTGACATTTGGGAAATATGAAAGCTTGATCAAAAAAAAATGGCTTTTTGCAACTTGAGTGTGAAATGAGATGCAGACACTTCTAGGGTTTACTTCATATTCTTTGTCAATAAAGAGGATTTAGATTATTAGTTGAGACATCACTTTTGAGTCCATCACATTTGACACAAAGTACAGTGTTACCGTAACTACAAGTTGGTATTCACCCAAATAGTTAATATTAGGAAGTCTTCAAAACTTTTCATCACATAACAGTAGAAATCATCTATTCCTTATGACATAAGGTTCCTGTCATTTTCTGTAGTGTAGCGTGAATCACATATGTTGCCATTACTTATCAAAGGTTTTTCCAAAACAGCTCATCCTGGCAGGGAAATGCTGGGTAACTGCTTTTACCAATTATGTTTCTTAAAAAAATTTTGTTTGTATAAAATTCTTTTCCTTAAAAAGGAAAAAATCAGAGATAAACACTTCTAGACAGTGAAACCATAATGCTGTGTTAAGAGGCAGACCGCTTTCTTCCCCTCTACCCTATATGCTTCACACTTTTGTTCATTTGTGGAAATCGGTGTAGGAACACCTACCTCAAAAGGTAATTCATTATTAGGAACATATATCCTCTAAAGTTGTTTTCCCGTTAAAGAAGATTTCTGCATTCACGTATTAATAGAAATCGTGTACATCATGATGGCTTCTTCCAAATACCTCTCTTTTTCTAACTTTTTCCGCTTTGCCCTGGGAGCAGAACTGACAATTTCCTACAGTTGTGCAACGCTTTTTGAACTAAGACCTCGAATTGATGGAGTTTTGTCTGCTAACAAACCTGTAAATGTAGTATGTATTCAGAATTGAATATGTATCTGTGCGTATGTATAGATACATCTAAATATACGTGTAACTGTTCTGCTTACTTGCTGAAAGTTGGCCTATGAAAAACAGTGAACTGTAGTCGACAAAATATTGCTGTAGATTTACTTAGGGTTGTATTAATGATTAACACATGTTCAACTCTGTAAACAAAATGTCTGTAGACTTAATCTAATGTGATGCTTTTATATGCACACACCCTCTACTGTTTTGGTTTTAGTTATACTAAGATTATAATTGTGGGGTTTTACCTCCTGAATAATTCCTTCTCTACCAGCTTCCCTTCTCTGTTGTTACTTCTGTAACATGCAAATTAAGTATCCAATATGAGTTAATTTATCTATAAAGACTTGGACTCTGGTAGTTTTGGAAGAGAGTTGATTTTCTTCGCAGTAGCTGGGATAGGGCTGTGTTTTGGATTTGTGCTGCAAACTGTATTGGTAACACAGGGATATTTTAGGTATTACTGAGCAGCGCTTGCACATAGTCAGGGCCTTTTCTGCTTTTCACATTGCCACACCAACAAGTGGGCTGTTGGGGACACAGCCCAGGAGTTGGGAGGGGACACAGCCGGGACAGCTGACCCCAACTGACCACAGGGATATCCCATGCTGTATCATGTCATGCTCAGCAATAAAAACTATGGAAAAAGTTTGCCAGAGCAACAGTTGCTCAAGGACTGGCTGGGCACTGGTCAGCTGGTGGTGAGCAGTTGAGAGATTTTTGCTCTTTTTCTTTTTCTTTGTTTTGTTTTGGGTCTTTTTACATATTAAACTATTTTAAACTACAGATTTTTTCACTCTTACCCTTCTGATTCTGACCCCTATCCCACTGTGGAGGAGTGACTGAGCAGCTGGGTGAAGTTAAACCACAATAGTCCTTTTTGGCACCCAAAGGTGTTGGGCTTGAAGGGTTTGACATAAGAGGTTGACCACAGCGTGTTAGAGGGAACTGATAATTATTATCTGTTTAACAGTTGGTGGCTGCGCTGTTGATTTACTTGTTGACAGCATTGGTTTATCTAATCACTGCCTTACTCCCTATTTTTTTGCTCTACATCAAATTGGAGAGCTGAATTTGACTTCTTCCATTTGCTGTGCAGTGTGTTGTTTGGTTGTGTTTTGCCTGGGAGAACTATGATAAAAGCATTGGCCTTGAGCCTAATCTGGTATTTGGGCCCTGCATTGTTGCCTTCCCTGTGCTTTGGGAACCATCTCATGAAGACAATGAATAATTACACATTTTCTATTTTCTCCTCCAAGAACCAGTTGGTGGATGAAACAAAGAATGGCACTTTCCCCTTCTTTTTCTATGGGGTGGATGTTTTCTCCCTTTTTACAATAACTTTTAGGTATCTTGATCATCCTTTGGTAACTAAAATATTCCTATTAGCATGTTTCAAGAATATGTTTCCAGCTTTTCCTAAGGTTAATTCACTATTCAGGAACATCACACAGGGGTATGTCCCAAGGTGGTATGGGTAGCAAGGCATGTGGGAGAATATGGGCAGGCACCTGCAAGGGTTGTCACCTCTGACAGTCTGGGACTTCCCTGAACAAGTGCAGGATCTTGAAGAAAGTGATCAGGTATTTGAAAAAAGGATGCCCTGGCTATGTCATAACTTACCACTCTGCCAGGGCCTGATAGATGTCTACTGAGCACTATTTGGGAACCTCAAGACGAAGAGAGCGTCTCCAGATCTGAAGACATACAAACAGACACTGGCTAAACCAGAGACCCAACACTCAGCTATAACAGTCTGTACTGACATGGAATATCGTGTACTGCAGGGAAGAGGAAGTAAAGTTGCAGGAATGAGGATGCGAGTTGAGCTTTAAGGAAAGTAAAGATGCTTCAAATATCTTGTTTCAAGGCACTGAGCATGCTCTATTTTACTGTTGCCACAGTTACATACACAACAGCAACTTGTAGTATGGTCTTGGGGGTCTTTGCAATTAGGTCTCAGGCTGAACCTGGTAAGCAGAAAATTAAACCTAACAAAAATGTTATAAATATTTTTAAAATAATATTTAATTAAATTGAATTATTTCAAATAAAGCAGTGTATTTAGATGAACCTGGCTCTTAAGAAAAACACCTAGTCTAGTAAGTCAGGCAACGTTTTTTCTTATACCCAGTTTCTTTTATCTTTGGTTTCTTTGTGAGAAGGCTTCAGTATATAGAAGACGTTGTCTGTCACAAAGGCTGTCTGGTGAAGTTTGAGAGGACTCCTGTTCTGGGGTTTTTTGTGGACTGAAAAAAACTCTGTATTTAACTGTGCGGATCCTCGGACTTCTTGGACAGAGGGATATTTGTGAAAGTGACCGTTTTAACACCTTTAAAATATTTGTTGGTGGCTTTTTCCTTTCTGAAGTATTATGCTGAATGTATAATGAGTCATTTAAAAGCCATTTAGACTCTAAATATCTTTTGGCCTTGACACAAATAATTTTAATTATATCTAGTGGCTAGGCAGTATTTTCTGTTCAAGTTAACTGTAGCAAATATTAGGGGGGTTTTTTTCTGGCATTTTCTGCTTAGGAGGAGTTTTATAATTTCTTCTCTCTATGCAAAACTTGCAGTTGTTATTTTTCTGCAAAAGCAAGATATGATTGATATTAGTAAAGTACCTAGGGAATGCTACACCTTGTTCAACTGCTTGTTGTAAATGATGAAAAAGCACTGAGAGTTTTGCGAGTTGCATGTTTCTTTTTTACTGTCTGAATTGTGCAATTACAGATTAGGTAGCTGGAAAGACAGAAAGGAGGAGGCCAGAGGGCTTTAGGTAAATAAACTTTCACTGAATCCTTAGAGCTTCTCTGATTTTTATGTGTGTGTCTCTGCCCTGTAAGATTCATTGACACGGGATACCTGAATGGCAAGTGTAGCTTCTTGGGATGCTACAGCTACTGCTGCGTAATCTGTTTATGTTTGTCACTGTGATATCAGACTCCCAAAAGTGTGAATGTTTGATATGACAATTTAGGATGGGGAACATGAAAATTGTGAGCAAAATTGGCAGAATTGCAGCTGACTTATGTTCCAAAATAAATATTCCTTTAAATTAGTTAATTTCTATTTAATATTTTAAGAATTGGTATAAGGTTTGAGCAGCTTTACACAAACTTAATTTTCAAATAAAAGTGAGGCATCAGATTTTTTTCAAGCATATGAGGGAAAGAAGATGTCTACTGTTCTAGAATAGTTATCAGACTATGTAAGAAAATGCTGGTAGCCATTGAATAAATAAGTTTGAGTTGGCATTTAGTGTTTGAAAAAAAGGATTCTGAAGCCTGGAAGAAATCTGAACAGAAATTGACTGCATTGTTTTCTTCCAGTTAGCGTTATTAGCACAACTACCAAGATAGAAGTGAAACTTCTGATAGAGCTGGTAAGTAACGTGATTTTTTTTTCAGTGCCTTGGACTGTAAATGGGAGAGATAAGAAGTTCCCAAGGTCGTATTGGTCATTCCGTAACTGTCCGACCTCTGTGACCGTTGCTTGGGGAGGGATAAATCCAGAGCTGTATTTCATTAACTGAGGGTTTAGTAGCCACATTAACCATAGCAGTCAATAACAAGGCACTAAGGGGACCAACACCTTTTGTAATTGGTCTAATGAGATGAAAGAATTGACAACATAACTATTGAGACTTTTAAAAGGCCTATGACAGGAAAGAAAATTTCTGTTCTTCAATAACAGCCTGTTGAGGTTGTTTTCTTTCAAATTGCTTAAAGCTTTTTTCTCTCATTATCTGCAGCATTGGATCCTTGTTGTGCATCCATAATTTGAAACAGCTGAATATTTTCTCATCACAGTGTGCTCAGAGACTATGAAAATACATACACAATACTCATTAAAGCCTTGAAAAAAATTTATGTAAATGTGCCTAGAGAAATTATGTGACTGTATTTTATTTTTCACTTCCTTGAGAAAGATAAATGGGAAGGTGACACCCTAAACTAAAATGGTTTGTTATCTGGTTTGGAGATACTGATAACTCCAAACCATTGGAACAGAAATAGAAATGAAGGAGTGCACCAGCTGGTAAAGCACAAAGCAGCAATGTGTTCAGGAAGAGCTGTGTTGTTAAACTGTGTCCTCAGAACTGGGTGATTAACTTGCCATGCACGTCTGCAGGGGAAAATTACTCACAACCAAAATACACTTATAGAAAACCCTGCTATCTAACAATACACAGCTGGTTTGGATCACAGATGCTTTTAATGAAATAATTACCATACTGTGTTTTGGGGTGTGTCTAGGAACTAGTGATCAAAACTTGACCATGCTTGTTAACAACTGGCAGAGATAACCTAAACCAAAATTTAGATTTTATTTCCCCCACAAATAAGTAAATCTGATCAGCATGTTAATTGAAGAAATATATGGATGCAAAGTTATGGCAGCAAAAGAAGAAATGCTTTTGCTTTTTGACAAGCCGAAGATAGTGATTAAATACTGACACTTAAAAAAAATAAAATATTTGAATACAGATAAGAGGAAATAGAAATTAAAGTACAGAAAACCGCTAAGGAATTTCAGATGTTGATTGGAAAAATCTATCTTTCATACATGAAGATATTAAGGCATTTTGCTGAAATAGGTGCTAGCTCCTAGCTCCACTGCTAGGCAGGTGGTCAGAGGTCAAATTGTGAAGTGTGAAGTCATGTTAGAAGTGGTTATGTTCTGTCTTGAGAAACAGTGACATATTTTTGCATGAAGATAATTATATATTTTATAGCTCTTTTATAATCCAACGGGAAGTTTGTTTTTATCATGTGTTCTGTATGTGCAGGCCTAAAAACTGAAATGAGGCATAGTGAGAGTTGACTGAAAAGTGCTGGTCTGCTGACATTCTACTAAAAGAGATCTCTGAGCACACAAATTTGAGAATAATGTTCATATTCCAATATCAGAGAGAGCATGTGGGGGTTGATGATACACTTGTTGCCATGGTACTGTTGTACCACACTGGTAGATTTATTATGAGATTCAAATAACAAATAACAAAAATAGGCTTTTATAGAAAATAGGTCTGGTCAAACAGCTATCCTCCTCCTTTGCAGAGACTATAAAATTAGAGACTCTTTTGTAATTCGTTGACTGTGTGCAGTATGAAATTAATGTGACAAAATTCAACTCAGGACCAGAACGAAAGGGAAGTCACTATTTACCTTAAAGAAACCCAATCTCAGTCACTCATGTTGACTCTCATAGATTTTGCTCAGTCATATTTTCACACCCACATGCTCATGAGCACTAAGAAGCTCATGTCCAAGCAGCCATGCCAGGCAGCCTGGAGTTCCCCACAGGAGACAAGAAATGGTGACTTTTGAGTACGTACCATGTCTCTGGGGTTCTTCCTTTGCAGTGCAAAAGTTTTTTATTGTGCTGGTTTTGGTTGGGCTAGAGTTAGATTTTCTTCACAGTAGCTGGTATGGGACTGTGCTTTGGATTTGTTACTGAAAACAATGTTGATAACTCGGGGATGTTTTTTGCTATTGCTGAGCAGGGCTTACACAGAGTCAAGGCCTTATCTGCCTCTCACCCCACCCCACCAGAGAGGAAGCTGGGGATGCACAAGGATTTGGGAGAGGACACAGCCAGGACAGCTGGCCCTAACTGACCACAGGGTTATCCCATACCATATGGCATTGAGCTCAGCAGGAAAACTGAAGGGGAGGGAAGTTGGCCAGGGCAGCAGTTGCTTGGGGACTGGCTGGACATCTGTCACTGATGAGCAATTAGGCTTTTGGCAGCACTTTTGTTGGTTTGGGGCATTTTTATCTTTGCTTTTTTTTTTTTTTTTTTTTTTTTTGGGTGTTTGGTTTGTCTTTTTTGTGTATTTGTTAAACTATCTCAACCCACACGTTACTGCACTTTTACCCTTCCAGTTCTCTCACCCATCCAATTGAGAGGGGAATGAAGAAGTGCCTGTGTGGGGCTGAGCATCCAGCCAGGGTTAAACCACAGAGCTACACAGGTATTTATATCCTTCACCTAGTATAATGTGATGTTCCTTCATAACCTTGCTTACCTCATCACCCATAAACCACAGGGAGGGTTGCTATCTGTTTGTGTTTCCTCATTTCAGTAACTTTATGGTCTTTTCGTCCTGCTGGGGTAACAAGCAGTGGAGTGACACATGCTGTGCTGGAACCCTGCTGCCATCCTCCTGCTATCAGACCTCAGGTCTTCTGCTGACAAGTCATCCTGCAGTGGCCTTATCGGAGCTCAGGCCTCCTGGTCTTGATGTAAACAGCACATTCCTGAGTGTTTACTCATTTAATTGCTGTTAGTTTTATCCTTGGTTATCAGTCCATGCTGTTCCTTCAAACTCTGCTGCTGCTCATGGTTTCACATAAATAATTCCCACTTTTATTTCGTTCAGACCATTCTTAATGTCTCAGTTTTGGCTCCCTGGAGCAGTGTGGTATGAATGGGCCATTGTAATGGAGCTTGTGTTCAGATGCTCAAGTGCAGCCTGACAAATGGTTTTGGAGACCATTACTGGAAAATCAAATGGAGTTGCTTTCTACGAGACTTCCCAAATATATTGGTGGCATAGTGGTACTACTCAACATTTTCACTGCTATTCCAGAAACTAACTTAAAAAACCTACCAATTTTAAATTTCATGAAAGCAAAGTTGAACCTCTCTGATTTGAACTGCTCTGAACAAAACAAACTCCTAATGTAGTTCTGTGATAAAGAGAACTAATGCAGCAAGTGGATGTAAACAGAATGTATTGTGGTGGTTTTACCCCTTGTCCTGCAGCACCTGTGAAACCATTGTGAAACCACTCTGCTCCTGGGTGGACACTGGGGATGAGGTTCTAAAACACTGAACTGAAGAATTAATACAAGAGTCACAAAAATCCAAGTTCAAGGAATATACGGTAGAAGATCTGGGGGTAGTGTGTTAACTTACCAAGTAGAAATGTGAGGAGTGTACAATACAAAAACGGTCTTGCCAAAGTGAATAGAGGATGCTGCAAGGCTTTTTTAGTGTGGTTAAAGAAAACATAACAGACATTGGATACTGAAGCAAGGCAAATTCAGAGTAGAAATTCAAATAAGATTCTTAATCCCTATTAAAAACTACATTGAGCACTATCAATGGTGCTGAAAGGTCTGGGTGCCTTCTGTCAGATAATTTTTGCAATAAGGCAATGCTGTTTATTTAATTACATCTTTATTTCACATATGGGTAACCTGTGGAACCTATTAGCTAACGGTCTCTCTTAGGTCTAAGTGCTAAAACCAAAACCTGAAATCCTGAAACTGTTAGCTGTCTTAAGCTAATGTTACTCACTGTTAACTTGTTCTGTTTCATGGCTATTTTATAACAGCATTCTGGAAAAACAGATGCATGCAGTCTCTAACATGATAATTTTAGAAAATGGTGGTGGTGTTGACTGGATCTTTGCTTGGGACAGAATGCTGGTACTTACCAAAAAACTTGTGTACAGCAGCCAGATTTCAGCCAGTTGTTAATCACAGCAGATGCTTGTACAAAACGCACTAGTGAAGCAGTTTCCAGACAATTATATGCTAATACTTATAGTGTTTGAAGTTACTTGAAATGCTCATAAGTGAAAAAATGCCCGGGATGCTTATTTGAGAGAACAATGTCTCTCATGAATGATCTAGAACTTGAGTTTTTTTCTTTGCCTCCACCTTTCAGGTAGCAGTGAGAAACTTCCTGTATCTCAGTTTTGGGTGGTACCTATCAGCTTTTACAAGGCAGATAAGTCATTTGGTCCATGCAGCATGAAAGTTGAATTTTGTCTAATCCTGTCGAAGGAAACAAGGCCCTGGGTTAAAATTCTTAGAACCTGGAATTCCTCAATTCAATTTCATACATGATGTGTCTTGTGTCCTGATTTGTCATTTTAAAACTGTTCTAACTTCATTTAGCCATTTGATGAGGCACTGGGAACAGCTACAAGTTCTTAGAGCTGTACTTGTTCTTGCTCAAGTAGCAGATATCTGACTGGAGCTGTATTGCAAATAAAGTTAATTTCAATTAATAAGCATGTGAAGAAATTTGCAGTATCCTTTGTTGTCCTCTCTAAGTGTAAAAGCTGTTTATTGAATTTTGGTCCTCCTGGAGCTCCTAAGTCTTTCATTTTGGCTTTTTTTTTCCCCTTTTACCAAATTGCAAGTCATTTACATATAATTAAATTACACTGGAGATATTTGTCAGGTAAATAATTGACAGAAAGCATTTCAATTCGACCTGTTTCAACTGCATTTTCTTAATCCATTTATCTTGTGTATTTTAATTGATTTATATTCCCTTCAATTAAGACTAATATGTATCAGCTTGCCTCTATCCTAATTTTATCACTATATGTAAATTAGGACATAAACAGATCTCCCTCTTTTCCTAGCAGGATGTGTTATATTGCTATTGAAGTTTACAGATTCCTGCCCAAAACCTGCACTTAATTGTTCCATCCCTTTTCTGTGTATTGTATGCAATTTATATGCATGGTTGTCATCTTCCCTGCAGATAGCCAAAGTCCTTCACTGTGTTCAGCTCCTCTCTCATAGCACACATCAGCAACATTGATGCTCAGAAAAAAGTCATTGTCAGCACCAGACAGAACATCATTTTTCCCATGTAATGGTTCAGCTCATCATGTTAAAGGTGAGCCAGCCATAGATATTTTGAACTGTGCTGCAATGGTGGTGTCCTAAATATATCAATCTATCCTTAACAGGGACATCTTGCACCAAAGATCTGTCTTCCTGCTCGTTTATGACCCTGTCCGATAAGGTGGGATGTTACTGAGGATCTTTGGTGGAGCAGCATCCATCTCTGCACAAGCTTTCTGAAGATACTGGAGTTTTTTCTGTAGTAGGTATTATTTTCCCTATGAAAAAAATCTGTGGTCTCAGCTGAGTGCAATTTAACACTTTTTTTTCTGTAAAGTTTTGTTGGGCTCCAGAGAAGCTCATCAAGGGTTACTGGCTGGAGTATTTCAAGTCCCAGGCAGATACTGAGCATCAGCTGTTACCAAGTGAACCATAATGGAAAATTCAGTGTGAATATTAACAAAACAAATTATGGCTGAGAAGCCTTGTTAGAATGTCACATTATCTGATAATAGAAAGAAGAGGAAGTTGTTTTAGTAGGATGCAGGAACTCCTTGTTGTCTCCAGGAACTGTAAATGAATGGGTGTGGGAGCAATAGGATGATACTTTGTTCTTTAACCATGATTTCTCATCCCTTTTTTAAAAATGTTCTCAGAAAGAGAAAAAAATCTATCTTTTTCGATATGAAACTGAATGTACCTGTGAATACTTCTTACTGGGACATGCCAGTAAGTAATAGAGAGGTGGTAATAGATAAGCAACATGATTTTATCAGAAAGAAAATAGCAAAGTACAAAGCTATTAGATATGTGCACCATAATGAAACTGGCATGGTGAAGGGCCTTGAGGGGAAGTCACATGAGGAGAGGTGAGGGCACTTGATCTGTTCAGCCTGGAGAAGAGGAGACTGAGGGGAGAGCTCATTGCAGTTACAACTTCCTTGTGAGGAGAAGAGGAGGGGCAGGCAAAGGGCCCAAAGGAATGGCCTGAAGGTGTGTCATGGGCGGTTTAGGTTGGATATTAGAAAAAGGTTCTTCACTCAGCGGGTGAAGAGGGCGCTGGAAGAGGCTCCCCAGGGAAGTGGTCACAGCACCAAGCCTGACAGAGTTCAAGAAGAATTTGGACAATACTCTCAGGCACATGATGTGACTCTTGGGGATGGTCCTGTGCAGGGCCAGGACCTGGACTCAATGATCCTGGTGGGTCCCTTCCAACTTGGCATATTCTGTGATTTTGTGATATTAGAAACTGGTATTAATAAAGCACTGCTTTCTAATAACAATATACAAGCCTAATTCAAATATGTAACTTAAAAGTTTTTGAGTTTTACTCCAGTATTGTAACAGATAAATGTGGGCAGTACTGTAATACTTGCTTTGTCTGAAGCTTCAGCAGTTCTGAAGGGATAAGCCTGGATTAACTTCTGATACACCAAATGATACTGAGCAACTCTAGTTCAAGCGATTTCAGTAATTGATGCTATATTTGTTCTCTGGAAGATGATTTTACAGCCTATTACTAAAATGATCAAGGGTCTTAAGGCCTTTCCATGATAATGAGCCCTTCCATTTTAGACTACTTTTTTTTTAATAGCTTTTACCTATAACTAGTCAGGAGTATTTTAAACAGCTTTGCTTTGATCAGATATAATTGCTTGTTTATGGAAGAAAGCACTACATTGCAGGCAAATCTGCTCTGCATCACTTTCCAAACAACAGAAAAATAGAGTAATTAATTGTGCTTGCATGGCCTTCTATTTTTTTTTCTTTTGCTTTTCAACATAGATTATAGGGAATCATTGCGCTGGTTTTGCATCATGAAGGGACTGTTTCTGTTATGGAAAATATTTTATGCATATATAGTGTATCTGTTGTATAGGCTGAGCAATTTGAAATCTTTTAAAAGAAAGATTTTCATGTAGCATATGGGGGGATCACAAGATTTACAATGTGCTAACTTCATGATCTCATTACAAGCAGACTTAGGTATTTTTGAATGCAAGGTATCATCCTATTATATAGCCTTTTTAGAGTAAAGAAGTAAAAATTTTACATATGAAAATCTGATTAATATCTGCAAATGTTCATAACTGTTTCGTTGTTACAGACAGAAAAGCTTAGATTATTCACTGAAATGTCAGTGTATCAATAGCAAAGCTGTAAATTCTGAACCCTTGTTTTTGTAACACCGTGTTACCATCTGATTAATAACAGCTCTTTCTGTAAAACTTGCTCAGATATAAAAATATACAGTGGAAAAATAATTATATACTCTGCAAACTTTGACAGCTAAGACAGCAGTGAAAATCGAACCTTTATCAACCTTTATTTTTTAAATAACTTTTTTTTTTAATAGCTAACTGCAGGTGTTTAACTTACAAAGTCTCCTGAAACTTCAGCTATATCTTTTTTAGCAGAGTATGGTCATAATTCTCAAGATGTGACATCTGTGGCAACAAAAACTATTGTACACTGCTGCCATGGTTATATTCAGTGTTTACACTTGATATAATTGGATGCTATGGTCTGGCTTTTGCTAATTTTTATTCTAACTTCTTCAGTTACAAGACAGTAAGTGAATTATGAGTGATGGAACTTTATTATCATATTTACTGTTTGAGTGTTGGAGTTTTTTTAACTCCTATAAAAACAGTGGTGGGTTTTGCAATTACCTTTTCCATATCTAGCAGCCATGCTTGCCAGAAGAATCCTGTATTCAGTTTTGGGTCCCTTGCTACAAGAAAGGCATGGAGGTGCTGGAGTGTGTCCAGAGAAGGGCAACAGAGCTGATGAAGGCTCTGAAATGTAAGAAGGCTCAGAGGGAACCTGCTCACTTTCTACAACTACCAGAAAGGAGGTTATAGCAAGGTGGAGGTCAGGATCTTCTTCCAGGTAACAAGCAATAGGACGAGAGGAAATGCTCTCAAGCTGCACCAGGGGAGGTTTAGATTGGATATTAAGAAAAACTTCTTCAGAGGAAGGACTGTAAAATGTTGGAACAGGATGCCCAGGGAAGTGGTTGAGTCACCTCAACACTGGAGGTATTTAAAAAGATGAGTAGATTCTATGGTTCTAAATGGAGACTGCAAGAGCTCACTCATACCCTTTATTCTTCTTCCCATTGCAACCTTCTCCTCAGCAAAAGGATTTCAGGCAGAAAGCTGAGAGGTGGCAATTTGATTTTCAATCTCGTGAGAGAAGGAGGGAGAAACAAGGTCAAAAGTCTCACTGGTGGAAAAGAACCTATCTCTGAGGATTAGGGTTCTGTAAAACATCTGAAAATAAATGTTTTCTGTCTGGAGCTGCTAAAAAGTAAGTCTCTGCTCACTCTGCAGGATAGCTTTCAGCACCAAAATTGCAGTCATTTTCATTACAGAGTTAAAATCTCTGTGTTGCCGATGCTACATTTTTTATGAGGATAGTGCTAAAAGGCCATAAACAATCTTATTTTTTGTAACTAGATTGTCAATTTTCTTTCATTTGGTTGTTGGGATCTCCAGGAGATGCTTCTGACAAAGGCAATGTTTCAACACATATGAATAACATGCTTAGAAGAATACACGTGTGGGTGCATTCCTGCAATGAGAATAGCCTGAGCAAGAAGCCGTCCAACCATTTTGAGCAGCACTTAATAAGCTCCCAGGTTTTGCTTTTGTCCTAACATGAAAATATTCTAGATGCCCTATGTTACTACAGGATGTGTTTGAGAATCTCTGGTTGTTCCTCCAAAATTCACACTCTAAAGTTTCCAACCTAAGAAATGGATTAATCTGACTGTATTTATGAAGTTATTTGTAGGTAGAGGCTGCAGAGGCTATTGATACTCTCTGGCTCTGACAACTGTGTTCCCAAGTAAAAAAAAAAAGAATTGCTGAAATACCTAAAATGAACACAGTTCACTTCATCTTCAGAAAAATTATTAACCTTCCTGATAAAATTCTTAATGATTTCCTAAAAAACTATTTCCTTGTCATTAGGTATGTTCCCTGTAATTCTGTATAACAGCATTGTTTAATGGGAATATGCTTCTTGAATTCTCCTTCTCTCTCTGGTTCCTCTCAAAAGACAGTTTCCTGGAAAATGCATTATGCTGAAGGAAGCAGCAAGTGACCCAGCATGTTATGCTCACAAGTAGGACTAGGTTATTTATGTGCTGCAGTTTCAGTTTATGAAATATGTTATGTAATTTTAGGTAATTTATGTACTGTTGTATTGTAACCTTTGTACTGAATGCATTTTACTCAGATGCCTTTTCAAGAAGGAAAAAGCTGTTGTTGGCTGAGTTTCTGTTGTTGTGGTTTGGGGTTTCTTTTATTATCTCCTTTCTTTTCAAAATCTCCCCCTCCCCTAAAGGGAAAATGGGTTGGGCTATTGGATTTGTTTACACTTCCTGCTAAGTAATAACAAATCCTGGGCTTTCCAAGTGTAAGAATGTAAGGGGACCATCCCTCTTTTAGAAGCTGAAAGAACAAAGTAATTGAATTGTGTTGTGGTGCTTACTGGGAATCAGTTGCTCAGGAGAGTGGTAAGAACAAATAAAATAAGAATATAACTGCATAGATCAATAGTAATGTCTTTTTTCTAATTTGGACAAGTATTACAAAAATAAGTAGACTACCTAGAGAAGGTTAGGGGTGCTACTGGAAAAAAAAGAGAGGTAGAGAAGCAGAGAAGCCCTTAGGGGTACAGGTGAATTAATCCAATTGAGCCCTGGATGCTTCAATCTTTCAGTAGCAACAACACTGACCAAGATTTTGAAGATCAAATACAAAAATTGACTTTATAGTGACTTCACAAGAGAGCAGTGAGATAAATGAATCCATTGAAATCTGATTACACCTTAAATTCTGTCAGATACTGCTGCTAAAGTTTTCATTTCAATCTGAATGATATGCAGAAAAGCTATAGGTAATGAAAAGAAGGAAGCTTTGTATCCTATGGTGAAAATATGGATATCTGTGTAAGTAACAAGAAAATCCATTTCAGGAGGAATGAGCCCATCTGCAAACTTCTAACAGGGCTGCAATAGGTATATAGTGTCAGCTCTTGATCTCCACTTGTGGAATTTCAACTCTGGAAAATGCATCTCCAGAAAATTATATGATGTAATCCTGTTACCTGAACTCAAAATAAGTTATTTCCACTGTGGACATAAATGTCATCTGAAGTCAGGTACGTTTTATACAACAGTGCTGCCTAACTCACCCCAAAAAGAATGTATGAAGTCAAAGGCTGAAAATGTGAGCATCCAATACTGTAAGATGATTTATTTGGGGTGGGATGGAGGGAAGGGGGGGTGGGGAGGAGGGGTAGGAGTGGTACAATACTTATAAATAATCCTCTAAGTGTCTTCACGAGTTACATACAAATCACACATCAGTTCGTAAATATCATGTCAGTTTAACTCTGGTCTTTTAACATCTGCTTGAGTCAAAACACAGATTGGTCAAGAGATGACACTTGTGTTGTCCAGTCAACAACATGATTCATGTTGTAGGGCTGGTTGCATAAGTTGACAGGATAATTTAGCCAGCTCTAGCAGCTGCTGTGCTGCTGACACTCTCATGTGCTGTCCTGAGAGAAAAAGGCTGAGCACAGCTTGTCTGAGAACATGCTAGTAGTGAAATTTCAGCAGACACAATGCAACGAGACACTAAAAAGTTCACTTGAAAATAAGATCTCACAACACTGACCTGAAGTTTCAGAAGAATATCCATGTGGAAGTACAAAGAAAACAAACTATTGAAGAGATGTTTGGGTGGTTTCAGTATGCTTTGAACAACATTCACCAACCTTGCACTGCCTTGGGTGAGAGAAGGTGTGTCAGACAAATTCAAATCTAATGTGAAGAAAAGCAGAGGTACATAATTCAGAATAAAAAAAGCTTTTACTACCCAGTTAAATGGAAGGCTTGAATCCTAGCTTGGTGCAGGATACCCATACATTTGTTGTTATCTTTTTTTCTTGAATATGATCACATGTTTCAAAGGTACAAACAGGTGTTTCTATGTAGTAGAAATGAGTACATAAAGGCTTTGAATCAGGAACTCTTTCATTCTGCCCTACTTCCCTTGCCAACTGCCCTTAATACTTATGCTAACACTCCTATTTGTCTACCCCACATACCTACTGGGAGTGCCCTTCCTTGGCAGGGAGAATTGGAGTTGGAATCCTCAGAGCTGGATTGCTCAATGTCTGACAGTAACTCGGCACCAAAACTGGGATTACCATGTGTGTTTCTGTCAGCCTGGCCTCATGCCTGAGGTATCGCAAAGGCACAAGGCAATGTGTGCTCTGCTTTTGACTGTGACACGTGGTACAAAGATTAAGATTGAAGGCCTTTCAAGACTGGAAGGGATGGTCACATCTCTAATCAAGATTTTTAACACCTCCTTGCTACTGTCAGCTACGGATGGTTTCCATACAGCCCTGCACTTCCAGAACTGAGGTTCCCTATTAAATCCAGGCTTTGAACAAAGCACACTTCCTGCAGATTCCCTGGGGGAAAAAAACTGTGGAATAAAACAGTAGCAAAGGTGTTGTCATGATGGAGAATGGATATAAAGAGGAAGTGGACAAGGTAAATCTGGCTCTACAGAGATAACAATGTTATCAGAGTAAATGAATGGGAAACAAAACAATCGAAGTTATCAAACTCAAGTTATGTTTTCGGCAAAAATAAAAGAAACAAAACCACATCTTGGCAGGAGTGACATCACAATGTATTGCGTACCATTAACTCATTAGGTCTACATCTACCATATTAATTAACTTTGCATGTTGTCACAGGCACTGGTAATGAGCCAAAGACTTCTGTCATCAGTCTGGAGCAGCTCCAGGTAAATAAAGTTCACTTAGTTACTTTATTTATGTACAAGTCTCTGTTCTATTTCCCTCTCCCCTGCTTTTTTCTCCACCTACATGTTCACTGTGTGTACACAGACCTGCCAGAGAAGCCAAGTCCCTTCTGGGCCATAGCACATGAGCTCTTTTCCTTTTTCTGAGGAGAATTACCCGCAAAATGCTGCTGAGCTGGGCTTGCAGGCTGGTTTGGTAGGAAACTTCTATTCCTCTGCATGTCCTTCGTCTGGTTTAGCAAACTTCTGAAGTAGCAAGTCCATGTGTTTTTGGGCCAGAGTTGATCCTTGCATGGAAATTGAGTGAACATCTCAAATACCAAACCCAGTGTCGCTCATGGAAGTGCAGAGAACCTGGTACCTGTATTGCTGGTGGCTGAATGCAGCTGAGCTGCTGCAGACTCCTTCTTAGAGACCCCTGGTGCCCTCCGTCCTGGCAGTCCTCACCTCCTCCAGACCATCCCACCAATTATTTGCTCTGCTAGTAAACGATGTCTTCAAGAGACAAAATGTGACACAGTGCATGAGAAAGGTCACAGCAAACAAATTATCCCTTCTATGTTTTCTGAATGTTCATGGTTTTTATGGGATGCCTCAGTTACATTAGACAGTGCAGCTCCTCTGTGCAAGGCTTTCATAAGCTGATTCACTAATCACTTTTTCCTTTCAGATTCCCTATCTGGAAGGTAGGAATAAATTTTTCTTGAAAGGATGCATTATCTTGGGAGGAGTAGTTACTGGCACGTGACTAGTTTTAGTGTTTGGCTACTACCATCATGAAAGCCAAATAGATTTTGGTTGTAGAGCAAAATCCATTAGTCTTTGTTTAGAATGGAACTAATGCACTACCTAAATCTGTTTTCAGCATCCCATCCAATACTGGCTATTCCATGATGAGCTGCACACCCTTGCAAGTTCTTTATGATTATTATAATTTTTTCAATCTAAAATACTGAGTCAAAAATATCTATTCATATTTATAAGCCACACATATTCTGAACAAATAGTAATTTGTCTTAATTTTCTTTAAAATACTTCAATCTTAATTCAGGTTGCTAGTCCTGAAATAATGAATAGTTGTTTTCACCTATTCCATGTTATGGATTCACCTCACCACCTCCTCTGAAATGATTGTGTTCTTCCTACCTATGAGACGTGAGGAAACAACCTTACTGACTAAGTGACAACATTTAACTGAGTGATATGGGGTACAATCCCTCCTGTGGAAGGATCATTACAGCCCGGCCCAGGAGATTCCTGCAGAGCAATGTGATAGTAACTTTTTGACACAGGTGGTAGAAAAGCCAATGAGGAGAGGTGTGCTGCTGGACCTTATACTAACAAAGAAAGAAAGACTGGCTGGGGATGTGAAGGTTGGGGGTAGCCTTGTTTGCAGTGACCATGAGACAGTGGAGTTCAGAATCCTGTGTGGAAGAAGCAGAGCTGTAAGTAAGATTACAACCCTGGATTTCAGGAGAGTTAGCTTGGGCCTCTTCAAGGACCTACTTGGAGGAATCCCATGGGTACGGGGACTATAAGGTAGGAAGGTCCAAAAGAGCTGGTTAGTATTCAAGCATCACTTTCTCCAAGCTCAAGATTGAGTAAGAAATCAAGCAAAGGGGACAAGAGAACTGCATGGATGAACAAGGAGCTTCTGGCAAAACTCAAATAGAAAAAGGGAGTTCATGGAATGTGGAAAAAGGCACAGGCCACTTGGGAAGGATATAGGAACATTGTCAGAATATGAAGGGATGAGATGAGAAGGGCTAAGGTCCATTTGTAATCAAGGACAACAAGAAGGGCTTCTTCAAGTACATCAGTAGCAAAAGGAAAAACCAGAGAAAACGTGGGCCTGCTGCTGAATGAGGAGGGTTCCTTGGTGACAAAGGACACAGAGAACGTAGTTACTGAATGCCTTCTTTGCTTCAGTCTCTACTGCTAAGGCCAGCCCTCAGGAATCCCAGACCCCTGAAGCCAAGAAAGAAAGTCTGGAGAAAAGGAAGACTTTCTCTTGGTCAAGGAGGATGGGTTGGAGATCAAGAAGGCAAACTTGACACCGACAAATCCATGGGCCCCAATGAGATGCACCCACAAGTGCTGAGTGAGCTGGCAGATGTTATTGCTAAGCTGCTCTCCCTCATTTTTGAAAAGTCGTGGAGAACAGGAGAGGTGCTTGAGGACTGGAGGAAAGTCAATGTCATTTCAGTTTTCAAAGTGAAGGAAGGACCCAGAAAACTACAAGCCAGTCAACATCACCTCCATCCCTGGAAAAGTGATGGAATAGCTCATCATGGATGTCATCTCTAAGCATGTGGAGGAAAAGAAGGTTATCAGGAGTAGTGAACATGGATTCACCAGGGGGAAATCTTGCTTGACCAACCTGATTGCCTTCTTTGATGGCATGACAGTCTGGGTAGATGAGGGAAGAGCAGTGGATGCTGTCTACCTTGATTTCAGCAAGGCTTTTGACACTGTCTCCCATAAGACCCTCATGGGCAAACTCAGGAAGCATGGATTGGATGAGTGGATGGTGAGGTGGACTGATAACAGTGGTCAGTGTCAGAAAGTTTTCTTGGAGGCCTGTTACTAGCAGTGTCCCTCAAGGGTCAGTGCTGGGTCCAGTATTTAACTTGTTCATCAATGACTCAGATGAAAGGGCAGAGGCTTCCTCAGCAAGTTCACTGACACAAAGCTGGGAGGAGTGGCTGATACCCCAGAGGGCTGTGCAGCCCTTCAGAAGGACCTCGACAGATTGAAGAGATGGGCAGAGAAGAACTGTGAAGTTCAACAAGGGCAAATACAAGGTCCTGCACCTGGGATAGTATAACCTCAGACACCAGTACAGACTAAGTGCTGACCTTCTGGAAAGCAGCTCTGCAGAGAAGGACCTGGGGGTCCTGGTGGACAACAAGCTGTCCATGAGCCAGCAGTGTGTCCTTGTGGTCAAGTGTGGTGGTTTGAAACTCCCAAGAATCTAATTTCTATGTTCAAGCCCCTCCCCCCCCAGTTTGCCCCTGTGAGGGAGGGTTTAGTGATGCTATGGACTTGATATCTTTTTCACCTCATGTGGAGAGTTTTCAGACAAAACACAACCATTCGTTATTGAGGGAAGGGGAAAATATTTACAAAGGTCTATTTACACCCACATATATATTTACATTAAATTAAATTTCTCCTTTTCTTCAATAAAAGTCCAAGAAGAAAAGAAAAGAGTCTTTCTGTCACTCCTCAGGCCACAGTTCCTTCATTTCAGTTTTTTGTGGCACTGGTTAGTGTCCTTCATTTTCCTAAAGCAGCAGATTTTAAGTATGGCAGTCAGGATTTTGTTCTTACTTTGTGGAAATTCCAACCCCGAGCCCGAGCCTTCGGGGGATTTTCCTTGGAGACCTTCACTCCTCTTGGGTTAGAACACTGAAGACAGCTTTCAGTTCAGTCTTACCAAAGCTCTTCTGCTCTGTCTCAGCTCACCAGCATGGTAGAAGCAGCAGCAGCAGCAGGGTCAAGGCCACCTCCTCCACATTCCGTCCTGGCTCAGCTCTCAGGACAACTCTGGGTTTTCAACTCCTTTCTCCCTCTCTCTCTAGCTGCTGCTGCATTTCAGGACTTCCTAAGGGTTTGGAAGTCCACCCCTCCTCTTCAAGAAGTCTCTGGGTTTTGGGAAAGTAATACAGTCTTACCCCAAACCAGCTCTGTTGAGTTTTCCTCTGTTTTGTTGCCAGCTCTCCCTCCTGCAGGAACATCTCTGCATCTTTCAGCCGGCTTCACCTTATCTCGCTGCTACTGTCTATCTTTTTGGCTTTCAGCCACCGTTGTCTCTGTTCAGGACTGCTCCGCTGCCGCTTTCAGTGTCTTCTGCTGCTGCTGACAGTAAGGAAACTCTTCCAGCTCTTGATTACGGGACCCGGTCCAGCTTTGACACTATACCGGGTCTCCCGTAGCCTCAGCTGGGGGCTGGGGGCCCTTGGCCCCCAGAGGGGCTCACTGGCCCCCTGCCTCCTCATGGCTCAGATCATGGCTACCCACCTTCTAAACTATCTTCACCACCTTCTCTTCCATTTCTGTGGGTATGTAATTTCCGCAGGGCGCACGTGGACTACTGATTGGTCCAGTGTTATCAGTGGGACAAACCATTACTACCTCAGAGAGAAGGTTTTTCAAACCACCACATCAAGAAAGCCAATGATATCCTGGGGTGCATTAGGAAGAGCATTACCAACAAGTCGAAGGAGGTGATCCTGCCCCTCTGCTCAGCCCTGGTGAGGCCTCATCAGGAATATTGTGTCCAGCTCTGGGCTCCTCAGTACAAGAAACATGGAGCTCCTGGCATGGGTCCAGCAGAGGCAACAAACATGATCAGGGGACTGGAGCATCTGTCTTATTGGGATAGGCTGAGGGAGCTGGGCCTGTTCAGCCTGAGAAGAGATGACTGAGAGAGGACATCATCAGTGTCTTTAAGTATCTGAAGGGAGGGTGTCAAGAGACTGGGGCCAGGCTCTTCACTGATGTCCAGTGATGGGACAAGGGGCAAAAGGCACTACCTGAAACAAAGAAAGTTTCATCTGAATACGAGGAAAAACTTCCTTACTGTGTGGATGACAGAACACTGAAACAAGCTGCCCAGAGAGGCTGTACAGTCTCCTTCCCTGGAGATACTCAAAACCTGTCTGGTCATGATCCTGTGCAACCTGTTCTAGGTAATCCTTCTCTAGCAGGAGATTTGTACTAGATGATCTCCAGAGGTCCCTTCAACTTCAACCATTCTGTGATTCTGTGTTATTTTGTGGCATTTAACTAACAATGAAGTACAGATCAATTAAAATTTCTACCCATACAGCCAAACAGTTGATGCTAGGATATGTATGGTTTTGTAATAATGTGTCATTTTGACCTGCTCAACTTACAGAAATGACATATTGTACATTCTAATCACCAACTGTGTTTTATGCTTAATTATTCAAAGTTATGTTGCCTGACTTTTCTACTACACGCTGAAAATACACTCCTGTGTGTTTTGAGCTCTTTAGAAGAAAGCAGAATTGCATTTTCATCTTTCTTTGCTGAGTATTGCTGAGCCCTGCTGTGCTCTGAGCTCTCTAGAAAGTGAGCCTTGCTAGGAAACTTAAATCCTCTGAGAACAAATTCTGTCCCTCCAATAAGTATAACCACAAAATAGCCTCACAGAGGTCAACTCTTGGCATCAGCTTACTAAACGGAAGCAGAAGCCAATCCACCTCAGAAATAGCTATGAAACAATTGTTTGTAGCTTTATCTCTCTTTGTGGGACAAATTAAAACATGTACTCATCAGAGTGAATTTTTTGTGGATTAATATAAACCTTGAATATTGAAAGATAACATGAGTGGAAGCCAGGGTGATCAAACTAGCTCTTTTATCTCAATCTTTTTGAGAAAACAGGTGGGTTTTTTTTTACTTTCTGTGTCTCACTTGTATGACTCTTTCTAGGAAGAAATATCAAAGGCCTGCTCTTTGTTTCCACCAGGTACATGTGGGTAAGATGTGCTTAGGAACAAACATTTCATTACCGTTGTTGAAGCAAGGTTAAGAGAGCTGATGTTCAGGGAAGAAATGACACCTTTAATTTCATACTTTAACAGCTCAAAAATGGTGGTAGTATCTCAATTATTTCTGTACACAAATGAGCTATTGGTGGTTTAAGCATTCTTTGCTGCATTACAGACTGCTTGTTTTGCTGGAGTAACCATAATAGAGAAACGCAACACTGCCTGCGCTGTGTGGCCATATATATATATATATATATGCCACTGAGCAATGATATATGACTAGCATCAGCTGTGGCAGTGGAGCTTATACAGCAAGATTTGTGTTTCTTACAGGAGTACTTGCTATAAATATAGCTATAACCACCTACTCGTGTTTTATCTTAAGAATTTATTCATGAATCGTAACAGTCAAAAGTATGGGTAACTGATAAGAAGTTAGAGCTCCTTTGAGGAGATTACCCTCATATAGACACAGTTTGAGAAATCCAGGTTCAGCTATAACTACATCACAAATCAGAGCAGCCTTCTTTAGTACTTGAAGTGCTGACTGTGGACATTCCACATTACAATACATTGCAATGCTTGTTTGATTTGTACCTAAGAAGAAATCAACCTGTTCAGCAGCCAGGTAATTACTAAGTGCACGATGTAGAAGATGCTACTGGATTGATTGCACAAAGCACAGACCAGTGTAACACAAAATCTTCAAGCCTCAAAGAAGGATTTTATTCTTCTTTCAGAAAATTCTTTTTTGGCAATGCCTGCTAATATTTTACTGTTTCTGAATTCTGAGTACATTCAAGTCTTAGTAACGTGTAGCTTCCCTAACCCACTCTTCTTGTTGGCCTCCCACTCCAGTTGCTCTTCTCATGCTAGACTTATCCATTTATTTCACATACAGAGCTCAGTAAGGTCCATATAAGAAACATACATCATTTTGTATTGATCAGCATTCTCCCAGGTTTCCCTGTGGATTGGTGGCACAAATGGCACCCAGGACAGATGCCTGCTGCGGACTGACCAAGTGATGAGCAATTTGGGTCACGGAAACATAGAGTGACAGAATGGTTTGGGTTGGAATGGATCTTAAAGTTCATCTAGTTCCAACCCCCCTGCCATAGGCAGGGAAACTTTCCACTGGACCAGATTGGTTAAAGCCCCATCCACCTTGGTCCTGAATACTTCCAGAGATGAATCCACAGCTTCTCTGGACAACTTCTCGGGAGTACCAGTTCATGGAAGCCACAGGCCAGAGATCATTAGTAACCAGTGGCAGCAGCAGTCAGGGAAACCTCTTTCCTTGTCTTGAAAGGAGGGAATGAGGCAGAAAGCTGCCCTCCACACAGCATGTAGTCCGCTTACTTGCTTACTGAGTTTTCTATCACGCAATTGACATCAAAGGATCAACGTGCGGCGCTGGCATTGCACAGCGCCCGGTTCACCTTATAGCATTGGCTCGGAGCTCCTTGATGGCCACAGAGCGAAAACAGCCCCGGACAGCAGGTGACACTCCTCGTTTAGCAGCCAGAAGGGCAGCGGGCAGCCCGAGCTCCCCGATCCGCTGCGCTCACGCAGCCCGGGCCGAGCCCTGCGGGTCATGGCCAGGTGAGCGCCGGGACCGCTCCCCCGATAAGCGCCCCTGCTCCCGCCCCGACACCTGCGCGGCACCGCCCCGCAGCGCCCGGGGCCGGGCGGGGCCCCGCCACCGCCGCCCTTAAAGCCCAGCCGCCCCCAGCAGTTTCCTTCCCTCTTTCCCTCTTGTTTTCCAGCCCCGAGAGTTCCGCTGGTACCGGGCTGGCAACATGGGTATGTGCTGCGGGGAAGGGTGGGGGCAGCCTGGAGGTGGGTGGCACGGCAGTAGCGGTCCCCGGCCTGGGGGCCGCGGCAGGGATGCCGCCCCGGGATGAGCACCGGAGGATCCTCAAGCCGCCTCTCTCCGAGTCGGTTGTCCGTGCCGGACTGTGAGCTGGCAGCATGGCTAAGGAGCCGTGGGCCCCCAGGGCTGGCTCCGCTGTTCGGTGCAGGTCTGAGGACACCTTCGGATGCTCTTCCTTTTTTATCATCCCTCTTCCTCTGGGGCAGCTCTCCCTCTGGCAATGCTGTGTCGTGGCTTTCATGACCCTGCCTTGAAACCCGAGCAAGAGCCGAGTGATGTTGCCTTGGCCTTTGTGAGCTCTTAGAGCTGAGCCCCTGGCTGGTAAGGTTTACCCTACACTTTCAAGGCATGTGGAGCTTAGGATCTGAGCACAAGTTACATGTGGTGTTTCTCACACATGTTAAATAATGCTTTTTTACTGAGACTGTTTACCTATGATTGACCTAGTGTTTTTTAAATATATTGAGACACAGATTGAACATTCAGATAAGGGTAGAGCCCATTTAGCTAACTAATCCTGAAGGTTTATTCTTGTCTGAATTGGAACACCAAGTAGTAAATGTGCAAACAGTGCTCTTCTGTGGTGTAGCTCTACATTGCCATTTGTTGGACCCTTGGTCCTGCAGTGTCAGAGCACATTGGTGTGTCTCTCCTAGCAAGCAGCTCTCGAGTTGGAGAAACCTTGTCTTACACAGGGAAGGAAGCTGAGATGTAAAAAAAAAAAAGAGAGAGAAAGTGCCATTGCATCTTCAGCAGGCAAATCTGCATTCTGGGAACATGCAGCTGTAGTAAAGAGCAGGCAGAACCTGGCAATGGTGCTGCCCAGGGGGGCACTGGAGTCTCACTGACTTGGGCAGCCAACTGTGAAAATGGTGATGGCTGTGGGAAGAGAGAGAAATGCGATGCAGCTGGGTCTGCTCATGTGATATCAAGCTTGCTGCATTATTGGTTTACTTGGATGGTTTCTATGTCAGTGTTTTTCAGGAATAGCAAAGTGTGAATCAGGGACTCTTGGAGTTACTTATCCTGATGGTAGCAACATCCTTATGGAGGTGCTGGAAGGCTGCTCCAGAGAGCAGAGGCAACAGGTTTGGCTGTGCCACAAGTCAGGTACCAGGAAAGCAGGCTTGCTCTGGAGCTAGAAACATCCTCAGTGACAGTGTGGGTGTGTACAGATTTAGCCTGGCCACAGACATGAAGTATTTCAATCTGGTAGATTTGCTGAATGGAGCAAGGCAATGCACTTCCATCTTGTGTCACGGAGCGTGAGCTGCAAGAGTTGAAGCATCACACTGCATCCCTCTGACTGCAGGGAACCACACTGGTGGGAGCTGCTGGGGAAGGGGTTGGAGCCATAAGCCTGTCCCACCTTACCTGCAAGTATGAAAAGGAGAGAGTGACCCACTGATAAATAATTACTTAGATGCAGTGCTAAAGCCAAGAACTGAGTGGCTTATGTCTTTACATTTCTTAAAAATATTTAATCTCTAAGGGAATACAAAGGGACAACTGTTTGGAGGTTTATATCGAAAAATGCAGAGCTCTTCAGTGTTTTGTGGAGAGAATGAGGAGTTCTGCTTGTCATTCTATATGGGGAGAGAATAAGAGGTGCTGAGGGTTGCCTCAAAAAGGGACTGCTCCAAAATGGCACTAGCAAACCTCAGATTTATCACTGAAAATGATCCAAAATGTTGGGTGCTCTGTGCTTTTGTAGGTAGAAACCTGAAGCTGCCTGATGGTGGAATCCTCAGCTAATTTAGGTGTCTTTGTTGAAATGTTGGCTTTAATGCCAATGAGAGTTTCCCTGACCCTCTATGTAAAAGGAGAATTGAGGGGTTAAGTCAAAATGATTGAGAAATAAGTGTGTCTCTTAAACACGGAAGTTAGACGATGTTGTCTGAGAAAAATGCCTCTGTGATGTCCTCTGTGTAAAGTTTCTTACAGAGGTGATACTTTCACCATTTGGAAAGGAAAAAATGCAACCAACAGCAAGTTTCTTAATATTTTTGTCCCAAGGCTTAGCTAACAGACAGGAGCTGCCCGAACTGTTGTTCTCTGTACATGTTAGGAAGAAATGGCAATATGACAGGTGAGCTGGAAAGGCCAACAAATGGAAATAACCAGGGATTTGCTATGAAGATAATCTATCATTAACATCTTAGTATCCTTCAGTGTATCTGCTCACATGGGTTGTATAAGGGACACTGCCAAAAACTTTAATAACTCATGTGCCTGCACGTGGCCTGAATTTGTTGTGTTAGCACTTTCAGAATGTTACTTGTTCCCTAGGAAAATGTATTCTTGAATCACCTACTGTCTCTCTTGTGAAGGTACTTGTCCACAGCAGTGAAGGAAAGAATCAGATTAATCAGTTTTAATAATTTCTGGAAATTATTTTAGTTAGTATTGTGTCAAACGCTATAGTGTTGCTGTCAGCTGTTTTTATCCATTGTGAACTATGGACTAAATAACGATTTTGGCAAAGATACTTATAGAGATCTATTGTGGGCATACTTGGTTTACAAGCAGGGATTTCAAAGTTCACATCTCGTACTTGTCTTATCTTAAGGATAATGAGTTTACTTGTGGTTTTATGTGAAACATTGACATCGACTATCTAGCATAGTGAAAGCTCAGCCTACAAGCCTGTCCCCTGAGCCAAGCAAGCCCTGCAGGACACTGCTTGAAGGGCTACCAGGGATAGTGGGCCTACCATGATCAGCTGAAAGTCACTTTAGGGCTGCTCTTTAGATGTCTGCTCTTCCTGCCCTCAGTAGGATCCCCCTGTGCTTCCAGGTCTTACTGGGTTAATTTTCAGGTTGTGGGAATGCCTGCTAACATGGATCACTCAGTTGCACTGCATATTCAGTCCTCTTTAAATCTGAGCTGTGGAAAGTTTGTCCCTTTTCAGGACTTGACCTCCATCTGTGGCAGAGCATCTTTAGTCTATTCCCTACTATTGACTTGCCTTCAAGGTAGCATCCCTGAGAGCGAATTGAAGCAGGATTCATCTTCTGTGAGTGGCTGGATGGTCTAGCACCACCCTAAATGATATGGAGTGAGCAGTCATAGTAGGATGGGATGCTTTGTCTTGTCACTCCTTTTGAGTATTTCCTGTGACTTTATGCACACCCTGAAAAACCTAAGGCAATCAAGTGATGTTTTGCCTAATAACCATGAAAAGTCTCCCTTTAGTAAACTGAACATTTACTCATCCTGAAAAATACTGTGCTTGTATTTCATTATCTTGAGCTGAACTTTTTTTGAATCTTCCATTGGTTTTAAAGGAATATTACTACTTTCCATTAACTTCTGGTTTTTTTTTTCTCTTCACAGCTGGAAGAGGTAAGGGAAAGTCAGTAAGTATTGTTTTCTCTTATAAAAAGTTGCTATACTGACTCTCTTTGGGTTACATTGTTTTGGTAACTTTAGCAGTACACAAAATAACATTAAATGTATAAAATAGTGAGCTACTGGCCAACTGATGCAAAAGCAGCCTTGTAGTTTTTAAAGTTCTAGCTAAGCATAAGTGTGCTCACCATCCTGATAACAAATCTGAAGAGCCTGTGCTGACTGAGCAGGCATTGGTCCCTGGAGCCCATCCTTCTTCTGGCTGAGTTGTCATCCTCCACCAGCTCTCCTTTAGGACTCTTACTTTTCAGTGGTAGTTCTTGCTCTTGAATCTTTGAACTGCTAATGACATGTGTCTCAGCAACTCTATCTCTGTGTTTGCTTTTCTTATAAGGTTTTACTCCACAGACTTTCCCTCTGCTTAGTGGCTTCCTCAGCAGCCAAGGTCAAAGGTGTGCAGTGGGGTGCTGGTAAACCCAGGGCAGGGCAAAATTACAGAGGGCATTATAAAACATAACCTTTGGTGGTGGATCCAGTGCTTCCTGACAAGTGAGGATTACAACAGTAAAGGTTTTGGTGGTAGATGTGTGTATGTGCACATGTATACTGTAACAGGGGACAGAATAGTGCAAAACAAGGACAAGTATAAGTCATATATTATCATGGATTAATTGCATAGTCTCCTTGCTTGTAGCATCTTGGAAAAGCAGAAGGCTTGTCACCTTTGGAAAGACCAATAGCTTTCTCCTGCCTGCCTCTGTTCATACTCAGCTCCAGCTGTGACATGCAGATCCCTTCCAGTTCAGAGGAAGACAGTAAAAGCCCACCAGTGGCTGCTGTGCCACCATGTGAATGCAGGATGTCTCCACTAGGCACACAAACACTAGTGGCTTAAAAGAGAAATCCAGCCTTGTTGGATTGCAACCTCCCCAGACCAGCATGTAACACCCTCTTAAACAATAAGGTGTTGGGTAGGATGATGATGTAATGCTGAGGAGGTTTGTGAGAACCCCAAAATGGTCAAAAAGATTTTAGTGAGGTTTTGTGACATTCTGGTGGGAATGGGTCCCACCAGCTCCTGGTCCAGGACTGCTCTGTCTTTTTTTCTCTCTGTGGGCAGGACAGACATGGGGAAGACTTTGTTCCACCTCAGGAGCAGACATTCTCTCCTCTCCTGCTAGGCTATTCCCAATTACACCGGCAGAAACAAGTCATGCAGTCTGGATTACTGTTTCGGTGACTAACCTAACATGTGCTGAAATCCAAAATCTCTTCAGTATATCTCATGGCTGCTGAACTAAACCTTCACAGTGTGGTTCTCCAGCTGTCTCCTCAGGAGCATGAACATTGTCATGGCTTAGGGGGATAGTGTGTGGGCAAGGTGGGAAGCATTTGTCTCTGTGAACTCCACCAACAGCTGTGTCCAAGTTGGGAGTAGTTATGCAGAGCTCCTGCCCTCTTCAGCTGAGGGAAATGGGCACTTTCAAGTGAAAGTAACTAATTTTTGGATACATGTGGATGATCTTCCTTTGGAGACACCTCTTTCTGCCCAAGGAGGATGTGATAAATCAAGGATGACAAGTTTATATTTATGCCTCAAATTTTGATTGCTCCAAAGCTAGATGAGTCCCACTGGCACTTGCCTGACATTGGGTTTTTTCAGTGAATCCTGCTTATCAAACCATGGGTAGGATGGGCACTACATACTTGGTTCTGCTAGTAACAAAAATCAACACTGTTCAGGCTGCTCAGACATCCTCATGACTGAGTCAGATAGGTCAGCAAGGCTCTTGCCGCTTTCATTTCTTTTGCAGTATTCACAAAAAACCTATTGTAGCATGCAGGTCTCAAAGTCTTGTGTTGTTCATTGAAGATTTGCTGGAGGCATGGGCTCTCTGATTTACTTGTGTCAGGCAGGATGTCCCCATGTAAGGTTTCTTTCCTTCTGATCTGCAAAGTTAACTTTTTCCTGTTTCACATGAAATACAGATCAGTTTAATTCCTGAACCCTTGCAATCCAAACAATGCTATTTTTTTAAATAAACCTAAGAAGCATGGAAAAGAATTGTTTTATCTCTGGAATGTTCTGAGTCTTATTGAAAATCTGGTTTTTTGCTACTGGCAGAATTAAAACAATAAAAAAGATTTTTAAGGAAGAATTACGTTTAGATTGCATTCCCATTAATTTTAATAGAAATGATATCATGTATTCATCCACTAAGAAAAGTAGATGATCAGAAATTAAACTTCAAGTTCTACTGATAATGTCAGATTTGTACCTGATGTATATTTTTTTTTTCCCTTTGTCTCAATGGCAATAACTCTGGTACAGGCTACATGACTGACCATTGACAAGCCTGTTGCAGCAGGTGAAGGTTCAGTGATTGCTCTAAGATTACTCTAAGAGTTAGGTGCTGGAGACCTCAAATGCGTATGGTACAACACTTGAAGGTCAGGTATAGCATTGCTAAAGATCTCTTGCAAAGGGCAGATGAGCAGTGTGTAGAGCTCTGGGGACCAAGAGGGGAAAGTAAGGACTGACTCTTGGTTCAGGTAAACCATTGTCATTTCCACAGAAGCCCATGCAGCCTCCTGACCCTGAGTACCCACCCACTTCCACTGAGTTCATATTAACCTTGCTCAAGCTGTGGGTTGCAGTGAGCAGTGTTAGTTTGTGTTGCACAGCTCTGACCTCACACTGTCTCTTGCCTCCAGTCCCTCTGCTCTGGCTTCCCTCTGAGCATCCTCTTCATCGTCGTCAATGAGTTCTGCGAGCGGTTCTCCTACTATGGCATGCGAGGTATGTACTGTGTCTCCTTGTGCTGACCACATGTTACCCAGCCCTGACTTTGGTTTGTAACCCATTGTTTTGTTGTTCTTCCTACAGCTGTGCTCGTTTTGTATTTCAAGTTTTTCCTGCACTGGGATGACAATTTGGCCACAGCCATCTACCACACGTTTGTTGCCCTGTGTTACTTGACACCTATCCTTGGAGCAATCATTGCGGACTCTTGGCTGGGAAAGTTTATGTGAGTGCTTCCTCAGAAAAAAACCAAAAAAATCTTGAGAGCTCACCTGAAATCAGTGTTACATAAACCATCACCTAAAACAGCAGCTCTGAACACCTTCAGAGCTGGTGTTGACTGCTCCAGGATAGTTTGTTTTATTTGACCAAAACTTGAGGTTTTAATTGATTGAGCTCAAACTTGAAATTGCACTGTTAATTAAGAAATGTTGCAGTTCTGCTAATCAGTTAAGGGTAGTAGCATGCTTTCCCAGCATACTGCATGTTTTTCCTCTCACATAAACAAAATGCAAGCTAAACTAAGGAAAGTATTCACCAAGCTGTGAAAATAGATACTGGAGATTATAATTACATTGGACAGCCTCTTTACCTATGGTAGGTGGCCAATGAAATAGTGAATTAACTGGGACTTAAACTAAGTTTTAAAATACTATATGATTTCAGAATTGACAGTTCAGTGAGAGTTCTTACTGAGTAGCAAGTCTGTCTTTAAATCATGTATTCTGTGTTTTTTACCTGTGTGCTAATTGTTCAGGAGGTACCACTGCAGTTCTTTGAAAGGTAGCCAGATTATTTCCAACAGCCTTATCTTGCTCTCCTTTACTAATGTCTTGATTCTAATAGTGTTTACTTTGCCTGAAAAAAAGCACAATAAAGATTTTATGGAAGGTCATGAACCATGAATGTTAGCTGGCTTGTCAAAGGTCTCCCAGAGATGAGAGATGAAGCTGTCTGTGCTGTGCAGTCAGCTGCACCACCTTCTGCTGTGCTGACAGCCCTGGGAAGCCCAGGACTGTGACAACTGCCCTGTGTGCTCCATGGAGCTGGTCTGAGCAGTGTAAACTCACTGCAAGTAGCTAGATATGTTGCAGATTGCAGCCTAAATATGTTGTGTACTTGCTTGTTTAGATGGTATAGTTTATTTTTTTAAAATCCATTTTGGCTTCTACTTATTTTATCAGGATGAAGCTTTGCAGATCTTGCATCCCTTCTCCTTTGGTACTTGTTTAACCTCAATTGTATACTTTCTCCCAAGCTGTTAGGCAACTAAAGTAATGGAATTGAAGTGCTGTTTAAAAAAACATTCTACGTTATCTGTTGAATATCACTTAACAGCAGATTGACTGTTCCCCCAGTTCATAGATCTTTCCTCTGCTACAGGGAAGAGAATTTTAAGCCAGAGAAACTTTGTTGTAAAGTAAGAAGAATTTGTCTGTGTCCCTCTTGTATCAGGGTGCTACTCCAAGCTTGATGTGAGGATCTCTGGCCTATGTCAAATAGAGTTGGATTCTCCTCGGTCTTGGAGCCTGACTTTGATTCTTATGAGTTGCACTGGGTTTGGGACTGCTTCTCCTGCAAACTGAGTTTTTAAATACTTTCCTATCATTGCATCATATTTCTCCTACTTTTCCTCCAAACTGGGGAACTGGATCTGTGCCTGTTGAATGGAGGCTCACCCAAGGAACCAAATGAACATGGATTAAACTACACTCACATGCTTAAGGTCCAAAAAAATTAAAATGGAGTGTGTTTTTACATACAGAAAGGAGGACTGGACCCTAAAGGCAGGCTGGTGATTCTGCAGCATTACCCTCCTAGGCACCTCCTGGTAGAGGAAGTCAGGCTGAAAGCCTGCAACCTGTGCTCTTCAGTGCTGCTCTTACTCTAATCTGAGTGTAAAGATGTTCACACACAGCCAAGTGGGAGAATAGAGTTGTTGTTCACAAAACTATTTTGGTGTAATTTCCATGATTAAAGTAGATTTATAATTTTTTTCTTCTTTTATTCCTGCAACTAGAATATAAAGTAACATAGAAAACGTTTAGTGATATTAAAATCAGTGTAAATTGCATATTTGTGTTGCAGAGTAGTCCATTTAAACTTCACTGTATGCAAATTATAATAATGGCATTCTTGAGTTGGTTATTAAAAAGGCAACCACTGAAGATATTTAAATATCTCCCATGAGCTGATGATATCTATAGAATCCATTTGTCATCTTGCCTTGTTTAATTAAACAAGGCTACCTAAAATAATAATAATAATAGAATAGAATACTGTGGCAGTGGTGTGGGGACAAATTTTTACAGTAGCTTTTGAGAAGGTCAGTCCTTATTGTATCTGTCGTATCTGTATCTGCTTCTTTACTAAGCATCTTTGAAATAAGCAAAAGTCTGCTTTATCTATGTAATCTGCATTGTCTGTGTGCATTGTGTGTGTGTAATTGTATTAACATATCTAAAAAGAAATGTATCTCCTCTCTTTACAACAGGACCATTGTCTCCCTGTCCATTGTCTATACGATTGGACAGGCAGTCTTGTCTGTGGGTTCCATAAATGACCTGTCGGATCACAACCAGGATGGCTCTCCCGATAATGTACCATTGCACATGTGAGTTGCCTTGTACATGGGGTTTTTTTTCCAGGCTGATGAACAGGACAACTTACACCTTGAATTTCAACTGTCTTTCAATCAGTCTAGTATTTATGCTTTAAGAAAGAAAATAACGTGATTTTTTTTCCCTTTTTCTCTTTTCTCCTTTGCTTCAGTGCTCTGTCCATGATTGGCTTGATCCTCATTGCGCTTGGTACTGGTGGGATCAAACCTTGTGTGTCAGCGTTTGGTGGAGATCAGTTTGAAGACGATCAGGTAACAGTGTCTTTCAGATTTTCAGTTATACAGGAATTTTAATACTCTAATAATGTTTTACTATTGTAATACTCTAATAATGTACGTGTTTAGACATATGCATTACTGCAGTGTTTCCTGAGTAGCTGAAGAAGGAGATACTGAACTATTTGTCTTGAAATGTGAAAATAGACTTGCTAATTTAACAATCTAGGCTCATCAATGTGGTTCTGGCTAAGCCTTTCTAAACATCTTTCTGTTTTTACTGTAGGAAAAACAAAGAAGTACCTTCTTCTCTCTTTTTTATATAGCCATTAATGCTGGAAGTCTCATATCTACTATAATCACCCCAAGTCTCAGAGGTAAGGCCACATATTTGTTTATAAACAGTTAAACATCAGAAAAGGTTGAGTGTTGGATTGCAGTCTAGTTAGGTTTAAATTAAAGTTATGTTCTCTGACACACTGGAGTTATCTAGCAAATGGTTTTCAGTGTGTCATTCAACTTCTCACAGGCAAGGTACTGTCAAAAACAAGCCAATCTGAGACCTGAATTGCCTTTAGGATCAGAAATACTAGATCCAAAGAGACATGGTGGAGCTGACAACTTGTATGCCTTAATGCATGTTTTAATTCTGTGAAGGTACAAATGTGTCACCTCTTCCAATACCTTTAAAGCCATCACACTAGAAAGAGTTGTACTGTTTGCTGGAAAGGGAAGTGGGGAGAGCCCTCTCCTCTGGAAGTGAAGGCTACTCTGAAATGTGCCCATGCTAAGTACAGAAGCATCAATACACGTAGTAACCCATTTATCCATATGACAAGGTAAATAACTTTTCATATTGTTAAACAAGAAAGTTATTTTCTCTTCTACTTATAAAGAGTAGCATGACCCTAAACAAAATGCAAACAGTTTGCTAATCTATATGCATATGGAATTCTGTGGCAAGCTTACACAGATGGTGCTGTATGGATGTGCTTGGCAGGAGTTTGAGGAAGGCTTCTTTTCTCAAAAAAAAGGAAACGGCATGTGAGTTCTGGAATAACCCTGAAGCACTGGGGTGAAATCCTGGCCTTTGGATTTCTTGACTGGAAGGCTGTGTAGAAGTGTTTGAGATGTTTGCTTAATGCAAATTCTGTCCTTTCCCAAAAAGGAACTAGAGATGCGTAAGGCACAACATGCACTTTACTTCCTTGCTGATTAAGGGTGAAAACTACCTTGGGAAAAAAAAAAAAAGACAAATTCAGCTGAGGGAGGTGATAAACTGCCACGTACTGTAAAAGTTTAACCAAAAGGCTAATACAGCTAAATCAAGACATTAGTTAACTGCAAGCTAGCTTTTTTTTTCCCCCCCCGATCAAACTCTCTTCCAGAGGTCCCTTCCAACCTCAACCATTCTGTGATACCTTTCATTGTTGAAAAGGGAATTATTTAAGTTGGATGCTGATCATCAGTTCTGTGGATGTCAGCAGAGAGGTTTGTTGTCCCCCCATGAGTTAACAATGGACGTGAAGTACAGAAATCATACGTAAAACATCAGTAGTGCTGACTGGGACTTTAATCTAATGTTACTTTGTATTTCAGCTACAGAATGTGGCATTCATACCAAACAACGATGTTACCCGCTCGCTTTTGGAGTTCCTGCTGTCCTGATGGCTGTCGCCTTGAGTAAGTGGTTCTGTTGCCATCTTGCTACTTCAGTGATTAGATGATAATGATTTCATAATGGAAAAGTGATCGAAATTTCCAGGTAATACCTCTACTAAGACCTGAATATTTCTGCAATTTTTAACTAAAACTTTTTTCGTGGGTGGAATTAAACTGAAACACTCGCTTTTCCAGAAGAGAATGATGTACCAGGAGAGACTGATGGGGCTGGGGAGAGGCATGAATATACCTTTGAATTCTAAATATTCTGTAAACTACAGTCTATATTTCTTGGACTACTGGGATATATAAATAGATCCTTTGAATGAAGTGTGAAAATTCTCAGAAAATGTGTTTTGGAAGTTATCTCTAGTCCAGTAATGCAAACTGTATAATTGTCCCTGCACTGGAGAAATCCTGTACTTGGTATGTCATTATTTCTCAAACACCTGCATTTTTATTAGCTGTGCTACAGGTCACTCCCTGAGCCTGACTGCTACATCACAAAGACCAAGAAACTGGGGGGTGCCATTATGTACCACAGTAACCCTCCTGGTCCTGGTCCTTCATGGTCCTGACCAGGAGCCCACCCAGCTACCAGTGACCTCACCTTGCCTGTGCGCTCAGCCCGAGCTGCACGATGGCTCTGGGGGCTTGCCTGTGTCCTGCCCTGCACGTGATAGGGTGAGGCTGAGGAATGTGCCCTGGGCATGGGAGTAAAGGACACCTTGGTGAGTCCTGCAGTTCAGACAGAGCTTCAAGTCCCTGTATGATGTGAGCTGCAGCATCCTGAACTCCTAAAAAGGAGCCTGTACAACAAGGCCAGAGCCAAGGTCCCAAGTGGTCCTAGTTTTGACCATCCCTCAATCAAGCTGACCTCCCACTGAGCACTTACCTTAAGAGTTTCCAGATTTAGTTTTTTGTCTTAAATAGAAGCAATCTGCTGGTATTAATTTGATTTATTTTACTGTATGATAGCATGAGAATAGGCCAATTCATTGCTCGTTAGGAGACTTATTTCCACCCTCATCTAACTCCTTAACTGTTACAGTTTCCATACCAGATTATTTACCACTATTTTAATATAATTCTGAGTTGCTTTTGGTTTCCGTTTGCATGTTGTAGTCGTGTTTGTAGCTGGAAGCAGAATGTACAAGAAAGTTAAACCTGAAGGAAATATAATGCTTCAAGTTTGCAAATGCGTTGGAGTAAGTACTGCTTTTATTCCCCAAATCCCTGGCAGCAATTTTTAAAACTGTTCTGTAAACATTCCTAGATCAGAAATCTGTCATAATATAAGGAAAGGTTCTAAGGATTTTTTTTTTTTTTAACTTTTCTTTCGTTGCTGACACCTCCAGGTTTAGACTGCCCTTTTATTAAGTATATCTTGATTTATACATAAATTATACAAGTGAATTTATACATAAAGGAAACAAAGTAAGATGTCAGTGGTATGTAAAAGCTTATCCCAGCTTCTGGGAATCATTTCCTACACATTTGCACACCTTTCTGCAGCCCTGTAGTAAAAGATAAACATGCCTTGACCTAAGTCAAGAGCAGAGCTATCAGTACATTTTATCAGCAAGTATTTATTGCTTATTAAAAGAATGTTATTTACAATGCAGAGGTATATTGATCCCCACTGCATTAAGGAAGTTGGGGGTTACATATCAGTGTGAGCGTGCAAGGAAGGGAGTGGAACCTGCACGAGTAGATTTGCAATAGATTTTTGCAGTGCCTCAACTTTGAAATCAGGGGATTTTTTCATTTATGGGCTGCTTCATTCTCTGTGCAGCCCTACCAGCTTGTTATAGTCTAGCCCATTGCTTATCTTGTAAGCACTGTCAAAACTAAATCTCTACAGGTGACTGGCCATTGCTTAGAGTGCTGCTCCTAAGACCCACCTCTGCCTTGCATATTATTCCATGTGGAAAATCTTGGGAGTTCTTTGGGACTATATTTGTGTAGATTCAATATCAGAGTGTGAGGCATATCCACAAGATGCAGCTTCTTATACTGAAATGTACTCTTACAGCCATTCAGCACTGAAAATCTGTGCATATGACACTGCTCTACTTATTGTTGTACCTAAGTAAGTCTGAAGAAGACAGGTCTTCAAGCTCCCAACATCAACCTACACTGAGAGAGACTACTCTCAGATGTTTGGTTCACCTAATCCCAAGTGCACACTCCACTGGATATGCATGCAGTGTGAGGCCTTAAATGCAATATTCCTATAGATGATTGGAGCAGTTAACAGAAGTAACCTTTAGCACCCTCTAAACACTAGAAGTGGGAGCATAATCTTTAATGACAAAACAGCTCATTGCATTTATAAATATTTGTAGTGCCATTAAACAATTCTGTCTCTCCTCAGTTTGCCATCAGAAACCGGTTTCGGCATCGCAGCAAGCAGTTCCCCAAGAGAGAACACTGGCTGGACTGGGCGAGTGAGAAGTATGATGTAAGTCCTGTGTAAGCCTCTTCTGCTGTGATATCCCCTGATCCTCAGATTCTCTCTGTCTGCTCTGAGCCATTGCCTCAAGCACTGGACAAATAGTTTTGGGCCTCTTGATCATTTAGTAGCTACTGATCTCCCCTGGGGTTGCAGGTTATCACCTCAGCTCCTGTGGGGGAGAGCAGAGATGTGTGAGTCAATGCTCTCTGTAATCATAGGCTGTCCAGGGAAATTCAAGGGAGATGAAGAAAATACTTTCCCTTGCCAAACAAATACAAACACTTATAAGTTTCCGATTAGGAAACTAGCAAGCGTTATCTTTGTCAAGTTTTTGTTTCTCTTGATAAACTGCCTTCAAACACAATATGCTGGTTTAATGACTGCAGAGGGGAAAAATGGCAATGGTGCTGCTGCCTGTCATGGTTAATGCACAGGGCCATAATCCTTGTCTTGGGATGAAAGTTATGAATTATGATTTGGATTTTCAGTTGAAGTGGGTAAACACTGCATCCCCTCTGGCCTCAGTATAATTTGTAACCATGACTCTCAAAGCCTGACATCCCATAGACCCCAACCATGTCGCTTGCCTCCGATCTGCTTTGCCCAGTTGTCAATGGCAGCACAAACCTTAGCCTGTCACTTCCATTTTCCTTTTGCCTATATGGTTTGTTCATATGTGAAATTCCTCACTTGCCTGTCATTCAAATGCCTCCTTCCTAAAAAAATAATGCAGCACTAAGTGATGAATCTCATGCTGCCATCAGTATACATGCAAAAAAGACCAGGTCTCTGATATCAGTGTCACCTTCCACACACACAGCTCTTCCCACATCCATGATCAAACTTTGTATTATTTTAACAGAAATAATCAGAAGTACCCACAACATGGGAAGTTTAGTATGTGGGTAAACATTACATGATGAGTCTTTGCCTGTTGCTCTGCTGTGAATAGCAGTCTGCAATTGTCTTTTTCTTTTTCTTTTTCTTTTTTTTTTTTTTTAACCAATTCCTCCTGTGTAATTCTTATTTGCTGCAGAAACGACTGATTGCTCAGACTAAGATGGTGTTGAAGGTGCTTTTCCTTTACATCCCTCTCCCCATGTTCTGGGCACTTTTTGACCAGCAGGTAAAGTAGAAATTGTTTGGCTTGTTAATTAGAGCTGTACGCTATCACTCTATGTACTCTGAGGTCACCAGACATAAAAGGTGTGTATGAGAGGGTAGAAAACAAATTCTTTAACCCGGTTTTAATGCAAAATGGTAGTTACTGAGTCCTGCTACTACAGGATGTTCTGCAGTCAGCATAATCTCAGTTTATCTGAACATGCCCAGGACTGCTTCAGTGACTGAGGCCTCTCCAAATTTTGTATCAGACCCGGACTCAGGGGGTGAAACAGTAGTTTAAATTTTTCTTAGTTCTAATGTTTCTTCCATTGTCAGTTGTGAGATGAAATTTAGTGTCCTAGTGCAAATGATGTCGAGAATCAGGGCTTAAATGATCTGGATTCCAGTTTGCATAATCACTTGCACCCTGTTATAAATGCAGAATCACAGAATATGCCAAGTTGGAAGGGACCCACAAGGATCATTGAGTCCAACTCCTGCACAGGACCATCCCCAAGAGTCATATCACATGCCTGAGAGTATTGTCCAAATTCTTCTTGAACTTTCAGGCTTGGTGCCATGAAGACTTCCCTGGGGAACCTCTTGCAGTGCCCTCTTCACCCACTGAGTGAAGAACCTTTTTCTAATATCCAACCTAAACCTCCTGTGACACACCTTCAGGCCATTCCCTTGGGTCCTGTCACTGGTCACCACAGAGAAGAGATCAGTGCCTGCTCCTCTTCTCTCCCTCACGAAGAAATTGTAACTGCAATGAGGTTTCCCCTTAGTCTCCTCCAGGCTGAACACATCAAGTGACCTCAGCCACTCCTCCTGTGGCTTCCCCTCAAGGCCCTTCACCACCTTCATTGCCCTCCTTTGGATGCTCTCTAACACCTTAATATCTTTCTGTATTTTGATGCCCCAAACTGCACACAATATTCAAGGTGAGGATGCACCAGTGCAGAGCAGAGCGGGACAATCCCCTCCCTCAACTGGCTGGCGACACTTTGCCTGATGCCCCCCAGGACACGGTTGGCCCTCCTGGCACTGCTGACTCATATTCAACTTGCCATCAACCAGGACCCACAGGTCCCTTTCCATGGCACTGCTTTTCAGCATCTCATTCCCCAGTCTGTATGAACTTCCAGGGTTCCTCAAGCAGAAGTATAAGCCTATAACTCCCATTCATTTGGTGAACTGAGTGCTCAAGACTCATGAAAGCAACTTTCATAGTTATGCACGGAAGTATGAATTTAGGAGGACATCTGAGAGAATGTCTAGGCTTGAAAGCAGATGGGTAGGAAGTTCAGTCCAGATTCCCTACCCTGCTGCTTTACTACCTGTGAGCTGTAATGATCCGTGTAACCTGTTACAATTAGGTAGTTCTGCTATGAAATTCAGAGCTAAATACTCATTACATAAATAATAACTCATATCTTGGACAGTGGTACATTGCAGGTGGTTAAAGGCGTGCAGCACAGATGCAGCAATAAGCATTCTTGTCTCACCCTAGGATCAGACTGAAAGTCAACCCCACTTAACCCAGCTATTGGCAGGTTTTTGAGGCAGAGGGCTCAGGGCAGGTTGAGCCCTGGCTTGTCTGCACACTCTGCTGGGCTGTGTGAAGGAAGGATGGATGTATTGGAGGTGTGGGCTGCTCAAGCTCAAGCAGGTGGCACACAGGTGCATTGGTGCCTTCTATGCATAGCACGTGGCAGTGCTCTGCACAGGATGTCCCTGCCATCTCTCCACCTAATTTCTGCATCTAAATTATTTTCCACTCTATTTCACAAAACAAGTAAATGAAATTAAATGGACCACGAGGATTGCTTTGTTCAAATGTTTATGTTGCAGAATAAGAATACTCCCAAAGCTAGCTTTAATTTTTTTGTTGTATTGCATGTTTTCCCCAACACTTTACTTATGAAAACAATTCAAGAGGAACTTTGGAAGATTGATTTACTATGACATCTAATTTTCTCTTCTTTTATTAAGGGATCAAGATGGACACTGCAAGCCACAGCAATGAATGGGGATTTTGTAAGTTAATTTTTATTCCTGTTGTGTTTTTTTTTAAGTAACACTTTTCAGACCACTTACTTGTTGTCATAATATTAAAAACTATTTATTTTTCCTTCACCAGGGTATTGCTGTTCAACCAGACCAAATGCAGGTACATTTAATCTTCTATCTGCTGATTTCTTCTGAAAGATTATTTACATATTGACCTTCATTTAAAAAAAAAATTACTTTGAAAAATACTTAATTTTTTTCCTCTTCTTGTGTTCATCTTCTACAGATTGTGAATCCAATCCTGATTATTATAATGGTCCCAGTTGTAGATTCTTTGATTTATCCTTTAATCAAGAAATGCAAGATCAATTTTACGTAAGTTGATGTAACTACCTGACTTCAACAGAAGCTCGTTTTAGTGGTTTGTTTAAATGGCTCTTCCAGCCCTAATGTAACGGTAGGGTATTCAAAATGGGTTAATATTTAAAAGAAATTAAAATATAAAAAAATATTGGGTATTGCAAGTGGTGTGTAGAGGCACCACAGAGTAGAATCTAATAGTAAAGTAACAATATTTTCCAGTTAAGGGCAAAACCTTCCGATTGCAGGAGATGCTCTTTACTGTTTTCCACATTCCCTATGTCTACCCCCTCTCCTTCCTCAAGAATATGACGTAGAAATACAACATATATTCTTACTATGTGTCATGTTTTGGGCTTAAAACTACCTGAAGATGTGTTTCCTCTTCCGTCCCAGTGAGGAGTCTGGCTCACTGAATACCTCTAGCTGGATCTTCAGTGGGCATTACATGTTATTTTTAAAGTTAGTAATGAAGTGGCTAGCACTGCAAGAGAGCTTGGAGAGGCAGAAGAGAATACAGTTCTTAAAACAGTTTTCACGGAGCTAAGGTGTGATGTTGTTTTTCCATACAGTTTGGAAGAATCAAGGGTGTGTGATGTGCTGGAAACTGTCATTCATTTATGAACACTCTACATTGGACAAATGATGCCATGAATAAAATGGCTACTTTAAATTTACCCTTACAGCTTAACTGAATATAAGTAGATGTCTTCTAATTCAAAAAATTCCTCTCACTTCTTTTGTTCAGTATTATTTAAACATATGATATGGACACACATTGTTACTCTTTTAAAGGCATATCTACCTTTCTCTTTGTTGTAAAACTAACAACTGTATTAGATTCAGGTTTTTCTTCCTGCAAAACAGACTTTTTCAGAAACCTAATAACTATGTTCAATCAGTATTTGAGCCCAGCAGATGCAGAGTAACAGTTTATACTAAGATGCTGCAGAAAAGACATATTTCCTGAAAGTGTAACTATAAATTGAGACATACCTAGCTAAGCAGAACACTTTCTGTAATAATATCAGCCCTTCAAATGGTGATAATGTGCTACTTGTGGCCATTTGAATTTCCAAAGGTGGAAAGAAAAAAACACTTCTGAAGCTTTGAATTCACACTTCTCTTAAAACTCACTTGTCTTTTGTTGTTGTACTAGGCCCCTGAAGAAGATGACTGTTGGTATGTTCCTTGCCTCTATGGCTTTTGTTGCTGCTGCCCTTGTGCAAGTGCAAATAGATGTAAGTTCAGCCCCATGCGAGTATTTACTATTAATATTTGGTTGTTAATACAGAACAAAGTGTTTTTAGTAGGGAAATGCACTAAGAGTCCAAATTTGGAACCAAGCATACAAGCACAGAAGTAGAAGGATGTTAAAGAATATTGCAATACTGTGATTAGCATAATAAAAAAAAACAGGATGTGGGAAAAGCTCATTCCTTGAACTACAGAGTGGCCTTGGTAGTGCCAGCATGATGCAGCATGTGATAAAAGAAGAACCACATCTGGCCATGGAGGCATTGTTGTGGATGAGAGACTTCTTTCCTAAGGCAACTTGTGAGACTAGTAACAAAACCTGTTATTTGTGTTGCATCCCTCAGACAACTGTAGATTGTAAGGCAAATGTTCAACATGAAATAATAAAGATCACAGTAATTATAGTAATTTTTCCATGTGACTTAGGGCACTGATTTTACTTTTTTTCTGTCCTGTAGAAAACTTCTCCAGTTTTCCCTGCAGCTGGACAAACACAAATCAGATTAATGAACCTAGGTAATGTTCCTGTAACAGCTCAGTTTCAACCTCAACTTCAGAGTGTGCATGTAGCACCTAAGGAGGCGGTAAGTAAGGGCAGATGAGGAACAGCAAGTTAAGAAAAATCTAATGGAGTAAGTCAGTCATTCTTAACTAATGGTTCAAAATTGGTATTTTTTTTCCTGTTTTTTTTTTCTTCTAGTAATTTTAACTATTTCTTTTTTTTTGTATTGTGCAATGAATTGTTACTGAAAACACAGCGAATGAAGAAATGGTAACTACGTTGATATTTTGACAGGCTGGTTTGTTTTGACAAGAGTAGAGGTTTCTTTCAAGAAACATTCATAAACTTATCAGTGACTTTAAACTAGCTGAAAACTTCACTCTCATTAAAAAGGTTCCATTTCTTAACAGCAAGAACGCTCCTTCCTTCAGTAAAAGTCCATTCAGCTCTAGTAAGTCACTGCTATTGCTGTAAGGGATGGCTTACTTGAACAAGGAGCTTTTTCTGTGGTTACATCACATGTTAAGCTTCAGGTTCTAATACAACACAGCATTGGTAGCTCTGTTGACAGCAAAATGTGATGGAGCTGATGGATCTTTTTGATAAGGGATGTTAGAAGTGTGATCTCTGGTAGTCTGAGGTCCTTTTTCTATATAAGAGGAGAAATCCTACTCCATCCTCCTCCAAATGGAAACAGAGAAGGAGAAGATAAGGGCACCCAAAGTGTATACTGACAAGGAATGGATATAATCATGGTTTATACCTGAAAATGAAGGGCATACTCTGTCTATTAATGTTTTAAGTATTTTATGTTGATTAATCATGTTTAGAATATTTTAAACATGTCACTTCTGTTACGCTGAAACCATAAAGATGAAGTTTGCATTTGCATCTTTTACGTGTTGCTATTTGGAAAATGCTTCATCTTATGATAGTGCTGCCTCTGTAGCTAAGCAGAATTTTTTTCTGGTGGTTGTGGTAAGCCTGATTTATATGGAGCAAGAAATACACAGGAAAATATAACAGCTATTCCATAATGTTTGTGGAAAGCCCATGTGACTTTGAAGCTTGTGTAACAAATTAAATTAATAAAAGAATAGTGATCCAATGGAACAAAACTGAAAGTTAGGGGATGCTTATGATCTCTGGCACTTCAGAAGTAGCACATGTATAAACTTCTGACACCCCTGAGTCCATAACATTCCCTCAAAGCTGTAGACAAGTATGCAGTTGCACAGAAATTCATAGCAATTTGTTTGTCTTTGTAGACAGACTACATGATATTTAAAGCTTCTGAGCTGCAATTAAACATAACTTCTGGATCACTAAACGAAACTCATCTTTTGGAGGGCCTGCAAGAGGGAAAACGTTACACTTACGCGTTTCAATTGCTTGGAACAGACAGTGTTTCTAATTTGGTAAGTCTGCTTAATTCTTAAAATATACATTGATGTTTTGATAGCTAAATATGTGGACTGTGTGAAGCTGAGAGGACAAGCTCTGAGTAGCTTTTTATTTTGTCTTGTTTTCTGTCTCTCCTTGTCTTTGCTGTACCAGTAAGACTGGTGAGCTGTAGAGAGCAGACCAGGATGTTGTTTAAAAAAAAAATAAAAAAAATTTTTATTTACCTTGATGATTACCCTTTCCCCAAGATTTAGATGTGTGGTCATATGAGTTTTCTAGTAAACCTGTATTGTAGTAGGTTCCTAAAGTGGAAGGTCTGGAATCTTGCTCTGAAGTCTCTGTTAATTGCCCACTGCCATACAATAATGCATATTAAAGCTCTTCACTGAGGCCAATGAAGTATTTTGATAATGGTCTATTCCACCAGATATTGGACAATGTTACATCAAAACCAGAAGAAGGACAAAATCTCATCAGGTAGAGTTTGTTTTGCTTCTAAATTTTGACAGTAGTGTGACTATCTCTTCAATATATGGGTGGACTCTTCTTGTTTAATATAGTTTTCTATACTGTAGGAGCTCGCCTCTTGCTGGATACTTCATTTGATGTTTAGGGTGTGTAAGAACTTCCGAGGCATGATTCGTTTAAGCTATCTTGCACATCTGCTTTGGGTTTAATTTAGCTAAAATCAGAAACGTATTTCACTCCATTGCCTAGACTTTTTTATTGATGAACTGCACAGACTATGTGTCTATACCTTCTTTTTAGACTTGAATAACAAATATTCTCCTGCTTCTCTCCTTTTTTTCCTACATTTTCCATTTGCTGATGAATTTTCTACTGGTTGTAGTAGTGGCTTGCTTTTGATGTTCTCCTAAGAAAAATATTAAATGGGAAGACTTGATCCTTGTTGTGCTGCCAGTATACTATTGAAAGTAAAACCTGTATTCTTTGACTTATGTATATTTTGCTTAGTGTTTAATCACTCTTGCATTTTAAAGGTTCATAAATAGTGATGTTTCTACTGTTGACATTACTCTGGATGACGAGACTGTTGCAGTGCTGCCTCCTCTTAGTGCCAGTAATTACACCACCATTCCAGGAGGACACTCGTAAGCATTTTTCTTTATCCTAATTTAATCTTAGACATGCTTGTCCTTGGGAAAAGGGCATAGAACATTTTCTTTTTATATATATATAAAATAGATACAATTGACTATACCTATGGTTTGAACTGTTTTCTTTTTCAGGCGATATGCCATTAAGAGTGAAACTTGTTCAGTTTTATCAAAGAAATTTGGATTTGGCAGTGCCTATACCATTTCAATCGATGACGTGAGTTGCCAGTGTTGTTTGATGGACAATATAGAATTACTTTCCATGTTGTATACTTTAATTAAAAAGCACTTGTAGAATTATCCCTCTTGCTTCTAATCATACATATGATATAATTCTGGTGTGTTAAATGGAACATAAAACCATTGCTAACTATAAAAATAATGATGGGTATGATAATGACGTAATGCAAGAATTCATGTTCATCACTAATAGCCTTAAATCTTTAGCCCCATTAGATACTATGGATTTGCATGAAATCTACTGTAAATACCTATACTTTATAACTAGGTATGCAGCTCTTCATATGCAATACTTTTTATTTACCCAGAACTTTGTATATGATTATAGAACTACTTAAAGTGTCTTTAGTGTGCAGACTTTTTATTACTTTTATTTACTTTTTATTACTGTTCCTAACGTGCTATTTTGATTTCCAGTGTACTCAAGGCATTCTTAATATAACATATTTTGAAGATATTCCACCCAGTTCAGTCCATATGGCGTGGCAGATCCCTCAGTATTTTCTTCTTACATGTGGAGAAGTAGTCTTCTCTGTCACTGGGCTGGAATTTTCATACTCACAGGTAGGTTTTGCTATTCTTGTGTTAAGAATCCAGATAAAAATCAAGATCTTTGATCTGTTGTTTTTAAGTGGTGGTTCTGTACTGCTGCTTTGATCAATTATATTCTTTAGAGCTCTTTAGCAGGACTGTATAAACTGATGCAAGTTGGCCCTGGTTCACTAGGATTCAGTGTTTTACATGAAGCTATGCTGAATTATATAATTTGAAGACAACCACCAGTACTCAAATTTCCTCCTCACATATGACTTTCATTGAAAATAAGAGGAACTGTACTGCTGCTGTAAAACCGAACTGGAGAGCACTCAAATATAAAATAAGGAAATACTGATGCCTTATCTCCACACCAATTTAATCCATACAGCCTTTAGCAGCAATTTAGTTATACTTTTAAAATTCCTTTGTCTTCTGACTCCAGTTTATTAGCTGTGTGTATTTCTTCCCTTAATTCTGAGTCTAGAAGCTGCAGTGATGGGAACATTTTAAGATGTGGCTTGCTAGATGATGATGCACTCAGTTTCTTCATTTCAGGTGTACCATGTGTTTCCAAGGTGTAAAATGTGCCTATTAGTTACTCAGTAAAGTTAAAGGTGTTATAGTTAGCATACTAGTGATCTCTTGCTCCTCAAAGCCTTCTCCAGACCTATTTAGTTCTCTAGCAATTTATAATTTAAAAAAAATCAAACACAACCAAAAGAATCCCAACCACCACCAAAATCAACAAAATCAAGAAATCCTCTTCCTCCCCTGCAGAGAACCAGTGTTTGTTGTATGGTAAAAAATGCAGTAAACATCAGAAAATAAGTCATAGCATTGTTTGCCTGAAACTTAAATGTCTGTCTTTTACAGGCCCCATCTAATATGAAGTCAGTGCTGCAGGCAGGATGGCTGCTGACTGTGGCTGTTGGTAACATAATTGTCCTTATTGTAGCTGGAGCATCCAAACTCAGCAAGCAGGTAAGCACGCAAGCAATAAGTGTGCTATTATATTACACTGTGAGAAAGCAGTTCCAATCCAGAGGGGAGTCACGGCAGATAACCCTCAACCACAACTTTTTAACATCCGCATTATGGTGGATTGGCATTTCAAACTGGAATATGAGAGGTTAGTGTTGGCTACAGGAGTGTACCAGTCAGTTGTAGAACTAGTTCTTGACTGAGTAATCTCATTTGAGAATATAAATAACACAGTTATGAATCTTTATAACTTATTTAGGTAAAAACTAGTTTTGAACTTGAACAAATAGTTCTTCAGTAGAGGCTTCTACCACTTATCTCTTGTTTACCATCCTTAACTCTTGCTGTCAGCGTCCTTTGCTTGCCAGCAGCAGTCTCTAGTATCTCTGCAGTGAATTTCTTCTCACGGTGTAGAAAGTCTGTGACCATTTTAGCTGAAATTCTGGACTAATGGAATTAAAACCTATCAAATTTCTGTTAATTCTTAATGAGCCCTCACCTGCATACCACAGTCCTGCCACATCCCTTCTGGATCCATTGGTTTCAGACCTCATTCTTTGAGGCATGAAAGCTGTGGTTTTCCTGGTAAAGAACACCTGTACAAGACTTGCTATTAGTGCCACTCCCTAATGGATCAAAAAGTCTGAGAGAGGGAAAAGCCTGTCTCTGAAACAGGTCTGGCAGTCACGGTTTCGCTAGATTAACCAGAAAGAGCATGAAACAGGTGTTGAGGCTTTTCAGGTGGAGGTTGTACTTTGAAACCAGAGTTTTTGGTTTTGGTCTCTGCCCACATTTGTGGTCAGTAGAAACTTTTAACTGCTGGCCTAAGTGGAAGCAGAATCACTGCCAACCTGGTTTAGATTGAGATTACCTGACCAAAAGGAGGTGCTGAGTTTCCTTTTCATTCAATTTCCAGTTCCTTCAGGAAAAAGATATTATTGAACTTTTCAGCATTCACAGAACTTTTGTCTTTTCAGTGAAGACAGAACTACTGAAAGAATTTCAATTCTCAGTTGCTTTAATATGCAATTATATACATCTAATATACTTAGTCCTGTAAGCCATATGATACTTGTTAGGCACACTCAGTTTCACGTTCTGAATTCTCTTCTTGCAAACACTAAAATAATGGCCCAATACTCTTGAGGAATGAATATTGGTGGATAATTTGTGCTTTTTTTTTTTTTTTTTTTTTACAGTGGGCAGAGTATGTGCTGTTTGCTGCCTTGCTGTTCGTAGTTTGCATCATTTTTGCTGTCATGGCTACCTTTTATACCTATGTTGATCCAAATGAGATTGAAGCCCAATTTGATGAGGAAGAAAAGAAAGCTAAAAAGGATCAAGATGACCGTGAAAAGGAAGCTGAAGCTGATTCTAAAATGTAGAAGCTGTATTCAAGGAGTGTTCTTAAATTATGAAATCCCATTCACTCTCCCTGCAGTAAGAGGAATTTGGGTAGCAGTAATAACTCTTCTGGATAATGTCTTGTGGGAGACTTTAAGAAAACCTGTTTTAACTTAAAATGGAGCCTCTCTTGGCAAGCAATAGCAAAAGATTAGTCTCTCTCTTGTACTGTATGTGGTATCCTGAAGAAACTCCAGCAGAATTTGCACTCTTAATGTACCTCAATCTTAAATATTATAGCATTAGAATATTGAAATTAGACTTGGAACTATTGGACCTGTGAAAAGTATTTTTATACTGCATTTCAATTTTATAGCATGAAAGAAACAAGTCTTGGCAAGAAATTGAAGACAACCTTTCTGCATGATCTCTCTAGCCTTACTGTTACTTCAAAGCAGCAGGTCACATGTGCCTTAAATTCTTTTGTACTTTTGTACAGATAATGGGAGCAAAGCTCTGGCAGTGTTCAGATTAAAATGCTGTCTGTGTTCCATGTGGCAGTAACTTGGACGTGCACTGTAATGTAATGCTTTATGTGCCTGTTAACTACCCATTTAACTCCTGTTATGTCTTTAATTAATATTAGAAGTGTCCACTCAGGTAAACGGATAATGGCAAATGACCTTTGGAATAAGCAACAGCAATAAAACTTGTGGTGTAAAAACTAATGGAAGTGGTTTAAGAATGTGGCTCACAGTTGCACGTTAACAAAACTTGATCCCGCGTCTCTTCTGCCTTTCTCTATGTGCTCCATCACTTGAAGCTAATGGATTAGTGTTAGTCTTAATATACCTGTAACATCCCTCGAATTTATGGTATGGAAGACTAAATTTTGCTGCTTAACAGAGTGCTGTAGTCCATGTTATGGAGTGTCAGTGGTCTGCATGTTGCTTTGGGAATTTTTGTTTAAGGTTCACATCCTGTGCTTTTCCCAGCAGCTAACTTGGACTCACTGGCTCCTCCAGTAGACTGGCCAGACTTTCAACTGCTTTGATGGCTGGCTCCCAATGCTCTTATTCTATTTTACAACAAGTCCATTTTAATATTTGGAAGTGCTCACACAGACACACATATTTAAGCAATATGTGTTTTGCTAACACTGCAGATGCATGGGCCCCTGTGACCCCTGTTCCCACTCCAGTTGCTGGCACTTAGACCTTCATATGCATAGATAATAGAGTCTCTCACCCATGAAAACAGTTAGAAATGGAGTTTAAAAAGTTAAGTCCAAGGTGCTCTCTCTTCTGCATCACAGATAGTCACAGAAGATTCTGAATTGGAAGGGAACCACAAGGATCATCAAGTCCAACTCTACAGGGATCAAACCCATGACCTTGGTGTTATTAGCACCATGCTGTAACTAACTGAGCTAAAAGTCCTGTTACCCTGTAGGCAGTATCCCTTATTGGTCTCTAAGGTCATCTGGGGAGAGCCTGTCCCCTGGATTTGAGATGCTGCATGCCCTCCAGCCAATGGGACTGAGGGTCTCATGGTACAGCCCCGGGAGCAACTGGATCCCTGCCTTCCTCTGAGGAGTTAAGGGGGTTTTATACCAGCTTTATTTATGGCAGACTAACCAGTCTTTCCTGTGCCATGCAAGTTAAGCAAAATAAATTCTCTTAACTGTATCCCTATAGGAGGATCTTTTGTCTACTACTTTGTCTGTACCAGATGAAATGTTTATTTAACAGTTTAATACTACTTTTTTTCTCCCTTTGAAGTACAGGTCATCTGTCTACTCTTTACATCATAAGATGTTAGAAGTTGGCACTTTAGCAAACCTGCTATCTTGTCTACAACATGATGGATGTGGTTTATGGGTAGAAAGCCACTAATGCTGTAAAATTAGATGGGAAAACTTTCTGATGAGGTGAAAACTATCTGTAAGGTAGCATAGAAACAGTTTTATGTGACAAGATTTTTCTCATTTTAAACAGGGATTTAAGTAATTAAAGTTAAAATATCCATGTGCCTTCTCAACCAAAATCTGCTACAAAAAAATTGGGAAACCTTGCATAGACACCTGGGTAGCTCCTGTCAGCATTGCTGTGACTCTGAAAGCCACATGCAGCAAATCTGTCTTTTGGACTGGAATTTAGTGTTTTCATTTCCTTAGTTTTAAGGATTAAAGGGGGTAAGGTTAACCTCTAAATCTGACAGCGTTTAGTTTTGGATGTTTCTGGCTAGATTACCAGACTGCTGCAAAGGTCTTTTACATATATTTTTCTGTTACAGAGAAGACAACCTGAAATCAATTGCATTAACAGTTGATTATTCCAAATTCAGTTCTTAAAACAAACAAGAACCTTTAAAAAATGCAAGAGTGGTAAATTATGAAAGCCTGCTCTAACACTCCAATCTACATTCATGCGCAGCTGGGTAGATACAGGAATGTGTATGTCTGTATGCTTAATATTACAAATATATTGTACTGCTTTCATGTTTTTTCCTACTGCTCCTTAGCTCAGCCTAATTGACACTTGATTTAAAATGGGTCAACATCAGAGTTTCTGAACTACATCAATCTAGCCCCTTTGCTGTTTTTAAAAGGGGCCATTTTAAAACAGCCATTTGCTGTTCTTAAAAATTGGCTTACTAGCAGCACAGTCCTTTCAAAAACTTATCTGTAGTTATAGACAAATGTCTATACAATGTTTTTCTTGGGTAGTTTTTTGTTGGTTTTTTTTTTTTTTTTTGTTTGGTTTGGGTTTTTTTGGAAGGAATTGCAAGCTACCTCTATATATTCTTCCTCTACAAATTGCTTTTACCTTTTTCTTTCGCAGCTTAACATAGTGCCTTAGCATAATATCATCTTGCAGAGGTTAGAATATTGATAATAAAATAACTGGATCCTGCTTTAAAGAGTGAAAGGGAGACAAATTATCAAAGAGAAAAACTGAAATCATTTTACTCCACCAGGAGATGGTTCAGGACAATTGAGAATGCTCCATTTCCAGCCTAATTCAATCACTGCTGTTCCTCCTATCAACAACACTGGGTTTTGTGGAGCTTAGCACAGTACAAGGGTAACATGAGAGCCTGTAATTCAATGTGCTCTCTATTATTGCTGTTAAATGTTATCATTTTCCCATGCTCATACCTAACCTGAGTCAAAGCTCTGCATAAAATACCTGATGCCCAGAAGTGGATAAAAAGTCTATGTCCCAGGGAATTTAACAGTGCTCTGAATGTGTATGGAGGAGAGAGAGGAGAGGAAGATGAGAAAAACACAGGACCTATGTAGCTATGTGCTTACCTGAACAATAGAATCATTAAGGTTGGAAAAGGCCTGCAAGATTGTCAAGTCCAACCTCTGACTAATACAACCATGTTGTTCCCTGAACCATATTGTGAAGTGTCACATCCACTTATTTTTTGAATACTTCCAGGGATGATGACTTCACCACCTCCCTGGGCAGCCTGCTCCAATGCTTAACCACTCTTTGGATACTAAGAAAATTTTCTTCACTAAATCTAAACCTCCCCTGGCACAACTTGAGGCCATTTCCTCTCATCCTAGCACTAGCTCCCTGGGAGAAGAGGCTCACCCCCACCTTGCTACACCCTCCTTTGTAGAAAGCAATAAGGTTTTCCCCATGCCTCCTAGTGGCTAAACAACCTCAGCCACTCCTCATAGAACTTGTGCTCCAGCTCCTTCTCCAGTTCTGTTGCCCTTCTCTGAACACACTCTAGCACCTCAGTGTCTGCCTTGTAGTGAGGGGCCCAAAACTGGACACAGATTTGAGGTGTAACCTCACCAGGGCTGAGTACAGGGGAATAATTGCAGCTCTGGTCCTTCTGGCCACTTTTGCTACAGGTCAGGATGCCATTGGCCTTCTTGCCCATTGGCACACTGCTGGCTCATGTTTGGTTGACTATTGATCAGCACCCCCAGGTCCTTTTTACCAGGCAACTTTACAGCTATTCTTCCCCCAGCCTGTAGTGCTGCACAGACTTGTTGTGACTCAAGTGCAGGACCCAGTACTTGGCCTTGTTGAACCTCATACCACTGTCCTTGGCTCATTGATGAAGCCTGTCAAGATCCCAGTGCAGAGCCTTTCTACCATCCAGCAGATCAACACTCCCGCCCAACTTGGTATTGTCTGCAAAGTGACTGAAGGTTCATTCAATCCCCTTGGCCAGATCATCAGTAAAGATATTGAACAGGGCTGACCCAAATACTGAGCTCTGGGGAAAACTACTAGTGACCAGTCACCAGCTGAATGTAACTCCATTCACCACCACTGTCTGGAGGTGGCCATGCAGCCAGTTTTTAACCCAGCAAAGAGTGCATCTGTCCAAGCCATCTGCTGCCAGCTTTTCCCAGAGAATAGTATGGGAGATAGCATCAAAGGCTTTACTGAATACTGGGTAGACTACATCCATAGCCTTTCACTTATCCACTAGGTGGGTCACCTTGTTATCGAAGGAAATCAAGTTGCCTTTCATAAACCCATGCTGGCTGGGCCTGATCCCCTGCACAAGCTATGTGATCACACTCAAGGTAATCTGTTCTATAACCTTCCTCATCACTGAGGTCAGGCTGACAGGTTCCCAGAATCCTCCTTCCTACCCTTTTTGCAAGAGGGTGTCACACTGACTAGCCAGCATCTACCTCCTTCATAGTGACATACCAAACACTGGTGATCTTCAGTAGTGTTACAACTGTCATTGACTGCATCCTAAAGGAATCCTAGTTATTGCAGGAGACAATCAGATAGGTTTGACTTTGCCGCACATATATTGGGAATGAAAACCTGGCTTTCCCTGCAATGCCAAAATAGGCGTAAGACCTTCTGAAACATGCATAAGGAGACTATCTGCAGTGAAAGTGGCTCTGTCTCCGTAACACTATTGCTGTATTTTGGAGGCGAGGGGAAATTAAAATTTGAAACTGTGGAAACCGCATAACTAAATAAAATAATTAACAAAAATTATGCAAGAGCTAAGCATGAAACAGTGAGGCACTTTCACAGCAATCGCTCTCAAACTGCTGTTGCAACCTTGTGTCTGATCTGCTTCTGCTGTTACTGGCAAATAAAACCCTCATGAGATTAAGATGAAATCTCAGCTGTCTGCTCATGTGAAATTGTATTTCTCCTCCTCCTCTGAGATTCAGTGGACTGCAATATTTGTCCCTGTCAGAGCTTCTTTCCAACATAGCCCATAGAGGGCTTTTTTTACTCTAAATTGAACATGCAGTCCTTTCCCAGCTGGGAAAAATACTTTATTCAAGCCTCATAAACTTACACAAAATAATAATAATATCAGTGCTCCTGAAGCTGTGCCATACTTCCTTGGTAATAAAAATTGGAAATGTTTTCTACTTAGATGGGAGTCCTATTTCTTAAAGGTCTTATTTTACAAACAATATTTCAAGTAAAGGTCAGTTCAATTGATGCAGCTCCTTCAGGCTGGTCCTTGAGTTCAACGCTCAAGGAGCTGAGATTAGTTCTGTAACTGCCCAAGTGAATTAATGATATTGAATGCATTTTTACTGAAATCTGATCCCAAACATGAGAGGGTAGGAGCAGAACAGTGCTACGTGAGTTTAATGTGGTTATAGCAGTGGATGTCCCATGCTGGCAGGGCCTGGTGAATGCTGAACCTGGAGAGGGAGACTGCTCTTAAGAAACTGTGTGGAAATTGAGGAGGATGGGAAGAGAACCTCCAGGGCCTCTATATTTGCCCCTGCTGTTCTGCAGCAAGCAGGAATATGAGACTAATGGTCATGATACTCTTCTGCAGCAGAGCAAGATGTTACCCTCACAGACCATCTCCTTTCCCTGTTTTGGACCAGGCTGCAGTCACTCACCACCACATTCCTGATTGAGTTATGGAAATCCAAGCTGGGCTTTGGCAATTTTTGTTTGGTTGCTTTTTGGGTTTAGTTCTTTACTGCATGCATTCATTGCAAGTGTGACTCATCATTTCTCCACTACGTCAGCTTCAGAGCAGGTGGCTGCCCCAGGACCCATAGCACATAAGTGATGACCTTGCTCCCTCCCCTGACTTGCTGCCACCCGGTTGTGGGAGGCAGACTCAAGGTGCTGTTCTGTGCCACCTATTTCCAGCTCAAGCAGCTTGGCAAAACCAAGAGGAAACACAAAAGCCCAGAGCCATCTCCCATCTGCCTCAAGGCAGCTTATAGAACAGGATGGATATATTTGCTTTGCCCAAATCAGGCTTTTTGAAGAGAAACGCCAGTCTGTGACTACAGCTTCTAGGTAATATTAATAAATATAAAATACAATTGCACTCTCCTACCTTTATTCAACCTTTTTTTTTTTGCCAACTCTAGGGCCTTGCTTAAGAAAATCTTCCTTAAGGAAGGTTCCGGGACCTCATTTCCCACCACCAGGTGGCAGAAAAACACACTATAGAGTCAGGGAAGCAGGGGGATACACTCCCAGGACCCCTCCCTGCATCATAAACTTAATCACTTTTTGCTAGCATTTATCACAAGCTTCGGATTATCCTATGAAAATACCCAACTCAGAACCGTATCATATCAGATGCATAGATCAGTACTGCTTTTGGAGACCACAGGGCTGCTTTATGTTTAGAAAAATAAAAATGTCTGGATGGATTTAAGCAAGAGAGAGTCTCTGACAGCATTGGTGGAAATCACCTCTCTTAAAAGCTTTTGAAAACTTATTAAAACTGACAAAATCCCACGTGGTGTTATTAAAAGAGGCTTTGATATTGAAGAATAGTAAAGAATAAGAGTAAAGCTGACTGTGCTGCAGCACCCAACATTCTTACTCTAAAAGATGCTAAAATCGACCCAACGTTCTTACTCTAAAAGATGCTAAAATCGCTGGCTACAACTTCATGTTATGCTTAATCCATTTTCACCTGTAGGATTTAACCCCAGGTGCAAACCCCTGCCCTAAGAAGCAAAGCCACAAGCAGGTTTGAGTGAGTTTTTGTAACTGTGCAAAATGTCAGTCAGACAAAGCAGAACTGGCTCCTGTGGGCACAGCAGACTCATCCACAGAGAAGACAACACCATATCTATACAGGGATGTATAGACACTTCAGCAAAAGATTAATTTTAAGTGGATACAGAATTTGGGCTGAACTAGACTGCACTCGGTCCTGACAGATTAAGCATGCACTGATTTCAGACTCCTGACTCCTGAGTGACTCCCAAACTGTTAATCTCTTTTACAATCACTTAACTCAGCCACTATCTCTAAAAATAAAGCCACAATCAATGCATTTGATAGGGGCCTCAGCTCTCTGAGATGGTTCTTCGTGAGATACAGTCCATTAAGGGAGTTTACTGGAAGAGCAGATCATTCCTGAATGACATTCAGTTTTAGACATCTCCTAATCACTGCACTTTTCATTCTGACATCTTCTCCAATGTATACAGAAGTAGGCTTTAGAGCTATCCTGCAAACTTTAGAGTCAAACTTTGACATGCATAGAAAAGAGCTTTGTGTATGGGGTCTATAGTCCCCGGGAGGGCAACAAGGAACCTCCATAGCCCGTGTGGCCACAGTTGCTGCTGCTGCAAGGGCTGAGAGGGTTGTGATCGGGGTCTGGATGGACCCCCAGGCAACTAGTCTTGAGGAGATCTTCAAAGAGAAGGGATTTGCAGTGAATTGTGACTTGGATGGGAGAACTTTGGGAAGCGGGACTGCTAGGAGAAGAGATTTTGGGCTCGCATGCTGAAATAGTTCGGGAAGGGCTCATATGGAAGAGTTTGGGATACTAGATGGAAAAGCTTTGGGACAGGAGAATTTAGGAAAGTCACTGGATGGCAGCTCCTGAGGCACCTATAACCAGATCTTCAGGTTGGGGTCAAGGGCCTGTGTGCAAGGACTGCTGTATCTGTTCCTCCCTGCTCTGTCCTGCACTGTGTCTGCCCTATAAAAAACAGAGGAAACTTCAGCTCAGGATTGCTGTAGGGGGGAGGTGTGGTTTCTAGCTCAGATTAAGTTAATATGAAATGATGCCAGTATTGAAGAAGGAGGTGGCTGCTGGGAGAGGTGGACTTTGAGCAGCTAAAACCCCTAATGATGCTACACCCTCATCCTCACACGGACTTCTCGGGAAGACTGGAATTTAATCTTAAAGGTGAACTGAAATGCTTTAAAAATAACCTTTGCAGAAGTTGGTTAAATGCTCAAATAATTAAATACAAACACTTTATATGTATAAAAATCACAGATATGCATATTTTTAAAGTATTTCTTTCTTTGTTTAATAACCAGAACATAATAACTACATGGTCTTACATTTCTGCTGGAAGAATGATATAAAAACTCTTCAGATATAATAAGGAAGAGGTTAGAAATTTTTATTTTAATAAATACAAATAAATCCAAGCATAAGACTGCACTACATTTTTTGAGAAAATTGCTCATGGAAATAAGTCAGTGTCAGTCTCTATACAACTGAAAAGGAAGATATGCCCTTGACTGAGGAGCCTATGTACTACCTGCAAACAGCAGAAATCAAGAGTCCAGTAAAGTCGATGAGAATCTTTGCACTGTTATCAGTATGCTTTGCCTGAGCCCCTCAGTGCACACAACATCACCTAATATCTCTACCTCATATAAAAAATAATGATCAATAATACCTGATCCATGCAGGTGGTGAGATGGCACTGGAGAGCTTCTCAAGAGAAGGGCAGGGAGGCTCATGATTTGCATCAAGGGAGTTTGGGAAGAAGGTGCAGTTGGGGGCAGGATATATTCCAAGTGCAAGAGGCAGAATGAGTGGAACTGGGAGTAGATGTGTGACACAATTGCAGTATTCAGATAAGAAACTAGAACTCAATCCAGGAAAAACAGATTGAGTTCTGCACACTAACTGTAAGTCTGTATACAAAGTGTCTAGCAGGGTCATCTCTGCATTTCTTCCTGATGATAATTCTTGATAGCACCTTCAAGGACTTATCTATATATTCCTCACCTAAGCCTCAACAGAAAATAAATGTAGATTTGTGGCCTCTGCAGTTCCCTGTGATCATTTCTACAGGAAGCTGTGGTGCTGAGGCAAATCTCTCTGCTATCAGGAGACAGTGGGATGGGAAGACTGTGCAGCTCTGCTACTCCATTGCAGTGTTAATACAAGCCTATGACAGATAACTCACTCTGTACATTTGCCTCTGTGCAGGCAAGAACAGTAGTACTGATGTGGAGCAACAAAATCTGCTCTTTGCAAGTAAAAGCATTGGATACCCAGTGCCTCAGCTGGAAGAAGAGATATGCTCAGTCTAAAATCCCCAGGAAGTCTGCTCTCATGAAAAAGACAGGAGGAAAACTGAGCTGGCAACTGTAGATGCCAAGGGAGCGTGAGCCTTTGGGACCTTGCCAAAGGTCTGGTGCAAGTAGGAGGTTGCAGCTGATTTTTGTGAATAAGAGGAGGTCTGCAGAAGGAGGTGGAAGATGGCTGGAGTGTGTCAGAGCACCAAGAGCACAACAGGAACTTACTGGGTAATTAGTTTTAGAAGGTTGTGGGATGGGAATGATGGGTAGAGTAGGAAGGCACATGCACAGGACCTGTATTTTTGTGGGGGCAGAGTTATTACAGGCTGTAGCTGTCCCATGCACATACCTAGTGGGGATGATGGCAGGTTCCAATGCTAGAAAACAGCTTACAGCCTGTTATTTATTTTTCCAATACAAACCCTGCCAAAATAACAAGTTCACTTTTGGGGGGTATCTGTGATTTCTGGTTTTTCCCTTTTGGGTGTTAAATTTGGGGACTGTGAAGGCTGCAGGCTGAGGGCTCTGATTACCTAGCAAAGAGGTTTAGTGTCAGTAAACTCATCCCTCCACTGTTTGCTTCCGTACATGCTCCGCAAAGACTGACTGGTATGGATACACAGCTCTGGGCTTAAACTATGGGCGGGACCATTCATTCCTGCAAGCTGAGAAGGTGATTTTGTAGTATGACAGAGCTGGAGCCATCATCCCACTCCATAAAGGACATTCTGGATGGAGTTTCACCTTCTACCTCATCTGAGCTAACTGTGGGCTACCAGTGAATGGGATGTGTTGGCCTCCCCCTCCCCCTCACACATGGTGTCCCTCCTGTGTGACATCCAGAGACTGGTGCCACAGGAGGCTAATCCAGCAGGATGTGGATGCATTTCCCATGGGATCAGTGAACTGATCCAAATCTGCAAGCGGGCATGTGATTGCTAATGCAAGGACTGGAGCCAGGGCTGGGAGAAAGAAAGAGTGGGATCAGCACTTTGGCAGCAGACTGCGGTTAAGTTGGATTAAGTACAGCATGAAGCTGTAGTCTAAAAAACCCATCACATCACAATCATTTTCATCTGGTACCAACCCCCCAGACTGACAACTGATACATGCAGAAATTCATATGTTTATTTATTCAACAGATTAATACAATACACTTCTGCCAACACAAGATTTTACAGGTAGCTGCTGGTATACCATGAGATTAATGAAGGGTAAAATGGGATAATTCCTGAATTAAAATAGTGAAATAGTCCAGTCAATTGTAAGACCACTGCTTATCAGTTATCAATGAGATACAATGCAACTTTTTCTGCTGAGACAACTGTAGTCTGCAAGCAAACATTTTAGATCTGTGATGACATGGACTGTCTAGGGAAGGTGTCTTAGCATGATTACAGGGTCAAAGAATCACAGAATAGTTTGGGTTGGAAGGGACCTTTAAAGGTCATATAGTCCAACCCCCCTGTTATGATCAGGGATATCTTCATCTATAGCAGGTTGCTCAGAGACCAGTTCAGTCTGACCTTTAATGTTTCCAGGGATGGGGCATCCACCACCTCTCTGGGCAACCTGTTCCAGTGTTTTATAACCCTCATTGTCAAAACTTCTTCCTTCTACCTAATCTAAATTGACTCTCTTTTAGTTTAAAACCATTAAGGATCACTCTTAATGGATCCATTTAGTCCGGAGGTTTTGCTAGTCTGCTGTATACAGAGACATTAATCTGAGATAAGAACTGATGTGTCCATTATAAAACGTGAAATGTGAGAAGAAGATAGAGTAGGTATGTTTTCGACCATTTGCATATGTTTGGTTTGTGTGACAAAGGGCTAAGAGAAAGGCTTATAAAAAGCAAGATATAATGCAATGATGCTCTTCAGGGGCAGAGGCACAGGGTAGTATAATCAATCTCATGTTTCTTAATGAGCTCTAAGTTCCCACCTAATTTTAATTGTCTGCCTGGAATACTAAAATACTTTCAGGCACTTTCTCATTATTAATAAAGAGCAGGATGTTTCTTCCATTTCCTGCCTTATCCTGTCTTACCCATTATGATTCTCAGTACTATGAGAACGTGAATTTTCTTCTATTAATAAGAATCTCAAAACTCTGTAATTTTCTATGAATGATATGAAGAACATCACTCAGGAGGAGAATTATATGTGGAACAGCATGTTTTATACAATCATAAAAAATACTGGATTTTTCTTTGGGAAACATAATTTAATAACCATTTTTCCCCCCTTCAGCATTCACAAGACCTAAAGTAGAATGCCCTTGTTTGAACTTCCAACTCTGCTTCTATAATTGGCAAAACTATTTTCTAAGAAGTGGCTTGCTGAACCAGAATGTAAATGCACAGGCAAATCTAGGTGTGGAAGGCAATCTGTGTGCTTTTGAAGCTACATAAGCTTCCTCTCCTGGAAGAAATACATGGCTGCAGGGTTACCCATGACATCTTGAGAGGAAGAAAGGCTCCATCACAAATTTTGTAGAAGGGATATCCTTTTCCACCAAAAATTGGAATTTTCAAATTTTGATGGAAACAGAGAAAAACCTCGATGTTTTGTAGTGTATGATTGCTGCATAGTTTGGAAGCACACTGGAAACTAATCTTGTGGAGCAAACACACCTACAGGCAGGGAAAACATCAGTCCTGGACAACAGGTGGATATTTTTTGTTATTAACAGGGAAATGTGCATTTCTCCTTCAGCACAGTAGAAGAATGTTAGAATATGGGTGTTGTAAATATCCTTAAGGTGGCCTTACAGAAAAGCAGCTTTCTGGGCAAACTTTCTAATCATGAAATAGCTAAATCAGTGAATTCAAACCCACAGATATAATCAAAGTTCAGTTCTGCACACTAAATCATCTTGACTACAGGTTCTCTTTTCAGATTAATGCCTAATCCTTTCTGCTTTCCTTTCTGAGAGGTCTGCTCAAACAGGGGTGAAGCAAGGAACTGGACAAGAGAAGGAAATAATTTTATTTTTAAAGAAAAATATATTTAATTCTAAAAAGTATTTCCAAAGAACTGCTAGTGGGTGTAAATTTGTGTTTCTGAAGGCAGTTTTGGATTAGGACCTCACAAACGGTCTCAAGCTGTAATCGTTTAGGCAGACCATTTTAAATCTTGACTGTAAAATTCTTGATGGAGTTCAGCAAGAGAGCTGTACAGCTGGTGAGCCATTTATGAAATGCAAGAAGAAAGATATGGAAGGCAGCCTGGGAAATAAGCACCTTATATCTTGTGCAGCTGTAGGGGAGAAGTGAGGACAAGCCTGTTTAGGGACTCTGTTACCTAGTTGGTCTCCCAGGAGGGTCAAGGCTGCTCAGAGCTGTTGCTGGCTAACCTCCATATGCTGTTCCTGCAGAAGCTGACTCCTCGGGCATGTGAGGCTCAACCATCCACTTCTGCATAGCTTACTAGCAGTCCATATACCGAGTCTTGTAGCTTACAAATTTTAGTGCAGTGTGCCCTACCAACCCTCTGCCACCGAAAAAAATCTTCAGCCACTTCCCATTTAACTAAGGTCGAATTAGACACACAGCATTCCTACCCATTCTCCAATTCAGAAATGGCCAAACAGTTTTGTTTCTGAACTGTAGATAAATAAACCCTTAGCATGCAAATATATATTAAAGTTAAAAAAAGTTTCCAACTAGTAATGTGCTAATTCAGCTATAATTATGATACTGACTCAATAATGTGAGGGTTTAATCCTGTCCTCATCTAAGCCAAAAGAGCAGATTCTGATGGCTTATTTCTTCTTATTCAGAGATATTATTTCCCTGATGTCAATATAAAGCCACATGAAAAGTTTTTATGGCTATATGGGTAGGCTATTTGATTATTTCACTATTCAGACACTATACATGGAGCTTAAAGCCTGATTTTCTCTCTTTGATTTTCATTACTCCTTAGTGGGCTCTCCAGAGCTCTTGTTATGAGAAAACATGTACAGTCACTCCAGTTTTCTCCAGGCCATTCATGAGGTAACAGAACTCTACTACACACATAGAAAGTCTCTTTCTTAAGCTGAGTTGTCGTAGTGTATTTAATTATTCATTGGGATATTTTTCTGAATATTTGGCCTGTATTCTGCCCTTTCTGGTATTTTTTTCTATGCAACAGTATAATTTTGGAAATGGAAGTTATAGTCTATAGGAGCAGCATAGATTTATAGTGAGGCATAACAATGCTGTCCCCCTTATTTTTTATTCCTTTCCTAACAAATCCTAACATAGTTTTATCTTTCGACTGATTTGGAATCAGTGACAGCCAAGATTTCCTTCTTGATTAATAGGAACTTCAGTATGTAAAGTTAAGGGTTTTTTCCATATACTTTTCCTCCTGTATAGTTTTCAACGCTGAACACCTATCTGCTAGTGTGTCACTCAGCAGTCACTCACTGAGATTTTTTTGCAACTCCTTGGGTTTTGTTTTAGTTTCTTCCTCAGGATAGTTGGCAATATGAGACTATTTTGTCATTTCTCTTTAGCCTCTTTTCTAGGTTGTTCCTGGATATCCTGAGCAAGATAGGTCCCAGACTGGTCCTGTGGCAGCCTACTGGTAACACCCTCCACTGTGAAATGTTTTTGGTTTTTTCTTTCCTATCATCATTTAGAGACCCATGTGAGGACCTCCCCTTTTACTTCAGGAACATTTAAATTCTTAAAGGTCCATTTGTGAAGAGCCTTGTTAATGTTGCTGTGCACTGTATGATACAGGTAAGTGTCATGCCTTTACAATGTAAGTATTCAAAACGAAGTCTTACTGGTAAACTATTGAGAATTCAATTTTGTGTACATAGTCCATCAGACTATTAACAGGGTAATTAAAAAAGGATAAGACTAGGAGCCTAATATTATAAGTTAAGAGAAGAAATGACACATTTTTACAGTTTGTTAAAACAGTTAACTAGGAAATTGTTGGGTCAAGAAAGTGTAGAAATAGGAAGCAGGAAAGACAAAAGACAGTGGAGGATAAAGGTGGATAAGGAAGCAAGCAAAAATCTAGTAACAAGCTGAGCAGAGAACAGTCTGGTATGGTGATTCAGTTAATTGTTCTACAGCCCTCAGGCCAAGAACAAGCAGGATACCACTGCCATACAAGATGGACAAATGCAATCCTATTTGAATGGGAGTCCCACCTGTTATAGACCACAGTGCTTTTTCTGTAGTATAGATACTTATTTCAAGATATGACTGATTAATTATTTATTTATGGTACATTATAAATTCCAAAAGAGCCGAGTGTCTGGTGCACCTTTCTTCTTAGAAAACCCTAGTGGTCTGACATTGCTCATTTGAGAAGTTTTGATCCTTGCCAGTAAGGAAAATGTTTTTTCTTCAGATAGTTTATAAGCAGAAGTTCAGAGTTGCTGCCTTTACGATTATGTAATATTTTTCTTCTATAACTTTTTTCTTATACAACCAGCAAAGTAGAAAATCTCTGCATATTCAAAGCATCATGTCAAATTGAAAGCAAACCAGTTATTGAGAAGTTGACACATAAAATAAATTGAACCTTTGAATGCTGGAAACATCTGGCTTCAAAAAGATACAACAGGGAATCATTTAATGATAAGAACTGCTTATTTTTGAAGTCTCAGTCATTGTATTGGAATGGTTCGGTAACATGTAATCACTCTATTTTTAATGAATATTTCTGCAAGGGTGGCCTTTCCCTAGAGGATAATACATGAAATCTTTTTTTTTTTTTCTCAGAGAAGAGAAAAAAAACAGAAAAAGTTGAGAAAAGGAGAGGAAAGTTTGCAAGGCTTTTGCTATATAGTCTGTGAAGACGTAGCTGAAATTTAGACTGAAAAATTAACATTTACAAAACAAAGAGTAAACACGTTATTTTACAATTACACTCAAAACTATTTGTTTAAAATTTCTACAAGTCCAAGTAGAAATTGGAAGTATATCAGAACATATGGCACAGGATGAAATACAGAGCTGACAAAAATTATACGTTCTAATACATTGTTCTGACTTCATTAGAACTTGGACTGGTATCTGGTTTACAACACAGAGTTTTGAATCTGCTCCTTTGATTTCCTGCATTTAACCAGTAAATCTGCCCATACAGCTTATTCCATTGGCTCAAACTATGATTTTTCAGGCACAGAACTTCAAAACCTTGAGATGAAATAAATCTTTACTCAATGACAGCACACAAGCAAGAGAGAGACCTCACAGTGGCCCTAGCCCAGGAGCTTCCACGGTGGAAGTTATTTCAGAGCAGCATGGGAACTTTTCTATGCTTATGTGCCTTGAGCTAGAGAATCTACAACCTAAATGTAGAAAGGGAATTAACAAGACAAACCAGAAGCAACTCTAGCAAATCAAGTATTTGTTCCTTATGAAAATTATTTAAGTCCCAAAGAATATACTAACTGACAGAAAATAATTGTATACCTTTCAGAATACAAAAGATAAAACTAACTTGTCTACCTTTTTTTGACTCTGTACTAAATGTGCAACTGCAGAAAAAGTAAAGCAGATGATAAAATCTGTATCATAATGACTATATAGAAAAGAGCAAGAATAAAGCTGCACAGGCAATAGTAAAACTGACATTTTCTCAGTGAGGATTTTTAATATTATGTGAAGGAGGAAAAGCTCAATGGTATTCATGGCACAAAGGACAAGGGTCATTTGAAGCCCACTGACTTTCTCCCTAGCAAGCAAGAAAAACTTACTGCAGTCAGTGGAACAACCATGGAGATACTAAAACTCTATTTTTTTAAAAGAAAGAAGATTGCAAAAATGCTTTAGAAAACAATCTAAATAGAAAACTTTGATACTGATTCTTATGACTGCTATTTGGCTTTTGACTGAGGTAAAACTCAAATGAAAGATTTTACATTTCTTAGAAAATGACATACCAGTAAGAATATGTAGAAAGTATAATTTTTCATATTTCCTCTAGCTGAAACCCACAGAATTTAAACTCTATTCCAGCATAAAGCAAACTATCACCTCTTTCATGAACAACTGAAAAACGAATTCCAATTGTTTGATTTTTTACACAATTTCTAGCTATCATCCTTTATGTTTTTCACTGTACTCAAGAGCTGGTATATTTAGTCTATTTTCTAATGTAAACAACCAATGTGTGTATGTGTGTGCATACATACTTGCCTGCATAAAGCTGTTAGCTAATTTTATTTGAATTATACTGAGGGATAGAAATCTTAGGAATATTTATGTGTGTACAAGCTTCAGGAAAACAAAATTGTGTAGCATTAACTCAGCCCACATTAGACAAGAAAGAATATCATAACTATAGGAAGAACTTCAGTGGGACTTCCAATCATTTTTCAGCAAGACTATTTTGTATTTTAAAGGGTTTCTCTCAGCTAAGATACTTGTACAAACTCTAGTGAATTATCTAATGAAAAGTAATTAATGCTGCAGTGGATCATCACCTCATTTTTTAAAATCAGTTGAAAAGACAGTGACCTACATTGTCCTACGGATCCCAGACCCACCGGCTGACAGGTTTCAATAATTTTAATACTCATGTAACTCCCTAGCTTTACGCAGGAGGGGGTGTGGGGGGCTGGGAGGAAGGAGGGTAAAGGAGAGAATTGTAGGGCGTTCCGTGGCACATTGGAAATCATGTGATGGAGCTCTTGAATTTCAGTTGTAATAAAGACGGGAAACGGAACATTGTCAGGTTCTCGAGGGGTCTGCCTGTGTCCAGGGCTTCCGTTGCGTGGGGGAGCCCTGACTGCAGACATGCTCTGCTCCCGTTCAGGAGCTATTGTAGAAACGCGACTGTAATTCTGGTTTAGCGCTTTTGCAACTTCTGACAGGAAGTCAAGCGCTTCCTGAAACCGTAAACCTCGGGGGAGCGGTAGCGTTCCCGTGACCTTCCTTGGAGCGCCCAGGCGGAGGGGAGGCGGGAAAACGACATGCCAGACCACGTCTAGGGTTTCTACCATCCCGATGCCGGCAGGGGGAAAGGGGGGACACGGGGCGGGGCGGCGCGGGCAGGTAGCCGGGTAGAAGAGGCGGGACGGCCGCTGCGGCTCCTCCTCCTCCTCCCGCCTCAGGTTTGTCATCGTGTCGCTGGCACAGCCCGAAGGAGGAGGAGGAAGAGGAAGAAGAAGAGGAGGAAGAGGAGGAAGAGGAGGAGGGATGAGAAAGCCGCCGCTGTTGCATCCGTGACGGGGGCCTAGACAGCCCACGCTCGGGACTGCCCCTTTCCCACCGCCGCGAACAGGCGCTGCTCGCCTGGGGGAAGGGCCAGAAGGAGGAGGAGGAGGAGGACGGCGGCGGCGCTGTGTGTGTGTGAGAGCGTGGAGATGAGCTCAGCTCTGTGCCCTGGAGCCGCCTGAGGAGACCCGGCTCCCTCCCTCCCTCCCTCCCTGCCCGCCGCCATGGCTCACTCCCCCGTGCAGACGGGGCTGCCGGGGATGCAGGTAAGGACCTGTCCCAAGGGCCGGCACGAACACGCACCCTGGGCAGCGGGGTGCGAAGAGGGGGTTCCCAGCGATGGGGGGACAGGAAGAAAGCGCCTCTTGGCTGTGGCTCGGCCCTGTGGACTGGGCTGGGGGCTGAGTAGCGGGATGGAGACGGAACGTGCGGTCAGCGCTTGGCGTGATGCCCAGCGAGGTCCCTCCGCCCGGTGGATCCCTCCCTGCCTCCCTCCATCCCTGTCCTCAGCAGCCTCTGTGTCGCTGCAGGCGTGCAGAGCCGAGCGTGGTTTGTGTCCCCCTCCCCCCGGCCGGGATTTCTTCTCGGTGTTTTAATTCCTGAAGCGAACCGCGGCTCGGTGGGCGATTTTCAGCCCTGTTATTTTGCGGTAAATAGGGGAAGCACACATAAAACCAGTACGTAAGAGCAGGGCCTGGGAATGTTGACCTTCAGCGCATGCTGCAGTGCCCATCTCTGTGGTGCTGGGCTGAGGTGGGTGCTCGGGGATTGTGTTTGGCTCCTGTGTTTGACTGCAAGAGTTGGTAGCTGCTTTTGTTATATGATGGAATTTGCTGGTTCTGTGTCGTAACTATATTTTTGAAAAAACTAGTGTGTTTTTCTGCTGACTGAGCTGGCTCCCCCCCTCCCTGCCCTGTTTTTCTTAGTTTAAATGGAAACTGCTGCCAGCAAAACATTAAGGTCGTTATCATCTGTGTGTTGTTATACTAACGTTTCCCACATCTGATTAGAAACTTTCTGGCCCTAACCTCCAAAAGAATAACTTATGAATGACATGTTAGAGTTTTCCTTGATTTATCTCCTGGATTTGAAGTTTTTTTGCATCATTTGGTTTAAGTATTGATTTACCCTGGTTTGTTTTTCTGTGAGTCAAGATTGTAAGTCATGAATCTCTTTTCTTTGCATAACAGGAGGATTTGAATTTAAAATGTTACATGCTTAGGCATAGTTTGATTTATATGCTCAGGGATAGTACTGGATGCCATATAGAGTACGTAGGCCCACACTCTGAGCTGACTAATATTGCTCTGTAGGTCCTGCTGTTGAGTGTTCAAGTTCACCTTCCAAATATGAGAGTTTACCAATTGCCAGAAACAGAGAAATAAGGGTATCTTTATTTGGCTACAGTTAGGTTATTATTGGTGGGTTTGTTTGGTTTTTTTCTTTTGAGACATATTAGAACCAAGACAACTGTCTAGTTTGGAACAGAATCCATAATATTTTAGAATTAAAAAGTCAGATTTGTAGCTGCTCAGAAGCAAGCAGCATGTACTGCTGATGTGTGTCACTGCATGATCTCTCTAAGCACCTGTGTTTTTTATTGCCTTGATTTATTACTTAGTTTGTAGTACTGTTGGCTGTACTAAATGGGTAGATATTCAGGGTTTTTGTTAGTCCACATAATTTGTGAGTTTACTTCAAATCTCTTTTTATTCAGGACAGTGTTATTTTTCCATGATTTTTTTATTGTATTATTATGAGAGTTTCTCAAGTGTGAACTTCAGCAGTGAAAAAGCCCACCCAAACTAAGTAAAGACCTTCTGATAGGTAGAGACATAAAGTCTGTCAGTAATGTGAATACTGCTCACTGATTTTCTGTGGCCAGTTGAAGATGTTTATATCCATTTCCATTCCGACAGAATAAATAGCAGTTTTATAGTGGTCTGTTTTCCATAGCTGATTCTCTTTGATTTTACTTGCAGATAAATGTTCAAAGAGTAAAGTTCATACAATGCGTGACATCTACTTAAATAAGACAAAAGTTTTGGTTTGGGACTTTTGATTCTGTAGAAGATAGAGGAATAGAGCTTAGTTCTCTAGGTTATAATTAAATTGCCCAGATCACGGGACTATCTTTTCTTTTTCTGTAGTGTGATCCCTCCTCCCCACCTACCAGCTTCTGCAACAAACGGTGTAAGCAGTGTCAGTGACAAGTTATGCAGCTTTCTCCGACATTCTTTGCTGTACTTATACAAGAGAGCAGTCAGTATGCTAATGTGGACAGAGTAACTTCTTGGCCCTCAAAAAATCACTTGGAGGGACAACACTTTATTAATGCTGTTTGGCGTGAGCACAGTGGTGTGTAAATAGAGCAGAGAAATGAAGGATTAATATCTTTCTCTCTGAACAAGACATCTGATTGATGTTTGAAGAGTGATACATAAAAAGTGAGTGGGTAGAGAGTGAGCCAAAGGAATGAAAAACTGTGGAGGAAATGTAGGATGGTGCTGGAAAGTTGTCAAAACCTGAGATTTGCTGTCTGCTGCCAAGTGGGCATGTTGTAACCTGAATAAAAACAGTTGGGTTTTGACCTAAATTTCTGTGTTGTGCAGGTTAAGTTTGAACTCAAACTTTTTGCTGTCATTGGTTTAAGGCCTTTGTGTAGAGATAAAGTTTGAGTGTGCAGTGTGAAGCTGCATGATTGCTAAACTGAGGATACGTTGTCTTCCTTCTTCATGCTTTATAGAAAGTGGCCTGACGAGAGTGCTTGTTTGTCTGTAAATGTGTGAGATTCCTGCAAGGCTGGCTTGGAATAAGTGTACATGACCTTGATTTTCAGACTGACCTGCATTTCAAGGCCGTGATAAGCTTTTATAGCTTCTTTGTGAAAGCTATATTTTAAATAATCAAGTATTGTGTTTATAAAATTATGGTAATAAATTCCTGGGGTGCTTTTAAAGTTCTATCATCTCTAAGACAAGCCTCTTCTGTGTGATAAACCCTTTTTTTATCTTTCTCCCTTTCAGTTTTTTTGGTAGCAATAACAGTGTTTATGCAGTAAGTTATTTTTATTCATTCTTCATTGTATTTTCAGTACAAGTGCTACAGGTTCTTCATGCAAAATATAAATAAGCATTGACATTCAAGCTGTCTTGCTTCAAGAATGTTAAAAGTTTACCTAAATTTAAGTAGGAACTTGACAAATGAACAGAAAAGAAAGGTTAAGTGTAAAGGCACCATTTCTGGCTCAGAAAGTGTCTGAAGTGTCAGTTTGCTGGAGATTGGAAGAGTGTTTTGGGAAATATGGCTATATACTTGTCTGTTTTTGCACTGTTCCCAGGATGTTCACTTTTGACTGCTCTAGGAGAAATATTTTGGCCTAGAGGATCCTTTGTTCTGATCTGACGTGACTGTTCTTTTGTACTTCCACACTGTAGGTATTTCTGTCCTTCTTGTTGTAACTCATTCTGCCTTTACAGTAAACTGTTTTAACTAATTCCTGTGTGAGCTCTGTGAGTGGGAATTACAGAATATTAGGTTGCTAAATCAAAGGCACTGGAAAGTCCATATAGCTTCTGCTGCTTTTCTTTTGCTGCTTCTGGAGGAGAAGATTAGTTTTGGAGATTAGTTTTCCCAAATTTGATTTTTTTCTTTTCTTTTTTTTTTTTTTTTAAGCTTGTGCTCACTGTTACTGTTTATATTATAGTTTGATAAATAGTTTGCACTAACTTAGAGCACTTAAATATTTGACAGATCCTTGGACTGTTATGATCTTGGCTAATCAGTTTTAAAATATCCTGAGGATAGATGTCATGGTTCTGTGACATAATACAAGCTCAACCCTTAGGTGCCAGGCACAAGAGTTCTAAACTGTGAAAATGAAGGGGCATCTTCTCACTGTATAGTCAAAGGCTGTGTCAGGGCTATGCAATAGGTGTATGGAGCTGTTTGAGAGAAGTCAACTGTTGTTGACAGTGGAACTAATGATACTGGGAAGTCATGTATAACAACTTCTGCTGAATATGTGGATACTAAGCTTTTCCTCAAACATGCCCAAGATCTTGCTATTAAGCGTGTGTGGAGGAGTGAGAGTTGGTTTCCTTTGGGCATTGTAGCAGGGAGAGTTCGTAAGGATGCCGAGATTGAAACCGAAACACCGTTGAAAGCTCAAAAACCAATATTTATTACAAAGAAGTGGCCAAGTAAATGGGAACCCGATAGAAAGATAAAAATGAGGGAAATAAGCCCTGAATACAACACCCTACTCGCTCAGGTGTCACGAGGTTATCTTACCAACTCCGAATGCCAAGAATCCTTTGTAGCAGCTGCATTCTCGGAGGGTCACCAGGCTCACACATAGCAGGTGTCCCCGCAGAAGGCAATGTGGTCCTTTGAGTGAAGTGTAAGTCCCCCCCAGAGCATGAGCCATCCGCTTGTTATCCAATTAATTGGTGACGCCTATGTGGGCAGGTGTGGTCAGCACCGCCCAGCTAGAGGCCTTCAGTCCCTCCCAGCGTTATGTAAGCGGTGCCCCTTCTGCGCACACGTGTGTACTTTGGAATTCCCCCCGTGCTTGCGCGCTATAACTCGGGGGATCTTTTCCAAATGAGTCTGGGGGCGTACTTCATCACCCTCCTCTTCACTTTCTCCTTCAAATGCCCTTGGAAGGCGATCAGCCAATAATAAGACACCAATTAATTGTAGTTTGTACAAAACTCTTCCTTCAAGGACGAAGTTCCCATTTATCAGTGCTTGTTTTCTCATAACTTGGCAGGAAAAAGATAGACTAAAAGTATGAACATCTAATTAAACCCTGGTATAGGCATACTCCGAGTGACTTCTTGGTGTTGTGCTTTGCCTAAGTTCCTAGGAAGTCGTTGTTGCAGGCTTCAGTTTGGAAAATGATGTTAAATCCTTGTGCCGTTAACTCAGACTGTGCAGTTAAAATTAATGCAGTTCTATTTTATCAGTCTTTAAGTCTCCTTGTTCTTTCTTTCTGTTGCCTTTGCAGGTACTTTTCTTTTAGGAGGGAAAATAACTGATAATTAACTGTAAGGTATAGACTGCTATGTCTTTGGGGAACAGTTTGAGCTACTTAGTTTTTTTATGTTGATTTCATCACTTCCTGAATATCTGAAGCATTTATTAGGACAACTTTTTGGAATAAGGATTGACAATAGCGAATCCTTATTTTTATGAATCTCAGTGTTTCAACCATTCTCTGATTTTGATGCGATACACTTTAAACATGCTTTCCAGAATTCTGTTCAATTTTACAATTGTTTATATGGAGGTGAGGTGTGGTGTTCATGCAGAGGCAGAGGAGGTAAGGAAAGGTACTTCCAAAGGCTGAGCTTACGAAGTCTGGTTTTGGGTCTTTGTTCTGGTACCAGTCACATCCAGGGTGGTTGGTCATCCTTGTCAGTTAGTGCGTGACCAATGTCAGCGTTCACCGTTTCTGTCTCACCACTAGTGTCAACAGCCTCTAAGTACAAAAACATATTTCCATCCTGCAGCCTTCCAGAATAGGTAAAGAGATACTGCTTATGGCGACTGTGTCTTTCAGGTGCCCTTATAGACCAGTCAGGCCAGTCATATGCCATGACAAGTTTCTTGTACCAGTTTCATGTTTGAGTAAGACACCCTCTTAGTCAGCTGCCATCTTTGTTCCCCAGAGAGACAAAAGACTACTCATGCAGTGAAAACATTTAAATATCAGGCCTTGTGTTATGAGTGGTGTACAGGACTCGATGTCAGCTTTTGCATGGTGGTATCTTTTGTGTTGCTGAAGTAGAAAATGGAAGTATGTATCTTGGCTGCATTTTTAAAATTTGCTTAGATTCTTTTCATGCCCCCTTTCTTGGGAAGGGGGGTAGGGGATGCACCAAGCACTGTGTACAAGGCATCTAATGTAAATTAATAGTAATATAAAATACTACATTCATCCTATAATAATTTAGTCCCTGCTATACAAAAAAGATAGGCTGGAGAGGGTCCTGAGAAGGACCACAAAGATGATCAAAAGCCTGACACATGGGAAAAGGCTGAGACAACTGCGTTTGTTCAGCCTTGAGAAAGGAGCGCTGAGAGGAAATCTCATCAACGTGTTCTAGTATTGAAAGAGTGACTACAGAGAATATGGAAACCCTCTTTTTACAAGGAATCACATGAAATGATGAGAGGTAATGGGTACAAGTTACCAATGGGAAGGTTCTGATTGGACAAGAGGAAAATTTTTCACAATTAGGGCAGTCAGCCATTGGAATCATCTTCTTGGGGAAATGATGGATACCCCAAGGTTGGACTCAGACTTTTACATTTGCCTGGACACGGTGCTGGACCGTCTTGTCTAGACTGTGCTTTTGCCAAGAAATGTTGGACCAGATGTTCCTTGAGGTCTCTTCCAACCTGGTATTCTATGATTGAATTTGATTTGCTTTTTGCTTTTGCGATGATTCACCTGCTTGCATTTGTGGAGTACTATTTAATTAAGAAGTGTTCTGTATGGCCATTTGTGTGGATGCAGCTATATAATCAAAACTTTTTTTACTTGTAAACTCTTAGTTAATATGGGTACGTTTCCATGTATTTGTAGGCACCTGAGAATTAATAACAGAGTGATTTGTGCAGGGGACATTGCACCCAGAAAATGGTATTGGTCAACTGGGAATTTGGAAGCATGCTTTGGATATCTGTTCTTTTAATAAAGAAGTGAATGTTTTCTATTCTGAACCTCAGATAAATGCATCTTTCTTTAAAATAAGTGGAAAGAAGATTATACAAGTGTTGAGGAATACTTCTATGTTAGTCTAATTTTTGGCAACTTTTTTATTCCTGCTGGAAACATGCTTACAACCTGTTTCAGTCTAGGTAGAAATCAGAACAAAGGAGTTGAACTGTGTGACAAATGTGAGTGTTAGGCTGTAGTGATGCATGCTATATGTTTTTGCCCTCATCTGTTTGTGACATCTAAAGTGATTGAGATGCCAAGTTTTACAGCTTTATTCTTTGCTTTCCCTCCCCACTGTTGCATCCCACAGAATTTATGGCAATTGTTCCTTTTTACTGATAATTAATGTATTTTTATTCTTAATTCTTATTTTTGGTATTTTTCATTTTTCCTAGAAAAAAGCAGTTTCCTTATGGTAGTGAGTGTCTGAATTGCATAATTATAGTTATGGAGATGGAAAATGAGAAATATGGAATGTGTGTGAAGGAAAAAAAAGGAAAGAACAATCATGTGGTACTTTTGATAATTGACAAATTCTCAGTGAAACAGCTGGATCTCAGTTTTGCACCTAGTTATTACAGATGAATGCTTTCATTCTAGTCTTTGTAGTTTTCATTTGATGTTTTGCTAATAAACCTTCTTAAAAGAAAATAAAACTCAGTTGTTGCTGTTCATGATAATGTTCATAATGTTCATAACTATAAAAAAGACTATGCTAGTTCAGCTGATTTTACTTCATTATTGATAGATGAAACTGATAGTTCAAGTTTTATTCCAATTTTAAGGCTTGCTAAAAGTGTCTTTTTTTCATTCTTTTCATAAAAGTCCCAGACTATAAATCCAAATATTTATTGTATCTTGTCTTTTTGAGTTAGTTAGCTGCTTTTTGGAAGTACAGGTAGGGCTTGATACAATGCAGTAAAGTTGAACGATTTATTTTCTGTGTACTGTTTCTGTTTTATTTCAATTTCACACCAACTGCAGGAAATAATTTTGTATGTTGTATCAGTTATTCATATATGGGGTATATATATGACTGAAAACAAAAACTTGTGAGCTTCAGAGAAAGCTAAATGCTGTGAGTAGCAAAATTTGAAACTTCTCCTTCCTGGAATTAGTTTTCTCTGAAATAAAACTATCTTACATGTGTGTTTTGGGGAGTTGGTATTTTTTTTTGGTTTTTTTTTTTTTTTTTTGGTTGTGTGTTTTTTTATTTCCTGCCCCTGCTTTGGTAGCCCAGATTTGTGGGAGAGCTGCATGGTTTGAATTTGTGCCTTTTACCCAAATTTGCAATGTGTCTCCACTACTGCCACTCGTGCAGCTAACTCTGTGGGGATCCAAGGGAAAAGGAAAGCTACTTAATGCTAGTCTGTGTTGAGGTAGAATAGGCTTTAGATGGTTTTTGAAAGATTGCAAGTGGAAAGCCTTTGCAGTTCTGCTTCTGAAATTGAGAGCTGTGTGACAAAGGATGACATCAACTCTGCCAGCTATTTACTTTAGCTTCTGAGTTCTCTGGATACTTGGGAAAATTGCCTGTATGAACTTGTCTGCTAGATTTCTGTTCTCTGGTCTGACCAGAGAATAAATTTAAAAGAAAGAAGTTATATGCAGCAATGGTGTCTCATTTCAAAAGAAATTATGTATTTGTGCAGTATATTTAGCACTAAAACTAATTCTTGGTGTGATAGGCATAGTGTATCACAGAATAGATGAGATCGTAAGGGACCGCTGGAGCACATCTAGTCCACCTGCTCAAAGTAGAGTCAGCAGGTTGCTCAGGGCCACATCCAGCCTAGTTTTGAGTACCTCAGAGGATCAACAACCTGCCTGGACAGCTTTTTCTAGTGTTGGACTATCCTTACAGTAAGAAAGGTTGTTTTCTTTTCCTTTGTGGTTTTTCATTTGTTTGTTTTTTGCTTTTCCTCTTTTCTTTGTAAGTTTGCATGAAATTTCCTGAAACTCAGTTTCTCCCCATTGCATCTTGTCCTTTGACTGGACACCACTGGGAAGAATCTGGCTTTGTGTTCTTTTCTCCTTTCCATCAGGTATTCACACACAGTAAGATTTCCAACCCCCCAGGCTTCTCTTTTCAAAGCTGAAACAATCCCCAGAAATTTCTGAGCCTCTTCGGATGATGGTGTTTCCGGCTCAGTCTTGATAGGGAATGAGGACTGGACTGACTAATTGGAAATGGATTTGGTGAAATGAAAAGTATACAAAATGAGGTGTTAAAAGTTGATTGTATATTTCAAATAACCCAGCACAGAGAAATTACAGATCTGCAAGTCAAATCAATTACACAAGTAAGCTTGAGAACCTGAATACAGAGATGTCTTATAACTCCTGCATTTAAGGAAAAAAATAGTTTTTCAACTCTTCTCTATGATAACTGGATGAATAGCCCTTCATAAAAGGAGGTTAGAAATAAAACTGGAATGAGATGCAGAAAAATACTCAGTTAAAACTATATCTTAGGTCAGAATGGTTATGGATAAAGTTTGATCTAACTAGTTTGAATTTCAGTAATGTTTTCTATTGAACTATAAGGGGCAGCTAGTTCAGATGAGAATTAGGGAATCATAAAAATAAATACTTTGCAAGACATGTATAGTCCTGGCTGTAAAGAGTGTACTGCAGAGGTGGTGTCAGAGTGGAGCGTACTGCTGGTTTCTCCAGGATTGGTCTTGACAGTTGCTGACTGAAAAGTGACCTTAGCATAGAAAAAGGCAATGCATGCTGATTAAAATTGCTGATGGTACAAAATTTAAAGGCACCTGTTTCACTTGAGAGGCCATTACTGAAGAACTGCACGACCTTGAGGATTGGAATTACTGAACAAAACAGCGTGAAGTGTAGCTTGTCATAACTATGAAAGATTACAAAGAACCTTTGCAATGGGCTGGGAGTTCATTAGTTGGAAATGCAGAGAATTAGGAAGAGGTGATTTGGTTTAGTTGGTTGCAGCAGAGTTTGAGCCATGAGGCCAAATTGAACAAATAGGTTCTGAGAATGTATTGCACTATTTTTATTCCGTAGAAGTGGGCAACAGTGTTGTTAGGTACTGAGAAGAGTTAATTTTAAATGCAGTATGTTTTTCTGGCTGATTAAGGTCAAAAATAATGAATCCAATGTGGTACAAGTACAGAGAGATTACTCAAATTATTGGATGAATGGTGGCTTTGCTCATGGTGAAAAGGACTTTGTTCTGCATGGCTGAACAAGCTGGAGATTGAGACAGGATGGTTGCAGTTTGTGTTCAGAAGTGTGAAAAACTATCTGAAATAAAAAGCAAACTAATTCAAGTGTCTATAGAAATTGTAAGTTCTGAAATCATTCTATCTGAACATTTCAGAATTTGGTTTTGATTTGCTACATTTGCTACATACTCTGTGTCCCACTTGGAAGGAAATGTTTTAGTGATAGAGTCCTAGCTCCTTATCAAGGTGGTTAGCGTTACTCTTTTGCAGCAGATGTCGATGTTCTATTCTGTATTTTCTAGCAGTATTTAGTGTTCTCAGTTGCCTGAAGGCTCTTCTATCAGTTCCCTTTATTTTAATGTTAGCAGGAATAAGCTATATGCTTAATGAATGCTTGCAAAGAGTAGAGTCGGCAAAACTGTGGTGACAGTATTTATGGAAGACATTTTCTCTATGCAGTCATGTAGAGAGACTATTTATAAAGCTCTTTATTTATTTTTGCTCTGCTGGAAGTATTTACAAAAACAAACAGAAATACATTTGGGGAGAATCCTTTCCAGATGTGATCTTGGACAAATGAATGGGAATTGGCCACTCATGTACCTTCAAATTCAAGCAGTTCATTATGTATCGGAGGCCTGGTCTCTCCATTTTTGAAATAGAGAAGGTCATTAAAGAGAGACCAACTGGTAGTTTTGCAAAAACATGAGTTGCCAGTGCTTTAAGGATCTCACTTCAAACACTTGGTCTCCTGAGAAGAAAATTGAGACCTTCTTAAAGAGCAAGAGTGTATTGTTTTGTTTGGGTTTTTTAAACAACTACTACCTTCTGTTGCTCAGAACAAAATTCAGGAATGGCAACTGTTAAATTTTAGAACAAGTAAATGAATTTACAAAAGTTCTGAAGTGGGAAGGAAAAGTTTTAGGTTTTTAAAAAATATTTAGTAATTTCTCAAGAAACTTGGAAAATAAACTCTTATTAATAATTATTTTAATCCTATTAATTCCAGCTATTATTGTACAATTAACATTTCCAAACGGCTGCAAAATTTTAATCATAAAAATTGAACAGCAACAGTTGTTCCTTGCTTCTTGAGTTCTCCAGGAGCAGATGCCTTCCTTGCTTTTCTGGAATTATTAATGTTCTTTTACAATTGTTTTTTAAAACTGTCAGCCTAATACCAGAATCCCAAGAGCTTGACACTGTAAAAATGAATCTGTGAGATTTCTGCAAGTCTCTGAAGGTTGTGGTGTCATGAAATAATGGGCTTTACTATAAGATTGCAGTAGATGGTTGAGTGGAAAAGGGAAAATAAGGGGTGAATACATACAACCAACAGAATTCAAAGAGCTGCTGGCAGGTAGCCCTTCCATTTTTCTCTATATGAACAACTGCAACACACTGCAACTTTGAGCTGTGCTGGCTTTTTGTCTCCGGAGGTGAAACATGGAATTTTTTAGGCATCTGTGGCTGGGATTGGTTTGTGACTTACCCAGATGCCTTTGTGATGATGTAATGCTTGGATTCCTGTGGCTAGTGAATGGAACTAGAAGGCTTGTGAGGATGGGTTAGGCGTTCACAGCTCTCTACAGCACATCATCTCAAATTCCAACACAGTATGTATGAAATCATAGACTGATAATTGATTTTCCACAAGGGAAAATATCTGGTGCAGGTGTTAAAGTTATTTTTGTTCATGAAGAATTCTCAGAGAAGACTGGTTTGAATATTGACAACAAAGCATTCTGTGAGGCATGAGAAGAACCAGTACAGCACAATTTAGTTAATAGTCTTGTGGTCTCTTAGAAATTATGTCCCAGGAGGTGTTGATAGGGGCTACTGTGTAGCTGAGGGATGACTACACTTGCTGGAAAACATGAAGTGCCCTAGTCTGGTTTCCAAGTGGGAGACATATTATGTATGTAACATTTAATAATGTGTAATAATATGTAAATCTCATTACATCGAAATTAAAGGAGAAACAAGCTTCTTTTGGTGGAAGGGATTTGGATCTTTTGCTGTTCCTTTTGATGGCAAAAGAGTGATAACTCCCCATATCCTCCTGTTTGTTTCCTGAAAATGACTTTTGATAGAAGTATGGATCAATAAGATGTAAAGCAGGGGGGGAGCTTCTTAGTGCTGGTAAAGTCTTGCAGTACACTTAGAGTGGTTTTTCTTTGGGCTTGTCTCATCAGTGATCTGTTCCTGGGATGATTACCTGGAAGATATGATGTCTCATAGCTTACTTTAAGGTATTAGAAGTAGTAGTGTACTGCAGTTTGTGCCACATGATGATAAAATCACGTGTGACAAACACAATGCTCGCCTGGTCCTCAAAACACCTGATTCAGCTGTGAAATTCAGATATCTCCAGACAAACTAAAAAGTGTTCTAGACTATTTTCCTCTCATGTCTGCATGGGTTAATTACGTAACCTTTGGGACGTGAGAGTGGAGATAGGCAGAAGTATATTGTCACCATTTATAAACAATAACAAGCTTTTGAAGTATTCATTTTATTTCTTAAGGAAAAGATTCTAAGTAATTCTATCCTATTTTTCTTCATTTTGTGACTATTCCCTCTATGACTTTTCCAGTTTAATCATAGAATAGTTTGGATTGAAAGGGACCTTTCCAATCCCCTATGGTTGTAATTTATATATATTTTTTGTCAGCTAAGAAGGCTCCTTGTGCTAAGATTAAGAAGGTATACCATGGAACTTATCATCTATGCATTGAAAGTGAATAGTCTAAGAGCATCAGTAGCAAACTGAATACTTGACAGTAGAGAAAACGCAAATATGGCAGAGTGGTCCACCTGGGTCTTATATTTGCATGTTTAGGTGGGTGCTCATAGCTATTATGTGACTGTTCAAATCAAGGAAGCTGGGAACAGGATGTTTTTTAGAAGTGAATGAGTTTACACAACTGAGAAAAGAAGAAAAAGATAAATAAATCCTTCTTGAGAAAACCTTGGGGTCAGAGATAAGGAGGAAGCATGGCAATTCATGCAGGTGATCCTTCATAGGAGAAAATTGAAGAGGATTGTTTGGCACATCGAAGAAAACGAAATAGTGCTCTGTGCTCTGAACAGTGTGAATGAAATCCTTAAGAGGATGAGATATGTGAGAAATACAGAAGAGAAGGACACTGGGATCTGTGAAGGAACCAGTTTCAAGAGAATAGGTTTGACATAAGGTTTACCTTTATTAGTAGTGGTGTTTGATTGATTTGCTTTTAATAGAAAACAAATCCTTGTAAGGATCTTTCATTCTGGGTGCTCTTTATTGGCAAAGAAGAAGAAATTAAAGGAGCAGCACTTTCTGTTGCCAGATAGGATAAAATCCTGACATGAGGACAGTATTAAATTTGTACTTCATATACACAGAAGCATAAACCTTGCACTGTGTGCCTATAAGGGATATAGGAACAATGGGATAATTATGGAGATAGAAAAAAAGTATCTAAATAAATAGGAATGTATGGAATTTGAAGTGTTTGTTTCCTTCCAAAATATCACATTTTGTTTTAGTGTTACAAATACTGAGTAACTTTTCTCTTACTTTTAACAGACTCTGAAGGCAGATCCAGAAGAACTGTTTACAAAACTGGAGAAAATTGGTAAGGGCTCTTTTGGTGAAGTTTTTAAAGGAATTGACAATCGGACTCAGAAAGTTGTTGCTATAAAAATTATTGACCTAGAAGAAGCAGAAGATGAAATAGAAGACATCCAACAAGAAATCACAGTGCTGAGTCAATGTGACAGTCCATATGTAACTAAATATTATGGATCCTATTTAAAGGTAAGATACAGATGAAGGTGATTTTATTTTGTAAGTAATTCTTTTCCAAGTTATTGAATTGTACCTGTTTTCATTGATAAGGTTTCAATCAGACTTCAGTTGAAGAAAAATATATTTATGTCCTTTCAATTCTAAAGAAAAAATGAGTTGCTATATTTTGTGAAGTAGGACAGAACTTAACAGAAAAAATTGCATATGTCTTTTGATATTTCTATGCAAAAAAACCTTTCAATAACATGAGTTTGTTAAGCTCTGATTCTCTTAATTTTAGGAGAATGTAACTAGTGGTTATTTAAATTCTGAAAATTTAAGCTAAGTCTACATTTGAATTGTCAAAATATTAAAAGCAATGTAGTATCTGCTGTTCTGTGAAGCTTGAAATTTTTTGTCAAGTTTTGATTGTTAGGGATCAAACCTAAGCTATTAGGTTGTTTTTCTGAGGAGACTGAACCTAGCCTTTATCTGATTTAAAAATTAAAATCTAAAAGTTAATTTATTTTCACTTTAGCCATAAGTGAAGTGATGGAAGGAATTTCCATTGACTGCCTTCTGAATCTGTTTCCCTTCCGTCCCCCTGCCATATTATTAGTGTCAGAGTTCAGTTATAAGTTTTTTTGTTTGCTTTTTTGTTTTGGTTTTCTATTTTTGTTTTTAATTGGATGGATGTAGTGATTTATTATGTCTAGAAGGTAGTGAAAATATCTGGAAGCTTTCGGTACTACTTTATTTCTTTGGGCAGACTTTGTTCCCATCTGGATAGCTCTTTGTTTTATGATAGTGAGATGGCAATCTAGATAAGAGATTGCTGTCTTGGCAGGATTTTAAGTTAGAAATAGGCAGAAAATACTTTAATTTTCAGTCTGCTTTTGCTTTTGTGGCAGCGTTCTATTTATCAGCAAAAACGTGAAGGTTCTGAAAGGGGGACCTTGTTTTATCCCTGTATTTCTCTGAGACTGCCAGTTAGTTTCCAAAGAAAAAAAGACTTTTTCTGAATTCAGGAGATGCATTGCTTACGAGAGAGACAGTTTTTTTCCTTTCTTCCTTGTGCTCTGAACCAGTTCACTTGGATATCTTATCAGTGAAGGGCTTTGTGAATGGTTTTTAGACCTGATAACTTCAGTTAGCGAAACTGAACTTAGAAGTTATGTGTAGTTTAGATCTCAGAAGCATTGGGAGGCACTTAATGAGCACAGTAAATTGAATAAATTTTTCTTTGTGGCTTCTATTACTACTTTTGCAATTTCTCAGTCAAGGATTGATAGTTAAGTGAAGTATGGCAAAAAGGCAGAAGTGGTATTTCTCTCCTGGACTGTCTCTCTGCTTCAAATCTGTTCATTTTAGAGGAGGAAAGTAAGATCAGAAAATGGTTAAGGTTGGAAGGGACCACTGGTGAGGTCGTCTTGTCTGCCAAACCAGTGTGCAACTAGTCAATAATTAAACACTTGAGAGAGACATTGATTATTTACTTCAGAGTTGCACAAGCCTGGGTGCTCCGTAGTATTCCACAAATCAAACATACTATCTATCAAAAACCTTTTACTATTTATACATTTTAGCAAACAAAGGAGTTCATTGGCTACAAGTTACATAATTCTCTTATTAATCGGTATTCTACTTTCTGTTGGTTAAAGAGTTGCATCTCGTGCTAGTTAGTCCACATGCCGAGTCTTTGTCTTCTTTTGGATTGGTGGGTTTTGTGGGTCAGCAGTCACGATCTCCCCCTGCCAGAATTACCTTTACCCAGCTGGAGCTGATTTCAGCACAGTTGCTGAGTTGGGTTTATCAGTTTCTTCCTTATCTTGGGAGTTCTGCCAGATGTCTTTGTGGCCCATAAATTCTGCATTCTTTGTGTCCACTATCAGTGGTGCATCCTTCTTCCCAAGCTGTGTTAACCTCCCCCTAGGTCTGAGATCACTGAAGCATGTCAAGCCCTATACCTTAGCTAGAAAAATCTGCCAAGTAATTTGTTTTTCTAACACATGGGCATCACTTAGAGCTTGCTTATTAGCTGCTTTCTGTGTCACAGATTAAATCGCCCTTCTTGTTGATTAGGCTTCAGAGTACACCCATAAGCTCTCAACTCCCCAAGACAGAGCTCAGTACACTCTGAATGTTGCCTCACATAGAGGCAACTGCACCACTGCACCTTCCTGGTCTGTCTGTCCTAAACAGCATGTAGCCCTTCCCTGTGACTTTCCAGTTGTGTGAGCTGTCCCATCATGTCTTGGTAATTGCAGTGAGATCAAAGACTTGTGACTGCACACACATCTCAAATCCCCCTGTTTGTTCCCCATATTGTGTGCATTGGTGCACAGGCATTTTATAGAGGTATTTGAATGTGTCAATATCCCAAGAGGGCTGCAAGGGGATGGCCCATAGTCCTCTTCTGTTTCCCCACTTTTCCTAGTTTAAAGCTCACTTTACCAGGTTGGCCATTCTGTCAACAAAGGCTCATGTGCCCCATTTCATGAGGTGGGTTCTGTCTCTCCTAATCAGCAAACAGGGTCCCAAACCAAAATCTTGTTGCCAACACCAGTGACACAGCCAGCTGTTTACTTTGTAAATCCAGCTAGTTCTCTCATCATTTACCCTAACTGGCACGACCAAGGAGAACACTACCTGGGCCTCCAGACCCTTGACCACTGTCTCCAGAGTCCTGAAATTGAGTTTGGTGGTTCCTAGTTACCCTTCACAGAATCATAGAGTCAGCTGGGTTGGAAGGGACCTTCAAGATCATCAAGTCCAACCCTTAATCCACTACCTCCTTGGTGTCATTTGTGCCCACATGAAAGACCATGGGAGTAATAGTCAGTGAAATAGAATATAGGAAAAAGTCTGATGGGAATGCCACTTAGTAGTTTTTAAAAGTTATAATAACAATGGGGTTGAAAAAGAGAATCCAGCGTTCAAGTATGAACTAAGTGGGCATCAACATTTTGTGAAGGTCATATGGCAAATGGTTACTTTTCCTAATTGAAGGCTGTAGGGCTCTGAGCCCTGAATGGGTTTGACTGGATGAAAGTGTCATTAGTGATATTTGTGCTTATTGTTGTGAGGGGGACCCTCTGAAAATACTTGTAGTCTTCCACATCCCTTCTTCTGCCAAATGCAGTAGCCTATGAATTTTTCAACTTACATCAACTTTCTAAGATACTGTATTAATAGTGTCTATGTATGACTCCAGTTACTTTTGGAGTAAAGTACAACTCTTTTTACATCTAGTAGAGTGTACAACAACTCATGTTTATTCATTGCTTTAGTTCTTTGTGGATGTATGTTGTTTGCAAGACTCTTGGTACTACAAAACTTTTGGTCTTCAAAACAAAAACCTCATTTCTTTATGCTGTTAAAAATTAATATGTGGTGGTTATTAGCTGATGCTGAAGTGGTAGAATGCAAAAGAAACATTTTACAGTTCTATTTGTTCTCTAAAGTAAGAGTCAGGGCTTGTTATTGGATAGCAACGATGTGTCATCATATACATATATACACACATACACTTAAAAAGGACCATATTAATATTTAAATGAATTGGTTAATATTTTTGACTAGAAATCTAGGTTTATTTGCTGCAAGTCTCTGATGTATTTGAAAGCCAGGACTGTCATATGTAGTTCTAAGGGTCTGACCATCTTTTAGCTCTGTTTCTAACAGTGTAATAATCCATCACTGAGAATCTTCAACACATTAATCTTCCATGTCTTGAGCGATTAGGAGACATTATTTCTTTTGTGATTGGACAGTTTAGTACTAATTACAGGAAAGATTAATGTCTTCTCACAGAGTAAACTTCTTTGAAGTAAGCAAGTGGGAGAACAATAGGATCTTAGATTATGTTGCCAACCACTTCATCAATTATTGTTCTCTAAAGTCTGTGCAGCCTGATGTGTACTGACCATGTGTCTGGGGGATGTTGAAAAGAAAGAAGTACTGTTCATAGAGAACTCTTAATTTGACTTTTCTATACATAATGTTTGGTTGACAAATTGAAATTGTTGTTGGAACTGTTCCCTCTCTCTTTTTTTTTCCCTTCTGGCTCTAGACCAGTCTTTGTTTCCCAAGGTGTCCTGTGTATTGTTTTGTGAGCTGAAGAGGTGTCTTTTATTATGTGGTAACTTTTTTTCTAATTACTCCCCTGGCAGACAAGTTTCAAGATATTGGGAAAGGAAATTTTCTACCTCATTTGGAACATTGCATACTTGATTAGTGTTTTATGTCCCTTTCTAGAACAAGTTTCTGTAATTGCAGAATACCTGATCTGACATCCTTTGAAATATTTGACAGATTTTAAGAGGCATTCTGTATTTTCAGCAAAGGTGGTTAACAGACACTGCCATGAAGTCTTTTATAGGTAACTAGAATGCTTTGGGCTTGGGTTTTTTATGTTTGTTTATTTTTTGACACCTGAATAATTTGTCTTTGGGAAATCTTTATATTGTTCTTCATTATCTGCTATTCCACACCTTCTTCCATTAAGCTATGTCATTATACATGCCAGTGTGTTCAGGAACCTGTTGCTTGAAATTTTAGAAAGCTTGTATAATACCACTGTATTTGCCTGATATGCATGGAAGTACAACTTGAAATAAGAATTAAAATTCAGCGAGTTAATGAAAGCTACTTAGTTCTAGAAATTTACTTTTTAAAAAACTATTTCGTTTCTAAATGCTTTCTAGAGTAGGGTGATATACTCCAAAGGCTGATTAAATTTTCTTATTCTACAATTTTCTGTATATCCCAATTTCCTATTTTCAGAAATGTGTTTGCTTTATAGCAGTTTTTTTTTCATATGCAGAGAGTAAGCCATATGGACCTGTTTGTGTGAAGTATTGCTGCTTTAGCACAGTGAGTCTTAAATAAAAAGCAGCTTATTGCTCACACAGAGCAAGTTTTGCATTCCCTCTAGACTTTGTTCTTTGCATCTGTTGATGGAGTTTTGTGTGTAGTTGCTGTGGTCAGTTCATTCAAATAGAGCGAAAGCAGTACTGAAGTGGGTGCCAGTCATCCTGGATGTAAACTTATTTGTGGTACATCTTTTTGACAGAAATCCAAAGATGTTTATATAAAACAGGAATGGAAATGCTCTTTTCTTAAGACAAAGTATTTTTAAATATGGTGTCTTCGTGTTGTCATTCTATTGCAACAAAGGTCTTTTGTCTACTATTAGGATATAGTAACTGGAATGCTGCTCTTAAAGCATTTTGCAGTGTCATGGTTTATATGGGTGCAGATATCTACAGGGATTGCTGTTCCTTATCTGATATGGTGTGTTAAAAACCTGTATCAGCATTCTTTGCTGTTTTCCAAAAGAAAGGTTCATCTATTCCATCTGTGATCTGATTGAATGCTCCATGGATAAAAGAATTATAGGTCCTTTTAGATCTTTACAAAATTAATTCTTGAAACTTCTCTGGGTCTGTTTACTTCTTTAGATTTTAGGTTACAGCATCCACTGCCTTCCTTGTAATGGAATAGGGATTCTTTGTTCCTTGTTAATTTTTTTTTATATATCTTATAAAATTGACTGAAGTTGTTTGCTGTCTCTTCTGAGTTTTGCCATACTGTAGCTCTTTAAAAGTATTGCTATGCTACTTACTTTGAAAGCTTTTATTCTGTCTAGGAGCCTTTGCATCTTATTCTTCTTTACCGATTTTTCAAGAGCTAGTTAGATTTGGTTCCACGGTTGTTTCTCCTGTCCGTTTTAGGCCAAGTTTTTTGTAATATATTTTATTTCCAAGATTTAGATGCCTCTCTGATGATGTTTCTTCAGTTTTGTTAATAACTTTAATTACTGCTTTATTATAACTTCATAACATTTATATATTTCTCGATCTTGTGTTAATATTTAGAAATACCTAAGAGGAAATTAATTTGTCTTTATGCTTAAAAAGTTGAAGCTAAAGACCCTTGACTTTTTTACATATATATATATATGTCCATAACTCTCAAAGCTGAGGTTAATATATGTGTATGGACAAAAGCTGAGATCAATGTGTTATATATGTACATATACGTTAAAAATTCTTTAATTTCCTTTTTTTAGACTTCTATACAAAGGAATACAATGGCAGAGCAAGTGATCACTAAGTAGTTTCATCATCCAGTGTAACTAGGTATAAGTGATATCAAATTCGTATTGAACTAGTCTTACAGGGTGTATTTTAAAAAATATTACTGTCTAAGCTTGTATTTCTTCATCTTCCAAATGTATGTTTCTAGTACTCTTTGGAGCTTTTGAGATACTCTCTTTTGAACTGTTTAAATTTTTGATCCAAGTAGAATAAGACTTCACAGCATTAGTGAGACCATTCTTGGAATAATTCAGTCTTGGAATTCCAGTTCACAGTGTGGCTGGAAAACTGCAATGTAGTCAGTAAAGAACCTCAGGAACATCTTGGGATTTGGAAAGCCTGTATTCCAGAGGATTACTGAAGTTCAGGCTTGGTTTTGTTTTTCTGAAGAGATGGTTGGAAGTGACTCAGTGTGTATATATGAAAGCTTTTCTGTGTTTAAGTGCTGATAGTTTAGTGCTTTCTAATCTGTTATGCCAAAATATGACAAGATGTATTTGCTGAGCGGTCAAGGTAAGCAAATTTCATCTGATAACCACACACTGTTTTAAAGGGAAGATAGCTTGAATATTGGAAAAGCTTGTATGAGGTGGATTTTATGTCACTAGCAGGGTTTTTTTTGTATGTGTTTTTTTTTGTTCATTTGTTTGTTTTTAGATCAATATTTGCTGAATTCTCGAGGAGAAAAGACAACGCAGAAAGAATCGTGTCTTGTCGATACCATCCAAGGAGTCTTTCTGCTGTGCCTTTTGCAATCGGACGTGTCTATCTTGTATTGGCCTTTTTAGCCACCAGTGTGCTTGTAGCAAATGTGGGTAGAGCCCCTCCCAAATCTTCGTTCGCGAAGCCCAGCCATGATGATGATTTGCTGAAGTGAAAGAAACCTAAGCTTGCACACTTTAGGAGACTTAAGAACATTAATGGATGTTCAATAATCTTGCCTCAGCAATCTAGGTAACTTTGTGGGTGTTTATGTGCGACTTCAGTAAGTTTTAATTTGATGTTCTTTTGCTTTACAGGTTTAACTGGTTTACTTTAACATTTATGAGCATCTCTGAACTGATGTGACCTTAAATGTATGCTGTGGGTCAGCCAGAAGTTAATGGACTTGGTACATTCTGTTGTCATTTGATATAGCAAGCGCTTTTGGCAGGTTTCATCGTGCTTATTAGGGTGGAACAGAGATTTTTCCCATTTAGCATTAGGAATGTAGAATGCACTGCAACAGAGGCTGCTACCTCAGTGCAGGGAGAAGTGAATGTGTGAGTAGTTTCTTAATGTTCTGTCATTTATGCTGTGTGGCCAGCCCTATGACAGCAGCTAGTTCTCTTGCAGACTTGACTTTTTGCAAACCACAGTCCTTGAACTTTGAATGGAGGTTAGAATCATAGAATCATAGGATTGTTAAGGTTGGAAAAGACCTTTTAAGATGAAGTCCAACCATCAACCTTACACCACCACCATGTTCACCATGAAACCATGTCCTCATGTTTTTTGAATACTTCCAGGGATGGTGAGTCTGCCACTTCCCTGGGCTCTCTGTTCCAATGCTTTACAACCCTTTCCATGAAGAAATTTTTCCTAGTATCTAATATAAACCTCCTCTGGTGCAACTTGAAGCTGTTCCCTCTTGTCTTGTCTCTTTTTACCTGGGAGAAGAGGCTGACCTCTACCTCAGTACACCCTCCTTTCAGGTAGTTGTAGAGTGTGATATGGTCAATGCTGGGCCTCCTCTTCTCCAGACCAAACAGCCCCAGATCCCTCAACCACTCCTCATCAGTCTTGTGCTCCAATCCCTTCACCAGCTTCGTTGCCCTTCTCTGAACTCATTGAAAAAAAGCTGTAACTATTTCTCATTTTGCTTGCTACGATTGCATCCATGTTGTCATCATTGCGTTTTTGAGGGGTTGTGGCTTCTGACCAAAGCCAGATGGAATTGTTTTATCCTGTAGGAGTTGCTGCAGCTGAAATGACAGGAAGGCTGGGAGTGCAGATTCTCTGTTATTGTGGCAATGACAGAAGAACAAAATGAAGCCCAGGTTCCTGTGAGCCAGTCCCTATTCTGGTATGCTTGCTTTTCTTCTGAAGCTATTGGTAACTTCCTCTGTTCTCGCTAGGCAGCAATAGCCTTCAGAGAAGTTGCATGGGTATTGCCTTCATTTGTCTGTAGTAAATGCAGATGTGACATCTGGCTGGACAGCCCAGAAAGAGGTAGCAAGGATTGTGTAATGGTTCTGATAGGCTCTCAGATCTAGTCAGTCTACTGGTTGAAAGAATGAGTTTTAATTGATGCAACTCCTAATGGCCATAATAAGACTAAGATAAAAGGATGCCAAAGAATCCATAAACTCTATTTCTAGCATGCATGGTCTAGTTGTGAGGCCCTATTTTCATATTTAAAGTAGTTTGGTCCCTTCTTATTTCTAATTGTTACCTTGCAACTCTGAATCTTTGTGGCCTGTAGCCTTTACTACTTCTGTCTCTCCCTGTAGTCATTTGCTGTGCTCCTACTGAGAAAAAAGTCCCTTGTTTGCATTATCTTTATTTAAAGATACTGTTTTGAATTGTGACTCTAGAAACTTGTCATTCCACTACTTTCCTTTAGCAGTCCAATGGTTTATTATCACTTTCTGAAATCTGCATCATATTGCCCTATTTTTTCACGTCTGTTGAAAAATCTGTCTACTAAACAAAGGTGGCTTCAAGAATTTTCCTGTTCATCAGTTAATCACTGTTAATCAGTTCTGTGCTTTTAGTCTTCTATGACTAAATAATTCTTACTATACAAGTGTATCAAGGTTGGGAAGCATCACTAGTATGTCTCAAAGAAAATGGAGAGTTTGTACTAATTATGTTTGTATAATGTTTGAATACTTAACTGTATCATGTCGTTCTGATCTTGCTTTAAATCCAAATTTAGAAAGCTTAATGTAAAATATCAGTTCTTGAAAGTAATATGTTTGTGTTGTGCTGCTTGTGATGGCCTTAAAAGCTGCCTCTATACTGCTCTGATTGCTGACTTCTATATGGTATGAAATACTCTGTGCATAATTTCACATCTTGGTATCTGTCTTTAGGCAGATCTAACAGGTATGAAAAATAGGCAGCAGCAGTATCTCGTTCCCCACCCTGCTTTCATATTCCTGCCATTTTACTTGTGTGGGATCTTGTGTGTTAGCTGCTACGCTCGTTGCTGCAGGCCTGAGATATCTGAAAAGGGAGTATTAGTATGGCATCTAGGTGCAAGCTTTTTGCTGCTGCTGCAAAAGGGAAATCCAACTCTGCCTTGCAACTGGCCACATTGAACTTTCAATGAAATGGTTCAGCTCACTGAGTAGGCCAGGGACTAATCACATCTTTTTATTTGTATTTTTATTGTTTTAATTTTTTTTTTTAAGGGTGGGAGGATTATATGCTGACGGTGCAGACTGGTCTATGTTTTTAAGGGAGCACACACTGTTCATGAAGCTTCTTTGATTAGCCGACAGTACTGCTGAGAAAAGAGAACTTGTGTATGTGTTTGTGCTCAGGTTTAGGTGCATTAGTTTTGTGGGCTGGTTCTCCATTTTGTTTTCCAAATAGACTTCCTGGCACAAGGCTTTTCAGCTAAAATGTATTTTACTGCACCATCAAATGGCTACCAGTCTATTGATCTGTTGTTCTCATGAACCTCTAAAACATTTGCCATTTTGATTGAAAACTTCTTTACCTACCCCTATCATAATCTGTTGCTCTTATGTAGTTATATAGTTACGGTGTTTGTGTCATATCTTAAATGTGAACATGAGGTAGTTTGTATTGCTCAGTTACCTTTCTTTTACTTAGGTATTCTTTGGCATCTATAGTTCTTTGGGTCAAGTTAATTATTCTAAATCTCTGTATGGAGACGGTTGTATAAAAGCAGAAGAATCACATTCTTTACGTACATAAGAGAATATTATGGTGTGTTGAAGAGCATGTTAGTAGGCATTTTAAAATGATTAAATGTAGAACTTTTGGGAACTTTTATTTTGAAAAAGTTCGTTAGACTCAAAAATACTGAACTTCAAAAGGGAAATTTCACAGTGTACAGGTTTATGGACTGTGTTAGTTCTAAAACATTGTGGTTCTTGTATTCAGAAGCCAGTGTTTTCAAACAAATTCTTAAGGTTCTTTTGGTCTAGTTTTCATTATACTATTAAATTTTAAGCTCTTTTGTAACAGTTAGGATAAAAATAATCATTTGGAGGTGCTGAGGTTTTCTCCCTCTGCTTTCTTCAACAGTTCCTTGAAACTGCAACTTGTAAGAAAGAAGAGCATAGAGGAGGAAGGTGGAATGGAAATGAGTTATGTTAATAGAAAGTGGTTTTATCTTTTACCTATAATTAGAGGTCAGGGTAAGAGTTGTAAAGAGAAAAAGTGGAAAATAATAAGAATTTTACAGAAAAATTATGTGTTTACAGGGACTGAAATGATGAGCTTAACAGAAGTCTGAGTTGAAAATCCTGAGATATTCTAGGGTTGATTTGTACAAGTTCATTAGTAGTAAAAGTTTGGAAGAATGATTGGCCTATGAGTGTTCTGTAAAGGGAGTAGTGGAATTTAATAGCATTGTGAATGCAAAAGGGGTGGGGAAAAAGGATTAAAGCCTTACAGGCTGCAGAGCAGGGGTGCAAAAGATCTTGGAAGTTGTGGTAAGTGGTAAAAAAAGGATTAAACTGATGGGTGAACTGATACTTCTGCTAAGAAGTAAATTTGAGTTGTACCTTTCATTTTGAATTTAATTTGATGTAATGGGTAAACAGGAACAGATGTAAGCATTAAAGCAATTGTATTTTTGGACAATGGAAGTGAAGGGATTCTTGTGCATTGTATTTGCTGTTGGAAGTTTGTTTCTGGTATAGAGAAGGGAGTAATTCATAAACGTGCTGAGCACTATTGAGGTGAATTACTCCAGTGAAAAAGGTTTGAGATACATAGGTGACATTTTTTGGGGGGGGGGAGTTACTAATCTCAGTATTCACTGGATGCAAAGTTCATTTGTTAGTTCTACTTTAGATGTGGTGCAATTTATCTGAAATAAAGAATTCTGTGAACTAATGCTGATTTACTTTCCTTCTGATTTCATGATTTGCTTTTGCTTCTAATTTCCCATTTTGTGACCTGGTACAGTTCATTAATAATCATTTGATGTATCACTCAGTAAAATTCAGTTCCATAGGGAGCTTTGATTATGGGTTACATTTCTTGTATTTCTTGCCTTCTCAGTGACTATTCATAAGAGGTGAGTTGATGAATTGTTGGGATTCTCATAAAACCACATAAGTCACTCATTAATCTTTGTCTACCTCTATAAATGGACTTCCTGGGAAATCTGCCACAGATTGCAGTTAGCTTTTTCTCCCATAAGGCAATGGTTCAGTAGGTGTGGTTATGAAGTAGTTATTTGCTGGTGGACAGGGATGGGAATGGAAGGATGACTGTTGTCAGCCCCACTGAGTAATCAAAAATGTAACTGTTAAAAGGATAAGAGTTGTAAGGGACTGGATTTTTTCACTCTCTCACCAGTGTTTTATGAACTAAGAAAACGGAAAATGGCTGTAGGCAGGTGGGAAGAGAAAGAATATGGACTTGTGTACATTTAGTGTTCTGAAGAAGTGGTTACCCACTTCTTTATGAAGTGAAATGTGTACTATTTTTCTGTTGTTGTGTGAGTTTCTTGTGTGTACTAGCTAGGGGCTGGTTTTGCAGCCAATACAAGAAATACATGTCTATTTGCTTTTATTGTAATATACTTTGTTAGAAGAGTTATAAACCCAGATCGCCCAATAGTTTGCAGCTCTGGAAAATCACGTGCTTAATATGACATGCCTAGGCTTGTGACAGCTGGGCTATAAGGAATCATTTCTGTGGTGGAAGGGCATGTGCCCAGGAAATGTGCCAAAGAAGCTGTGAATATGGACACTGTTAGAGATGACTCACACAAGGGAAAACATGGAGCTTGTGGCTTTAGCATGTTGGCATGCAAACACAAAAGTCTGCTAAATGCTCTGCAGAAGGAATCTTTTGTCAGTACCATGACAGAACATTCATTGTTGTTTTTATTCCTAGCAAGTGGTTCTGCAAGCTCTGTTACAAATAGCTTGTGGCAAAAATGGTGCATTTAAGGATTAATTGTATACTGCTGTGATAATTGCAAGAGGTAATTGTTGACGAGTGTCTGCTGCGTTAAATTGTAGAATACATTGACTAGAATGTATCTCTAGAAATGAAAACGTGATATTTTTTTCTTGAGATCTTATGAAGGCAGGAGTTTCAGAGTATTGGAAAATGATTCCAAAGGCAAACAGCTTCTTTATACATATATACATGTATTAAATACTGTATACTGAGACGGTCCTGCTTAGTCTGAAAAATCATGTTACCTATGTTTTTCATGGAGTTCATAGTGTCCAAACTTGAATGAACAGTTCTTCTCTTTCCTTAGTTTCTGTTCTGCCTTGGCTACCTGGCAGATGCCTTTATTTTTTCCTTTGTGGTTGAACATGTTAGATGGCTGACAAACCTTGATTAAAGGACATAAATGCGCCACATGCAAAACCACAATGATTTCTTTGATTGCAGGGACCTTTTGGCCAGCTTGCAGTAAGGACTTGTGTTTAGAAGAGAACCTTTGGGCTCATCTGTATCTCCCCTCAAAGGGATGGCAGCCCGAGGACAGCTAGCATTCATCCTGACGCCAAGACACTTCAAAGGAGGTAAGCGCCTCAGAAATGATCCCCAGACAAAATACTTACCAGTCCTGCACCCCAGCGTGGTAATATTCTTTACTACAGCATTACCATCATTCATGGCTCCTTTGTGAAAATTTTTTCAGAACTCTGTGGGGCCTTATCAGCTGCTTGCAGCCCCCTTAAGATTCACAGAGATGTCCATTGCTGTCAGTCATCCTTGTCCACTTGCTTAAGAATGTGTCCGCAGTGGAAGGGAAAAGGACATTTTAAACCTCTTGAGTTTGTATACAGACATGTGCTCCCCTCCTTCCCTTTATTTTCATGTTTTGGATGAGGTTCAAACTTGAGCTTTTTTTAGTTCACCATCCTTAAGGTTAAAGTCAGAAGGGAAAAAAAAGAAACCAAAACAAAAAAAAAAAAAACAACCAAAACCAAACCCTGCTCACTCCACGTGATTTTAAAAAGTTTTTTAATAGATTTCTGAATGATTCCTTTATGTCCAGACGATTTCCACCGAAATATTTTTGTGTTTGAATTTCTATTGAGCATTATTACAGAAAAGTTCTGTAGAAATGAATTATCGCTTTTCATTTTCCTGGGGGAAAATGTGTCCTTAGAAAATTTTTTTCCTCGTTAGGGATGCTACCTAGATGCAGCAGAGTTTGTCTTTCAAATACCTATGGAATAATAATTTAATAGAAAAAGCAATTTAAAATAAACAGAAGTTTACTTTGACATCAGAAATTTAAACACAAAATTCCTATGGTAGCTTTTATAAATTTATTTTAATTTTTTTACTAAAAGTGGACTTTTCAGGGGTGGTTTTCACCTCTTCTCCACCTAATTCTGGATCTCAGCTCTAGATCTTTCTTTTCACTTTCTTACTCTAGTAAGTGTTATATGAAGCCCACTAAGAATATGAGTGGAATTATAAGGAAGAACTTGGCTTTTTGTTGAGTTGGGTTTTTTCTTTTTTCTTCTTTTAATGGGAATATTTGGACATGTAGTAGGCCATTAGTGAATATGAGTTATATGTTTACTGAATAAATACTATTTTTTTTTTTCTAAGGATGTGGATTTGGAGAGCATAGTTGTATAGTTGGCACTCAGACCATTTAAGCTTTATCTGTTAGTAAGTCTTGTAAAGTTTTACCTTGTTTTTATCACTACTGATGGGAATATATTATTTAGCTATTAGTTTGACTTCTTTAAGCTTAAGAGATTTCTGATTATGTAAGGCACTTTTAATATCTGACATCTAGCCATTCTTGCTGGGCTCCACCACATAAATACAAAGGTTCTGTAGATTGTAACTTAAATATATTGAGGTAGTAAAGAAGTGGGTTGTCCTCTAAAATAATACAGTGCCTAATTTTACATTTATATATCTTTGGAAGAGATTTGCCTATGGATATTATGAATGACTTCCAGATCATCCATATTTAAAATGTTTACAGGTGCTGGCTATGTTGATAGATTAAATTAGCTTCAGTTTTGCTTGACTCTGTTCAAAAGCCTGGTTGATGGTTTTTATATGTTGGGGGTTGGTTTTTTGTTGTTTTTTTGTTTGGTTTCTTTATTCCCCAAATGAGTCTATGATTCTTTTGCAGTAGTCAGTTTCCTTAATTTCACTGGAAAATTTTCTTTTGTAATCTTTTACACTTCATTTATTGTTTAACTCTAGGAATTTGGATTTTTTTCCCCAATACATAATTTTTCCCAATGTCTTATTTCTATACTGCATCTTCTGGTGTTCAGAGGCAAAACAAATATTCAAATTTAAAGAAAGAAACTTTCAAAAAACTGCAAATCTTTTTCTGGGAATTATTCTAACACTTCTTTATCTCTGCAAGGAATTACTGAATGTGCCAAAAATGAGCAGTAGTGCACTGAAACTTGTGTAAATTTTACCAGGTTCATTCTCTTCCTTTAAGACAAGCTATATTACAGATGTAGCTTTTAAAATGTAGTTTTCTTTATTAATGGGTTGCCCGCCCCTGTGAGCAAATGAGAAGGAAACAAAGGCACCTTTTATTTCCTTTACTTGAGCTGCCTTTTAGTGTCAGTGAAAGTGGTTTTGTTTGAGGTTTTTTGGTGGTTTTTTTGTTTCTTTGTTTGTTTTTTGGGGGGTGTGTTTTTTATTGTGGGTATTTCTAAATAAATTTGGTCTTATGCCTTCTTGTCTAGAAATTCAGCAAGGAAGAGTAGAAACAGGGCTGAGAATTGCTAGGCTGCTTTCTAGTCTAAAATAAAGTATCTGCTAATGGACATTCTGGTAAAATGAGAGAGCTAGCTATAGGTAGGAAGCGTTATATTATTTGGAGTCTCTGCAATTCATGAAATACTTAAAGAATTCCTTTTAAAGGTAAATCTACTTATTGCTTCATCAATTTTTCCTGGAGGGAACTGATGCTCAAAGCAACATTCTTTCTCTTTGGAGCCTTTCAAATTGATAGTAGAACTCAGTCATTCATTTAGGAAGCAAAATCAGTTTTGACTTTTTTCTTTAGTAGTATACAAGATTATCTACTTCAGCATGGCTAGACTTTTAGTCATACTTTCTTGATGAATAGTTTATCCTAATCTGTATTTTATAACATCTGCTTCTGCTCCTCTTATACTTCAAAAACCCCAAAGCAGGATATTAATTTACAAGGTTAAAGATGGCTAATTCATTGCATCTGTTGGTGTTTCAGTACTTTTGTGCTTTTTAAAGAAGATGGGACAGTACTTGAAGACTCTACTCTAAAACATGGACTGTTGTGACAGGAGGGGGAGGGAGAGGGCAGTTTATCCAGAGGACGTCTTTGGTGGCTAAACCTGTAATGTTGTTATCTCGTAAGATAGTTTCTCTTGTTCTTTGAAATCAACAGTTGTCTTTCCGTGCCGTCTGACTTCCAGGTGCTTTGAAACAAGTGTCTTTAGAAAAATAATACAGTTTGGTTTTACTTAATGAAATCTGTAATGACATAAGCAAATAGCTTTCTCCTTTCTAAAATGATACACCAGTCTACGTAATTTTGCATTGTAGTTGTAGGAGGAACTAGGTGGAAGAACATTAGCAGATGAATAGATTGTCAAAGAAAAGTTCAAGTGAAGGATTAGGTGCACTGTGGAACTCCATATGCTTCCTAGGAAGTATTGGAATAATGCTGTTATTCTTATTCATTGTTAATGAGGCTGGAAAATTTTCTGTTCCTTCAGATATGGAGAAAAAATTATAGTACTTGCTGGGATTGCCTTCAAGAACAAGCTATACTGTCTTAGAAAGGTGGTATGAATTAGCACCAAAAGATTTTTTTTTTCTGACTTTGTCTTCTGTGAAGACAGCTCCAAAATCTTTTGAAAACATTGTAGCCTTTCTTGATAGCTGTAAACAGTCACAGGACCCTAGTTTTGGAGTGATAGGATCAGTTCGTCCATTTGCAGTGGAAAGGGCTTGATTTACTACTTAGGGGAACAGAATTGGGTACCCATAGTGTTTAAATTGGAGTGTCTTTTTGGAGAAACTTAACGTAAATAAATTACTTCTGCTGTCAGTGATTCTATCCTTTGTCACATCCTTACTGTCTGTCAAAAGAGTTATTATATGGCATTGAGCAATCCACCTGGCATCTGGGTAGGCTGGTTGAAGTTCAGGGGTTCCTTGCTTACCTCCTCTGTACAAGGACTGTGTGCTGGAAAGAGTGGAATGGGAGCAGATAGTGATATACTATTCATTCTGTGCCGTTAACATATGGGGTCTTGTTCTGGCTAGATTTAAATTGAACCAGTAATATATATAGGCAATATTTATAACTAGTCAAGAAAATGACAAGAATTGAGGCCTTGAGGTAGATCTGTATGTATTCCTTGGCCAAACCATACATTTACTGAATAACAGTAGTAGTCACCTTGTACTGTTAAAGAACTCGATTTTGCCAGTTGGTATCTGTTCTAATACTAATCTCTAAGTCTAGAAATTGAACAGTCAACTACTGGAAAGTTTGCAAATCCTGATTAATTTCAAGGATCTAATGGCAATGCATCAACTCATAGGTGTCTTCTCTCTTAAGCCTAAAATAATTACTTTCTTGTGTATGTATTATTTGTTATGATAGGATAAGCTCCAGGGAAAAGACATTTAAAATATTTTGGAGGTCTTGATACTTATTGATACATGTTTTCAGATTTGATACAGTTGATGGCCTTTAGTAGTGTTGTGGGAAGGTTTGGGAGCAGGAACCACAAATACGTAAATGCCATTTCCTGTCACTGCCTGAATGCATCATTTATGGCATCATACAAAACTTTATTTTTTTCTGATTGATCTGTATCTGCATATAGTCTCACCAATGTCCATGTGCGTTAATAAATAATGAGAGCTCAAATGCCAGGGTGTGCCTGTTCTTTGTCCTGGATAATAAGACAGGTTTACTGTTGTTACTTGGTGTTGGAAGGAGATGGTGAATGAATAAGATGGTGCCTGAAGCTGAGCTTGATGTTGGAGAAGAGGAAGGTATTCTGAAGAATTTGGATATATGGGTGATTGTATTCCTTACGGTGTGTTTCTCTTTGGTTAATCATTCCTTCCTCTTTTTATGAAGGGTGTTGGGGTGATGAAGGTTTTCAGATGCATTTTAAACAGATGGTTTTGTACTTCTGTCTTCAGTGGATTGCACAGCTTATTTTGGAGCTGGCCCTTCTTTTCTGGGGAGTGTGGGGTGGATGAAAGCATCTTTGGCATTACGTGGTTCTGCCACCTGGTGGCTTTGTCGAGCAGCAGGGGCTTCAAATGCGTGGTTAAAAGCACAAGGGTGAATAAATCCTGAAAAAAATCCTTTCTGTCAAAGATAGAGGGAATGAGCTGGCAGGGTGACTTAAAGTAGATATGGAAGACAAGTTTCATGATCTGTGCATCATGTTTTTGAAGTCAGGCATCTAAGAATCAGTATGCAAGTATTTAAGAAGCTTCTGGTAGCTAAAGTTGTCAAACTTCTTCATGTCTTTATATATGAAACAAACAGAGAAAAATCTCCACGAGTAGTGGTACCCACCTGTAGCAGGAATGCAATTTATAGAGGTTACACTGTTGTATACATTGCGTATCTCAGGGTTCTTTTGATCTGGTTTCTTATGCTGGAGAATTATGAATTGATACTAAATTTATACCAGTATTGAAATATAAGACTCTGTTGCTTGCCCTTATTACTTTGGCATAACTGAGATGTTTATTAAACAAAGTATCACACATCATGTTATGCAATGCATTTCAGTTTTGGAACTAGTTTGTTCTTTCCAGAGTACTTTGAGGTTCTGTCCAAGGTATTCTGTTTCTCTTTTTCAATACTCCAGGTTTTTCTACTAATCCAGTGATAGTAAAACTTTTAGTACATAGATCAACTTATGCTAGTTCTTATTTTGATTAGCGAATCTGTTGGGTTATTTCAATCAAATACATAATTTATAGCTTGTTCATGTAAGTTAAAATGCTTGTAAATATAGATTCTAAGTGGAATTTGGACGTGGCTTATCTCCGTAACTAAGCAAGCTTTTTATGCATGTTTATAAATACCCTCTGTTCTGATAATTGTGTACCATAAATTTAAGGTGAGAAACACCTTTTCTCACAATGGATTTAAGATGGGAAATTCTCTTTCTCACAATAGGTGGGGAGTAATTAGAAACAAACATAAGCTCAGTCATACTGATATTTTCAAATTGTACGGATCACTCAGTGTGCTTACTTCCAAGTCCTTCTGGTCCTTCTCTTTTGTGACTCAGTGTTATGGTTTCCTCTGCAATCACTTCTTCACTAAAGAAAGGTGATTTAGAAATATTTTCATCAATACATACTTAACTTGATTGCTTTAGGTCAGTCTCTCCTGTATAGTATCACAGTCCTAAAAAATGTGTATGTTCTTCATGTAGAAGAAAAAGAAATAAAAAGTATCTCTCAATGTTTATTCAGATTTTTTTTTTTAACTTCATAAGGACTTATAAACAAACATTTTGATCTTGATTACTTGTTTCTGTACGTCTTCTATACTTGTCTGATTTTGGTTAAAATGTGCCTTTGAGACTCTATAGATGCAGGGGTTTTTTTGTGCATGGCCTTTTTTTTTTTAGCATATAGTCTTTGATTTTTACATATTAGAAATTCTGTTGTAGCTGTGCTTATTTTGCAGATACTTTCATGATATAATCGAGGAAACTTCATTAGAGATAAAGCTGCTATTGTAAGGTTTTTTGGGTGGTTCCAGAGTTAAAATCAGAAGTCAGACCTCAAGAAGAGCAACCACAGTTTGGAAGGGATTTACAGAAACTGTCTTTTTGTAACAGAACTTCTTTTAGATTCCAAAGCTGTTAGTTATCTCAGTTTCATGGCATCAGAGGAAAACCTCTTTTTCTTACTGTGAAAAAGGCAATGTTCCACGTGCCCTCATTAATGTGCTCGTCTAAGCTTATAGAGAAATAATAATTCTAAATTTGGATTGATGACTCACCTGGCTTCACTGTATTTGGAAGAAAATTCAGTGCTATGTTGTGGCTGATGCTTAAAAGAAGAAAACTGGTCTTATTTCAGATCTTAAAATGGAGCACTGAATGTTGCTGGTGTCAGTATATAAATGTAGTATCTTCTTCAAAATATAAGTGATTATGTGTAATATATAATTACTAATCTAGGCTATGGAAGAAAAATTTAGTGCTTTTGGTGTTCTTTTTGAGAGAAAAAGTGGGAAATATATGCAGAAGAAAGTGAAAAGTTCAGGCAAAAAAAGAATTTGGGCAGCTTTAAAAAGGAAAGCGACAGTAGGTGTTATGGAATGTGAAGCATGCCAGAGATACTGAGAAAAGAAGGAAAGAAGGAGGCCTGTTGCTGTGGTGATGCCGAAGTCAATTGATAGTAGCACTCTACTTGCCTTGTGCTGTTGTTACAAGGCATTATATTGGGTTTACATGGCAAGGTTTTGGTAGCACAGGACCCACAAGGGTGGCTTCTGTGAGAAGCTGCCAGAAGCTTTCCCCGTGTCCGATAGAGTCAGTGCCAGCCAGCTCCAAGACAGACCCGTCGCTGGTCAAGGCCAAGCCCATCAGTGACTGTGGCAGCACCTCTGAGAAACAGATTTAAGAAGGGGGAAAAAACTCACAACTGCAGCTGGAGAGAGGAGTGAGAATAAGTGGGAGCAACAGCCCTGCAGACCCCAAAGTCAGTGAAAAAGGAGGAGGAGGTGGAGCTGCTCCAAGTGCTGGAGCAGGGATACCGCTGCAGCCCATGGGGAAGATCATGGTGAGTCAGGTTGTCCCCCTACAGCCCATGGCAGTCCATGAGGGAGCAGAAATCCACCTGCAGCCCATGGAGAACCCCATGCCAGAGCAGGTGGATGTGCCCAAAGGAGGCTGGGACCCTGTGGGAAGCTCACACTGGAGCAGGCTCCTGGCAGGACCCGTGGCCCTGTGGAGAGATGAGCATGCACTGGAACAGGTTTGCTGGCAGGACTTGTGATCCTGTGGGGGACCCACATTGGAGCAGCCTGTTCCTGAAGGACTGCACCCCATGGAAGGGACCCATGCAGGAGCAGTCTGTGAAGAACTGCAGCACATGAGAAGAACTCAGGCTGGAAAAGTTTGTAGAGGACTGTCTCCTGTGGGAGAGACTCCACTGGAGCAGGGGAAGATTGTGAGGAGTCCTCCCTCTGAGGAGGAAGGAGCAGCAGAGACAATGTGTGATGAAATGATCACAATGATCATTTCCTGTCCCCCTGTGCCTCTGGGGGTGAAGAGGTAGAGAAAACTGTGAGTGAAGTGAAAACTCAAGAAGGGGGCAGGGCAAAGGGTTAAGATTTGGGTTTTAAGATTTGTCATTATACTGCTCTGATTTGACTAGTAATAAATTAAACTAACTTCCCCAAATTAAGTCTGCTTTGCCCATGAGGTTAACTGGTGAATGATCTCTCCCTGTCCTTGCCTCACCCCACGAGCCTTTTGCTATATTCTCTCTCCTATGTCCAAGCTGAGGAAGGGAGTGACAGAGTGGTTCTGGGGGATACCTCGCATCCAACCCACCACAGGCATAAAGTCAGTATATGTAGGTTGTTGTCTCTATGATGAAATATATATTAAAATATTTGTTACTACTGTCTCACCAAAATAATTTACTTGTGTCTTTTGGTGTGCAGATTTTAAATAAGAAAGCTGAAAAACCAAAAAAATCCAGCAAGAATTAGTGAAAGGTGATAGTAAGGTTTGCTACCTTAGTAATGACATCTGTTCAGAATCTTCATATGAATGATGAAAACTGAAAAAAAACCCCCAAATATCAATAAAATTGAGTAATATTTCTGTGGCATGGAGGAACCATAGGAAACGAAAAATGACTTTGAATCTAAGACTACAGATAAAAAGATGGCATGATTGTAATAGATTGCTATTACTTAACTGCACACTGGGATACAGATACAGTTGTGTGTGTTTCTTAACTGCATTTCCATACTTCACTTGTCTTCAAATGTAGGATTACTGAGTGTACTGGATCCACAGCTTTTGTACTGTAAATTCAGACATGTGGCCCGAAGCAGTTGATGATGAAAGTTTCAGGAGCAAAGACTAAGCAAACTAGAAAAAGAATTGAAAGGATAAATGATGATTTTAAAAAGACTGTGAATAATATAACTTTTAGTTGTGTAATTGTGTTACATAATTTTGTAACTATGTAATTAAAATGATATCCTTAAATATTTTTGTTTGTTATTTTCTGCCTAATTTCTAATTTTCAGCTGGGGAATTTAGTAGCTAGTTTTATGGGGAGTTTCTCTTTTGGGAAACTATATTTTATTTCAAGTTGTTAGCTCATTAAAATCATGAGGTAATTGAGGTAATAGAAAAGGGAAGATGCATCTCTTGTTGATCTCTAGGTGAGGTGGTGTTGTGGATGTTTGTTTTTCTTTCTTTCTTCTGTTTGTTTTTGGTATTTTGTTGGGGTTTTTTTGCCTTTTTTTGAGAGGGTGACGGATTTTATTTGTTCTACCTTGCTCTTTCCCATCCAGGCATTTCCAGTGAACTAAAAGGTAGTGATACAATTGACATGTTTGTTTTTAAGTTATTATTAACATTAAATGTAAATTTTGCAGTCATGAAGTTTGAATATTCAGGGAATTTCATGCAGCTCTAAAAGACATTTTATCAGACTGAAATAAAATATATATATAAAATTTTGATCAAATTTAGTAAGATTTTTTAAGACGAAGTTACTTACTATACGACACTTCTCAGAAACATTCTTGTTGAAACTGTTAGGACCTGGAGCCTTGAAGGGACAGGTAAAATCTGAAAAACTCTTAGCAGCAAAATAGGTATTTCAGTACTGCAGGGGACTGTCTCAAGATGAGTTACAGTTCTTGAAATATCCATGGTGTCTGCAGAAAGTAAGCATCAAGATGTAGATACTGAGATAGATTATATTTTTTAATGACTTCCTAAAAATTGTGTTCCGGCTCTTTTAAAATGTTTTTAACAAGACTGTGTTTGTTAAATAACATGAGTTGATTCCTGAAGAAAGGTATCTAATGTTAGCTGAATCTGTATGTTAAAAACAGTGGATAATGAAGGAACCCAATCCAGGGTCTTACCTAGAAATAATACAATATATATAACTGGAGGTAGGAAAGAGGTGCATTCTGAGATGAGAGAGGGGACAGATGCAGTGGAACTACAGATATAATAATGACTAAAAAGTGTTAGTGAGTCCTAAGGGCTAAAATTTTAATCCCCCAGGGGATTTAGAAGTTACGCTCTGTAATAGATTTATCACTTTTCTAAAAATTTTAATCCATCTTTATAGATGAATATTCAGACTCTAAGCTGCCTTGGCTGTGAGCTGTTATTTTTACATGAAGTTTTATTCTGTAGGATAAAGTAAATGAATATTGTTGCTATTTATGTGCTCCTTGCTCTGACAGACATCTATTTTTTTATGCTAGAAGTCTTGTGAAAGTTTGGTACATACCACAGAGTTAAAACTAACAAAGCTTAATATAACCTGATTATCATAAAAACTACACCAAAACCTAGTATGTTCCATGCAGCAAGTTCATTTGAATATGTTTTTGGTAGATCTGTGGCCTCTATGTATATCAAGGCTGGTACTGCAAGTAAAAGGTGAACTGCTTCTCTTAGTGTATTTGGGAATAGGATGCTGCAAGGAGTAGAAGGAAATGATTGGGTCCAGTCTCTCTCTTAGCATACTGTATTGTGTATCTTGTGTTGAACAGAACTGTAATATGTACCAAGCTTTCCTTTGGAAATATAGTAGCTTGATGTTGTTAGCTTTTATTTTGCTAGCTGGAGCTAGTAAATTGCTGTAGTCAGCTTAAATAATCTTTATTACTACTTGGCTTCACGTTTCTCGAACACAGTTGTTCAAAATTCTGTACCATACATCAACTGCGTAAGCATTAGTGGAGAAAACTTACAGGTATTCTTCGCTAGGTCAGAGACAGATTACTGTTCAAGACAATGAAACAATGCAGAAATGTGAAGAATAAATTCTAAATTAAATTTGACCTAGACAGGGTTTAGGCTTGTTCAAGAAAATAGTATGAAGTATCTGTACAAATAAAAATAATAAACAAAATCAAAAATTTTCTAAGGAAAGGAATAAAACTGTTTTATGTAACACAGTTATTATTTGGAATGTCTGTAATCAGATTTTTTAAGTGAAAATATATTCTCCTACATTTTCATTGAGCGGCCTCTGTCTGTACCTTTCTTGCCTCAGAAGACACTTTTGCAAAATGCACAGAGATATGTCGTAAGGATAAGGAGGTGGGTGGCTTTTGGGAGTTAATATGCTCAGAATGCTTGGATGGTTCTAGTCAGCATAAAGGCAGGAGGTTTCCTTCTGCTACTTGACTCTTTGGTAGAGATTGAAGAGAAGTTTCTTCTTCTCTGGATACTGTCTATATTTTAGTAGTATTAGTATCAGTACAAAAGAGGTACCATGAAGTGAGTTTGGATGTCACATGAAGTATACATCAGTTACTTGGAAGCAATGAGCTTCTGTGTTCCTACACATTGGTAAATGGGAGGTACCTTTCTTCTTGTTAATTTAGAGGAACAGAGTTAAATTGAAAACACATGCATGGAGATGCATGCACTCTTGAGTAAATAATCCAAAGATATTTTTGAGAAACAGCTAAATGTTAGTGGTGTTTCAAAACTACAGATGCTTTCTTAAGCAAAAAGAATGGAACAAGTCCCATTAATTTACTACTTTTTTTTTAACTTATATACATTTTTTTGTTTGTTTGTTTTGCAGGATACAAAATTATGGATAATAATGGAATATCTGGGTGGAGGCTCTGCCCTTGATCTCGTAAGTAAATAATGCATGGGTTTTCGTTACTTTACCTCACATAATTATTTTCCTATCTTATAATTCTGGAAACTATAAAAGGTCATATGGCTGTGGCAATGTTTCCTTTCAGTAAAGGAGAAAAGTATTTGTCAATGCCAGAAAAATGTTATTTTCCATGAGGCACGACTGATTATTTATATAAATGGAAGGGAACTAAGCAACATAATATTGGAAGCAGGATATAAACATCTTAGAGTGCTAATCTTCAGTCAGCCAGAGAGTACTAGTGATTGAAAATAGTTTTTTCTGTCTCTTAATTCTGCCACCACAACCCTTCTTAGTGTATACATTTTAAAGTATCGTCCCCACCATCCGCTTCCCCAAACAATCATACAAAAGATTCCCTGTTTGAAGTCTTACTGAAGCCTAAATAGACAGAAAAACAGTTTAGGCTGTAAAAATATTACAAAGAAGTAGGAGTAGCTGTGGACTCCAGTGAGAGTAGAGAGGCCTTACGGAGAGCCTTGGATAGACCAGAGGGCTGGGCAGTCATGAACCGTATGAAATTTAACAAGAGCAAAGTGCTTCATTCTGCACCTGGGACGGACCCAGTTTTGAATTAGAATTCCCAAGGTTCAGTGCAGAGTGTGTTTTCTGTAACGGGATGCTGTCATTCACTTTAGCTATTGAAAAAAACCAACACCCAAACCCCCTCCCAAATCACACACCATCTTATATTTATTCTGGATTTTAAAAGTAGAAATAACATCGGGTGTTTTAAGTATGTGAAAATTGTTATACTAATAGAGGCAGAATGTCTCTGTAGCATAGTTTGCAGTTGTCAAATGGGGCAACTAATTTTGCTTGAGGAAAGAGTGAAAGGAAAAAGGCTAGTCTGAGGGGATTCTGCTGGTGGCATCCAGAAGATGGGAGGGGATATTAAATGTGAACTTCCTGCACTTGTGCATTTTCAAACCCATTTATACCTTTAGTTTCCACGTCTGTTAGAAGGAATTCTGTCATTGTGTACAAATTCATAATGTTCCCCATAAAGATACGATAAAGAAAGTTTATTTATGGTTGTGATAGCTTTTTTTTTTTCCCTGGCAGAAAAGCATTTAAAAACTGGGGTTGCTTTTATAAATTAATTACTACTCTCTTTCTGTAGATATAAAGGAGCAGAATGAAAAAACAAATGTTACCATATTTTCTTCTCTTTTGCTTTTTCATCACACACATTTCATTTGTGTGATGACCATGTGTTTATTTAAGTTTGTTGCCTAGAAATAGTACAAAGTCTGTGGTTACATTTTAAAGTATTATTGATGAAATTGCACCACAGAACTGAAATCATCATGTAAGTGTGAATTAAGCACCTTTTGTGTGATTCATTAATTTTCAATTTATGTTCTGCTGCATGTTTTCCTAGTTCTAACATGCACATTATGGTTTTCAACTGGAATCTGGTAGGACAACTGGCACACTTTGCCACTTTTCCATACTCAAGGCACCTTGGATTCCATGTTCTGAGTGTAGACATGTCATGCTAACTTGGTGTTTTCTGTACTTGAAACTGGCTGTTTTGAAAATCACGCCTCACAAGACAAAGTACATTTAATGCACCTTTGTACATTGTTGTTCAACTACGAGTATAATTTAAGTTTGTGACTGAGGTACAAGTGCCAATATTCTCAGACTTAGTCTATTTTCAATAACTTCCTCCTCACTAAGTTGAGCTGACATCTGACATAAGAGGTTTTGCCCTGTTAGATGTATCATGTTACCAAGTCTTGAAGTGATGCTTTGGCTGGAGCAAAGCTTTGAGAATGTCTAAGTGGATTTCAGGGAGTGGTAATATCATGTGTATTATTAAAGCTAAGGAAAAGCAAAGAATATTATAATTAAAGCTACAAAGATAAAGCAAATGTGAAATGAAATACTATGTCTGTTCCTATGTAATAGATGAGGATTTCTGAGGGATGTACTACTTCTAATTTTTTGTCTGAGATGCTTTCCTTCTCACAGAGTAAAGCTTTAGAGATAGAACCTTTTTACTGTGCTTCAGTGACTGCTATTGTGGAGTAAACTAGAACACTGGAATATTTCCAATCTTAATTGTTGGATACAGAGTTTCATTGTCCCTCTTGAAATGCCCTTATTGGTTAAGAAACCTCTCCGAGTGTAGTGACCTTTTCCTCTGTCTGTTTAGAGTTAGTGGTATTCTCACTTTTAGAATTTATATCAGATGTAAAGAGCTCTGTGATTATGTACCACTACTGCTTCATCTAATAAAAATAATTACTTGGAGCCTTTGATTCTACTAATTAGCAGATTTATACGTTGAGATTTATATGAAAAAAGTTAACACTTTAAGATATGTAATATTCTGTCAGTCTACTGGCTTGAGTTGTGTTTTAGAGAGTTTCACAGAATCCAATGCAGTATGTAGTCATAGACTGTGTGATTGGTGTAGTACCTTATATGCCTTAGTTTCTTGCTTGGGCTTTGAGACTAGGGTCCACATAGGTGATGTGGAGTTGCATATCTAAGTTCAATGTAAGGTTAATAATCAGATTACAATATAGATGCTTTTCAAAGGCAATGTTTATATCCATGACCTGACCACAAAGCAATACCTGTTCTTATGGTACCTTTAACAAACTTTAAAAAATGTTTTAGATAAATTAATTCTTTGCATGTTGTTCACCAGGCCACTTAGTTTAGAACTGTGTATTTTTAAAAAGAATATTCTGTCTCACATTGTGAAGTTAGCAAACTGAGGTTTTGAGGGATAACAAAAGGAGTAATTTCTTTTTATAGTCACAGTGTTATTTCTGTTCTCTCTGTTTCTCCCTTTTAAAAATATATTTACACATTCCTTGCATCTCCTAGTTAGAACCTGGCTCACTTGATGAAACCCAGATTGCTACAATATTGAGGGAGATCCTCAAAGGACTCGATTACTTGCATTCAGAAAAGAAAATTCACAGAGATATTAAAGGTAAATTGTTTTTTAACTGTATTGAAAGAATATTAGAACAGCTCATGCAATAAAAGGGAACACCCTTACAGTGTCAAATTCCTTCAGATCTGCTATTTCCTCTTCTTTATTCCAGCTGCTAATGTATTGCTGTCTGAACAAGGAGAAGTAAAACTAGCAGATTTTGGAGTAGCAGGACAACTAACAGATACGCAGATAAAGAGGAACACCTTTGTGGGAACACCATTTTGGATGGCACCTGAAGTAATAAAGCAATCGGCGTATGATTCAAAGGTAAGGTATTTCAAGGTATTAGCCAAAATCCCATCCTTTTCTAACTTGAATTACATAGGTTGGTCTTCAGAATGTAGCTAATAGCTTTCTCTGTGTCTAGATGAGTGTGTGTTTAGATGATACCTAGCAGCTAAAAGCTGTTGGTGAGGAAAGATTTCCTAATTTGTATCCAAACTTTAAGTTTCCTAGTTTATTAAGCCAATCCAGATGGCAAGAAATAATACAGTATTGATGAGTACTTACACCTTTTATCCCACCCTGTTGATGAGTATTTTTGGCTATTTAAAAGTGGAAAAGAACAAATATGTACAAAATGGTAGTATTCTTCTACTTGTTGTTAGAAAAAAGTAGTCAGCAACACTGTTGAAGAATATGGATTTGGTGGGTGTGAAAGTGTTGTTTAAAAGTGCTGTTATTCATCTGTGGAAGAATGTGCTGCATAGGTCTATGCTATCCTGACCATGTTCTTTTAGATATGCCATACAGGGCAGGTTTACTGTTTAATATCCAATTTATCTGTACACAGGATTTTGATTTAGCAGAGTGGTCATCATCAGGTTTGGCTCCTGGGAATGATCATCAGTTGCACAAAGCATGATTGAGTCCTCACGTTTTGCAGACTATGTTTTAGTCTGCAATGCCACATGGACATAAAAAGGTCTTGGATACTTGATGAGTTCTCTAGAAAGCCACAGCTCACGTTTTGAATGAACTAGAGATATTTACATGCATCTGTGCACGTTCTGGCACTTAGAGAACAGATTAAATTGCACGTACAATAGTTGGCTGTGCAATAAAAACTTGAGAAGGCCTGTTTATTTTAGGATAGCCTTATGCATATGTGAGAACACAGACATCCGAAGCTAATCTCATTCTCCTTCCATAAGCTGGCCATTCCTGAGAGATTTTAAGCAGGACTGTCCTCTTCATATCATTGTCTCAGAGTGGTGCAAGCAAGTTCCATTACGTAGCTGCTGTGTTTCTGTTTTGTTCTTGGCCCTGTTGAATCCTCCTAGTTCCCAAGTGTAAGGGGATCCAATAAAAGCTTGGCAGTGCTCTGGTTTTTGGCAATAGTTCTTCCTGTTGTGATTCCTTTCTTCATCTGAAAGCAGGTTTTCTTACCTGCTTCAGTTTTCCCATATCTAGTTCTCTGTCCTTTATACTCGGTAACTTGTAATAGAAAAATAGATATTTAATTTTAAAATGGTTTTCTCTTGCACATAGCCTGTTTTCTTTGACTTATAAGAGCTTCAAAGTCAGACTGAATTTTTGTAATTAGAAGATGAGAGGCTCATGGCAGTACTGCAATAAATAGTAGTTACCAGTGACTTGCTGACTGTTATTTGAACTTGGAAGAAGAATTTTTATTCAAGATTTGAAACTGTAAAAATCATAACATGGTAAAACTTAGTGCTGATATAGTGCCATCACTTCTGAAGGTCATGCTTATCCCTCTCCATTTGGAGGACTGATTCGTGCTTGTTCTGGAGTTTCGTTGACGCAGTCAAGCGCATCCTAGAAACTTGGAGACACATGTGATTGCTACTTACTGTTTTGAGATCCTTTTTTATCTGTGAAAGGAGAGGATATGGTTCCAGAGGAATTTGGAGGAGTTTTCAACAGGAATGGGCTTCCAAAACCCATCTTGGACTTCAAAGAACTCAGTGTACAGCCATAGTTTGTGAACTTTTTCATTAGTTTTTGTGGAGGAAGGTCACTAGCAATAGAGAGTTATAAGAGGAAAAAAGGAAGTATTTATATACCTATGTATGTATATGAGTGGATATCTGTGCACTCATAGACATGTAAATTTGATGTTTATACTTATGTTATATACACATGCTCCACCTGTGAGTGAAAGTCTGGCAGAAGAAAATTTATCCATTTATATGGCTTTAACACTTTACTCTTAAGAAACTGAAATTCCAAATAAGTTGGAAATAATAATGCTCAGTAGTTAACATTAAGACTCATCTTCCCAGGTAACGTTTCTCTTTCATAACCAAGGAAAGCTTTCCTGCTAGAGGGAAGTTACTCGCAGTTAGACTTGAGGAGAACTTAGCTGACAATGCACTTATAAAGATAAATGAAACTCAGGGCTCATATGCTTATGTAATCCTTTGTGCTCAGTAACTGTTCTGTAACGTGCTAACAAAATGTCATTTCATAAATTCAGTGGTATGCTAATTGAGTCTAATTTTTTTTTTCATACTTACTTGTAAAATTAAGTAACTAAGCTCTTAACAGTAGAATACTGTCTGAACAAGGAAGGAGGAGATTGTTTTGAGTCAGGCCTTGTAGCTGTGATGGTGGAATGGATGTGTACATTGCAGCTATCAGCTCGTGGTCCTGTACGAGTTAGTCAAAGATAACTATGCATATCAATGGGGCAGACACAGGTGGATTTGGGGGATACTTAGTAAGGACAGCAGTGTTAAATGAAATCTCTACTGTTTACAACATAGCAAAGTTCCAAATGGTCTGTTTGGGAGTAAAACCAGTTCACATCAGATCTTTCTTCTTTTCCTGAGAATAAGTCTTTGTTCTGTTTTCACTTAAAAAGAAACAGAAAAAAACCAAAACGTAAAAATTTTTAATTGGTATTCTTTCACCTTTTTGATGGATTTATTCATCCATTCTCTTGACTTTTGGGTATGTGATTTCAGCTGAACACAGAGAATTATAATGAGTTACTTCACATTACTTCAGGCAGATTGCAATAGGATTTGTGTTGAGGGAGACAGCATTCACTGAAAAGAGTAACACATTTTGATGATGAAAACTTTCAGAGGCTAGTTGGACCAAAACTTGGGCTGAAAAAGTTGAATAATACTGTTCAAGACTGCATTTCTCTAGTCTGTGAATAAGAGTCATAATAAGATACTGTTAAACCCCAGGAAAGTTACATCCTAATGTATTAAATTCCTGATGGTTATACTAGCTAATGCATATTAAGAAAAAAATCTTGTGCATGTTATAATGTTTTCCTGTATGTAAATATTTGAAACTTGACCCATACTTACATAGTGTGCTTGACTATGATAGATAAAACTCTGCTTATTAGAACTGTTTTATGCTGTTTATTTTATGTGGTTAGCCACATAGAACCAATTTACTTATGAAATTATTTACAGTAAAGCTTAAAAATCTACCTTTACAAGTGTGTTGGTTTTGACTGGGGTAGAATTAATTTTCTTTACAGTAGTGGTATGGGGCTGTGTTTTGCATTTGTGCTCAACATAGTGTTGATATTGTCCTTTTATTTCAGTTGTTAAACTGTTTATAACCCAGAAGTTTTCTCACCTTCACCCTTCAAATTCTCTACCTCCCTTGCCCCCATCCAGTTGGGGGATAGTGTGAGCAAGCAGTTGTGTGGCCTGGGTTAAACTAGGATAGCAAGCCAACAGTGTTTCTTCCCTTTCTCCAACCTAATGTTAAAAGCATTGTTTCTTACAGGCAGATATTTGGTCATTAGGCATAACAGCCATAGAACTTGCAAAAGGAGAGCCACCTCATTCAGAATTACATCCAATGAAGGTTTTGTTCCTCATTCCTAAGAACAATCCACCAACGCTGGAAGGAAACTTCAGTAAATCCCTCAAAGAATTTGTTGAAGCCTGCTTAAACAAGGACCCAAGCTTTGTGAGTTTCATCTGTTTGTCAGTGTATAGTAGAGAACTGAACTTGACTGGTTTATATGAATTACATGAGTAAGTGCTTTTCATCTTTTCTAATACGGTGTGACATATGTGACATGTATTTTTTTTTTAGATACTGTATGTATTTAAAAGCTCATTTGTATCAAGACTGAAGTCTAGATTTCTTTGCGTTTTTATAATGAGTCACTTAACACTCTCAAATGCATTAAAAAAAACCTTCTCTTTTTTTTTTTTAAGAGACCTACTGCAAAAGAGCTCTTAAAACACAAATTCATTTTACGAAACTCAAAGAAAACTTCTTATCTGACTGACCTCATTGATAGGCACAAGAGATGGAAGTCTGAACAAAGCCACGATGACTCCAGTTCTGATGACTCAGATACGTAAGTTTGAGGAGTCTGTAAAATATCCTTTGTAAATACAGGAGCCAAGTAGTTATTTTTAGCACATACATTCCTGTGTTCTGTTATTTTTAGCTTTTCAGCTAGCAGCATTGGTAAACTAACAAAATCTTAATTTCAGTATTGCAAGGGATTTCATGCAAGTAACAGTCACTGAGAACAATTCTTCTGGCCCATAATCTGTACTACCTTCTCTTTTATATGAGGTCTAGGGTTATTCCTAGACATAAGGCCAGCTGTTGTGCAAGCAGAAGATTTCACACTGCAAAGCCAAGTAGCACTGTGCAAATGAAAATCAAGTGAAGAGGCTGCCACAATTTATTCACAAATGCATTAAATTGCTCATAATAAAGAAAACATGACTATTCTCTGAAATTCCAGGCTACATGCTAATGGCAAGCATCAGGCTGTTCTTTTCTTGGGTGACATTACAGCTTTATATTTGTTTACATTAATAATGGCTTCATGCCTTCCAGTGACCACAGTTTGAGCCCCAAACCAAGGCTAATTTGGAAGCTTAGTTACTAGTCCTAAAACTGTTTTTAGATCAGTTATTAACAGAACTTTGAGATTACAGTTCATTGTTCCTGTGGAATATCAGACCAACTTTGATAGCCCAGTATAGGAGAGTAGTGGATCTAGAATTGTTATTGAGGGCTTGTGAGACAATTTATCATTCTGTCTAAGCCCTCCTCTGCTTTCACAGCACTCCTTGCATTAGATGTGATAAAAGGGTGAGTTGATTTGGCATGCTGGAATACTAATTTTTCAAATCAATAAATATTTCTTCTGTTGGATCAAGTTGCTAGAGCTCATGTATATAAGGAAGGTAGACCCACCTCTTTCAGTGACAGACAGACATTCTATATGACTTCAAGCAGAAATCTTGGAGAATTTTCTTACACTGGTCGCGTGGTTTTTGACTTGGTAGGCTGCACTAAATACTTCTTATACAATGACCACCAAATGCCCTTTCAGTCAGTGGTTTTCTTGCAGATCATGCTTAATTCACAAATCAGAAAGAAATGAAATTAGGATATTTATAATAGTGAGATGAGAAATGTGTCATAGTGATTGATTAGTGTTAGCAAAAATATTTTTGTTCTTTTAACTTAGCAGGAGTTATAGAAAAAATTCCTGTGCCATCTACAAACAGTGAGGCAAAAGATTGATTGATGATAATGTAGTTTATTAAAGCCACTCTGTATCTGTATTTTTAAGCCAATTTCTTTTAAATGGAAAATTTGCCTTGCTAATGGACTGGGGATGAATGGTCTTCCACAAAGGTGTTCCAAGTTAGTGTCTTAGCTATTTTTCTAAGCAAAAAAAGTGAATTAGTTTTCTAATTCTAATCCCTGCACTCCTCTCCCCCCTCTTTCCTAATGATTTGAGGTACTCTGCTAAAGCCAGTTTTCAGATAGCAATGGAACACTTCATGTTATTTGTTAATGAAACTTGGGAAATTTACAGCCTCGCTTCCTTACATTTAATGAGTATCTTTGTTTAATTTTTTTTTAATTTACCTAAAAGATAAACTACATTACTTTTCATACTTGTCTTTATACTTAGTGACCTGCACAATAGAATCTGATCTTGGTCTTGACTGTAGTTTTTATGTTGAGCGTGTATATTGAATGAACATCAATAGGTAAGGTGTAGGTAATAAAATCTATATATTTCTTTTTTTCCCCTTCCCTTGAAGTGAAGCAGATGGTCAGGCTTCAGGTGGGAGTGATTCAGAGGAGTGGATATTTACAATAAGAGAAAAAGACCCCAAGAATCTAGAGAATGGAGCAGCCCAGCCTTTGGAGTTGCAAAGAAACAAGGTGCTCAAAGTATTGACTTCATAAAACAAGGAGATAATTCTTACTTTAATAATTTAGTGAGGTGATTTTTATTTTATGCCTTTAAAAGCATTTAAATCTTGAAACTTTCAAAACTTTTGCTAAAAATGTATGTGCTACACTTGCCTTTCACAAAACATTTTGAGTAAGTCTTGAAGTTTGGGTATTCTGTAAATGTGCCCTTTCTCTGTAGTTGACAAAATACGTACCTTAATATTTCTCTAGCTTGTGAAATATTACCACTGGAGGAAGACCAGGCAATATTGTATTTTTAAAATCTTCCTTCTGTATGGTAAATGAAAACTAGTTTTGGGGAAGACATTTTGGTCTTTCAGGGAGAAAGACTACGATGTAGCAAAGAATAGAATGTGCCTGGACAAATAGAATAATAATATTGTATCATATGGGAGGAACCTAGTAAATATCAGCATGTCTGTGAGTTAGTACATGCTAAGTAGGACTGTGGGTTTTCTTCCCCTTCTGATTTTGAGCTTGCATGTCTTTGAGGAGGTACAGCCTCAAATTTGAATTCAGCCTTTTGTATATATATATACATATATTGAAACAGATTTTTCATAAAGGGTAGCATGTTTGTCTTTAATTAGAATACAATGAGGATGCTTTTTTCCAGAAAAATAAGTTGGTCAGAATTTTGTTTTCTTTAAAGGAAAAGGATATCCCAAAGAGGCCCCTATCCCAGTGTCTGTCTACGGTTATATCCCCTTTATTTGCAGAGGTAAGTTATTGCTTTAAACCTTAACAATTGCAAGATTTATGTCTCTTAAAAAAATGAAAAATATAATGAATGACACGTAAGGTTACTACAACCCATTTTGAACTTGATGTGTTAAGTTTTAGCTCTGTCCTTTGCTTTCATGTGTGTCTGCTTTTGAGATCTGTGTTTACTTCTAACAGTAATTCATATGGATGGTAGTAACATCAACCATACTAACTTAAAGCAGTGAACATGAAAAAGGTGTGTAAGTGTTTGGATTACAGAATTTTATTTTTGACACTGCTTTATATATTCATCTATTACAAAATTTAAGTTCCAAGATATGGCTGTGGACCAGATCAGCAAGAACTTCTTTTGAATTTCAGTGTTGAAAACTGTATTTTGTTCCCTCTCTGAATTTTATATTTTATATTTTTCCCAAATACTTAAAAACAAATCTAAAAAAGAATGTATGAAGGGAAAGACAAATATATGAAGATGTGATTATGTTAAAAAGTTGATAAAATTCCTGCAGTGTTTGAATATCTTATTAATATATTTCTTCCTGGTTTTCTTCCAGTTGAAAGAAAAGAGTGAAGTGTGTGGTGGTAACACAGATTCCATAGAAGAACTGAGAAAGGCTATTTATTTAGCTGAAGAGGCTTGTCCAGGCATTGCAGATAACATGGTGTCACACCTTGTGCAGAGGCTTCAGAGGTAATGAAACTATTTCACTGTGGGTTTGATTCCACAAATATTTGACTTCTGTGAGACTGGAAGAATTAATTCTATTTCTAATAGAGAAGGAAACCACTTGTGCTTGCAGTTTATGCAATTACCTTTGATTACTAGAAAAAAATCGAATCATATCAGTAGTTCTAATTTCTAGCTTCAGGTGATAATACATATGCACATTGTTGGTGGGCATATTGTATGTCAAATGAGACTGGACAGCCTTTTCCCTTTGCAGTTCACATAAGGGACACACAGGCTTTCTTAGTGTTTGGGTGTATGTTGCAGAGAGTGCTCTGTGTCACTCTTAGTTTCTTTTACGCACTTGAATAAATTGACTGTTCAGTTGGTCTGTTTTTCTTTCAGTCACAGAGTCAGTGGTTTCTTGTTCATTCATTAGAGACAGTATGTATGGGCTTTTGGTGACACCTCCAAAACCAACATTTGGTCTTACTTCAGAAGGCCAAATTTCATATGAGATTTTCTATCTGCCTCAGTTAGGAATATATTCTTACCAAACACTCAATTTTCTGTTCTTTTAAATACGGGTATATGATGGGTATAAATTTCAGAATTGCTCCCTGAAGAGGCTTTAAATGCAGCCTTGAATCCAGGAGCCCATAACTGTCGTGAATCTTACACCATCCAGGTTGGATTGCTTGGTACTAGAAAAAACTCATTGCAATGATTAATCATGGACTACTGTGTTGAAAAAGATCATCCTGAGCAGCTGTCTCCTTTACACTGTCTATAACCAGACCTTGATACCACCTCTGAAGTTAAAGCAGAGGGTTACCAGGCTGACATTTTTTCATTCAGTAAAAAAAATGCCAAGAAATCTGCAAAGGAATCGTGTTTGTTGCTTGAAGCCCAATCAGCATCTCTAGTGCTGAAGTTACCCCTAATGGCAGATGTCCTGTCCTGTCTCAGTTGATCCTGGCAGACTTAAAAGAGTTGAGCTTCCATCTCAGTTTGTTTCCATCAGGGCTTTCAAAATTGAATTCAGTCTTTCATCAGCTCAATATTTCAGTGTCATATTTCTATCAGTCTGGTACAGGACCTTCCTGGAACCAGGAACCTCAAAGACTTGATGCTGCAATTGAAGCTGAAAATGACCATTTGGAGACAGTGCCCAGACATGGGCACTTTTGGGGATGCTGGGGATGATCTTACTTGTTCCTGTCCTGACAGCAACAGTCATTATCTTTGTCCTAAGAGAAGGATGTCAGAACCCTTTATATACCTATTTAGCATTTTGTTTTCCTTCTGTTATGCTTCCTTGGACTGTTACTGTTTTTCTTGTTTGTAATGTCTTAGAACAGTGGAGGCAGGCACTTCATTCTTTTTGAAGGAGATAAAGAATTATTCATAGAGAATAGTTGTTGATGGGTCACATCTGGGTGAACTGTCTCTTCTTTTCAGGGGTGATATTCAGCTAGTATTGGGATCGTGACTAGCACCCCTTCCAGCAAGGGAGCGAAAGAAATGAGTGGCATGATACCCTACTAAAAATGAGTTTGAACGATTCCATAGCTTAGTAGGTTTCCCTTGTGGATAAAGCTATTTTTGGAACTAGTCAAATTCTGAAAAGATAGTTCCTTCTTGTTTGAATGCTACAGGATTACACTGTGTTACATCAAGTCGTTCATTTTATCCACTTTAATAGCCTCTCAGTTTGCTGGCTAATTCCTGAAAATAGGTTTTCAACAACATTTCTTAATAACATTTTCATTCCCCTTATGATTAGTTAGATCTGGATTTTGCAAATTTGTCTGAATGAATTAATCGGGACCCTCAGGCTGCCCAGTAATTTGTGTGAATCCAGTTACCTTCTCCCTCCAGTTTTGTTCTTGGATGTTTGAAAAAGTTTACTGAAATTTTAATGTGATTAAAATGTGTGCTTCTTTCCTTGAATGACTTAAGAATCTGCTTAGATCAAGAAATTCAGGTTTCCTGTCCAAGTAATAGTTTGAAAAGATTATGATGTAAACTTGCGAAGTAGGAAAGTCTGAATCACTGAATGTTGCCCCACTGTACAGAGTTCTTACATCATTATATACTGCTCAATAACACACTTAAACACAGGTTGCTGCTGTTTGTTAGGAAAGCAGTGATACTCTAACAGGATGTATTTCACATGTTGTTCACCTCTATGGCTCTTTTTTTAAAGTGTGGTAGCAGTGGTCAGTGTCCTTATGCAAGGAAAAAGGCTGGAACTTCAGCAGCCTAAAATGGAATAACTTGTCATTGCTGCTTGTTGTAGAATGCCTTTCTGAAGGTCACAACAATAACTATTTATTTTCCTTTTCAGATATTCACTAGCTGGAGGAAGTTCTTCATCCTACTGACGTACTCTTCCTGACTTTTCTAAGACAACAGAGATCCCACAGTGTCTGCATTGAAGGCACGCACTCTAATGTTGTTCTGCCTTTCAGTCTCTGGAAAGTCCTTTGGTGGAAGGACATTCCTAAATGTGCAAGAGTGAAAATCAAGTATTTTTGATGGAGGCAGTCTTTTTCAGCTCCTTAAAGCTATAATTTTTTTAAATGATAATGCACATATTCCAGGGAGGTGTCCTTTTGTAAAATCTGAAATGTATATCTAGGTTTGTGATAGAGAAATTGAAGATATTGAGAAACCTCAGGTATCTTGCTTTAAGAATTCCATTGGGAGATGGAGCATGGTTGTTGGAATTGTGTACAGATATGTATATAATGTCTTTTTTAACGGAAAGCCTTTCAACGTGCATAAGGAATCACTGTGTACAAAATGGTAAAGTGCTTTTGTAGATAATGTTAGTGGGGTAAATATTTGACAGGCTATAACTGAGTATTGCCTTGCCTTTATTACATGTAAAGTTTGAATTATGTGATAAGTGAATCTTGGTTTGATTTTTGTATGTGAAGTATTTGCCATTGAAAGAGTTAATCCTGTACTATGGAATCTTCTATTCGTACCTCAGTACAGACATAATTTTATTCTGTTTCTCCAGTATTTCATCCGTTTTATCTATATTCTGAGCTTGGCTTTCTAATAATGGTTGTTTTAAATTTCATACACCTTGCCTCTTGAAGCTTTAAATTTAAATTATTTGTTTTCCTAACGAATGAGCTCTTTCATATTTTCGGTTTTAAATTGTGCCAATGCAAATTCTGAACCCTATCTATTGTTCAATTTTAGTAGCAGATATTTGTGAAGCTTGTGAAATTCAGATACAATCTTTTTTTCACCTGAACATGTTTGAATGCTCGCACAAATAAATCTTTATTCCCGTCATCTGTTCTGAAATATCTCATTAAGGTGTTGGCTCTGAGGCAGTGGCAAGTATTTCTTCATCATGTCCATTTTTATCATTAAAATTAATGTTTTGCAGCATAGAAGAAAAATTATCCACAGATGCAATATTCAGTCTCGCTGCCTCGATCTGTGCATCTCTTTACCAAAACTGACAGACATTGGACACAAAGGCTGCAAAACTGAGCCCAAGTGTTATATGCTAGTCCTTGTGCTAGCTTGCCTACCCAGAGAAAAGTTACTTCTCGAAAATTCTGAATTTTGAAATTTCCACTATTCCTGTAAAGGCTTTTAGATAGCTGACATCAGGCTTTGTAGATCTTGGAGACAGTAACATTAGTTCATTAGTTACATGAACAGTTGATTAGGTAGCTGCTATTTTTATTTTTTTTCCCCCACAGTATTACTGTGAGGTTTACCTTGGTTTCTTTCAGCAAGACTATATTCAGGTGCTTCTTATTCCAGTAGCTAAGAGAGCATTTTTGCCTTCTTTTTAATGAAGAATTTGACAATTTTATGCTTTGCATGACAGTGAGGACAGTGAGGCAACTTACATCTTTAATTCATTTTCTTTTTCCTTCCTTTTTTTTTTTCTTAATATAGATAGGAGCTTTGGAACAGAAGGATTAACATTTAAAAGTATTGGCATATCTATCTGCCTTGATACAAAAAGGCTCAGGTTTGCTAAACATTCTGGAAGCTGGTGAGGTCTCTTTGCAGGACTTCATATCTCCATGGTAGCCCTTAGTCTATGCATATTAATAGCCTTAATTTATTAATTTAAGAATTTAACAGTAAGAGGACACTGTCTTGCAAACAGAGCTAGGAAGCTTCTGCCCAGGTTGAAACAAGTTGAAAGAAATGGGTGAATGTGTGTTCATCTTTTGGCCACGCTCTTGGACACAGCACGTTTGCCAGCTAATGAGCTAATGGCTTTCCTTTATGACTAAGGGAATTTAAGGTAAATTGAACAGTGCATAAATTTGAGCTATGTTTTATAACTCCTCTTTGTTTAATATCTTTAATTATGTTGGTTTGTGTGCTCTTAAGTGTTAAGGATAGGCTCACCTTTGAGGAAACAAATTTAGCACTGCTATTGTGAAATGTGCATCTGAATATGGCACAGTGGGAAATTCACCTGTTGATGTCTCAATATTAGAACATTCAGCCCTTCAGTAGATCTGTGTGCCGTCACAGCACATGGAAATCAACAGGTGTGTTTGCACTGGAAATACAAATTGATCAACATAAGCTATTCCCTAGTCATCTGTTAATGTAAGGACTGGAAATTAAATTAAGCAAGCTTACTTGGAGATGGACAGAACTCTGAGACGTAGTGAGGAAGTTAAATTTATGGTTCTGGCTTGATTGTTAAGGGTTAAGAATTTCTCAATCAGCAAATTCTAAGGTACACTTTTTGAACACTCATTTGAAAAGTTATACATAGATGTTTTGAGTTATATTTTAGTTGTGTTCCAGGACTGTATGTTGAGGAAATACTTCTCTGAGTAGATGGTGGCAGAATTTGCTTGATGAATGTGTTGGAGCTTAAGATGAGTAAGACCTGCAGTGAGGGCAGCTGGCCAAAAGACTTGGGCATTTAGAAGAAGACAAGACCTCATTTATGGTAGAGATGTGTATTTTTATATGTAATATATAGATTATTTAAATATAGACTATCTTAAACTGAGATTCACTGAAAAAACAAATGTGCTGTATCTTGAATGTAGAAGTACAATCAATTGCTGTTGAAAAGTATTGGTGCTTTAAAAATCAGGTCTATATTAGTAACAGAAAAGAAGCTTCATTTGAAAGAAGCACCGCCTCGGTTTCTCAGAGAAAAAGAAGTATATTGATATTTTTGAGAGGTTGTTTCATCCTAAAAACATGTCTGTGTTACAATGTTGCACTGATGATTTTTCTGTGCAGGTAGTATTTCACGCAGTCTTGACTATACTAAATGACAAGCTATCTCTATTTATGCAAACATTTAAATTAGTAGAACTGCTTATTTGTCAGGGATTTAATGATTAGGCAGTAAATAAACTCACTGTTTAAAAACAATAAAATCAGTTATTTGAACTGAAGGCTTGCTTTTTTGTAAGTATCAGATGTGTCATCTATTTTTTTAACCTTATTTTCCTTGCAGTTGCACTTTGTAGTTGATGGCCAGTTTACTGAGGGATGACGGTATGATCACTAGTGCACAGAATGCTTTTGGTGTAATAATGAAGCAGTTCCTTCTCCAGGTGCCACGGTCCCTCTGCAGCTCCAAACATTCTGTGTGTGCCTGTGTGGGTACAGACAGATGAACCAATTATTACGGAACAGACTAAGTGGGGTGTTTTTGCCCCTGCTGTGCAGGAGGGGCAGGTGGAGGGGAAAGGTAGGGCTGGGGGCATTGGCACTTCACTGAAAAGCAGCTGGCACGGTGCGAGTTCACATCCTACTGTAGCCACCGTCACCCCTTCTTCTGCCTTTTAATGTGCTTTTAATGTACTTGTGCAATTTCTCGTTCAGCTCTCAGTACTTTATGTGACGTTCCGTATTAGTTTTTAAACAACGTGGTTTGTAGTAGTTTTACATTAACCTTACTTTGAAGGACATGCATTTTTGCCCTCAGAAAATGTCACCGTTGGAATATTATTTGGAGTGCTGATAAGCACAGGTGTAAATCAAGGATCAGGGCAATCACTAATCGTTTTTGTAAGCTGCTGGGGAGGAGCTTATGGTATTAGCACAAACCTGCTTGTTGTTTTTAACTGTGTTTTGCATATGTGCTAGGAACTGCACTGAGCACATGCCATAGACAAATTACATGTAATGGTTTCCTGCCACCATTAAAACATGATTACAGAGGGCAATGAAAGTGTATATCTTGTTTTCTGTAATGCTGCTGCCTGTTTATAGAAGTGTATTTAAATTTTACTTCTGTCACTCTACACCAACATAATAAACCTCCTCATAAACTACATGACCTAGAAATAAAGAAGGAAAAGTTTAATGAAATGTTGACACCTGAGTGGTCAGTAAAATGAGATTCGGGATCCCTTCCCAAGAGGGGGTGCTCTTGAGGTTTTCTAGTGCAGTTATTGCCCTTGTGTCAGTAATGGTAAGCAGAAAATTTATAAGTTGGTGTTCAGTTTTCAGTGGTAATCATCTCAGAATTTGTACCATTTACAGATGGCAACGCTTTAAAACCCCCTTTGTAGTCCCCATCCTGCCAGCCAAGTGAAACCAATGAAGTGCTCACATCAAATTGCAACCCCCCAGGGTTTAACCGGTAACTGATGACAAAGAGCTGCACACCTGTAATTATACTTCATTACTATTTTCAACTCCTAAAAACTGGATGTGTGGCACATGGCAAATTATTCCTTTTCCTCCCACCAACTTTTCTGTGCCCCTAGGGCAGAGAGGATGTCCATGTGCTCTAAACAACTGGAGTTGCCTGGATGTACATAATTGAGCTTGCTTTTGAGGGAGAAGATGATGTAATTGGTCCTGTCTAAAAAGACAGAATGGTCAAAGTTGGGGTTTTCAGGCCATGATTCTTTGTTTTGTTCTTGGCTGATGGAATGGTAGGCTATTACTCCTGATTTTTTTCTCTAAAACAAATTTTCCTACTCTTTTCTTTAGTCAGAGACTTACCAAGATTTCTGCAATCACAGCGTGTTTTCCTCTACCTGCCAGCTTGTCTTTCAGTCTGTCGTTTTTGGCTGCTTTCAGCTGAATTTACAAAGGCATTGAGGTGTCAACATTTTTTAATTAAAATTTTCTGAAAATAGGTAGGCTTGAGGTATATTAATAAATACATCTTAATGAAGGTTAAATTAGACAGCAGATAAATGGTGGAGATGCGTAGTCTTGTGGAAAAAAAAGTCCACAGGAGTCCAGGCTTTCCTGATCCCATTGTGTGTGGTGCAACCTCCAATGGCAGTAAAGTTTCTGTTTTGTTTTTGTTTGTTATTTGAAACTGGCACCTATTCATGGTGAATAATAACAACACCAAGAGTAAATCTCATGGAGTAATGTGTCTGAGGTTTTCCTGCTGCTGAGAGTGGCACATTTAGTCGGCTGTTGACCCAGCACTCACTGACCCTGCCTGTCTGCAGGCCCTGCTTGGCTAAACAGGCAGCAATATGATGTGAATCAGGGTTAAAAATAAGTGGTTGTATATTACAGCTTTCTATACACTGAGTTTTATTCACACACATGGACTTTGTCTGATAGCAAGATACAGCTGTCACAGTTGATTTTACTCTCTTACCATGATTTCCGTTTTGGGTTAACCTTGGGAATAAAGAACTGAAACAATGCTAACAAAGTTGACAGCAGTTCACATGGTTCCATTTAAAAAAAGGATGTAAAAAAATCACACTGGTAGGGAAGGAAAAAAATCTTACTTTAACCTTTTTTTCTATAGGGAAAAAATACAAAAAGGTGAAAACGAGGAATCAGGTGGATACTCTGGAGTTGAATCAACAGCCTAGCTTGGTCTCTGCTGTTATGATAAATAGCACTGTATCTTGAACTTTACCTTATTTTCCAAATTTACTTTTGTGTGAAAATGAAACATAGTGAGAAAAGGTATTTACCTTATATCTTTTGAAAGCTCAGAATAAACTTCTGCAGCAGATAGCAGTAATGAGGATTATCCAACAAGCCCCAGGGATCTAAACTAAAATTCAATTTTGGCTGAATTAAGGGCATGGCTCTCAATATAGTTTCCATTAAAAAAATAATCTTCTCACTGTTATAGATACCAATTCTAAAGAGCAGATGTAGGGCCCTGACTGGCTTGCAAGGTGTTGCAGATACTATTTTACAGCTCAGTAATAATTTTGGAGGGATCACATCTGCAGTCTTTTGCTTCATAGCAACATCACATGCTCTTGCTTCTTCAGCTTTGTTTTTCCAGATCCATAAGGCTGCAGCTTGGGTTATTGTTTATCTGTGACATGTTATTTCCTCTTTTCCTCATTACAGAGATTGTTGTTCACATTCCTGGTCAGTCCTGAAGCACCGTAGTTCCTGTACATTACTGAGGTGATTGAACTGACTTTGGCACTACAGAGCAGGGGCACAGGTTTGGAATGGACAAGGCAGTGGGGCCTGCAACTGGGAAAAAGGGTTTCAGATTTTTCTGCCTACTTTTTAAGTTTGTCCTTCAGCGTATCATAGCCAGAGGTGATGCTGTAGGGTAGGTATGATTATTGCATTGGTACTGAGAATCAGGGGCAATAGCTAAGGAAAAAAGCAACTGCAACAAATAACCTGCCCAGGGCGTTACCTGCAGCTGAAGGAAGTACAGTGAACTAGTTTTTTCCTTTGTTAGGATGCACTTGGATTTGGCCATGGGGACTGCTGCTTGTCCTAAGGGGTTAGGAGTCCATCCTCTTCTTGGATGGAGGTATGTGTGTAGCTTTGTTTGGAGTCGGGTAATACAAAGAAAGCTTTACTATCTCGAAACAGGAATATATACGATAGTATTGTGAGGTATTTTATTCCCTTTTGTTGTGAGCAAAGCTGTAACAAGTTGTTTTATACATTGCACACAGGTAAGCCATTAACAAAGCAAATAGCTAGATGAAGAAAAAGTAGGGGTAGAATTGCCCCTGCTTCGTTTCCCAGATCAACATTCAGGCCCCCTCTGCCTAGCACCATGTTTCCTCAAAGGCCCATAATGGTGATAGATGTGTTACCAGCACATCAAACTTCCAATAACGGAAGTTTTACATCACCCTCATGACAAAGTGTTTCTTAAGACAAAGGAAAAGCATCTAAGACTAGTAGACGTAGTGCTGCCAACCTTCTGAATGGGCCACCAGCTTATCCAAAATGCTGTGCTAGCTGCTGTCAGCCAGATATGTGAAATGGGTAGTTCTGCTGCAGGCTGTAGCAGTTGCTCTCTGCCTACTGAGCCCCAGGAGAGAGAGGGAGAGACTGAAATTCCAACAAGAAACTGAAAGTCAGGTTGGGATGTGTAGCAAGCAGGATGAAAACTTGAGGCTTCAGTAGTACCTTCAGCTTAGAGCAATTTAGTTACCGAAACGCTCTACAAATGAATCACAAATAGCTGTGGTTCTCGTAGCATACAGGTTTTCTTTCAAGTTCTTAAAACAAACAGCAGAATGTCACCACAGCCTTTAATTTCTTCTTGTACATACCATTCACAGTACATTAACAGCCCAAATAATATTGCACTGGATTATTTTAAAAATTTTTCATCTTGCAAGTAGTATTCACTTTTCAAAGCCAACAGATAACTTGGTCAACTCGCACCAAGAAAATGGTTAGATAAGAATCCTATACTTTATTTATACCACATGGATTTGTAACCCCAAAGGGAAATGAGAATGAGCTGTAAACTGTTTCTTTGTTAAAGATAGAAAATTAGTAAATCCTTGCTGATTAAATGTAGAAAGACTGGGAAAAAAACCATGAAATCTGAAAGTTATCTCATTCCTGTTAGACTGCTTGCTGTATACGTAATTATATTCTATACTGTGAAAGTCCATCTACATTTAGAAATCCAGCAGTCTAGAGATTAACATGGTAAAAAAAAATAATATATTTTTAAGAAAAGAGAAGAAATAAGTGTTTGCCTCAGAGGAGAAAGTTTTCAGATTTCAGTCATCTGGGGTTTTTTTAGGTGCAATCTTTGAGGCAACAAAATGTCTTTTGGCATTTGGCACTCTAATAAGGACAATATTTTAATACTGGCACAAGCTAAAAACAGCACAGAATGACAAAATACAAGACATGAAACGAACTGCAGCCACTGGGATGATGGTAAGCTAGTTTGAATATACAGAGAACTTAAACAGTTTTGCTGATGAATTGTGAAAGTTTCTGCAAAACCATATTTATTCTCCTCTTTTACCAAATCGCAAGTTTTCCTAAACATGGAGGGAGAAAAGTTTCAAATGTCCTCTAGAAAATCAGCAGCTGCTGGACAATCAACACGGCGGCTTGTTAAGCCATCAATAGGCATGAGGCTCTTTATGACTCAGAGCTCGGGTGCGTGAGGCAGAGCTGGTGGCACTTCGGATCACTTCCATCCATCTGTGAGGAGGCACGAGGAGGGACACAAACAAAAGAATGGTCAATTCCCAAGGGAAGATTTCTTGAAAGATATAGTCTGCGCTAATAGTTGTACAGTTTTATTTTCTGTGTCTACAGGAGCATCTTACTTGCTACTTCTATCTGAAATCAAGAGGATCCAAATGACTGCCACTACAGAAAGGAGGTTTAAAGAGAATAAGCAGCAGGTGTGGGATCCAAAACTCACAAGCTTAGTAGTGATTTTACTTGCTCTGCAGACACCAAACCTTTTTTCTTAACTCGAGAGTCAAAAAACGTACTTTAGCTGCAATATCTAATTCTTTTTCCTAGAACTGAGAAAGGGATTTTGTGTTTTCATTTATCACCTCTTTCCCACAATGTTTTATTTATAGCTTTAGACTGACATGGCTAAAAGTTAAAAATAAATTTCTTTGATGAGAATTTTGGGATTTTTGACGTTTTAGTGCTTCATATAAAAGACTTAAATTAGTTCCTAGTATGAACAACCGCAAACCACAAATTAGGAGGAGTAGTGGCTCTCCATGTATCTGAAGTTCAGTGGGAAGTGTAAAAATTACATGGTGAAGTGGCATAAATATGGAGTAGGAACAGCTGCTTCTGTGAAAAAATTGGAATTTTATTTAAGGTGTTGATTTTTCATGCTGTTGTGCTAGAGGGAGCAAAGCTATTCTGAAGAGCTCCTGAGAAGTACTGTAATCTGTTCACATACTTTGTGAAAGCCCCAGGTTAGATGGGGCTTTGAGCAACCTGGTCTAGTGAAAGGTATCCCTGCCCCTGGCAGGGGGTTTGGAACTAGATGATCTTTAAGGTCCCTTCCAACCAAAACCATTCTGACTTTATGAAGTGTGAGACCTAATGCTCCCCATACAGCCAGCTTGATCAATTTTGACTGGATAGTTTAAGGTTTTGCAGTGATTACTGTTACAGCTTCCACATCATCAAAACCAATCACTTGATTTTAGTGGTATCAGGTTTAAAATGTCTCTTATAATTTTGGCAGGTTCTTTCTCCTGTTGTGCTGAACTACTTGCCTGCATTACTGAACCAATTTATTAAACTTTACATCTATTAACGTTGTTCTGAAAAACACTCCTGGAACTGAACAAAAATTTCCTCTCACAGAAGACAAACTTACCTTTCAAACGTATATTCACTTTCAGCCCTGAAGTAGTACACGTGGGATTTGAAATGTAGCTTGAACACATAATCTTTGTGAATGTTTTCAGATTCAGAAGGAATAGTAAGTGAATATCCCAATAAAGGAAGGCTGGCTAAAGGATGATTGTCCTGAAAAGATATGATGGAAAGTGCTGTGAGATCAAATGCTCTTAATTAAAGAGAGCGCATAAGTAAATGGAGGGGAGATACGCTCTCATTTAAAGATCACTGTGTTTCCACGTGTGTGTGGAAAAACACCAGGCTTTTATACTTGCAATAAACTTAATTAATTATCTGCCATTGTTACAGACCATCATCAGGATGGTGCATGTTCATTGTTGGCATTGTTACTCCTTTAGAAGTCTGCTGGCCACCCAGCACCATTCATTGTTTCAGTCCTTTCACTGCATGGCATAGCATGGCCTGTTTGAACAAATTATTTCTTTATGCCTCTTACATGTAGAATATACTCCAATTCATAATTTTGAATCTCAGAATTCATAATCTCAGAATTTGTACAAGAGAAAAGTCTTATTTAAGCTTGCACCACAACTTCTGAGGAGTAGTGAGGTCTGCTGTACTTTTAAGGATGATCTGTACTGTGACTGTTGAAAGCTTCAGGAAAGAACTGACAAGAGAGCAGATTGAGAACAGGCCCTGCTCTGTGTTCCAGTGGCAGTGAAGGCTGTGTGTGTAGCTGTGACAAGTGCACCTGCTTCTCTCGCCCGCAGCATCTCTGACTGATGTCCACTTTTCTTTCTGCTCCCTCTTTGGAAAAAAACCCCCGAACATCTTCTCCAGGCACACACACTCATCCAGTCAGTTACCTGGTGCGATTTATAGAAGAACATGCAGAAGTTGGTGAACACCACCCAAAGCTTCTGCCACCCGTTGCTGTTTTTGAATTTTCTTAGGAGGTTTCCAGACAGCTGGTTCTGAAACATATCAAAATTAACCAAATAAAACAGTAGTATTTGCAGCTTAATTATTGTAAGAAAAATTATTTGACTTTATCTGGTTGTACGTGACCTTGTGGTACATGAAAATGTTTTGGTTGAATGGACATACTTTTCTGAATTTTATTGCTGCTAAGTAGTACTTTATGTAACTTTTTTTTTTGTTTGCAGCTGGGTACTTCCAAAGTCTCAAAGTTGCTACACTAATTATTTTCTCAATTGAGATGGCTTCAAGTAATTTATTACTAAACATAAGTCTCATTATCCTACTCTGTTCTTTTAGAATGATATTTAAAAAGAATGGAAACAGAAAGTCTGACATGAATTTGTGATGTAAAGGAAAATTGTGACATACTTGAGAGTTGCAGATAGAGATTGAGCTCTCAGTACCCAGGGAGTTCACACAGTAACTTTTCGAAGATTTCAAAAACAAGGACTGTTAACGTTATTCTTAGCTGGATTTTGGGTAGTTTAACAAAAAAGGAGGAGGAAGCCATAACAAAGTACATGTATTCAATGGCTGGTTGAAGAAACTGCTCTTCACATACTGAATATGTAAAGCGCAGTATCATTGCTCCCTGCAATTGAAAGGGAGTTCTCAGTGAATTATTAATGACTTCCCATTCCTTGTAGACTCCAAGGGCTCTCACCTAGATCAAAACAGCTGTTTACATCATTCTGTTTATATAATAACTTAATGTGTAAAGCTTAATAGTCAAAATCTGGAGGTCCTGGTGTACCTACTACAAATGAAGTATTCTTAAAAAGTTCTGTTGTCACCAGCCTTGGTTATATGTTAAAGCCTTTATCATCTCATTCTCTGATATCTGGACTGCTGCCTCCTTGTCCTAAGTTACACGTGTACTCCTTCATTTTCTGTTACCTCATTACTCTGGAGGATATCATAAAAGGACAGGCTTTGCATTCGGTACCAGCAGACATATGAAATGGAAACAGGCCGCTGATCACTGATCAGTCCAGCAGGTAGGGAGGAACAGTCACTGACAGAGAGAGGATCTTCTACCACAAGAGAGACAGAAAGGAGGGAGAGACACAAAGAAAATAAACAATAATGCTGAAGTGAGAGGCACCGACAGAATGACGTGAGCATGAGCGTAACCTGCCACGCATGGAACAGCAGTGGAGCTGAAGATGTTTTCACAGAACAACACATGTCTCCAGGGCGTGTTTGGTCTTCACTGCTTTGTGTTCATTTGAGGCATGGGGAAGGAACAAAAATGAGGAACAATGAGCACTGATCTCAGAGCTAGTTAGATTAGCCTAACTAAATGTTTTAATTGTTAAAATGAGTCACTGGTTTTATATCTATTTATAATAAGCCCTCTGCTTTAGAGAAAAATATGAGACCTTGTCCTGTGCTGAACTATTCCTCCCTTTCAGGATATAAGGGCATAAAGAGTGGAAAATTCACCTGCGTGGGATCGAAATGAGGCTCTACAGTCAGCATTTTCTAGTACAGAATAATTTTCCTTGTCATATTTCAGCAACAAACTCAGCTTCAGTTTAAAAACAGAGGTGGTTACACAAACTAGGAATAGGTCTGTCCTTGCATGTATATGTTCTGCATCAATACATCTTCTCTAGAGCAATGACGGCCTGATGTCTGAGGGCTGCTGCTTGAGTGCAAGTGCACTCAGCTTTACGATTCCTTGTTCCATTTTCATTGAGCATTAATTTCCATTTGATGAGGGCTGTGATAAAGTACTCCGAGCTCCCTGGAGACTGTCTTGGTGAAGGAAGAACACCTTAGCAGGCTTACCACTTCATCCTAAAACCTACGCTGAACTAGGAGTCTTTTATTTCAGTCTTTCAAAAGTCAGTGTCTGCACCTCAGCTGTTGAGTACAGAATTAACAAATGTGTATCAAATTGGCTTAGCTGTGATCAGGGGGAAAAAAAGTGTTTTTATTTTGAGTTGGAAAACGCAAATAAAGAAAAAGCAAATGAGACTGAGCAATGACAAAAGGTTCCAGAAAAGATGGCTAGGTAAAGAAAGTAAGTTAGTAATACACATAATTAAAACTCTGGCTGCAGCAGCTAAAGACAATATCCTTTCCGCTCGAGCAATGACTTAATGCCTCTATAACTGAAAGCATTAAGACAGTTTGAACTACTTTAAATTTTAAAGGGCATCAACATTTTTTTGGACAGTTACTTCTATGAAAATTACTGCTCTAACTGATTTTACAGAGGTGCACTATGGGAGTGGATATGTGCTTCTTGAGTGATGGTTTATGCCATCGTTCGAGGATATGGGAGGCAGTTCAGTAGGTGTGCCTGACACTTCCCCAGAAGGAGACAATGGAACAGTGCACTTATTAATGAGGAGCAAAAAGGAAATTGTCAATTCAAAAGCGAGCCTGGAGCTGCAGTTCAGATCGTTCTGAGGCAGATACCTCCACAGCAATACTAAAGTCGATCATTGAAACACTGGTATTTCTGTGCCAGCAGACGTGCACCGTAGTGTTGCCACGGTGTGGTGACTGACGTTCGAGTGAGGTGCGGGATGCACTGAGGTCGTCCTCAGATTCCTGGTCTACAGTAGTTTCATCAGGAGACTCTATGAAATGCAGGGAAAAAGCATCTTTCTTCCTCTATGCAACAACATATATAATTGGAAAAATTAAACAAATCAATTCTGTCCACAATATTGTGAACTAATTTTAAAACACAATTTTAGAAGTAATTTTGTGCAGATTTTAAGTAGATTATTATATTTTATATATTCACTTAATGTGTTTCTGCAAGTGTTAGAATTAAAGCATGGTAGTTACCATGCTTTGTTGGTGTTTTAATACCTTCCAAGGACAGGCACTGCCCAAATCTGGTTATATAGTTCCTGAAATCATTATGCTTAAATCACTTCTCTATTCAATGAAAATTTCTGCTAACATCAACAAGAACATTAAAATGACACATCTCTAAATATATCTATACATATATATATAAATCAACTTCAAATGCATTGGTTTGACTCTGGCCAGCATTTTTCACCATTTTGCTTAGCAGCAATTAGCAATCATACTGACAAAAGTGAGTTAAACCTACTCTCTAGCATTTACTTACTATTGTCAGGTGGGCTGCTTGCCAGTAGCTCTGGGGCAGGGCCACTGCTTTTTTCTGCAAGGTCTATTGCCATCTGGATGTCCTCAGTCCATTTGTCCATTTCAGCACGGGTACTAACAATGAAAATTAAAGTTTTATTCACTTTTTTACAGGCTGAAAGCAAACCCTAAGAAACAAGCTAAGCTTACTTTTAATTAAATAAATTTAGTCACAAGATGCTACTTTTTTGTTTCCCCTGATAACTTAGATTTGGTTCTGACTTGCCACTCTGTTTTGTCCTGTTCACTTTTTTTTTTAGCAAGTGGCTTTCACAAAAAAATACACCTTTGAAATCGTTTTAGGAGCAAATACAAACAAAATGATGCCTCTCTGTCCCACTGTGACAGCTGCAGAGAAATACAGTTTACATGTGTGTTTTCTTCACTGGATTACCTTGCAGCAACAACGATGGACTGGTGTTGACCTCGTAGAGTCAGACAATGAGGAACTCCCCATTCCTCCTCACTTTCTTCTATCTGAGAGATTAAAAACCCAAATGCAGTCAGATTTCAGAAAGTGTGTATTTCTTAAGGTGAAACAGTGAACTGAACAAGCTCTTACCATTGGGGAAAAGAAAACTAAGAGAAATGTTCACAAACAACAACTTTGAGCTAGGTATTGAGAAAAAAAAATGGTGGTTTGCGAGTTGGAAGAACGGTAAGTTAGTCCTGCAAAACCTCTCAAACCAAAAGTGTGGCTTTGTCTGCTTTGTGTCAAAGAAAATAGTGATATTTTTATCAGAAGATGATTTATCATACAAAGGGGTATATTAAAAAGGCTGTGAGCGCTCTGGACACTGCAGCATAACACAGTTCTGTTGTGAACAAGTTCAGGCCAAATGGCCATCAATAACTGAGTAGAGTCCTTGAAACGCTAGATAAAACTCGAAGCCTTGCAGGTGTTTAGAGAAAATCAGTCACTGTGGTACTGATTACCTAATTTAATTCTCAGGAAAACAGTACAGAAGATATACAAACCCATGAGAAGTTCAACGAAAATAATGGAGGGAATGAAAGTGTTTTGAAATTAGCAAAAATATTTTTGAAACCATATAGGAAGAGGTAACTAGGTCCTATTGGCTTGAACTGGCTGTGTGCCAGAAGAATTGCAGCAAGAGCTCCAAATGATATATTGCTGCCAGTTTCCCACTACTTAGGCTTTAAGATACAGATCTGGAAACATTAGGAAATGGGTTTTTTATAAAAATTAGATGGTCGCTACTGTTTACTTGCCTTGCACAGTGTGTCTTTATTGAACTGGTGATGAATTACTTGTAAGAATAATGGTTAAATTATAGTTGAAAAAAAAAATAAGCCATCTCATGAGAAGTTTGCTTTATGAGGAAGCAGCCCCCAAAAATGCCTTTTTTCCCTGTCATTTTTGCTTATTTAATCACCTTTGTGCAGAAGGCCGCATGAACACATGCTGAACCCAACGCAGCCCCAATCAGGCACTGTAAAATGTAACTCCAGCTTCTCTGAATCAGAGACCCCCCTTTGGCTGCTGCTTTCAGTCCAGCAGAAATCATCAAGCACTTAAGATGGGATCACAAATGGCCATTTAAGCACAAATGCCTTAAGTTCTGATAATACTTACTGTCATGCCATACAGTGGAAGATGCCCATGGACTTTAAACTGATTGGATGCTGTCAGGCCTCTACTTGTGTACAACAAAATATCATTAAACTAAAAAACAAGAATAAGCATTATTAGAATGATGTTGATTGGCATGGATGTACGTGGAAAACAATATCAGAATGGTAAATACAGAAAAACTGACTATATGACAATCCTAATGCATGAATCCAAAATATTGGCTTCCACACTACTCCACTACCTCGTGTTAGCCCCTATCTTCCTTCTGAGCTAGTTTTAGGTATGTTCCCACAATTTTCCACTGGATATTTTCCAATGCCTTCTAATATTCCCTTTGTGATCTCTGTGTCAGAACTAACAAGCCACACAACAGCAGTGAAACCGAGTAGTACATTTCACACTCTGCCATACTTTGAAGCTACGGAAGATGTGTCTTTCATCAATATTTTCTTCTGCTTTGAGTGGAAAGATAAGTATATGCGAGAGATGTGTCCCACTCAACCCTTATGAACAGAGTGGCTGTCTATTACTCCCCATATTCAGAAGGAAGTCAGGAGACCTGTTTTAAGGTAGATGGATTTAGGTTTGAAATACCAAGGTGCAGAGACTGAGTATCTCAATTTGTAGAGCTTCATGCAGGAAACAGCAGTTGTCCAAAGCATGTTAAATGACTGTCTGTGTTTTGTTGCCATAAAATAAATGGCATGTTTTCACTGTGCCACCTGGGTCAAAGTGTTTTTTTCTCAAACCAGATAGTTGCATTGAGAAAATCATACTCTGAGCTCTCACCACAGACCTCTGCAATTCAGTAGCAGTAGTTCATGAAGCTTTGTGGATCAGCCACTAGAGGGGGATTTAATTTTGCCGATGACTGCACATGTATTCGGAATCCCACAATACTGACCTGGGATTTTACCTCCAAATAGAGTCTGGTGCTTAAGACAGATCAAAGACTTCTTTGACAGAGCGAGCACCTGACTTGAGACTCTAGTCTTAGATTTTTAATGTTTTATACAGGTATAATATCAAGGCATCATCTGGTGACAAGAACTATTGGTATGCAAGAAAATATGCACCATATTCATTAGGCTTCCTCTTCAGTGTCTTTAAAGGCAGAGGATAATCTACCCAGGTAGATTTATCAGGTTATATCTTCGACTTATTTGAAAGATTAATATCAAACACCTTGTAAAACCTAGCATACTCACAAGCTTTTCTACACACATATTGTCTTCACCTTTTGCATACAAGGAAGTATTCTCGTGCCACGCAGCAGTAGCTATTCAATGTTTTACCCTGTAACACTGGATTAGAAACTCTATGCACTCTAATGGGTATTCCAGTGTGCCAGCACCAAGGGCTCAGCATCAGCAAGATGGGGAGCTTGGGAGCAAATCAGCTGGCCAGGAAGAGAGAAGGAACCATCTGATCAGCTCTTGTGGATCAGAGATTGAATGGGATCACCATAACCTAAAAATGCTGTGAATGATGTTGGGAGGAGATAACCTTTTCTAGAGCAAGAGCTGCAAAATATATCTCCAGGTAAAGACACGTTCACCGATACATTGGGCATCCGTGGGCTGAAACTGGATGGTTTGTGGAAAAATTTGGTTCTGTTACGTGTCCTGAGAGCATTATGTGGATTATTGTTCATATCACCAGAAGTCACTCTTTATCTTCTTTTCTGCATATAATCACTATCCATGGTGCCACTTTTCATTTTGCAATAACTCTGCTTTTATCTAAGAAGACAAAGTGCTAGGAAGTAATATTTTACCATTATATTCACCTGATCATATAAAAAATAGTTTTATCTTTGCAAGAAGCAGTTACATTGGATTTGGACAGAGATGTAAATTCTTAACAACCAGCTACACAGGTGATGTATTATGCCAATTGAAAAAAGGTTGTTTAAAAATATTTACTGTAATTCACAATTCAAGTCTAACAGTATGTCTAATAGTTGCCTAGAGTTACATTTCATTATGTAAAGAAAAACTATCTTTTTACTTACCAGAAAGAACATCCGTTGCTGTAAACCTTTTCCAGACAACTTACTAAGACTGCCCAGTCTAATAAACTCCTGTGGGAAACAAAAAAAAAGTATCTCCTGCAAAAATGACAATTTTTTTATTATGCAAACATAAATATGACTACTTGGTCATAGGAATGATTTGACTACCAGTCACCAAGACTTTTAATTTTATTAAATATGTTAAAAATTTAATTTATAGGATAATTCCTTTCCATTTTTAACTGTCTTTAGGATAAACTTCTTTCACTCATTTTAGGAAAATTCAGCTAAGCAAATTTTTTTTACCTAAAATTAAGAAAGCTTAACTTCAGGCAGCTCCCTCTTTCATCAGTTTTGAATATTTTGTCATGGTACAAATGATGTAAAAACTAATGGTAAGTTGCCCTATATGTTATTGGTTCTCCAGTGGTAAGCTTCTGTGGTGCATATAGCATACCTATCTCTTAACTGCAATGCAAAATCAGCTACACAACATCACCATCAGCAGCAAAAAGAAGCATATTTTTCTGGAAGTGTAAGTTATCCCAGTACCATCCATCTCATATAGTATAGCACATTAATTTAGATCAAACTGCTTAAGAATGTTTAGGTATGGAATAAGAGGGAAAGTAGCACATCTGAAACTTTCAAAATGCTGTATTTCTTGGGGTTACTGTGAACTATGCAGTAACTCACACTTTCACTTATCTGAAAGTCATGAAAATATAGTTTTTCAGTTACTCGCTCCAGCTTCTGCAAAGAGGTTTACATTTATTTATTACAGTCTTTCTAAGGTCATTCTACTCATAACTGTGCATTAAAAACCTATCTAAAGCATCAGAATCACCTCCACCTCGGTATACTGGCTGTCTAAAATAAATCTGTTCAGAGAGACAATCTGGATACCTTAGGGTTACTGTGATGTGTCCAGTCCCCCCACCTGCATTACTTAAGGGCTAAGGGGTGGGAAAAGTGGCTAGAGGTGGTTATCCCTATACCACAGTAAGCTCATGTTACCAGAGAGGCCACTGGAAGATGTTGTTGGCCACCAAAGAGTATTAATATTAATCATAATTAGTATTTATATGGTACCATCTGATAGTCACCAGCAGGCTTAGCATCACCACAGCAAGTGCTGTGTTAACACCTGGATCAAGAGCTGCAGGTCACTGCAATCTGCAAGCACAACCAACCACAGGATGTTTTCATGTCCAATATAGGTACCAGCTTGGTGGCAGCAGAGATCCCACTCTGGGACAACATGAAAAGGATGGCAGTGGCACTTGCCTCCCAGCCAGGCCTGCCCCAGGGTAGGGACTTCAGTCAGAGCCAGAAGAGCAGCCAAAGGGCTGGAAGCAGCAACATCTTGGGCATGTGCCAGAGCATGGTGGCCAATGTTTCTTGCCTTGGCAGGCAAACAACCTCTGCCTCCCCATCTGCCTTTTCCTTGAACTTCCTAGGACGGGAAGACTGCTCAGTCTTTAAATAGAATAGGGTAGCAGAAACACCCGATGACAGCATTTAATTTCATGTGATAGAGAGATGCACGGGCTGTGAAATGTCCTGAGGGACTTGCCAAGGATGTGAACAGTCTGTGGATCACTAGAAACATGAGCTGTGGCAGCTGCTTGGAGACAGAGAAAAAGCAAAGTGAGGGAGTGGGGAACAGCCACAAATCCAGAAATACCTGTGCTCAGCACTGCCTTCCCAATGGCACATCAACTTCATACCCCAGCATTTCACTTGCTGCAAGTATTATTTTTGTATATGACACACAAAAGTCAAAGGAGCGGGGAGGTAACTACTTCAGCAACAGACAACTCTCAAGTTTGCTTGCACAGATACATGTGCCTAGGAAAATAAAAAAGGCTACAAATATTACACTGTGGGTCATTTATTCTGAAATAAGCCTTTGTTCTTAAAAAAGCATCACAAATAAAAAAGAGATGTTGGTATTTTTGTAGCGCAATTAAAAGTGTTTACTTAAGGCAACCTTGTCTCAAAAATTATTGCCTAATGTTACATGTAGACTAAAAAGACTGCTTGTCCCCAGGGCCATGAGTTTCAAAGCAAGGCATTGTGAAAGGGCTGAAGGTCCTCCAGCACAAATGTCTTATTTTCCTTTAATCTGTCATGCTCTAGTATCGAGGGTTGGGAAGAAAAATAAGGGCAGCACGAAATGAGGAAATGTTCAAGCTCTGAACACTGTGATAAATATTACATTTTTAGCGCATCTGTTGTAATAGATGTTTGGAATTGCCTACGACTGCCCAAATCTATACAAAATCAGTAAACGAGGATTGCCTCTTCCTGCTTTAAAGGTTGCTGTTTTCTATGGTGTGCTGGTTTTGGCTGGGGTACAATTAATTTTTTCACCATGGCTAGTATGGGGCTGTGTTTTGGACTTGTGCTGAACACAGGATTGACAATATAGAGATGTTTTTGTTATTGCTGAGCAGGACTTACACAGAGCCAAGGCCTTCTTTGCTTTTCATACCGCCATGCCGGCAAGGAAGTTGGGGGTGCATGGAGCTGGGAGAAGATACAGCCAGGACAGGTGACCCAAACTGACCAAAGGGATATTCCAGACCATACAACATGATGCTCAGCATGTAAAGCAGGGGGAAGGAGGATGTAGGGATGTTTAGAGCGATGGCATTTGTCTTCCCAAGCAACTGTTACGGGTAATCGGGTCCTGCTTTACTGGAGATGGCTGAACATCTGCCTCTCCATGGGAAGCAGTGAATTAATTCCTTATTTTGCTTGGCTTGCATGTGCAACTTTTGGTTTACCTATTAAACTGTCTTTATCTCAATCCATGAGTTTTCTGGCTTTTACCCTTCCAGAACTCTCCCAGATCCCACTGGTGGAAGAGTGAGCTAGTGTCTGCCGGAGCTTGGCTTCTGCCAGGGGGTTAAACCATGACATATGGTATTATTATGTTTACATTTGACAGTTTTTGGTGGGAGAAAAAGATTTGTATGAGGAAAGGGAATGTCACAGTGGCCCCTAATTAACAGGTTTCTAAAACACACCTAATACTTTAAAATTGCATCAAATCTTGATCACGACTCTGTTACTTACTCTTCCTGGGATCACCAGATTGTCCATGCCCATCAAATCTTTCTTCAGTTCATGCAGCTTCTGAAAGTTCTCCATCTTTATCATATTGCCATGGAGCTGAGCCACCATTTCAGAAATCTCAGCCAAAGCAGCTAGATGGACAAATTCATAAAGTGCTTATTAAAAATTTACAAGAATGTTCAAAAAGAATGGCTTTTATCTGCAGCACCTATTTCAAAAACCTTCTTGTGCTGCTCTTCTTCATGGTGTAAAGTTACTCAGGCACACACAAACTCACTACCCACACAAACTCTGGACATCATCTTATGGAGTGGAAAGGGTGGAGTGCTGTAATGAAGAGTCAGCCCATTTCCTGAATCCAAAGTTTGCTCTATTTTAGCCACAGGAACTTTGTAAGAACATTGGAGTCAATTCAGAGCACTAGTGAATGGATTCTCCTAAAGGACTTAATTTCCTACATCTCCAATCAGTCTAGGGATGTTCTTTATGCTTGAAAAAACATTCATTTTTTCTCCCTGCCTGTGGCACACTGGAAATGGACACATCATCCTCAACATCTAGCCTTGGCTGAGGGAAATGAAGACACTACCTCACTGCATTCCCTGAGATCATTCAGGCAGTAGCTACATTTGGGCAAACATCTGTGCCACACAGCACTTCAGTGCCATAGACCTCTGTGGCATTTCTTATTGCCACAGGTCAGGTTACCTCCACATTTTGTGCATTGCACGCTGTGGGTCTCATTGTATGGAATCTGAGGGAACTCAGCCAACTAACTCAGCTGTACCTTATAGCTGCCAGCAATTATGCTGAGCTTTACTCCCTGCCCATGTTCTTCTGTGGATCTGCACTGATGTTAACTGTACAGATAACACAGTTATCCTTAAACATACATAGCTTACAACAGGGGTGGGGGACGGAGGTAAAGAAGAAGGAAAACAAATCATCAGAAAGAAATGGCAGGCAATGAGTCCAGACTATAGGGGGAAATGTTTTCATGTTTGAAAAAAAAATCCAAGCCAGCTGTTTCAAGTTCCTGAAACAAATCATGGAAATGGTAATAGAGTACACTATATGCCTTGAAAAAAAAAGCAAATAGCACTTAAAGACATAATAACAGCAGCCCTGCTGGGTCAGAGCAAGGGTTCACCTGGGCCAATATTTTGTGTTCTTAGCAGATCTCTAGGGAAAGAGAGGAGCACATATGGTATGTTCCTTGTGCTCTCTCCCAACCTCCCAACTGTTTTCAGTTTAAGAGACTCCCTGAACTGTCTGTCATTTCTGTGTGTTTAATAACCTCCAGCAGAATTCTCTTCCAAATACCTGCCCAGACTGTGGCATAATGTGTATACAACCTGAATCCTACTGTTTCTGGTGTTCAGAGTGCTGGATTTTGCAACTCAATCCTCTTTCAATGTAGGTTTAAAAAAAAATAAATCTTTTTTTTGGCCAGCCATACACCTCTAATGGAGTAGGATGCTGTTCCACAACCCCAAGAACTGGTGTCTTTTCTCTTACTTACCTCTTGAATCCCTGAAGTCTGTGTGGCTTGGAGGATAGTGCTTGCAAAGCCTCTCCATTATCTGCTTGTAGTGCATAAGCCTGTGTAAAGGTCTGAGAAGGAAGGTGTTGAGAGGCAAGTAGCAAACTTTCTGTAGTTCAAAATCTCTGCAAAAGGTCTCCAGCTTACGAGAGTTCTTGATCCCATTCTCCAACTCCATTAAAATCTCATTGTGCTTCCGCAGGTGAATTGTCAGTTGCTTATATGCACAAAAAAAAAAAAAGGTTGTAGTAGAGCTCTTAGCAATCACTATGAGAGATGACTCAGCCCAAACCTATTCCAGCAAAACATCCAACTAGCACAGCAGTGGAAATTTTGCAAACAAAATCATTCTAAAACACAATAGCTCTGAAATGTCATTACTCATCTGAAGTAGACACCCCCACCCGTTCTGCATTCCCTGTAAAACAAAAGTACATGAGTCAACGAAACTAAGTCTCTTATCAGTGAGAAATCCAAAGGCAAGGAGATGACATGAACATAGCTCATGCAACTGGGTGCAACAGGGACACAGCCAGACAATGTGAATGCAGAGTTAGGAAAGAAAACGAAATTTTCTAAAAGGATGAACGGATTTAGTTGCCCCAGTTCCCTTAGGTGCTTTTGGGGAGCTGAGATGCAGGTAAATGGACTTTTAGCTTCTGCTGCCTTCTTATTCATGAGAAGTTGCACCTCCCGGGAATCTGAACAAACACAAAAATAGAGGTGTTGTCCAACAGAAATGGATATGTTAGAGTTCTTCATTCTTGGACTACAGCCTCTTCTCCTTAGTGCAGTCTCTAAGATCACCCCACTGGTCGTGGGGAACCAACCTGTGCACCAGCAAGTGAGTGAGGTTTGCATGAAACATGTAACTTCATTTAGGTCTCAGTATTGCAGATATTTACAAGTCCCTTTTAAAACAATTCAGCAGATTTTTTTTAACAATTAAGACATGGAATTAATTTGTGTTTTGCTAGAGGTGAACTGGTTCTTCAGGATGCACAGAGCTTCTCTGAGCAGCCAAATAAAGTTTTCCAGTATCTGGTAAAACATTAGGCAGCAACAAAAAGACACTGAATGCATAAAATGAATGTACTTGAGAAGACACTTTTGCTTAAGTTTGTGCTTTCTGACACATTTCTAGTCAACTCTCTCTCCTGTGATTTGTGACAAGTTTACCAGAAACATACCTTCCCTATAGCTAAGCTGCTTCCTCCATAGACTACATATTCGTTTTACAAGTCTGGAACTCAGGCAAGACACAGCAGACCTTCTAGATTGCTACAGAGACTACCCATTAATTACTTGCTCTTAACTTCTCTCCTATGTTAATTAAACAAGAAATGTCAGTCTTCAGGTCTTTTAACAGTTCTCATGATAAATAAGTAGAGTTTTAACTAATTTTACTGTTTTCTGTGCAGTTCTTTCGAGTTAAACTAGCTTTTGCCTCTTTCCTCCACGAATCAGCTAATCAGCGGTGGTGAATCTCAAAGCAAATGAAGTAAAACCCTCTAATGGGAAAGGAAAAATTGGAAGGCTGAAAGCACACTGACAGGACTAAGTTACAGTGAGGACTATTCACAGCCTTTACACTAGTGCCCCAGAAGGACCTGCAGACAGCAAACGACAGACAATTTAATGTTGCAAGGTACCAAGAGAAGAATCTGTCAGAAGCTCTTTGGTATTCTAAAAACTGTAAGTGAAGGTGTGCATGGAGGGACAGAGGTAGAAAAGTCCAATTTACATTTATTCCAATGCATCTGAATCATACCTTGAGGGAAAAAAGCAGTTCCCGGCTAAATACACTGCAGAGAGAGTAAGGTGACGAGGCTGTCTATGCTGGGGACTGTAAATGGAGATTTCTAAGCTCCCTTCACTTGAGCATCACTTAACTTCTCAGCGTCTCTCTGTCTTTCTGAAAGATAAATCTAGTACTAACTAACATCTTGGGAGAGCTGTAATGACTAAACTGCCCTTTCCTCCAGCCAAGGACTCAAGGCTGCTGCATTTACTAACTGCAGAATGCCCAAGTGGCAATCACCAAGGAAGGATTTATTGGACAGTTTCAAAAGCACTTTCAGATCCACATACCAAAGGTGAAGTGTCGTGTTTTGCCCCACATCGACTTGGATGCATAGCTACATCATAGTAAGGTGAGCTTATATCCCTACTGTAAAAGTTCATAGGGTTTTCACAGGCTCCCATGCCTGCATTCCGTGCTGTTTTCTCAGCAGAGCATCAACAGAGCATCAACAATACTGCTCTGGCCAGATTAAAAACAGTTGCAAAATCTGCTGAATATTACACCTAGATTTACGGTTCATACATGTATTTTTAATTCTAGTTTTAAAGGGATTGAAGGCAATTGTTCTCATTGATTCAAAAACATCTAACTTGTCACTGTAGTGCAGAAATATAACTTTCCCAAGACTAATTAATATCCAGGTTGTGGATATGTTAACATGTATATTTGCATGAAAAAGTAGGCTTTTGAACAGTCTCATCATCCACAAAAATTCCAATGCTTTGCCTTCTTATTTGAATTAAAAAAGAGCTGGAAACTAGGTGTTCCTGAACTTTTGTGTTTGTTGCTTCTATATTTGGAGAATGGAGGAAAGGGGCTGGACAATTTAAAGTCAGCTTGCAATTCTGAAATCTTATGTCTCACCAAATGCTTGCTACTTCATCAAAGGAAACTTTCATAGCATAATCCTTGATTACAATTGGCAGACAACAGCACAAGAGGCAACATCATGCAAAAACTGAAAGCATGCTAATGTTAATCCATGTCAAAGCTTAATAGTTATAGGATCACTCCTACCTTCATATTCTGAATGTTCTTTAGCATAACATCTCCGATTCTTTGGTAATCTCCTTTAATGTGAGCATTAGAGCGGCCTTCCCTGTCAGCAACAGAAATACCACACACTTCAGTCATGCAATAAAACTGCATAATCACTCATAAGCACAGAAAGAACCTCAACAGCTCATTTCTTTTAAAAACCTGACCCACATGCTCCATTGCTCAGAAGCGTGTGAGGAATATTCCTGCCAGATGTATAATTCCCAAGTACAGTACACCTTTCACCCAGCCTGGCTTTCACTCCTAACAACAGAGAGGGCAGGCACTCAACAGAAGGATTAGACTCCTAAAGAAAATTTTTAGCATTTTTAAACACACCAGAGAAGGCTGAAAATGGTTTGGGAAAAAGAAGATATCCAAATCCCATGACAATATGCGGGCTTAGAGCAGAAGGTTAATTCTGTTCAGAAACAATGTCTGAAACCCAGAACAGGACCTGGGGGGTGCTCTTCCCCGGAAAAGCTTTCTGCTTATGTAAAGGACAGTGGGACCAAAAAAAAAAAATCTATCCAGTATCTGCATTTGACTCATAAGTGTTACATACTGGTAGGAATTTTCTTTCAGTGTGTCACTTATGATATTACAAATGCAAACTGCTCCCTCCCACCCAGCCAGCTGCACTTGGATGAGTGCTCCATTTGGGAGAAACCCAACTCCTGATGAAAAAGATATTCCTGCTTCTAAACCCATGTGCGAGACAGGCAAGGATACCACGCTCTGACTGAATCCAAACACATTTTAGAAAACACAGGAGGAAAAACCATGACCGTAAGAACCTAACTTACAGATCTGTTACAAGCAAGTTATGCTTTCAAAAGAAAATCACTAGGGCTGTGTGGGAAGAAGCACTGTTCCCTTCCCCTTTCCAACTTCTAACAGTGCATCCAAGTTTCCTGCAGCATGGCTTTTTACATGCTGTCCTCAATTTTTACAATTCAGTTCAGCTCTCTAATCTGAGTATTGGGAGACAGATCCAGTCCTGGTGTGAGCAACTGCAATTCAGCCAAAGAAATGCACTACCTTGGAAGAGGACATAAACATAATCAAGTCCTAAATAAATCCAAAGATAATGTAGCCTCTGTTTTATGCTAAATGGATATATTGTTTTTCACTCATTTCTAGTAATTCACACTTTTAAGACAATTCTGTGCACAGTGAAAGCATAAGTAGATAGCAAGGTTATAAAACTCTGCATTCCTTACTATGGGCAACTTAACCAAAGAGGTCTCACAGTCACCAAATCACAGAGGATGCAGCTGTTCTTAGGAATATACTTTCACTGGCAAGACATATTATCATATTAATAGATACATATTCAGACATATATTTTGTTTTGTAAAGTTAACATGATTATGTTTCTGTTGGATAATTTCTCTGCATGCTTTTCTAACCGGGAAATGTGGAGGGCACAGCTTATAAATACTACACAGTAACATCTATTTTATCCTTCAATAGACAGAGACTCACTTGACAAACAAGGGATTGTTCCATGTTCATTTGAACAATAGCCAGTTTCATAGACTGCCTTTAATTATTTCCTATTGTGTTAAGACTCCCAGGCACTCACATGCCTATTTAAGCAAGGAAAAACAGTTCTCAACATGATTTTTTAATGTTTTTTTCCAAACCCAAAGGTTACACCGGGATAGGAAGTTGGGTTGTGTCAGTGATAACTTTAATTACCATCACCAGTTTTGCAAAAGTACTATGTTAGATGAGCACTGTCGTAGTCAAATCATGCCTAAGAAATGCTCTAAACTTCAAGGAAGAGCAGAGGTATGTATGGACATCACAAGACTACAGTCTTCACATTACCTGAGGATAAAAGTACAATTTCTGTCTCCAGGAAGTCTCTGTCAAATAATCTCCCCTCCATGCTGTTCCTTGACTTTCCCTTCAACCATGTCCTACTCATCCAGCTGCTCTCCCCACTGAGATTTCCTATGGTAGATTGTAAATAAAACTTTCCATCCAGTGAAGGTCTGCTCAAAGTAGTGCACATGAAAGTGCCCCCAGCTGAAAGTCACAACCATTTGAAGTCTAAGGCAGTAGCACTACACTGGCAGGAAGCAAGGGAAAGCCACTCTCCACCTGTGGAGCCAGCATGCAGCATCCCATCCCAAACAGTTTATGCTGTGCCAGTACACACCATCCCAGAAATGTCAAAGCCAGATGAATTTGTACTGCTGCCAATAACGGCACCGTATCTGGTAATTATAAGAATTCTTGCTTTATGTGTTATTCTCTACCTCTCTGGCACTGCCTGGATCCTTTTTTATGTCTCTAAATTTGATTTAATCTAATAGACTTAAACAATTTTGTGCCTTTCTGAGCACGAAATATATATAGTTATCTATTTACTGCCAAGATAAATACTAAGTACAGCACTACAGAATATTATTTCTAAGTAGACATTGCTTTTCTGATCTGAGGGCTACAATATGGGTCGGCTAGAATACATATTGCAAATTTCTTATCTAATAGCTAGCTACTTGAAGGCTGATCTCAAGCCTGCTGAAGTCACAGTGAGTGCTTCCAACAGCTAATATTTAGTGCAGCTCTTTACTGAGCAGTCAGGTCCTTATTTCCTAAAAGTTGACCCCCTGGGCACTCTTCAGCACAGCCAGCACTGACTGCTTGCACAGCATTTCACCACACTGGTCACACGCAAAGCATCAAGAACAGTTCCCCTTCACTGGCTTTGGCCAATGACTCTCAGGGCTTTCAGATCTTACTTTCCATGTTTGCAGAGTGACACCGACAGAGAGAAGGGGGTTCCCCAAAAGCAACAGCCTGTGTCCAGCTGCTGGCTGAACAGTGAAAAGCTGAATTGTACCAGAGCCCTCTGCCCAGGCCAACAGAGATGACCTGTGCTGCACGCAGGTGCATGCTGCCTGAAGAAACAAAGCCAGGTTTCCTTAGGAGAAAATACAGAAATGTGATGGCTGGGTATTGCTCCTTGTTTCAGCAATTCTTCTTGCTTTCATTATTAATTTTCATGCAAATGCTGCCCTTTGCAACAGAGATGATTTTCCCACTGGAAATGGTGCATAGGCATGTAGGCTGTGATGAGGAACAGAGAGGCAAGGAAAGCTGAAGCCAGGCATGGGGGAACATGGCAGCTTCACATCTGCCTCCTAACCCCCAACTTCACTCCACTTCAGCTCCATGGCGGACTCCAGAGTAAACCTTATGCTACAATGCCCTGTTTCTCAGCTCCTCAACATGCAAATCCCCCAAAAAACAAGAAGAAATCCCAGGAAAAGAGCATCCAAATACACAGCACATAAAAATAAAAACCAAACACACGATCTATCAGATGATGTCTCACTGCTGCAACAGCCCAAAGCACAGGAGCACAAAAAAGAGCTCTCCCTGCGGTGTATGTTTTGAATAACAACACTCAGCTTGCTGAGAGGAAAGAAGCTGCTCATTTGTTGTGCATCAGTGGCTAAATTGTTCTTTTTACTCCTTGTTTTCATGGGTCACTGTTTGAACATGGTATCTATCTGCCAGTGACAAGGGACAAAGCTCAGGAACTAGGATCTCACAACTTTTCATCAGGAGTTGATTTATGATCCCCAGCTCCATAGAAGATGTAGGGGCTGCTTTCCCCACACATTATGTGCCCTCACTCCACTCACATCGTATGAGTAAAATCACTGAAAATTATGCTGAATAATGGGGATATTATTGTATAATCAGGTTATTTCTCATATTTCTCCAAATAGTCCCTTCCATTTTACATCGATAAAAGTGTACAATTGCAAGAAAGGATGAAGAGACTGACTTTTATACCTGATAAGAAACTCAGACACCACCTTATTTATATTACTACAAATGGCCACCACCTTGACTTACAGGGATGACACAAGTAGCTATGTCAGATTTTCAAATTACATGAAATTCTTAGTGTATATAATTGAAAAATTAATGGAAAGAAATTTCAAGTCAGCCCATTTCCTCAATCATCCATGAATGGTAGCAGAAGAAACAGAAATTTGATGCAGATGGTGGCAAGGCAAAGAAGAAGATAAAGATTTCTCAACAAAGATTCCGAGGTGAACATAAAAATCTTTGATTGCAGCCTCCAATTGCAGCCGAAATAATAATAAATCAATTGCAAAAAATTATATTTACAATGTGTGATCTTCTGTTACATGCTGAGGATCAACATCTCCCTCCTTGATATTATAGTTGATCTTTGAGTACTTAGACACTTCTGACTTTTTATGACTTTATCATTAGCTAAAGTTCTAATACTAAAAAATACCTTAAATATTTGCCATTACAACTACCTTTCAAATAAGAGTAATGTTTTGTAATTCAAAAAGAAGAGTCAATAAAAGCAAAACAGCCCCTTCTTAGCTCACGCCCTCCTATTACACAGTGCTTCTCACTCCCCTGCCCATTCCGGTCGGCACTGCAGCTGTCCTTTCAGCAGTAAGTGGTGCATGAAACACTCCTCAGAGCATAAGAAATGTACTGATGAAGCCATCAGAGCTTCACCAAAGTCACACCAACCCTCTGGGGAGCGTACACACATTTAAAGACTTTGGCTGGCTATCCCTGTTGTGAGAGGAATCCAATGTAAAGGAAATATGCATTAGGAATGCTTTTAAACAAAAAGATCAGAGCAAGTAGCACCATTGCATGAAAAAATATTGTAAATGCAAGAGCATTTCATATCTTGCTGCGGAGCTCAGAGCTGATCCTGCGTGCATCCCTCCCAGAGAGCCGCTGAGATGAACGTAATATGGCCCTAGATGTGACTAATAGATCCTGGACAAGTGATTTCTCTCCCTAACAATTTCCAGTTAATTTGGGTGTAGCACAGCTCTAAACCCCAGAAGTACCCAAAAGTGACTTCAGCAATGCAAACTATCCTTGAGCTCGATGCACTGGCACCAAGCCCCTCTCGATGTCTTTGTGTCAGGAATTCATAATGCATAACTCAGAGGTTTGTATTACAACACATACCTCATCTCTGCACATAGGATGAAGACACTTTTGAAACTGTACTCTTCATCCCTCCTCACCAGATATGCAGAACCAACTGACTAGCTGGCACTCTGCATTTAAGATGGCAGATAAGGACTGTTGCCCTGTTTATATAAACTGTGTTATCATGCTGCTCTTCTTGAGAACAAGTGCTGTTTTTCAAACAGAAAATGGTTAATAAATGAACATTTAGCTCATCTTCCTACACCTCCCTGAGTGCTTTCTTATTACAGGTTTTCAAACTTGCTTCCATCAATCCTGATTGAGCCTTCTCCTTTCATATGCTAAAATCTAAGAGCCTTTTTTTTGCAAATTACCAGCCACACAGTCACATCTGGTAATACCGAGTAGCAGCTTTCCTCAGATGTGCCTGTGATCAGCTTCCCTGGAAGAGGGTAAGTCTGCCTGTATTTCTGAGAAGTACGTAGTGTTTTTTCTTCCTAACACGTGGATAAGGTGTAAAACACAGATTTTTACTGTCTGATGAGAGCTTCCTAGGGCAGAAATAGCTATCCTGCCTTGCTCCAGCATTACTTTCTACAGTGCTCAGTGGTCAACCAAAGGGGTAAACTTCTGGTTCTCCATTTGCTACTTTCTGTCAGCATTTAAAGAAACCAGTGTGGAAACTTGTAATACAAAGATTTAAAGAGGTATGGAAAGATGAGCTCGATTTTTTTTTGGATGGAAAATGGTGCTTGTGGCCCAAATTAACAGCTTAATAAACAGCTTAGATAAGAGAAGGAGTAGAACCGAACTAACTTCTCAGATTCAACTTGCCAGATGTTAATGGAGCATGTCATGCTCTGCCTGCGCTGCCCATACCTCTTCCTCCTTGCAATAAAATCTCTCAGGCTCTGGGAAAAAGGAGCCAGCTTTAAGTCACTGAGATACGCCTCCCTTATTTTCTCCCAGCAAAAAGGATTGGGAATTCCTGGTGTTGCACCCAAAGCTTTGCTGAGGAACAACCTGTGTGAGACCTGGTAGCCAGGACTAGGACCTGGTGCTGGATGCAGCACTTCTGGCACTTGCTAACAAGATAGCCTGATATGTGCTTTTCCATCTCCCACCTGAGGCAACTTTCTGCATTATTCCTCTTCCCTTCCCGTAGGAGAGGGCAAAGGACCTCGCCTGCCTGCATCCACCAAAGGTAATCCTTCTTTTCCTCAAACCACTAGTCTAGTGGGGTATTTCACTTGCTCCCAGGAACATGGCCAGCCTCCAGGGCTCAGCATAGCTGTAGCAACTGAGGGGATTCATGGGCTGCTTCACTGGCCCTGCAAGAGCAAGGGCAGGGCAGAAAATACAGCCCAGAGCATGGAACCACTGATCTTAGGATGCTGTGCAATAAAACCACCAGGAATCTGCTCCATTTCATGGCCAGAAAGAAACTCTGGCTTGGAAAAACGCAGTAACTGCTTGTATTCTGCAGTTGGCTATTGGTGTCAGTATCAATCCATGTCTTATTAAAAACATTATCACTATGCACTGGACACTGAGAAGTGCTGCTCTTAGGAAATGCAGTACTAAAGAGAAAAATGAGTGAACTCTGTAAAGAAACAGATCAGACCTGCCAGAATCTATAACTGGGTCAAAAAGATACTGGCCCTTAAGATGTTCTGTAGGAGACAGCCTTCCTCTGACTGCAGATTCAAACAGTTTAGAAGCCTTCAAGCAAGCCAGAAATGCTTTTAACAATGTGCACAACCTGAACTTCTTTGAGGCAAATTCTAAATGTCTATAGATGTTTGAACAAATTAAGAGCACAGAGCTGTCTAACAATTGTTATGCACAATTCCCCCAGCCTTGCTCTCCTCACAGATCTTTAGCAGAGTATCAGGTTCAGCGTGATTCAAGGCCTAAGAGAGCAGAGAATGATTTCCTGTAAGAGCTTCCAGCATGAAGCATGGTTTGAAACAAACCTTAGAAAACACACTGATGTTTAGGCAGAGCAAGCAGGTTGAACTGGAGTTTAAGTTGATAAAACCCAGCATCCTACTCACTAGGGAAATAGATGACTGGTTTCAGAAGGTTTTCTCTCAGACAAGCTCCCACAACACACGTGGGTAGCAAGGGGCTTCCAGCAGCTTGAAGTCCACAATGCTTTCATTCAAAGCCTTTTTTTATATAGGACGTCACCCTCTGAGGAACGCAGAGCACACTCGTGTCTCAGGACAAGTGTTCCACCCACCTTCTCCCATCCACCTGCCCGGAAATTCAAGAGTTGACATAGAAGAGTTGGCTACAAATGAGTTGGCTTGAATCCTGCCCACACCTGCCTGCAGCTGTACCACTGGCTCAGCCACGCCCATGAGGAGCTAGGCAGCTGAGGCAGAGGCTGGTCAGTGCCCTGCACTTGGCCCCAGCTGAAGCCCACTGGCTTAAAACCACCTGGGGACAAAGACAGAGGTACCATCATGGCAGTATGGACATTGAGCTAAGTGACTTTGACTACGCTGCTGAAGAAATTCCCTACCACGTTGCCATCAGCTTCTTCTACATGCTGAGGGGCTGTTTAATTTTGTCACTCACTGTTTAATTAAATAGTAATCTCTACAGGACAGAGTTCATTGCTTGCAGCTTATCTCAGCATCTGTGGCATTATATAAAAATATCAACACCTCCAAAATAATACCTGTCAGCAAGTCTGCCTTCCTTCCTAAGGCACGTATTCAAATATTTCAGAACTTTAAAAACAATCACTGTCTACAACAGGAGTATTACATTAGGTGCATCCATGCTGTTGGTTGCAAACTGAATGCAGACCAGGGGCAGGAGCATGACTGTTTTCTGTTAAGTGAATCAGAGCAGCCAACAGAGAATTCCCAGTGGCTTTACACACTAACTGTGGAAGGACATGCAATAGCTGAGCTGACAAAGTCAAAATGAGGTGCCCAGCTGGGACAAAGTTAACTCAGCAGAATATTTTTGAACAAATTTGGATTGCAAAGTAACTTAATAGCAGATCAGCACTTTAAATCAAAAGGTAACTGCAGTTTAAAAATGATATTATGGCTTTAAGCTGAGGTTTACTGCTCTGTGAAACCATAGATTTAGGACCCAAGGAAAAGCTGGAAAAACAAAGGCTTACTCAGCTTGAAAAGGAGCTAACTGAAAAGGAAAAACAAAGTAAAAACATGGAAAATCTAAAAGACTAAATATTGTTTCTTTCTGTTAACAAAAGTGGCCCTTCCCTCTACATACCATAATGTCACCTTTCCACAGCGGGCTGTTATTGCACCATCATCCAATTTTTGAAAAACATCACACCTAAACAGGAGGTTGGCATCCACCTGTAAAGCCACCAGCAACCAGAATGACATAGGGGTTATCTATTTCAACATGTGCTCCAGGAGTCAGGACCCAGCAAGCTCACTAGATTAGACTGATCTGATAGAGAGCAGAACTTACCCCTTACAAATTGTATATATTTATCTTTTCTCACAACACACTCTTAACCCCAACTAGCTGGGGATTAACTCCAACTACTGTTAACCTTACACCACAGTTGAAGAAACAATCAGTATTTTATAACATTTGAAAGAGCCTTCTTGGAGTACCTGCAATAAATGCTCCTTGGTGGAATGCAATTAACACCAGTAGCAGCCCAATGAAAAAAGAGATACAGAGAGGGTGGCTGTGCAGCACAAGTCCTAGGAGCAACTATATGTCAGGCATCAACCAGAGTCCTGGATCAGGATGTCAGCTCTCAGAGGCAGTATCACATTCCCCTCTTCTCAGAAAATATCTGCTAACTCTGGAACTGTGCTGGGTGGGTTTGGTTAGCACTAGTCTGCAAAGTGCTGTGCCCTCATTCAATGATCTAACTCATCACATCACAAGAGTTAACTCACCCACTCTGAGACTCTTTTGCTTTTCTTTTGATTATTTAGTTAAAGAGGTATTAAACCGATTAGCACCTGATGGTCTGCCTGCTCTGCCTTTCAAATAATTTTCCATTGTCACTTTTCTAACGGAGAAAGAAAAGCTCAGCTTTCAGCACCAAAGATAAATTACCAAAAAATGCCTACACCAAGCAAATCAATCTAGTCCAGACAGATCTAATCAGAGCAAGCAGAGGGCTTCTGTGTGCTGCTGCCTCTGCTCAGGTTTCAGTGGTCAAATGAATTAACTGAGAGTCCTGCCAGGGAAGAAGTACTCACTTCATAGCTATTTTGCAAAATTGTCATGTTTCACTGTCATTATTATGTTAAGGACAGATAATTTTTAAGCCTAATGTACTCTTCCAACACTCTTTCAATTTGTAGAATGAAGCTAGACCCTGAGGGTGTCACAGCTGTGATGCTGCAGAATGGGAAGCTGGTCTGTGAAATCTTCCCAGCCTACACCTATTTTGACAGAAATGGGACCTGGTCCTTTGCTGCTCCCTCTTTATTACTGACAAGCCTTGCTTGTGACATGTTCTTCAGAAGAGTTGCCATGTAGAAACACACATATTTGGCAGGAGAAAGCTTCATCCAGAGTTATGGTCTCATTTGCATATGTCTGTATCTGAGACATCTGAACAACAGAGTAAACACGAATAAAGCACAATTCAATAAACCTAGTCTGTTAATAACCAACACCTGCGACTTTCACAAATTAATCACTACAGTAGATCACAAAGAGTTAGTAAGAAGGGAATGCGAAAATGCTAAACTGCATGAAATAACACAGATAAGTAGCAATCAAGAATCTTACCACAGAGCAAGTCTCTGCTCAATTTCCTTGAGAAAACCAGTATGAAATTTGTGCAAAGGTTCGAAGTTGGAGAAAATGAGATTTTTCAGTGTTTCAGGCATGCAATCTTCTTTACTCACTGCATTCTGAAACCACTACAAAGAAAAAAAGAAGTGAAATTATTGGTGGGTGGAATGCAGCAGGTATGATCATTTGCTGTCTTCATGCACTTAACCCAAATACACCTAGTGCCTAGTGCCTAATCCAGCAACGATTTAGCTGGCACCAGGAATACAACCCAGGCTACCCCTGATACTCCTATGAGTGAACTGGTGAACTGGGGCTCTTATCAGTGGTCAGGCCCTGCACAATTGAAAAAGGAATTCCTTTCCCCTTTGCCATCACTGATCAATACAAACTGAATTGGCAAATGCTGTAGGTGCAAGAGAAAGAGCATTGCAATACTTGCAACACTTCCAAACAACCCAGTAAAAACAAAAAATATGCTCTGCATTTTCTTTTGCTGAGTTCTGCCTGAAATCCCTTCAACAGCAGTTGGTACACTAAGCACACTAAGCACACAAGCCCATGTTGCTGTGTGCAGGTAGAGAACATCACACACTTTGCAAAATGAACAAGTGGAAGACACTACTATGAGAAAACAGGATGGGCAGTGCCAAACATTGTAAAGACTGAAATAGGCTCCTCCTCAGTTTTCCTCCATACTCTTCTAATTTCACCTTAACAGACCTATGGGAGAAATAAAGAAAGCCATAGGACTAGATGGCTTGCCAAGGTAGCAATGACTATTGCCTTCAATATGGTAACACTACTCCCTCCTCACTGCCCTAAGGGGTTCCAGCTTGGTTGACTTCCAGCAATGCCTAGAAGCCTGTTTGGATCACAGAAGGCTGTTACAGCAGTCTTGCTTGACACTGCATCAGCTGGAGCTGAGCCAGGCTTGGGATAAAGAGAGATCTCTCCCAAGCCTCCCTCTCCTGCTTTATCTCCACACTGAGCAGAGTTAAGGTGAAGCACATCTACCAAGCCTCAAAATTCATGCACACCATTTGTTCCTTTTCCAATGATGCTAGATACTTATTCACTCTCAGTGGCCTCCCGGGCCAGTCTTTGTGGAGCACAGCTGATACAACTATGCTAATGACCAGGCCTATCCCTCTTGGCGAACCAGCAAATTCAAATTTGCCTACCCCAAGAAGAAAATGGGGTTTAGCTCTGAAGAGCTAAAACTTTGTTTCTGCAGCCACTGGGTGAAATACAACATATCTGCATATCTGCTGTTGAGACTGCAGCAATGACCACTGTCCCACAGAACCTGGCCTCTTCCCTCATTGGCCTGGCTTCTCACAAAGCCGGGGTAAGTAGCAGTGGGGCCACAGTTACTTTTTACTATAAAAACCATGCTATATTGGCTATGTCTGAGCTGATGTCAGATTAGCTTCATCTGTCATGTGGGGTCCTGGAACACACAAGAAGCTGAGGAGAAAGTGTGGCCCTGGTTCCCAGCTGGTCCCAACACCCTCCCCTGCAGCACGTCCTCCTTACCACAACACAACACAGGAGTGGGCAATGCACCTCAGTGGGCAATTAAAGAGCTGAGAGTCCTGGAGCTGACTGAAATAGCACAAGGGGTTTTGGATCCAGTGCTCTTTCACAGACAATTGTTATTTCAGGTCAAATCTTCCACCAATATTCTTGGAAGTGAAACAAGACTATTGGTGTGTGTGCAAAGATGGCACACATTTGCCTTGACGATTTTAACAATCGCACTCTGATCAGATACTGCAGAATAATGATTCCTTTAACACACAGTTTCACTTACTGAAAAATCAGAATTATTCAAAGAGGTACTCCACAATATTTCATGTTAAATGGAGGGCATTTAATCCAGTAGAAAACATTTATATGTGCCCCTAAGGAGCTACTTCAGTTTTAAGAGAAGTCATTGAAAACTCACAGGCATTTTAGTAATTACAACCACAAAGCATGAGAGCAAGAAAATATAACTGAACTGTGTCCCAAGTTCCTCAGCCTGATATAGTTTCATAGTGCATGTTACTAACCACAGTGCAAACCTCTACTTTCTGGTTTTTGTGTTATTTCCTCCCTGGAGGAGCACTCCTGTGCACTGCAAAGAATACCTACAGTACAGAATATAAAAGTAGCACGGAACAGTTAAGATGTTAAATGGAGCAGATGAAATACTACTGCTGACTAGAGCTTCACATGTTTCATGAGTAATGCTCCAGTAAACATACCGATGTGATGACTTCAAGGTCCTTCAGGTATGTTCGTTCTGTAGTGGCTGCTTCTTTAGCAATGAAGTAAGCTTTCTCAGTTGGGAATCTCTGTAAATTGCAAACACATTAGGTTTTCCTCTGCTTTTATGAAGAAAAAAAAAGTCGATAATGAATCACAAAGACTGTTACAAACCAGTGACCCTTGCTTGTGGTTACCGTGACTCATGCTTGAATGTTCCTAAACCCTGAAGCCCTGAAAACAATCCTTCCTTGCAAACACAAGAGAACAAGCACTTTCTATGGGTTTTTGGGAGACTTCTTTTTCAGCCATGGTGATTTCTACTGCTTTGGGGGGCTGACGTTCTTTTAAGTTTATTACTGGAGCGGGACACATTCTGAAGTTCACAAAGAAATCCCTTGAAGGCTAGATGACCATTTGAATCAAATGTAAAATTTGACTATATGACAAAAAATTGTCTGATTATTATAAGTTTCATCATCAGGATGAAAATCCACAGTAGAAATACTCTCAGAAAAATTCAAACTCATAGGATTTTCCCAGTGTGGCTGGACAACCTAACAGTGGGAGAGGGGAAGGATTTTAGAGTAAGCTACAGATTTAAAATGTCTTAATTCTGAAGAGCTGAAGGAACGCAGCTGATCTTCCTCTGTGTTGCTCAGGAAGCAAAACTTAAGAAAAAAACATCCATGGATCCTTTTCCTCTCTGTTTCCTCCCTGAAGACAAATGATGCAGGGGATACGCTAGGAAAGACATTAAGTGGAGACTGTGTGGGCATTTCCTGGTCAGTAAATACCACCAAAGGAACCATGATCAGCTGGTATATACAGCTGCCACTGGCTGCTCTAACCTGGACTGAAACAGAATCCTAAGTCTATTAACTGATTCTTGGGTTTTCTTGTTCTCAGATTTTTCTCACATATCTTGCTAACTACGCACAGTGGGAAAAGAGATCTTCCTTAAACAAACTCCCATTTTCCTGCAAAGACACCTGAGTTTCAACTTTATTCCTCCTGCTCCAAGCTCAGGAGAAAAAACAGACCACAGAAGGGCAAAAGCAACCCCCTCTAGCCCTGCAGCACAGGAGGGATGAGCCAGCAGGCACCCAGAACACCCTGGCTCAGACAGACATTTTATTTTCAGAAAGTGATTTTGGATGTGATGCTCCCTTACGGTTTTTGCTGCCATAGTGAGTCTGAGCCAAACACTGCCAGCTGAACTCTGCAGGCTGTTGCTCCATAAGAGCGTTTTCTACTCCCACAACCAGATGCCCCCAGTGGTGCTCCCAGCAGAGACAGACTGGAGAGCCTGGGTTGGACACTGTTTCTTTTCTATCACCTGGAAATTTTCTATCTAGTAAGACAATGGAGTTGACTCTTTTGTTACAACAAACTACCAAACTCCACTGCTTAAAAACAAGTTAGACTTATAGGAGATCCTGTCCAAACAAGCTCTTAAGATTTCAACCAACAGGAATGGCACAGATTTATTATAACACATCACAGAAAAGAGAGCCAAGGCCATCTTCATATGCCTTACTTTTCTTTTCACCTCTTCCTCGTCATCAGTCCTGATGCATGATGGGTCATTCAGCAAAGGGCTGACCAAAGGAGATGACTGCTTGGCATCAGGGCTCAGGTTTGGAGAAAGAGTCATATTTGCCACTGATGGTCCTCCTTGGGAATTGATGGAAAGCTCTGAAAGGTGAGGGCTGCCAGTCAGAGACCCTGCTAGGAAAAATGATAAAAGAGAAGTTAGTTAGGACAAGCTCTCTCAAGAAAGTACCAAAAGGAGCTACAATTTTAAATTGCAGCATATGAAATTATGCTACAAGACACAGCCATCAGGGTCCTCAAACTAGCCCAAATGGCCTTGAAGCCAGAGGAACTGCATCCACTTGCATTAACCAAGGGACTGCTTAAGGGTCTTTTAGCTGATGGAATGGGCTGAAATTACTGAATCTGTAGGGAAGGGGTCAAGGCACACATGACTGAGCTGCAAGTCTTTACTGTGAGGGTGGTGAGGCACTAGTACAGATTGCCCAGAGAAATTGGGGATTCCCCATCCCTGGAGGTGTTCAAGACCAGGTTTGATGGAGCTCTGAGAAACCTGGTCTAGTGAAAGGTGTCCCTGCCAATGGCAGGGGGGTTGGAACTAGATGATCTTTAAGGTCTCTTCCAACCCAGGCCATCCTATAATTCTGTGAGCCTAACCATCAACTTAATATAAAAATTTTCACCACTGTAATCCACTCTATGGAACAGAATAAATACAACAATATGAGAATCATCCTAGGAATGCCATTTTTTCTAGCAAAGTAGAACTACAAAGACTCAAATCAGTACTTCACAGGGAACTATAGGACAGAAATTATTACAAATCTATATGGCTGAAGTCTAGAGAAAAACGATAACTTTCTACAGCAGTGTTGCTGCTAAGACCAGTCAGATCTAACATGAAGGGAAAAAACTACTAGTTTCCCAATTTCTACACACAACACAAGTATGTTTATTATACCTTGTAGGTCTTTCCATGCTCCTCTGATTGTTTGGGATGGAAATGCTAGCATTACATTTACATAAGAAAAGCAATACTTTTAATGCACAAAGCATGACAATTTCAGATTTTCACAGATATAAAGTCCCATTTAATTTTGGATAAAAATAATAAAGAATTAGACAATTAATTACACTTTCATGGATTCATATACACTACATTAAATATTACTGAAATTAGCATTTTGTCTTCTGGAAGGCAGCCAGATTACTGACTGCACAAAAAGAAAATTTGCCAAAAATGCGCAGTGTCCTCCCAGTTATCTCCTCCTCCAAACCTCTGAAAATCTAAATGTGTTTTAGAAGAAGGATCTGTCATATGGAAGAACATTTACATCTGTACCGATTTGGTATCATACACTAAAACTGAATCAAAAAAATGTGACAAGCTCTTGATTATGACTTCTTATGGCTGTCTAAGATTAAATGTAAAACACATACAACGCTGTATATAATTAAGGTCAAATACAATTTACTATCATGTGTTTGTGTCCTCCCTAAATTATGACAGGTAAATGTTCCTGTTGCTAAAAAACACAGCTGAGATGCTTTGGTAAATATAATATAATAAAAAATAAATATAATTAGGCCAGCAGTAAAACCTATTTATTTTCTGGAAGAACTCAAGATTTATTGCTAGAACATGAATGTTTTCCAATTCCAAACCAGTTCATGTTTATAAATCATTCCTTTGAAAAGAGAAGGAAAAAGCCAGTACAGTTATCAGTTTATGTAATCATGACAGTTACGTAGCCGATTATAAATCAGAGTCAAAGCAGTATTTGTCTGAAATAAAAGTCTATATTATTACAGCTAGCAAGAAAGGATTTACCAACAGTTTCACACTAAATCAATGTTCAGTGAAATTTGAGAAAATGTCACAGCTTGTTACACAAATGTCAATTTTATTGACACTAGCACACAACTATATACAGTATTTTCAAAAGAAATCGAATTCATCATTAAGAAATAGTGAAACAGATTAATAGCAAGGTTGTAAGGTTAAAATTATTTAACTACATTACAAAAGATATAAGAAAAGTGATATCACCTCAAACGTGGAAACAAAGAAATTCTGGCACTATGCCTGTCATACGACAGCAAATAAATGATTTGCACCTCTGTGAGAAGTTCACAGGCATTGTAGTCTAGGAGTTAAATAGCACCTATCTGTGATAGATAGACATAGATATATTGACTTATCTACCTACCTATCTATAATCCTAGATCTAACTTCTGAGGTACTGGAACTTTTATCAGTACTACTCAAGTATTTCAAACTACAAAATATTGAATAGACAATGAATTAGAAAGACTTCCTATTCTAGAGTTGGAAGACATAACTTGGGAAAAGTATTATGGAAAGTATCACAAAAAAATGTGCCTGGTGGCTCACAGCATTGCGTATACACCCATGATTAAAGACTTGCATATCAATGCATCACTGACATTCTCAAAGTCATTTTGCAGCAGGCTGAAATGCTGCATCCTCCCTTTTGGTATCAATGTGGGCATGAGCAGTGACCAACCACCACCACCTACAAGCAAGAGCTCAGTTAGGCCCCATCTGCCAGTGTGCTGAACAAGTGAAAATTAAAGCTAGGTATAAGAAAGCAGCTACATTACAAAAGGGCCTCAAAATTCTCTTACATTAGTACATTCTGGGGCCTGATTACAACCAACACTGCCATAAAGATCAACACATTGGGTGTTGCTCTGGTAAAGGTGGGAAACAAATTTGTTTTGCTGTAAGTCAGTAAGCCATGAAAAAATGAAAATGGAAGGTCTTCCCTCCCCCATTGCCAATCAACCAGGACATGTGTCACGCTGATGGGTCGTGACAATGCTACAGTGACTTTCTCTTTTTTACGGAGGTGAGGAATAAATAACCTGTATTAACCGAGTTTCATCTGACCTCCAGCCACAGAAGAGTATATTCCTGCAGGCTCTACTCATCAACTACATGCTGCAGAATATAAACAGAAACAGAAGGGAGAAGACCAATCTTATTTACAAGGTACTGCAATTCCTCACATTTTACCCTAAAGGATTCATTGACTGACAGGCAATTATTAGTATGTCAGTTGCCAGATATCAAATGGTACCATGCATTGGAGGCCTAAAAGGTTTGCAGCTGGTAACATGGAATTTTCTTTGCTAGTACTCCAAGTAATCTTTATTTAGATTCAGACTTGGGCCATCTTTCAAATATAATGGAGTCAGCTGTATACACACAAACCAAGAGAAGTACAAAAGAATGTTTATCTAAGGATTGCTTAAGTGCATACAAAAATTTTATCCTTGGTGGAGTGGGTAGGAATTAATAAGCATGTGCTTCAATTATTTTCTAAGCTTGGGTTTAAGATGAGAAACAAACACTGGTTGACGACAGTGACAAATAATGAGAATGTACTTTACCACAGTATGCCAGATTGGCTCATCAATGCCAAAATACCTGGAGTGGTTCTTAGTTCCACTGAGCTAGTTTATTCTCCAGGCATTGGACTAAAGTGTTGCAGTAGGGAAGGTGACAGAGGAGTAAAACTTGACTGAAATCTAATTTGAAAAAAAATCCATGAAATGACAATGGTATTTTACATGGCCATAGGATATGAAATTATGGGTTATCTTCCTAGCTTTACACATGTCCCAGATTGCTCCCCACCAACACACATGTTCAATGTGCTACACAAAATCAAGCCAGGGGCTAAAATCAAATAATAGCTATACCTTTGTCAAAATACACATTAGTTGCTTGCTGCAATTGGGTGGTAGGAAGGCATAGGAGTGCTGGCAAACTATGTGTGCCCTGCTGGACAGGAATAAGTTGTGGTCCATCCCACCAGCCACATCTGCTTTACTCCAGCCTTCCATCACACACAAATGTTAACCCATAGGGACTGGTGCTGAGGTTGGTGTCTATGGAGCATTGGGCTGGCTGAGTGATACTGCTTTAAAACATGGCTCATATCAAGGAAAAAACAGTTGAAATCAGTATTTTTCAGTTGATGAAGAAAGTCTGTCCCAGAGGTCAATTCACATCACAGGTGACCTGAACTGCCTGCTGCCTCCTTCTTTGTTGACTACATAGACAGCATAAGATCATCAGAAATCTTTGGTCAGAGACTTTAAGTTAACATGGGGGAGCTGCCCTCTTTGTGAGGGAGAAAAATGGGACTCAATGTATCCTGAAGATACTCCTCCTCTTTTCCTTTTCTCTTGTAGCTGCTAAATAACAAACTGAGGCCATTTAGTGTTCTGCATCTGCTTCAAAAGAAACAGTTCCCATCCATCCACACTCTTTTTTAACAGTGAGGAATAGTACAGCAGTGTTAAGATGCTCATGGGAGTACCAAAAAGCAAAAATGACTCAATTATGGAAACTGAGAGAATACATCAATCATTATTGAAGGTAACTGAAATTCTGCTGGAAAACTTCACATACAGCTTAAGAGCTCACCAATGTTAAAAGTTATATTATTTTCAAGGTTGTTATTATTATTATAAATTAAAACATGTTAAGAACCAGAAAAGCACCTTTCTCAATACCTGGAATGTTGCAGGGCCTACTTGCTCTTATGCCTGCTCCACAGCCTGCTCTGCAGTCAGGGGAGGCTGGTGACATCAATATCCCAGTTACTCTGCTTTAACATGGGATCAGTGTTTTCTAAACTCCAGTCTGGCAGATGGAACCCAACTTTTTGCCCCTTTGTCCTTGGCATTACTGAGCATATGAAGAAAGCATAATAAGAAAGTATCTAACAAAGCTGCCGCTGCTGTGGCCACACAGTCCAGCTTAATTTTCCATTTTCACACTGGTTGCATAGCTCTAACTTGTGTCTAAACATTTTGGTCAGAGAAAGATGCATAGTACAAAATGACATGGTGGACAGATAGCACCAGATAAAGTAAAAAGAGTTTTCATATACCAATCACTGAAGTACCTTAGATTGGAGAAGAGTTTAATAAGGGTGTCCATCCCCTCTCTCCAGCTGTGAACCAGGCACAGTCATTTTGCTGAAGAGTTATGGGATGGAGATTCTGCTCTGTTCTCCCTCAATGCAAGAACAAAATCCCACTGACTTCCACAAAAGCTTCAAAAGAACCAGTTCATCAAGCTGCGCTCCTCTTCTCTATTACATGAACCAAACTGGATACAGTTAGTTAGAAAAGTAGTTATACACAGCCATAAATTCATGTACAAACATCCCTGAACGCAGTACCAAAGAATTTGAGGAGAAATAGGAATTAAAAGCAACTCAGGAAGAGACCCAATCTAACTCTGCTTGGCTTGAAGAGGAACTTCATAGGGAGAAATGTTCACTTTTAATTCACAGCTTCAAAATGTGTGCCCATGGCAGTGAGTGGAATTTGGGAAAATGGTGCACCTTCTCAATGAACCAATTTCCTCATATTTAGGACAAAGCATCAGCTAGCAATTGGACAAAACAATTAAATCAGTGACAGTTTTACAGCAAAATACCAGTTAGAATGAGTAAAAGCCTTCGGTACAGGTGAAACTAAAAATAATAATAAAAAATTAATTCCATGCATACACAGTTAAATGGCTTGACATGCTCCTAGTCTCATCAAGCTTGGTGTTGGTTTAGTAGCCAGCAACCTCTCCAGTTGGTAAAGGTCCATGCTTTATTGGTATACTGCAGTATTAGACAGTGGTGAGTGTGAAATCAGACAGTAACTGCTGTTGGCCTACATCAGGGTATACTCACATCTTAAGAACAAAGAGCGAACATTACAGTCTGGGAAGAATGCAAGGTCACTGGGCATCAGTCCTTTGTCTAGCCTTGATCTTTCCAGACAGAAATAGAGCAACCTATAGAAGGATTCCCTGCTGTACCCAGGGTTAGGGTTGGTTTGCTTTTGTTTGTCTCTAAACCAACATGACATAGTGCTACAATATAATTGGAAGCCTTCATCCCCCATGTAAGTTTCTGCCACAGATACTGTCCATTTCAACAAGACATCTCCCTAAGACTGCAGTGATCCTGCTTATGAGCTACGGCAGACGCACTTGATTGCTGGGTGCAGCCTTCATTAGGAAATGAAGGGCAATCTGGTGTGCTCAATGGAGCCCAAATGCACTGGAAAAGAGGCTTTCTTCCCCCGCTTCCCTCCACTCCTCTGCTCCTCAACATGGTATGATTTCTCAGCTTGAGACTCACAACCTGGTGGTGGTTTTCATTAATTCTGACGTGAGGAGTGCTCTGTGAGACAGGATCACTGTAATAGGAGGTATTAGGTACTCCCAATACAAAATAGGCATTTCTGCAGTAAAAGGACATTGAGACAGTGCTCCAAACAATGCAAGGAACAGAAGATACACCATGCTTTGAGGATAGACAGAACATTGAAAAGGCTTTTTCTCCCAGAGAGGTACATGCTGACAAAACAGTGCATACAATGAAACAAAAAATGTTTCTCTTTAAACGGTATTAAACAAATGACAAAAATGAGAATGAAGTCCCCAGTATTGCCAATTTTAAAAATTAATTTTGACTATTGAGATTTATTTAAAAAAATCTATGCATGTGCACACACAGAAATCAGGAGAGGGCTGGATAAGTGAAACACTGCCAAGCTTACGAATGTTTGTTAGTGAGTCCAGGTGAGCTTCTTAGCAGAAAAGGGAAAAAATAAGGATTCAGCTAATCAAATATTTTTAAGTGCCTCATGGAAAAGCAACAGGCACGAGCTCTAGCATTCTCTGACGTAAACAGAGAGAACTACCTCTGATCTTTCTGAAAACCATCAAAGGCAAAAACCTGTTCTCTTCTCAAAACAAGATTTGCAGCATTTTAATCTAATTTTAACAAGTTTGAAAGCTCTTGAATCATAAAGCACTCATTTTCCTTCAACCTCCAGTGACAGCTGTATCATTACTGCCTTTAGAGTTGATTTTATCAGTAGGAACCATCAATTTTTATGGTTCTCAAGGGCCAAAACTTTACCAAAAAAAATCTTCAACAAAAATTACACCTTAAAACTCTAACCATTCTAGAGCAAAATATTTACCATGTCACACAAACTTATGAACCTAAGTCTTTATCTTCTTTACTGTAGTAACACCACCATTATTTACACTCCTACTTGTGAAAAGGATGCCCGTGAATACACAGCTCAGCCATGCATACAGGCTTTCCAGATCTCATAACATTTAAAAGTGCTCACTGCTTTTAATAACAGACAACATAAACCAAGCTTATTCTACATGCTCTTTATAGAACACAGAATTAGAAGACAAAATGCTCTGAAAAACTGCTATTTGTCACCCGAAGTAGGCTTTTTATTCATATGATGCCTTTGATTTTTAAATAGAAATTCTGTATTTTAAAATACCAATGGCATCACATAGCCTAACCACAGGGAAAACCACAGAAGATACTTTTGCTCAGGATCCACATGTTGCACAATTATTTTCATCATAAATAAGTAAATAAGATATGTGCCCTTGTCTAGGCATATTTCAGCAACTATAGAAACTACTGAAACAGAAGAGGAAAAATATTTTGCTAATGTCAGTTTCCTAGGATTTAAATTTCCTTCTTTCCTAGAATTTGACAGTACAAGCAAAATTTTTCCTAATGTAGCTTGACTAAAACCAGTCTGCTGCTACACACATTTGAGAAAAGTTACACATCACTCTAAGCTTTGGGTCCTCGTGATGTTAACACTGTGCATCTGCCACTTACCATCAGAAAACCCAAACCCATCATCAACAAGTAGGAGACATGAACGAGCAGCTGGGTTTCTGACAAGAGGACTGTTTTCCTACCGCTTGAGTCTGACAGCAGCTAACAAAAGAAAGACCTGTATATTAAAATTCGTTTCAGAAGATTCATATATATAGGGTTTCTCTTATTTCATATGGACAAGAGGATAGATCCCCTAAATGAAGAGAAAGAGATGTGCCAAAATACATAGAAACTGCCTTCTCAACTGAAGCTGTTGAGAGGGAGAGAAGCATTATTGGAAGACTAAAAGGGACTTTGGCTTCCTTCACTTTATTACATGCTTGAACAGAGAACCTCTTTCCTTCCCACTCAACTGCCCTTTCCAACTAGTAACAACAATGCTGCTTAATGAAGGGGATTCTCCAGTGGTTCACGTTCTTGTGCACAAGGCTAAGTGACACCCAACTCCCTCAAACAAGTATGGAAGTCAGGAAAAACTTGAATTGTTAATTTGTTTTTAATCATTAGAAGTTAAATTGCAGCAATTAAAATTTCATTCTAATGTCAATTCTGATAGCAATCTAATGGTTCATTATAACAAATGAGATTCGTTAAACAAATGGAGTATTTGACAGAATTTATAGGTTCAGATACCTTTTTTTTTTCTATTAAAGAACTGTTCTAGAAATAGCCACAGTTCATGCTAATTGCATATAAATCATACTGATGAGATCTGAATAACTGATTTTCAATATTCAAAATCAGGTCTGCATTATCAGTTCAACTGATCAACATAATTCTTGCTCTCTGAGTACTCTATAAAATTATTGGGTCTTTAAACTCTCAGAAAAAAAGTGGAAAGCACACTATGTCAAAGGGCATTGTAAATGAATAAGTCCATAAGTTTTTGGGTGCTATTCTCTCTTGCTTGTCTTCCTGACCCTGGAGCCCCCCAGAAGAAACTTCTGGTGATTATGGAGACTCTTTACATTTATGTGTTTGTTGTGGGACAGAAGAAGATAAAATTGAAATCATTTCTTCTTCTTACTAAAGAAAAAGAGGTCCTATAAACAGCTTTCACATCTGTCTCGCCCATTTTCCATTTAACTTGCTCTGGTCACCACCAAGTACTTGCATGTACAGATAGAGAGATCAGAAAGAAACTTCTGGCATGAATGCTACTGCTTCAGAATGAAGAGCTGCTTCAATTATCAGAAGCTGCACCACAAATGCTGGTCCAAATGCAAACCAGTCCTACAAATATTCAGGGGTGAAAATACAGGTCCTGAAGCATCTGGTCTAATAATACTAGCCCCATTTAGTGAACTGATTCACAAACCATTGTTTTTTCACCCTTTGCTGGGTTCTAATGATTACGTTCAGCATTGCCAGTGCTACTCTCTGGAGAAAATTTTGTCTAGTTTTGCATGTCCTTTAATCATGAAGCAAACTAATAGACTGATATGATTTTTCAAACTGTTAACATGCAAATCTTTTATTATGCTCATCTGTCTCTAACTGATCTTAGCTCTGTATAGCCCACACAGTGTAAACGCAAATACAGCAAACCTAAAAACTTTCAGTTACATGCTGACATTTTTGCAGCTACAGATATTTCTCTTCCAGTTTTTCTTTGATATAATTTGTATTTAGCGTGCATTACAATGGTCAATGGGATGGTGCCTGTTAGGAAGGCCTATGACCTATGGGTGACTTGAGACAACGGCAGCACTAGGCAAAAATCATCTTCAGAAAACATCCCCCTGCTGCCAAGCACAAGAACATGTGGATATGGACTTAAACCAAAAACAGTGCAGTCTAGGCCATTCAGATATCAATTATTCAAAACTCCATACCTGCAATATCCTATGTAGGTCTTGGCTCCTACATCAACTTGCCACTTTCCATGTTTCCTTCATCTATTTATTCTAAAATTTTATATCCCTGGTCACTGAGGAAAACTAGACTCTAGAAAGGCTGACATCAAAAAAACCTTCCAGGAGAAGATCCCAAGAGGACATAATAAGTTTGAGCAGCTGCTGAGTAGGAGAAAACTTAAAATTATCTGACATGACCTTTCTATTGTCATCATCGAGGATGACTGAATGTGGACAAGTAGTTGCAATAGCAAAGAATGAAAGAGTTCCTTTTATCCAGAGATTACCTAGATCTGCATATTATTATGGACAAACCTCTAACCATTTTTGCAACTAGTCTCTGTATTCATCCAACTACGTGGACAGAATTATTTACAACTGTATGATAAGATGCCTGGACAACCCAACAAGAAGCTTCCTTCACATCCTCTGGGAAGACAGGAGATGGGTGAGTCAGGACTACTCAATTCAGAGTAGATAAAGCTGCTCAATCTTGCTGGGATTCAGCTGCCTCATTTGTAGCAACTGCCTAAGGATATCTGGGCACTTGATCAGTATGGGATTGAAAATTAATTATTGAGAGGAAAAGTACCATCAACCACATTGCAAAATCTATTGAAATTGATGGGAGAATCAAGTCTTCTACTTTGCCTGTCACTACCTCTGTTAGATAGGTAAGCTTAGATCACTGCTGTTGACCAGTGTATGCAGATTAATCAATGCTTGCAACGACTAACAAGAACTGACAGGCTCCTTTTACCATGTGCACTTTGTGAGCCAGAATAAGAATTCCTCCATCTCATCTCATTTGCAGACTTGCCCCAAAGGTTTCTGTTCTTCTCTGCAAGGTCCTTCTGACTTGTCCCACAGAAAAAAAAATTCCCAGGTGAATTTTAAGGAACCCGATTCTATGTGAAAATGTCAATTTAAAACTGCTTTCTCACTTAACCATTCTTGGCAAGGGCTCAGACATGAACCACGTGTCTGGTGGAGGCATTTGGCCCACAGACTGTTTTTAATTAAATGCTTGTCTACTGATATTAATCGGAGCTTCAGTGGCATTAGAACACTGCAGAAGTGATTAATCCTAAATGAAATTATTTCCTATGTAGTTTACAAACATTATTTCTTCTAACTGGAAGAATTCCACATGCGTTAAAACAACAACTACTAAAACATTTAAAGATGAAAAAATGCCAGATGACAGAAAACTGTCAGAGAAAAATCCTCATATAGCATTTTTGAGGATAATATTCAAATTGGAAAAATTGTTGAGAGACCTTATTAGCAAGTAGCCTAAGTCCAGCTACCAGCAGGTTTGTTCTTATTAAGTTATAAATGCAGTATCTTTGTAGGTATATGACAGAAGAAATCAGACCTGGAAACAGCATCTGAAAGGATGCAAAATAGTAAACACCACTTACAAAATTTTATATTCACTTAAATCCAAAGATCATAAAATGTATTCACTTTTCTTAAGTAGCAGAAGTGACTGCAAATCCTTGTATTGAAAATCCATTATTTGAACTCTAATTTTACTGGCTAACAAAGCAATTAATTCATCTGTCTGGATTGTTATTACTTTACTTTATAATATAAAATAATATTGGTACTTTTGCTGCACAGGTAGCAAAAAATAAATCAAAAGGAGACTCATGCACCTACTTCCCCATGCTCACGCTATCTGCTGATGTGGGCTTCAACTACTATATTTCATCTTATGTGTTGAGAAGTTCAAGGCAATTATTTTACATCTATTCTAAACCCAAAACACAAATAACCCTCTTTTAGAATCATATACAAGCAAGCTTTTCCCTAATTATAAATCTTGCTGTTTCTAGACTCATGCTTTAAACTACAGGAATAAACAAGAACATTCCCTGTCATCAAAATATCAATGTCTAAAGAGATGCTTTGAATCATTCCTATTCAAAAATGAGGTATCTAATGTCTAAAAAAACCAACACACTAAAGGAGATGAAAGAGTTAAAACTTATATTTACACAAAGATATATTTTACTTGCAAAAAAATAAAGTATATAACACATGCCTAATATTTTTAAACATCCTTCATGCAGATTAAACTCTGTTAAAGTGTGCATAGACCAAGGCATTAGAAAAATTAAAAAGAATTCTTATTTTCTTATTTTGTAAAAACAATCTTGAAAATTTTATATTGTCTAGATTTCCAGAGTCCTGTAACTTGTTCATCAGTACTTATGTAAATGGATTCATCATTGCTTTATGTATGTACTGCATGATACAGGTCACTGGAAGTGATCTGCAGTTCAGCCAATGCTGGTGTTTATCACCTAAAAATTCTCAGATTTAATTCCATTCTTCCACGAGAAAAATGTATAAAAGTTAAAATTAAGGCCAGTCATACAGAGCACATCTTGTCTCCCAGATCTAGTAACTGTAAGACACTTTCCATACAGGAGACCTTTCATCTGGATTTTCTCAATTAACTTGAAGAAACTAAAATCAGATTTTATTAGGATATGGCCTTAATTCTCAATAGTTTTAGCCTGTGAAAAGGCAGTACACACAGAATTAGTCTCTTTGCCCTTCTGGACATGTGAAAAATCTTGCTACTCTATGTATAGCACAGAAGATAATCAGCCTGGACCACAGTTAGTCCCATCATTCTCTATGTCAGAGGATGAAAAATTTATGAGGTGGCACTACTAAAAGGATAGCCTACAACATACTAATTGGATCCTGCACAGATAAAGATTTTTCATGATCAAAGCAAAAAATAAAATTAAACAGCCACCATCTCCAAACCACCCACCAAAAATAACCCACAACAGAACTTTGATGTCTCTATAATAATTCCACTGAAAGAATAAGGGAAGAAAAATCTCCTGCAATTAATCTTTACACCACACTGATAAAGGATAGAAAGGATTGCCTTGGAAGTAATACTCATACCACTCTTTATTAGAGCTGTTTCAATCCAAGCTTTTTTCACTAGAATTATATCTTTCATCTTGTTCTCTTTCTTGCCCAAGGAATAGTTTGGAGTTTCAAAATCTCAACACCAAATCAGCCTGTCGAACCTACTGAAGAAAAAGCCAATACTGTCATTTTTTCTGTATACATGCCTAATTTGTATCCTCAGTCGAGATTATAAAATAAATTATGAAGATGAGTAGACCAAACACATTCTTGCTATGAAAAGATTTTCCAGCATATTTCAAGATTTCAACAAGTTTTCTTGAACATCAAGCTGCCTACATTTGGCCACAAGTTTATTTTTTTTCTCCTAACTCTGTTGAGGCACTCATAAGTTGCTCTCCTTATATAGGAGAGAAAAAAGATTGTGAGAGACATACAAAAGAGCAAACTGTACCTACTTAATTTTTGTTTGTTTTGTCAAAATAACTAGTCAAGTGTCAAAGAAGCTACAATATACACCTAAAGTATGACTTCATACAAAGAATAGGTGAGTGTATAAAGTTTTACAAAGGTACCTAAATCAGTAAAAATTTTCCTCTCCTCCTGCCTTTCAGAGGAGATGTTTACTGTTAAGTGTCACTGAGACTTATTAATGTGTTCTAGAATCCTTTTCCTCTGGCTGGTCTGTACAATGATAATGTTTGAAACACCCTATGTGCTGAAATTATTACCAGCCACTCATCACAAGCCCTAGAAGATGCAACCACTTTAATGAGCAATCACAGTATCCCCAGGTCCCTAGCAGCTAAAGACCTGCACACCATCTTCATCACCGAGGCCAACAGACACATCCTCCTCTACCTCCTCATCAAGCTGAAGGCTTCCAAAGGAGTACTTATTTCTAGGCATAGGAGAGGAACTCAGCACAATGGGATTTCCAAACACCAGGGGATGAGTGAAGGGGTTAATGATTTCCGAGTCAGAATCACTAGATTCTGTCCCACTGCTGGTGGAGCCCTCCATCATCTGGATTGCAGCCATGTGATCCACCACACCACTGGCACGTAGTGACTGCATGACTGGGCTCTGCTTTGACTGTACCCCAGCTGGCATACCATTGGCCATCATTTTGCCTTCTGGAGAAGACATCTTAGCCACCCCACCTCCTTTACAATACCTCTCTGATCTGTAGTCTGGCCCAGGGGTTGAGGATATCTGACTTAGGATAAATGGATCTGTAACTGATTTATTGCAGAGATTTTGGGTTTTCTGTGCACGAGACCGTTGAGAGCCTGGAGAATATCTGCAGTACCCATGGCAGTTGCTGGTATGGTTATCTTCCTCACCAGTCCTTATCCTGCAGTCATGCCCATTTTCTGAAACATAACCCTGAGAGCCAGTTCTACTCAGGCTCATGTTAGGGCTTGACCCTTTACTACTGGGAGGCAATGGAGTGGCCAGCGGACTACGGCTCCCTGGTCCTCTAAACATTTCATCAACCAGAGAGCTATGCCTTGGCATCCTGGGGCTTCCCCCAGTGTAGAAGGAGAGATCAGCTGTGTTATCATCAAGGTACTCTTCAGAGAGATACTGGGAAGACTTTAGAGAAGCTGAGGAATCCCTATATCTAGTTCTATTGCGATTTTCATCTCTGTAGTGAATATAGGCACCACTGGTCAAATCACCCTCATAATTGTCATTTGTTTGGGAATATGACCGGGTTATTTGTCCTCTGAGGAGATCATACTCGCTATCTACATCACTGCAGTCAATGAAAGGAATGGAGGTGCTGCTGCCATGAGCAGCCCTGGAAGCTGGACCTGTGCTTGGTTGCTGTGATTGAGGTCTGTTCTGCTGCATCCTGTCCTTAGAAGGTTCCTCTTCTTCCTCCACTGTTGACACCACTGCTCCATCCACCTTTCTGCCTTCCTTTGGACTCTTCTTCAAGGAAGGGCTCTTGTGCTGTCCAGTGTCTTCTGTTGAGGCTTTCAACTCCTTTGCTTGCCGACTGCTCTGCACTGCTACAGCATCATTGTCGTCTCCATAGGCTCTAGCACTCTGGAAAGATAATAGAGGGAAGGAAAGGGGGAGACGAAGGGAGAGGGAGGAAAGGGAGGGGAGAGGTTTGGGAGGGATGGGAGCCAGAAGGAAAAGGCTACATGTAATTACACAACAGAATTTTGCACTGCATCTGCAGCAACATAGGATTCTCTTTAAAAACAGAAGAGGTAACCCAAGATTCAAAATTAATTAGAATTTTAAAAAAGAGTTTTCTGATCTTGAAGAATAGAAAAAATACATAAACTAAGCAAGGGAAGAGAAGGCAGACAGAAGGTAGTGATAATATAAAAAGGGGTATTTGAGGTGTTTTGATGCCCTAAGACAACCATCAACACACTAAGAACATCAACCTGTTCACACTACTCTGAGAAGCTGGAGGAAAAGACAAAAACATAAGAAAAATTCTGCACAGACTACTTAGATACACTAGAAAGGTGCTTTTGAGCACCCCACATTGACTCCCTGGAGAATACCTGCCATGAGTTCCTAGGCTGGCTTTTCTGCACACAAAAGTATATTACACCTGCCCAGCAGCCGTGGTCCATCTCCCTGAGCTTTTCTTAGCAATATGAAAATGCTATAAAATATTTGAAATGGGCTCCATTTATATCAGAATTCTCAGAAGTTCCTAGATTTGAAGAAAGGAGAGAGCCCATGAATATTGAAAGGAAGCAATGAATGGAAGGTGAAGGTACGCGTAGCATTCTTAAATACACGAACCTAGTAGCTTGCTCCTGCCATTTAAGCTCAATCTAACCTTTGTGATCAAAGGTTCACCTCTCCAAACACAGATGAGCACAGAGAAGCACTGGTAGGTAGAGGAAAAGCAATAACCTAGCCAGAAAATGGAGCTTCCTGACCTGGTTCCTCTGAAGGCTGTCCCAGCAGAGCCACCAGCCCATGGGTTTGGTGTGTTTGGCACGCCAGCAACTGGAGAGACTGGAGCATGTACGTATTGGCTGGGTGGGGAGGTCAATGTGTAATTGCCAGCAAACATTGCACTAGACTAGTTGATGAGTAGGATAAGAGAGTTGGGAGCCAAGTACTGGAACAGCCGTAAGTCAGGCCAGGCACTGAAAAGACTGTAAGGCCTGAGAGCCAGCTACTGGCAATGCTCCAAATCTGTACCAGATAGTGGAGAGATATCTTTGTACGTGTGTGTCTCTCTGCATGAGGTTATTACCAGGAGCCAGAGGATCCAACTTACTGGGCAGACTAAGATGAATTACCAGCATACGTGTGCATTATGTGTGTGCCTGTAGATCTGAGTACCAGGAACTGGAGTGGGGCTGTAAGCCTTTGTTGCTCGTGTGTGCAGGTACCAGCCACTAGGAGACCTGGAGGTCCAGGGGCCTGCTTCTGAATAGACTGTCTAAGACCAGTGCCAGGAGGGAACCATATTGCATATATGTATACATATTTTCCCCTAACAAACTTTCATCCAGATAAGCCAAAGAGTACAACAGGGTGAGGCCACTGGCACTGTTTGTGCTTGTGGGAGAGCTGTTTTCTGTTTCTGTTTACATATGTGGCTGACTGTGTGGGTATCTGTACATATAACGTATATGTACATTCATGTAGGTGCCTATAGTAGTTATATGTTCAGCCTTACTCCTAGCTGGACCTGGGAACATGCAGTTGCTGCAGCTTCACCACTACTGGGCTATTGGATTTGCAAACTCCTAACACATAACAGCTATTAATACAGGATAAATACATAAGGTATTTATCAGAGATAATGGCTTAGAAATTCAGAGCTGTAATTTTTTTCTGAGGAAACAATTGTTCTCCTCCCTCGTTAATACAACCTAACACCTTGAAACGGGCAACAAAGACCTTCCAGTGAAGGGAAATAATTACACTTTCCCCAGATGCAATAGCCAGCTACAGCCTAGGACTCTGGCAGTAACACTGTGGATTGTGGTCATTATTACAGCTCAGACAAGTTTACTACTTATATTTGTCTAGTTGTCTACAAGCGATGCTGTTTCGCTCTGCAGAACCCAAAGCTTATGACACCCAGGGTTCCTCAGCTCCCAGTTAAATAGCAAGTGAGCAGAAAACTATGCTCTTGGAGTTTCAAAACAGTAATCAGTGGAGGGTAATCTAACAAGAAATGTTTAAAAGGAATGACCCAGTGTTTCATCAACATCACTAACTTCTTTTGGCACCTCTGTATGCTGTTCTGAAGGCTGTGCAGTCAGACTCCTGATGGAATGAATCTTGCTGTGTTTCCTGGAGATAAAAGGAAAATCACATAAGGAGCTGTTTCAGGGTTTTTTCTACAAAGAGGAATCAAGAGATATGCCTCTGTTAAAACAAAACCTTTGAATAACAGCTTTCATAAAAGTTTGCTCCAAATCAGATTAACTTTACTCCTTTCTGCTAAACTTAAATGAGGTATGTCTTGCAAACATACTATTGTAAGAAAAGGGAGAGGCACTGGAGCAAAAATGGTCTTTCACGTAAACATGAATCATAAGCAATGAACTATTGTCATGGTCTTTGTGGCATTTTGGCCATTGCTTTCAGCTTACCATGAGCAAGATGAGTTCAGACAGAACTGGCTCTAGCAAGTTGGAAGAGCTTCAGTTTCCCTGGAGACCTCTCCCTTGAGGTTGCCTATACTTTTCCTGCTACTTTCAGTTTTACTCTGAGCTGAATATGGCTGTTCACATAAATTAACCACATCCCACCAAAGAGGGTGCAAATCAAATTGGGAGAAAGTTATCTGCAACAATAGGACACTCATTGCTGAAAAACAGATTGAAGACTATTGATTTTAACTGAACTATAAGTTATGAAACTTCTGCCAAAACATTCAGGACCACAAGGATATTATACATGTGATAAACTATCAAACCAGTACAGAAGAAATTTTTTAGTTGGACTGGTGCCAAGATCTCAAAATATAACTCTCTGGAAATCACAACTTTTCTTTGATTAAAACGTATTGGGATAGTAAATTTATTTCCTCTCACCTTTCAAACTGCACTTTTTTGTGCCCTCCTTCCTTAACATAGTCAAGAACTTGCTTCTGAGTCCGACCACTGGAAGAAAACCATTGTTAAAATATTTAATACAATATACAAGCTGGTCATCACAAACATGTATACATCCCTCATATGAAGTCACAGAAACCAGAAAAATATTTGTCACTATCAGCAGAAACTCATGTCAAGATCATAAGAAAAGGAACCTGGTCAGATAGACACAAATTTTTACCATTTTGCATGTTACTTGCCTCTTTTTTTTGCTATGGAGCTACTTTTTGATGTCATTTCAGAACTGCTTAAATTTAGTTGTGTGCCCTCTATAGGGTACTACATTACTGGGAAGTCACCACACTGGAAAGGGAAGCAGGGGTTAAGTTTTTCTCTCATGAAGAAAAAATATTCATGAATCCTTTTCAGTCAAATACCAGCCATATCTGGTATCAGTAAGCCCTGGAACCAAGATGAAAACCCCTGAAATGCATTTCTTTACTCAGTTGCTAGTATAAAACACACCTTTTGTGCAGAGATTTAGGGAGAGGTAGCAAACGTAGAAAGAAGAATGCAGGTCTTACCTGAACCTAAATGAAGAACCTCTAGAAAAAAGAACAGGTTTAGGCTTTGGTTTAGGTTCCTCAAAAAGCCTGAAAAAGGCATGATGCTCCACACAGATCTTCCAGAAAGACTTGCAAAAATCTCGACTGGCCATAAGGAATTCCAGAGTGTCCTGGAACGAACTCTGAAAATAGGGATAGCATTTGCAATGTAAGCAGGCAAGCAACATACATTAGAGAAATGCACTGACAAATCAGGTGCTATGCTACCAAAAAAAAAAAAAAAAAAGCTTAAGCTTTTTCTCAGTTTATTGGCTTTCAAACTTAACAGGCCTTATCCTTCCCACTTTGGGACATCACTGATTTGCCTATCAGTATCAAAGCTATTGCTCAAATTTCCTTTCATTGACAAATATGACAGAGATAAATCAATGGTTTGAATTTTAAATAGAAGAAGTTGTTTACGTGCTATAACTTAAGAATTGATGATACAGTACCAGAGTCGCACCCAGAAGATGACTCTGGGACATTCTACTATGACCGATTCAGTTTACATTTCCTTTGCTAGGACTGCTCAGCTGAGATGCCAGGTTGATGTGCACAGTACCAACAGTGAACATAAGCAATTAATTAAAAAACAATTTTAAAAATATATTCGTGAACATGATAAAAACCATGTGTGATCTGTGAGCAGAAATTTAACAAATAACTCTTTGTCAGCTTCATCAATTCCTGACAAGGACTTACGTTCACATCAGGCCGTAGTTTGATAAGAAAACGTTTCCTCTTGAAGCTCAACTTTCTAACCTTAGCCCAGTTGAAGGCATTGATCTTGGTATGACCCTACAGGGAACAAAGCCAGCAGAGTTCAATCATTCCAGATCTGAATGAAGAAATCTAAGACACTAAAGAAAGCTTGTCATGAATTAATCATCTCTTCACTTTACTTGAAATAATGATATTTCTTATCATTCATCCTCTGATAATGCAAAACATAAGCATCTGGTGCCACATCTGAAGGCAGGCACTTATGGTTAAACTCTTGCATATAGGACTAGGTGTACTAAGTTATTTGTACTAAGTTATTGTGAAAATATCCAACCTAGCATCACTGCACAAGACAGGGTGGACTCGTGTTTGCCCGGATGATGCAATATTGTGCCACTACGCAGACTCAGATTTTCAGTGCACTAAATCACCTTACCAAGGTGCCTCACTCTCTTTCCACTAGCTACAGATAATCTAGGGAATCCAGGTACATGTCACTTCATTTTGATGAGGTAATTTCCTCCCTCTTTGTGTGTCTACAGGGCAAAATAAATATCCCTTTAAATATTACTTAACTGTGGAAACAAGCAACTGCACGTTTTGCATTGGAAGTACAAAATACTGCAAGTATTTTGACCTTTCATAGGGAGCACCAGAAGCAAAAGCAATCTAAACAAACTACTTGTCTCTGAAGAGTCACAAAATGCTTTTCTGGAAAAAGCAACCACTATCATAAGCAAACAGCAAGAGAGAAATTATCTTCATAATACTCCAACTCCCACCCACTGCACCATTAACCCCTACCCTCCCGAAGTTTCATTCTTAATCTGTGTTAGCAGGTACTGGAGGTATCATTTCTAAATATTCATTACAGCCATTTGTTCAGTAAAAACTTCAATACAAACATACCCACAGCACAGCACCGAACTTTCAGAGAACTACTACAGGATTGCTAAATGCAGAAACCCACGCTGATATAGGCGCCATTACCAGACGGCTGTAGGAGTAATGACAGCGTAATGATCTCTGCTAAGTCAACCAGCTGTCTAAGGATCACATAATTAATCTCCTCAGAATAATCAGCAGCACTGATACTGATTTCTAAATAAATGGCAGGCTTTAAAATAAGTCTGACTACAGCTTATGTCATTTGTGAGTGAACCATTATTTTCATTGAGGTCATTCTAATGCGATCCTCATATTTCAATTTCTATCAGTTATATCCAAAATAAAAAGATGAACTTAGGGCTCTTGACCTATGAAGTGACTGAAGGAAGCCCTAAGCCTACTGACAGAAGCCAATTGCTGGGCAGACTCCAGCAGGTCAGAGCCTGACTTCCTTTTCAGCATTCAGTCAAGGATCTTGATGCAGTAAAATTTCCAAGATCTTCAGAAACTTTAAAAACAAAACAAAACAAATCAAAATTGTTTTGAAAGTCACAAACACGTTAGGTCAAGAAGAGATGACTGACTTTTAGAGCGACAAATCAAGCCTTTGGCCTTCAACCCACAGCTACACCTTTACAGAAGGATCCCAGTTGTCTGCTGGGACTCAGTGAAGTCCATGCTGTTTTGTGTGGACACATACTTTCACCTTGTGAAACAGTCTTAATTTATAAGGCTTGACAATTCATGAGCTCACCTCATGAAAATACAGTGGGAGAGCACGGGACAGGCCTGAACATATAATTACTTGAGTTATGGGAATTTTTAACAACATCTTAGTGTTCTTGATGCCTAAAGATTTTTAGGCATCATTCCCATGTTTCAATCTATGCTTCAGTTTTGGGGTTTTACTAGCAACACATTTAGTTATCAGTTTGGGTTTTTTTATTTATTTTGCTGCCTTTTTTTGTTTGGTTGGCTTTTTTTTAAATTTTGAACTCAGAGTATTTGCGTCAGACATTTCTGGGTTTGTTTGTTGCTGTTACTTTTCTCTATGAAAGGTCTCAAAGTACTTTATAAGGTTGGAAACACTACTGTTTTAATTATAGTCAAATAAAATGAATTGTCTTTATTGAAAATTGCATAAGGGACATTTTAAAGAACAGTTTACTGTTTTTAACACAGATTGAGGTTAAGTAGTATGCATCTGAAGTGGAAGTAGTTTACACCAGCTGACTACCTGTACCTTCACAACTGTAAAAGCCCAATTTGTTATTTATCTAAGGGACAACTGCAGAACAAGAATTTCATAAATTTACTAATGATGTTTCATGAACATTTACTAGACTGGCTGGAGTAGGAAAGGAGAGGAAAGAAATAGAAGGGAAATACTTTGGATCTTTAAGGGAAAGAAGTAAGATTCATAGATTCAGCAAAGGTACAATGGTCAAGGCTGGTGAAGAAAATTGTAAAAGCTCTGACAAAGTAACACTACAGAGAGCTCACAATGAATTACCTTCATCCTTTTCCATGTATTCCAACTGTCTGTTGTTTTACTTGTCTCTGCTTCACACCCATTTAGTCTGCTCCATGACTGCAAGACCTACCTTCTCCTATATGGGGAAGGTGTAGGAGCATGACCAACTTGAACGGGTGAGCTATGGATCAGTTTGCATCTTGAACAGCATGTTGTGGATGCAGACGGAGTTCTGCACTGTGCATGCAAATAAGGTAAGAGTCCCTGGAAGTAAAGGACCTAATGTAGCTATAACACATTTAAGGTCATTGTCAGAAAAAATTTGGAAGTTCCTGAATTTTTCCAACCAGACACATGGCTGAGGTCCTAAATTCTTACTGCTGTCAGAAACCTCTCTGCTTTATGCAGTACAAAATCATGTCCTGAGCAGCTCTAACCTGAAACACCAGAATGCCTGTGTTGGCCACGGCCAGGTTGATTTTTGTCCCTTCCCTGTCCTTGGCTGGATGCAAGCGTATTCCATACATTTCCAGCCGACAGGCAATCTCCAAAAGCTGGAAGTCAGACTCTGCTGGTGTCTGTCCCCTTGAGAAAGAAAACGAGAAGAAACACAAATTTGTCACACCTTTTAATAGAGATCAAAAGGCCACTCAGAGAAAAAAGAGAGATTTGATCAAAGAGACTGAAAACTGTCAGAGGTATAATATCTGTATGGTTTTATTACGCCCCCAGCCTTACATCAGCTAGAACAACAACTTAGTCTAAACCAATACCAAGAACATACTGATTTTACAGTCTATTATAAATTTTGATTGCTCCAACTCTGAGACAACGGATACAGTTAGATTTTGAACCGCTAACTTTAACAGAATTTACTGCCTCCCTTTGTATTTTCCATTGGAAAATATGCTGTATTCCAAAAAAAAAAAAATCGGTGAATGGAAGTGTGTAAGGATGCTGTTCATTGTAAAAGTGAATGTAATACCAAAATGAAGGCAAACAGAAGACATGAAAATCTTACCATAAATGCTGGGAAGCATTAATTTTGTGATGAAAGTATGCAAAACTTGATTATTACTGCTATAGAAATTACTACCACTCATCTATAATTCAATCTAGCTCAAAAATGAAACTGTTCAAGTCTTGAAGGGTTCTGGACAGCAAAAAAGTACCTTTCTATGCCTTATTTGTAATTCTGTTAACCACCTTATTCCCGCTGGATACCAATTTGCATCATCATCTTGAATTCTATTCCCCCAAATCCCTAATTCTGCAAGTACTATGTGCTTTTCATAAAACTATCATTAAACTCCTTCTTCACTCATCTCAAGATACAGCACATAAAGGTGAAAAGGCAACATTCAGTGTCCTTGAAACCAAAGGACTACTGTCAGAAGTGCCTGACTGATCAGTCGTGACTTGCAATCATACCTGCACAAAATCAGCAGTGAAGCATTTTGTATGAAATAGACTGTAAAATAACAGCATGCTTGAATGAATATCAAATCAATAGCACTTTAAACATCTTGTTATGATGATGGGAGAAAGGAAGGAGTAACCTTCCAAAAGTTCATGGGCTTTAACAGTTTTTGAGAAGCAATCTTTGAGAAACTCTGAAATCCAAATCTCTTTTGTACTTATGATCTAGCATACACTTACAGTTAGAACTACTCTACAGGAAAAGAAGGCCAACAAAAAGAACAAAAAAACTTACATGTGATTACGGTGAAATTCCATGATTTTGTCTTCTAATGCTTCTTGATGAGGTATATACTTGTTCTTCGCTAAGTGTTCACGATCTATGGTTTCATCAAAATCCCCAATCTCAGCTATGGAGAATTTTAAGAACAGTCTATTAAAACGCTATATGAAATCTGAATAATCTGGTCCATGCAAAAGATCCAGACAGGTTGGAAGAGGGCAGGGAAGCAAACAGTTTCTTGCATGCCGTGTCACAGTTTTAAAATTCATATTCCCCCTGCATTATCAACCACACATGACTTCCCTTCTCCCCTGTGTTAGTTTTTGATACATGAGAAGAAGTCCAAGGATTCCCTCCATCTCCCATAACCAAATAAATAGTGGTTGGATGTCAACGGAACAAATGAAGCCATCAGTGCCACCTTGACTTGTGTGCAGGATAAGAGCAGGGGTAACAGGAAGGCCAGCACTAGTTCAGCAGAACTCATCCATCTCTGTCACACTCATGATGCTCAGGTGTCTTTCCATGGAGGAGCCAAGCACAAGCTTCCTCCCCAGGCCCAGGTCCCACACTGTAATCTTTGAGGGAAAATCTGAAAGATGTTTCTGTTTGCTTGTTTGAATGTAGGCTTGTATTCCACCTTATGGGGTTATGAAACATTTGTCTTCCTCTAATTCTGCAGCAGTTTGAGACACATTCTGTCTCCCTCCTCCTCAAAGCTTCTCCCATCTGCTGCAGTTATTCAACACTGTGTGTGCAACAGTATGTCACACCCACCTTCCATTTTTCAGCCCATTCAATGAGATTTCCTCTTTTTGGCAGGTGTGGGGGGGTGAGGGATAGGCAATCTATGTGTGGGTGCCAGATTACTATCTTATTGCTTGCTATTCTTGGAATGCCTCTGAAAATCCTGCTATTGGTTTTTTCACCAAACAGGCATAGCAGCTTCTGCCTGCAAACCTGATGGAGTAATAGCAACATCGCTGCAACAAAGGCTGCTACCTTGGTAACGTCACTGAAATTAAAATACAGTGCCTTCAAATTAAATGCAGGTTGCAGTCAGACACATTGTTGCACAGTTGACCTGGGATATCATAGAGCCAAGCTCAGATACACCTGCTTCATCCTCACTCATTCTGCCTACATAAATGAACCCTTAATCCAGTTCTGTCCAAAACAGGTTGATTTAGAAAAAGGGAAGGTTTCAGATTATGTTTAAAACACTGTGGGTGATTTCTGACAAACATTTGCCTGGAATCAGAGGTACCTGCAAATGCAGAGGGGAAGCAATAGCCTCCTGTAGGCATTGAAGATTAAGAACGAAAGCATCTGTGATGACAGAGCAGCAGGTTTTCAACCCAAACTGCCTGCAGGCACATGATGACATTTTATATTTTGAAGGTCATAGATGCAAAAGAGTTGATAACTGAGACTGTTTGATTTCCACCCCCTCATTCACCCCATCTGCTCTCAATCATTCCTCGAGACAGCAGAAGTACTACAGAATATTTGAGAATTCGGCTTTTAAAAGTTGTCCCATTTGTGCCCATCAGAAACAGCTCCCTCCATCCAATTTTACTCATCCCAGAATCACAAATCTTTTGGGTTGTTTTTAATTCTAACTCAAAGGCAAGTTTCTGTTCTTAATGAAGCCATAAACCCACCTCAGTTTGCAACACGTCAAATAACATGGGCCTGGATTCTTTAAAATGCAGTTCATAACCCATATGGCCATGTACACAAATGAGCTTAACACATCTTCTGTAGGGCTTTTTTTGAAGTCAAGAGTGAAGAAGACTTATTTCACCTCTACATGATTTCTATAATGTTCTCAGCATTTGTCAACTGCTAATCCATTATCAAAATTGTCTTCCTGGCTTTCAAGTTACTTCTGAATTTGTTCTCCCTGACCTCGTACTTTCCTCCTTATCCTCCTTTTCCAACTTAAATGCCTTTCTAGTAGCACTCCATCTAGAATGAGACAAAGTTATATTGTAAACAATGTCAGCCTCACATGTAACTATTCTTTAAAATCTTTTCATGTGATTTAGCCAGAGATTAATTTGCATTGCTGATCCTTTTTCTCGTATCTTGCAAGTGCATTACACCATGCTGTATTCTGTCTCCATTAGCACTTCTGGTATGTCTAATGCTTTGTATTTCAGCTCTTTTTCTCTTATCACAGAACCACAGAATTGCTTAGGTTAGAAAACACCTCTGAGATCATCAAGTCCAACTGTTAACCCAGCACTGCCAAGTCCACCACTAAACTATGTCCCTAAGTGCCACATCTACACATCTTTTAAATATCTCCAGTGATGGTGACTCAACAACTTCCCAAGTCTGTTCCAATGTTTGACAATCCTTTTTGTGAAGAAATTTTTCCTAGTATCTAATCTAATCCTGTCTTATCAATTGTTACCTGGGAGAAGAAGTTGACCCCCACCTCACTACAATCTCCTTTCAGGTAGTTGTAGAGAGCAATAAAGTAACACTGAGCCTCCTTTTCTCCAGCCTAAACACTCCCAGGTCCCTCAACCACTCCTCATAAGACTTGTGCTCCAGACCCTTCACCAGTTCCATTGTCCTTCTTTGTACGTGTTCCAGCACCTCAATATTTTTCTGGTAGTGACAGGCCCAAAACTGAACACAGGATTCAAAGTGTAGCCTTACCAGTGTCAAATACAGGGGGATGATCACTGCCCTGGTCCTGCTGGCCACACTACTACAAGCCAGTTCACCACTGGCCTTCTTGGCCACCTGGGCACACCTTTGGCTTATGGTCAGTCCATCTTCTTAATTCACACGCTTGCTGTACTGCATCATTTGCAGTATCAAAGTGTCCTCTCACTTCTAACATTTTCTACAATGCTTTTAAGGTATTTTAAAATAGAATGTTTCAAATATAAATTTCAACCTGTAATATACATGTTAATTTAGCAGAAATCTATTTGCTGTCATATTATGAGTTTATGATAAATAACAGTCTATAACATCGACATGAGCTTGTATACATAATGTAAGGCCCTCCTGGAATCAGATATTTTCCATGGAAACCACTCATTGGCACAACATCATTAAGACACAATAACTAACCTGCATTCTCAATCCTTCCACTTTGATATCATTACTCTTATCATCTCTTTAGTTTTATTTTTGTTGCAGACAAATACGTAATATTTCTTTTGCTACTGAATAATAAGCTAGAGAGAAAATAAATAAAGACAGCCATGTGGGTAGGATACAGCTATAGACTCTTACCAGATAAAATTCTCACAGAAAAATGTTCATGAGACACAAGATGGATAAATAAAAAAGACAGTCACAAACTTCTAGCAGAGGTTTCTAGAAAACCTCTACTACGCAAAAAAAAAGGGAGGGGGAAAAATCTTAAACAGAAAAAAAAATAAAAAAAAAATAAAAAAATATCCTGCTTGCAGTCAGGAAACGGCAAGGAGAAGCACTGAAGGTGCAACATGAGGCACAACATCCCTCTGCCCAAAGTGGAAGTTCAGATTCTGTGTAAACTATCTCACTTCTGCATGATGAAACTGTTGCCTCTCTTCTGAAATGATGAAAAACCACCATTTTTGAATGCAGAAGTTACTTACCATGCTTTCCCTCTAAGGAGAGTACTACTTGATTCTAAAATCCCAATTCAGAATCATTCTGCACCTCAAGCTCATGAGTAAAAGGGACAAAGAAGTACAGAGAGTTTCAAATGCATCATGATCACTTCCAGCAACCATGGAAAATTATTTAATCCAACAGCATAATGCATTGGAGTAGCACAAGAGCAATGGTGATGACTTGCCATTTTTACACACCTAGAAATGAGTGCTTCTCACCAGTCTGCATTGGTGCGTCAGGGGAATGGAGGAATTGTGAAAAAACATGGAATTAAATTTGAGTTTAACTGTGGAGAGAAGAGAAATGGGCAGCTTGTAAAGGTGAAAGAATATCCTGTTTTATCCTCTTATGCTCTTGCTTTAGGAAAACAAGCTAGCTGTTCCTCTTGAGCAGTTCAGAGCTGTAAATGGTTCATTGAAGAACTTGATTAATTAATAAGGTATGAGTAAGACATGAAATAGGATCTAAGTAGAGGTCATAAGAAAAACAATACATCTAAAGTATAAGAGCTCAAGAGAAGATGACCATGAACCAATACCTCAAATTAAGAGAGACACATGCATTAGGGTCCTCTCCTCAATGTCTTTCTTTGGTACACAGACTTTTAGTAGGAAAACTCAACATCCTAGAATGTAGTACAGCAAATGAGACTCAATTTCCCCAAATGGTCAAGACATTTTTTTCTCTCGAAAAGAAAGTAAGTTAGAACTAGCTTAACCAAGGAAAGAACAACAGTTCTTTCTGGTGCTGGACGCCATAACAGGAAAAACCAAAAGACAAAAAACTCGCTAGTCAAAGATTTTTTTTTAAAGTTTGTCCTGCAGAAATACTCAGATTTAAAACACAATGAGAAATACAGAATTTCACAGCTTCTTACTGCTACTCAGTCACACTGTGCAATTATGATCATGGCAAATAGAGAGCCTTCTTTTCCAACAACAGTTGATGAGAAAATGGTCTAGTGCTCTAACAGACTATGACAAAGGATCACGAGATTTATCTGTTCATCTTTAAAGAGCTTCCTAACGTCTTTGTTGAATGCAATTTCCATACAGCAGCATTACAGTGGAAATATGCAATACTGAATTGTACAACGACCATTCAAAACAATGTCGATTACAATCATTATACTTGCTACTAGGTGGTTTTTTCCAAATGTTATTCTCAAGATGAGTATCCATAAAGTCTTGAAATGGAAAACATACACTGTCTTTAAAGTGATGTGGAAGCTAAAAGAAGCTTTGATGTGGTGAATAAAGTTAATGTATGATTCTACTGAACTGTCCTATTGCACGTATTTTGCTATTAAAAAAAAAAAGGCTTAAAATGTGTTGTTATTTTCTTTTCTTCCCCATCAGGACTGTGATTTAGTCTGGCATTCTAAGCATGTTTATTTACTACATTCTCTAGACAGCATACAGATCTCCAGGAATTCGAATGCTCTGCTGACATGACGCAAAATATAATAAAACAGGAATTCAGAAGAATTCAACCTGTTTGTTGTGGCCTGCAAAGTGTACTTTTTAAATTATCTTTTCCAGTCTATTGAATGCAGTGCTTTAAAAATGCAAATCCAATGTCCAGAAGCTCTTCTTTATTTGAAAGAGTAAATTATCTGTATTTGAATATCATACCCAAGTACAATAAATTGTCCATATGGCTTAAGCCTGTCCCTACAGCAGCTAGTAGCAGGTAACCCTGCAAAGCATGTTCAACCAGTCATCCTGTTTATCCTTCTGGAAAGAAGAAAAATGGGAACTTACACTGTACTATGTGTGAGATTAGGAGGGCAGTGCTGGTATCATTACATGTTAGCCTTCCCTGTGCCAGGTCCTGCTTCACTTGCAATGCAAATAGGTACCTGCAAAACAAACATGAACAAAGAGCTACACAAAGCAGGAAGGAAAGAGGATAAATTATTTCAACACCACCTCTGGCTTTGACTGTGTGTTCCTTACACTTTTTGGAATCTACAGAAGTAATCAGAATTACCTAAGTTTAGAGGCTAAATAAAACACAACAGATAGTGTATTACTGCTATTAGAGTAATACACAGTGTCTGCTTTGCAGAACCAAGATATATCTCTCTTCTTCCCTCCCTTGGAACTAGAGCAATGAGATATGACAGTGGAAGCAAACGTGACAGCTCTTAGGTACTCAGCAACACAGCAGGTAATCCTAGATAATGCAGCTGGTTTTCACTATGAAGAAATGACAGATACATCAGTGATTTAGAGGTATCAGTTGATTCTTGTAGAATAAAAAGAGAACTGCAAACTTCCACCTTGACACTCATCAGGAAATGATGCACAAAACCTTGATGAATCAAATCTAGCTTGTTCTGATACCTCTGTGGCTCTATTACCTGCACAGTCATGTACCAGCCCTTTTAAACATTGCCTCCAAACCACTGGTCACGTAGGGCAATTCTACATTGATAGTTAAGTACAAAGACAACCTATGTTCATGACATGATTTCAACATTTAAATTCTTCTTGCTTCAACAAAAATTGAATGTCTTAGTTCCACTCAGTATCCAATTCTTCCTTAAAAAAAAAAAAGATCCAGCAACAGGCATTTCTCCTACAGCTGATATGAAACCTGAACTGGTCAGATACAAGCCTTCCAAAGACGGTAGCTCCTCTGGAGAACTCACAATAGCATCTCAATAGTTTTAATAAGACTAGATTTTAATAAGTTCAGTGAAAAGCTCTCATCTGAACAGTGAATTTCTGAATGATGAGATGTAGGTACATGAAATAAAAGGGGCAAGTTGATTTGAGGAGTATGGAAATGTACTGCGTATGTACGCACTGAAATAATACAGCAGATCTACATAACGTCCTTTTGAAACCTGCAGACATCTGCCTACCCAAAAAATTCACCCTGGGAGAAGAATATGGCTCAAAAATGCTATATTCCCTTCTTCAAGTCATGAAGCAGTTCCCTGTGGATAACGCTTTCACATCCTGCACACTGCTGTGTACATATACTCAAGTCCCTAAGCATAAATACGTAAACAAAAGTCATTAGGATTCAGAGGCACATCTTCAGATGCAGAAAGAGATCACCGAAAATCAATTTATAGTTCACATACTAAGCAACTGATATGCAGGACATCTACTGGGAAACAGAAATGTTTCATTAATAACATCACATTGTGAGTTTCCATTCATCCCTTTATTCTTTTTATTCAATCTTTCAAGTAAATATTCCTTCTCCCTACCCCACATTTCTACTTTTCTCTTTTCAGGCCTTAAAGTGATATCAATAATTTACTTTTTTCTATTCCAATGCTCTATTTCAAAATGAAACATGACAAAGATAAAAAGTGAACATCACAAAAGTGGACTTGTTCTCTATAATGCAAGTCATAAGGACACCAGAGCTCTTTGTAAAAGAGGACTTTGTCTTGTGAGAAGATTGAAAATAAAAACTAATAGTGAAAGTACTGAATGAAAATGGAAACGTGTAATTTATAATACTGTTAACCAGAAAAATAAATGAAAAGTTGCAGTGAAGAAATACTGCAACAAAACAATGTTTCTGACCATAAAGGAAGGACCTCTTAGTGATAAAGAACCTTAACAGGTCCCTCATATACATATTTACTCACAGAGGAATACAACTCTTTGTGCCAAAGCAGTGTGAAATTCAGAGGTTCAATGAAGTTTTTGAAATGCAGTGAAAAGAAACACACCTTTAAGGTACTCTGTCTACATGTGTGCGTATCTATCTCTACCTTCCTCTTATTTTTCATTCTATTCCTTTTCCTTTCTATTTCTCCATCTCCAAAGTCACACTTTCATCTGTGCAAACCTTTGACGTGTGTGTTGGCTCTACAAATAGGGTTCAATGCTGCTGTAAATTAGCAATTCATGTAAAACTGCTCTATCCCAAACACGAGTGCAGTCACATGTGTCCCTCAGCAGAAGGGTGATCCAGGCTGCCAATTCATGACTAAGTCAGGTCCTTTCCAACACCACTGCCAAAGGGGCTTAGAGAACTCTGTTGCCAAACTAACCTCTCTTGGGGTGCAGTAAAGCTTTCCTCGGACTTCAAATCCAAGGAGGTAAAGGACTCACACACTTTGCAGAACCCCTCAGTGTGAACTGCAACTGAATCTTAGGGCCTCTTTTTTCAGGTGCATTCAAGGCTGGGACAAATTGTATCAAGCTAATACAAAGAGGCAGTCATCGATCCTCACCCATTCATCTCCAATTCCATGTTTTCCCCTCTGTCCATCAGAGATTTAGCAAGAAAGAATAGTCATGCAGCTACTAACCTTGTCAGTTCCTCCTGCAGCTGAGCGTGGTCAGGTGGGAAGAACTTTACCACAAATTTTACAACAACATGCTTCGGTCCTAGGGGAAATGTCAAAGGAAGTTAGTAAACATCAGTAACATGCTGGCCAAATTTTATTATCCACAATGATGTACAAGGGATGATTCATGTAATCTGCAGTGCGTACAGACACGCTAAACTCCTGTCCTTTGTTAGTATGCAGGATATTTAGAGACTGCCCAATAAAATTTACACACAATAAAAGAGAACAGTAGCTTCGTCAAGGGCTACTCTCCTAAAACCAACTCCGTTTTTAGTAATTACATGAGTCAATCCAATAAAATATATTATGTGTGTCTATTTTCCTTGCTCTGGAACAGGAGAGAGATAATTATACACTCTATTTTTCAAGTGTATTTTTCAAATACACTTTATTTTTTAAGGTCATTAACAAATTATTATTTCCACTTTAACAGCAGCACATTTGTTCCAACTTTTGCAAGTACGACCAGTGACAAAAGAAGCAATGCATCTTCATTGTGTGAGAGGGACAGGTGCCAGACCATACACTCGGACTAACACCACCAGAGATACACCTAGGAAAACTTAAGTCTCAACAGTAAAGCTCAATAAACTAAAAACTTGTCTGTTATTTGATAGAGAAACAAAATAACCAAAACCTTTCCTGTTCACTTCTACTCTTTCCAGAGTTGGTGGCTATCTACAATTTCCTATCCTTTCCCACCACCCACCATAACTTCTCCTGAAGGCCCTATCCCAACTGTTCCCTCCTCTTCATCTCTACTAGTTTCAGGTTCCGCAGCAATACAGATGTTGTAATACATCTGCTAGCTCCTTCCCAGTAGTAACATCTTTGTGTTCTTTTTCTTCTATCTCAATTACTGCTACCTGTCAGCAACGTATGCTTCCTTTAAACCTTCTTTTACTGTACTAAATTTTTCTCTACAAAATTGTTACTTTCACTGCCACCAGTGCCTCTTCTAGTGACTGACTAAACTTTAGCCTCCTACAGGGTCAGCCCCTTCATATGTTCATGTGACATATCTTCACATCATGCAGAGTACATCTCTTAAGGACAGATTAGAAATAAAAAAGAATCCCAAAAAAATTCAGTGAAGAAAGTTTAGAAGCTAAAGATTGCAACTGACAGAGTCCTAATTTATTCAAATACTCTCAGACTAAGGAAAAAAATGTCAACAAGGAAATACTTACTTCTAATCTGTTTCATAACAGGCTTCAAAAGATCAAGCCACACCTGAAAACAAAAGAAGGTGGTTATCACCTCTGAACAAACTACTAGAGGAGTATTTTTAATTGCATTACTTAGATTATCAGCTGCATATGTATTTTTTTCCAGTGTGGTCATTATGCTTTCCTTAATTATACACAGTGGATTTTCTCCCTAAAACTCTGGAAGATGCTCAGGAACTGGCATTGTTAATTGGCACAGCTTTTGAAGCAGTACAGATTCAGAGAGATGGGAAACAGTGAGGAAGTCTACCCCTCACTTGTCTCAGGCATCAACACATCAGCACATTTGGTCAGGAACCATTAATTTTGTGGAAAGAACAACTAAAAATAGGAGTTTAGAAAAAGACAGTCCTATACCGTCATTGTGGTCCTCATCCTAATTAATTTTGAGAAAGGTAAGTGAAAGCGGATGGTGCTTCCTTTGAGCCAAGAACTTTGGGCAAATAGAGAAACAAGAAAGCAGCAGCCTCCTGGTTTTGGGGACCCAACAGGAGTCCTACTGTGAGGTCTGGGCATAAATCTGGAGCTCCCTTGCTTGGCTCCACGTAGATAAAGGAGCCTCCCTCTCCCCGCCTGTGGGAGGAATGTCCTCTCAGGTGTGAGGTAGACAACAGCACAAGGGTGGGAGAAAGCTTACTTTCAATTTGTGGAAAAATTTTACCTTTTTTATAAAGCCAGGAAGCTCAGGCCCAGACTTTCTTAACTGGGGACAGTGTAACTTCTGCATATAGTTCAGTTTCATATGTTTTTTAACAACCCATTTTCCAGGACAGTGTATGGGTCTTTCCTTCAGCTTTCAAAAGGGAAGTAGCAGGTGGAATTATAGTTTTAAGAGCTTAAATCCACATCCTGCAGTCTCAAATCAGAACGTCCTAGACAAAACATTACAGAAAGCAGAAGGTAAAAGCCAGATGATTCACAGGACCTGGAGAAGTGTGACAGCTCACAGTTCTCAGCTGGTAACTAACTACCTATGCCCAAGATTTGCATTTTGTTATCTCACTAAATTGCACAGGGCCTCCCTTGCAGATGTCTGGAATTTGTGGAAGAACCATCACAAAGGTCAAAGCCATTAAAAAACAAATTAACTGAGTCTTCCTCTAGAAAAACACTATGTATTAAAATTATTACTTCTTTGACCTTTAATAATTTTACATTATGCAGAGACTGAAACATACTCAAAATATCAATTTTCTAAAATCACCTGAGAAGCCAGACAGGAACAGGCCTGTATTGCTGCTATAACTGCTCCAATGCTGTGTGATATTTTTATCATTACTAATATGAGTGCTTGAATTCTTCTTACATTTCTCAGTCTAGGAAAGTGTTTTTCTTTTTTTTCAAAGGCTAAAGAAACTTGGTTATCCAAGAACAGAAACACAGCGTTTATCACATGTTAAGCTGGTTCTAAATCACTCTGACACTTCAATAACTTAAAACTGTTTTGTTTCAGAAAGTTTGCACACACACAATCTGCAACCAAGGTCAGGGACTTTGCCAAGTTTAGTTAGAAAAGTGACATATCAAATATGAAATACTCAATTTGCAAGATTATGGGAGTCATATAGTTTACTTGACACTAAAAAAAGATAAATCTCCCTTCTCCCCAGAGGGAGTTTATGATACAGCATGAGCACACAAGTGCATCACTCCTTTCTTTACTTTCCCAGTCATCCTACAAGCAAGTTATAACATCCTTGGATAGACTGCTGGATACTACAAACGCATGTATTGAATGCGTGTAGAGAGAAATGTGAGCCAAAACAAAGATGTTACCACTGTCACCAAACCCAAGGAATCAAAACTTAGGCATCATGCAACTCCCACACTATATCTTAACACTGTAAATCTGAGACTGGTTTATAAACTGGAAATGAAAATTAATGTGAGGACTCAATTAAGATTTATGTTTTCAATTTTCTCCAGAACTACAGAGGCTAGATTACTTATTTGTTAAATGAAGGCTGGCATTCCACAATGATGACCAGATTTCAGCAGCTGGAGAATTGGGGCAGACATCAAGTGTGACGAAACTCTGTGAAACCCCAAGCTTGGCAACAGTGCCTCATTTCTCCTTGTCCCAGCAGGAAGTGCAGCCCTCAGACCCTCCACATTCGTCTCCCATCTTCAGCAGATCTTGTCTGCTACAAGCATGGCATGCTTGAATGTATACATCTGCCAGGTATCTTGACATACAACTGTCAATATGTCAGATATGAGGTGTAGATCCTTGCATGTTGAAATAAGCACAGCTGAACTGTGAATATATGACTTCATGTACATATGATCACATCCAAATAAATACACTCTAAATATTTATTTTTCCTTTTACATTGCACTCTACATTGGAAAAGCAACTCATTCTGTTCAGATGATATGAATGCAAAATAAGCATGTGTGTTTTATTTCTCAGACACACTATTAACTGCAATTTTTTTTATTTGCACAGTGTTTGAGTTCTACGTTATGGCCATTATGAAGCTCAGAAAATGTTAAATCCCACAGGAACATTCACCTCAACTGCATCATATAAACAGGTTACAACAATTTAAGTGTAAATAATACTCTCAGAGGGCTGTTCCACATTGAAACAACAATTCATAATCAAATCTTCTGGTTCAGAGTTTCCGTGAGTTGCTTTCAGGTAGTTGAAGGCATTCGTTCCACTGAATCTCACCATTCTTGGGGCATAGCTGACTGGATGTGGGCAAGGTTTGTGGTATCTCCCCATTTTCAGAAGTAAAGACTGGAACAACCAGCAAGAATGTAGACCAGTGCTCTCAGATATTTGGCTAGTATTTCCTTTCCCAAGAGTAGGGGCCAGGTGAGTTACCATGTTCAGTGCATGGAGCTATTTTCCTTCAGGTCAAACTGGCAATAGCTTTAGGGGTTTTTTTCCACCTTCCTCTTCATCAGAACCATGTCTTCCCCACTGTGACTGTCCAGACATATTTCCAGCCAGTCAGTTCCTGCCACTGCAAGTGGCAGTGGCAGCACCTCGATCTCTCCTGTGTTCTGCCTCAAGCAAATAAAGGGTTCTGTTTTCACAAGACTGAAAACTGTTTACTTGAGGTCTCTGAGCAAAACACAGAGGGTCATCCATTTGAAACTTAACGACCTGTGAAGCAGAGAAGGTTGATCAAATGACCTTCTCTACTTTCTAAAAAACTAAAAAGCAACTGTATATACAATAAATGTTAGAATTAGTTTCGTTTTTACATACATACATCAGCAGTGTCAGTATGTCATTATTAACATGACTAAGCAAACCCTCTGCCGTAATAGTACTGTACAGTTGCACTGTTTTGAAGAGTTATGTTAAGCTCTCAAGTTACCTAAAGCATTAGCCAAAGATATCTGGCAGAATACTAAACTTTCTAGTAAACTATTTCATGTAATTCCAAGAGCAAACTGTGAAGCAGATGACTTCTAAAGATTAACATCCATTTTTAAAAATTTTCTATTTAATTACAGTTAACCTAAATCAATATGACCACTAGTGTTCAGTTTGTTGACTAGTGTCTATGCCTGTACTCAACATCTCAGCCTTGGCCACATTGGTCTTCATTGCTGGTCTACTCTGGCCTCCAATCGGGAGGTCTGGAGACACACAATCCATAAAGCTGCTGCTTCTTTTGAGAACGCACGCAGGATCCCACCGAAAAGACAACACAGAAAGAATCGCATCCTGCCGATACCATCCAAGGAGTCTTTCTGCTGTGCCTTTTGCAACCGATCTTGTCTATCTCACATTGGCCTCTTTAGCCACCAGTGCACCTGTAGCAAATGTGGGCAGAGCCTTTCTCAAGTCTTTGTTCGCGAAGCCTGGCCATGATATGATATGCCTGTACTAGACCATGACAGACAAGAGATTGCTACAGTTTATTTCATTAAGAAATATTGCTCCTTATGCATATTTTAACTAAATGGACAGAGAACAGATTTTTTTTTTCTAATTGCCCAAACTCACCTCCTTTAGGTCAGCCAGGCTACATGTGCAAAATCCACCCAACAGGCATGAAATCCAATGTACATCAGAGTGTACTGGTAAAGCAATTCAGATAACTAGCACAGACACCAGTAGGTCACAAGTAAATCTAAAGTAAAACAAACTTCAAAAAGAAAGTCATTAAAGGCTAAGAATCATTAGCCTCTGGCTTTCTCTGCTAGATGATACTGGTAGTGCAATGCCTGAGTGTTGCCAGCAGCTGATCTCCAGAGTGTCAGGACCAGGACACCTGACTGTGCCACACAGCCCCCAAGATAAAACTTCCATCAATTTGTTTGGGGTTTCTGGCTTTTCTTTCCTTTTTATTAACCTTGTCATACTTTATCTATCCCGTTTCTTGCCCCAAAATGTTTTTCATGAACTCTGTCACAGTCATTGCAACTTCTCTGTCAGTGGAGAAAGATCATTTCTGCACTCCAAATCAAGCAGGACTGTAAAATCAAGAGTTGAGGTTTGCAACAGTCCAGCCTTTGGCTTCTCTACAGCAACTTATAAAAACAAAATGCTTTCCAAACTTGTGTCTGAATTGGCTGTTATTTTCAACACAGATGAAGTCTGACAGGAGCAATTAGGTTTTAAAAACATTTCTTCAACTCCAGTAGGCAAGAATTTTTTTTTTTTAAAGTCCTTTTCCTTTTGGAGATTGAGGATTAAACATATCTTTCAAGTAAGGAGCAAAAGGAGAGAATACAGTGTGTATGCAAATGAAAACCAGATGAAAATTAATCCATTTACATACCATCATCTTTTTATTATCTGGAAATTCAAGGCCAAAGTAGTCGCCTTCGACAAGGTTCAGGTGGTTGCAAACAGCATCATGCAAGACCTTCCCTGGAGCTCTTTGCTATAAGAAGAAAACAAAGCCTAGAGTTACAAAGATGCTTTTAATTAGTGGAAGAAAAATTATTATGCTAAGAAATTATTCAGCAAACAACACAGCCAAAACTGTTTACAAAATCAGTGGATATTACAACCATAGCCACAGGGCAGTTGACAATAATTACACTAGTTTTAAAGCTACAGAATATATCCATCCATCCCTGGATGGCAGTTCTGAATCCATCTTTAGTGCATTTTTATTTTTGAGGGAAAAATACCATGAATAGAAGAAGCAAAGAAGAGGGACTTGAGATATAGTTTTCATATGTCTGCCAAGGCTAATTTCTACTGTGAATTTTGTAGGATAGTTATTTCATCCCATGTCCCTTCAAACCATGTGCTGTGTACATCTGTGTACAGCATAATGAAACCAGAACGTCCACTGACAGGCCTATCATACCAAACACCAGGGACTGAGGGGTTGTTGGATGTCTCTTGATCTGCAACAGGCTCAAGTCATGGGTTCTGACTTCGTATGGGCTTACCCCAAGCCTCCTGCTGTGAGGCACTGAGGCTGGTTCAGGCCTGTTACCCCAATGGGACTGGTGAGTAATTTGGAGGAGTCAAGAGCAAGTGTTTCCCCCCAAAAGCCTTTCTCTATAAAGACCAGATGTTCTAGCCCAATATTAGCTTCCAGAGCCGCTGCTCTGCTGATTGTAAGGATTCTTTTCATCAGCCCATCTGTTAGATCCACACCTGCAGAAAATACTGTAAATTACAGCTCACTAGCAAGTCTTCTGCAAAAAACAGACTCTGTATAAAAAGGCCAATCACTGAAATAAAATATTTTTGTTCCTTGGACAAATGCACCTATTTTAACCCAAGAGGCCCTGAAACACTGACCTACACTCACTTCAGAACAAATAATAACCCATTAAATTGCACAAACCTCACTGTTATAAGAGGCCAATCACACCCTGGACAAGCGCCCTTGCACTCAAACCTACAGATTGGCCCCTTCCCTTTCAGCCCAGTAAATAATTACTAGAGCAAAATTAAACAGCAGTAACTAAGCTAAGAAAAGAAAACCATTCGAGGTCAGCAGACTAGCTGACCTGCCTCAAACCTGACTCCGAGCTCAAGTGTGGGCATCTCCAGGCAATGGCCATACCAACAGCCCACTTGCAAATGGGAAGCTGCTCCCACCCCATCCCAGATGTATCACTATGCAGTTTGGTCTCTGTTTTACTGGGATACCAAAAAATAAATGGACTTTATTTTTCCCACCTAGGATACTACCTGCTTTTTAACCACAACCTGAAATACAAAGCGTCGTTCCAAAGGTAATTTATCTAACATTTTCTAATATGAATAGTGAAAAGCAAATACCTCATAGTAAGGCTTACACCAGAGAAACTAAAACAATGACTTTTTTTACAGAAAGGATATATGTGCCACCACAGCAGCGCTGTCACACTGGTGATGCAGGACACAATGACCAAACCCTTCAATGCTGGCTGGTTTCAAAAGTCTGAAGAGAAGAGCCAAGCTCACTTCTCCAAGAACTCGGTGAGCAGGTTTTTGCCCAACATACTCCCAGTGCCTCTAACAGACCTATGCCATCAGGAAGCAATGTTCACTCTGATTATTTTATTAACTGTTAATGTTTGCTGTAGCAAATGTTATCTTCATGAATACTGCCAGAAAACACATCAAGAGCAATTGCTGATAAAAACACTTTTTTTTTAAGCATTCACCATAACCTTGCAGTAACCAAAGTAATTCATACCAAAATGCCAAGGGGATACAAAGAAGGCAAAGGCAGAGCACTTTTGATCTGATACAATATATCCAAAATCATATCAAGTACAAGTATATTTGAATACACTCGCTTCACATTTTCCAGCTTCATTAAACCAGAAGCAGCCTCAATGTCCACCACCCAGCCTGCACAGACCATTGCACCTTGTATGTCAGGTCTAACAGAAAGCTTCCCATATTTTCCACTCCATCTATCACTGTACATAAGCAAAAATAAACATACATTGTCTCTTAATGAAAGAGCTTCCTGATAAGTGCATTTCTTTGGAGGCAACAGAATAATATTAGAGACACTAGACTGAGTGTAATAACAATGTTATTTTACTGCTCTGAAAACACACCCAGAAGTGATTTAGAAGCAACTACTCCTGCTTCTAGACTAGTCTCAGGCCTTCAGAGTTTGGTTGGGGCTGCTAGAAAGAGGAAGGACATATTTGTCAGTCACCCTCAAGCAAGCAGCTTTCTTACTTGGGCACAACCAGAAAAATGGAAATATGCCTCTGCATATGTATGTATGTCTTGCTAAAATATCTGGTGGGCTCCTCTCATTCATCATTCCTCCCAGGGAAAATAAAGTGTCTCTGGGTGCATGGGGATTTTTGACCAATGGAAAAATGCAGAGGCCACCTGCGTTACCACACCGCCTAAGGTTAGCTGAGGAGAGCACACCTGTCTGATCTCTGAGTTAAAGCATCTGATTAAAATCTCCTGAGTGTTTTCTTAAAGTTTTTTTTTTCTTAGAAGCATTTAGACGATGGAACAACAGTCTTGTAGTGTTTATGTCACTTAGCATTTTCTCTGGAGTATGGCTCAATAACATGAAATGCTTCTTACTCTAATATTTGTAAATATTACTATTCTAAACTCATCTTAGCTTTGATCAATCTACCTCAAAATAAAATCTGACAGTTCTCTTAAAGGAAATGCTGTGCATATAATATCTGCTGAGATTTAGAGGCTGATGAAACTCCAGTCTTGCAGGACCAGAAAGAGAAGTACAACATCCACAAAAGCAGGAACTCACAAGGTTTCAAAGAGATGGTGCAGTTCCATGACATCTCTACTAAAAAACTTAAACACAATAAATTAAAAGTTCAGTCCACTGGGTATGGAAGCAAACCAGGAGTCATTCAGAGCACCACAAACACAAGCTGACAGAAGAAGCATTCAGGAATGAGTGTGCCGTACCAATGACATCATCTATAGTACAGAGTTGTGCCTGACTTGAACGTGGTTACAAGCCCCATGAGAAAATACAAATTTCCAGGATTTGGAAGGCATTTTCCAACCATCAAGTGTGGCCCTGTTGCCATGCCTCAGACAGCAAGTACTAGGCAAGCTTCACTGGCTTCTCTCCCAGAGCCCTGTGACTTCATGGCTGCATAAGCCAGAGCTTGGCTGCTTTCCCTGCTCCATGCCAGCACCAGGCTGATCCATGGGGGCCTATGAGTCCCCCAAAACAGCCTCGCATGCATGTCAGGTTGCAGGGTGGGGAAAGGCTTTACTACAGCCTATGCTACAGAAAGGTCTTTCCCTGCTACAGTGAGAAAGCCCAAGACCATTACAGAGCCATCACAAAAGTTTCACACACTTGAATGAGGGAAGGTCACCAATGTTGCCAAATATGGAGGACATGGGAAAGGAGAGCCAGGAGACCTATTTCCTGCTCTTTATGTGCATCATCGAATGAGAGCTCACAACAGGGAGGGAAAGAACTCACACAAAGGTGAAGATCAAAGAAGTATGAAGTATGCAAGTGGGACATTGACATGGAAGTATGGAAACAATGAAGGTTGGTGGCAAAACTATTCCTCCAGACCACTTGTCACCACAGATACCACACTGTAAGGTAGTGAGGGAAAGGAAACAGGAGGGCATGGTATGCTGGTGGAACACACCTGGGGGAAGGTCACATGCAACATACAGGAGCTGGGAAGCAGCTGCAGTGGGTGGAGGTCCACTGCTCCTGTTTCTGTTGACAGCCAGACTCCTGTATAATCAATGGAAAAATATTGCAGCTCCAGAGGACAATTCTTCCTATCCCAAACCAGCCATCTGAGCACACTGGTAGATGTGTGAGCAATACTCCTGACAAAAAGGAGCCAGACACCTGTGTTACAGGGTTCATGTTAGAAGAGGTGAGCCACAGTCATACTGATATACCAGGGAACTACTATTATTCTTTTGACATGAGAATAATAAACCTCACACCAAAATAATATTATGAATTTATTGTAGAGAAAAGAAGCTCACTGGTTTCCGGCTGCACATCCTTATTGCTTAATGCATACTGAACTGGCCTTTCATTTAGCTCTGTGAAATCACATTTTAAAAGTCACTTTACATTTTCAGGGAACATCCAGTTCTAAATTATGAATAATGTGCATCACCACTTTTAGCTGCAAGTTATGAAGGTACCCAGTCAAACTAGAGTGCTTTACATGTTATGCATTCAACATCTCAGTCCTACACTCAATTCACCTCCCTCTACTCCCACCAAAATCCCAAACTGTATGTTGCTTATGATCTTTCGATGGTGTATATTTTAATAGGTTCAACAATTCTTTCATGTTGTAGCAATTGCCAATAATTTAAAAAAACCTCCCTCTACATACCTGTTTAGACCATTCTTTGGCACGAGTACAATATAGATTTTTTTTGTAAAAAAAAGAAAGTATATAGCAATATCTGGAAGATATCCAGGTCTTTGAAAGAAGTGCGTTTGGACACATTAAACCCCCTGTCCCCAGTTTATTTATCAATTATGTCACTAATATTCTACCAAAAAAAAAAAAAGTTTATGGTCAAATAGTTATTTTACTATTCTTCTATCTGTACAGCCAATCTCAGTTCCCAGCTTGAACAAGATCATTGGTTGAAAGATGTTTGTTTGTTTGTTTTTAACATTAGTGAGCAGTAATATCAGGTTAAAAAAAAACAAAATAAAATAAACACTTTCTTTTGAACATCTGAAAAATGTTAAGTCCCATTTTTGGGAAATAAAGAAATTAATTTCACGTGGAAACACAGACTACTTTATTTTCCTTCTTCAAAACTGCAAACAGGTCAGAAAAAAAGTTTGGGTTTTTTTGTTTGGGTTTTTTTTTAATTACACTTGCTTGTGTATTAGTAACAACTGATAAGTAGAGAAAATAATTCTTTTATGTTCATCTTAAAGAAAAATGGACATTCCTACCTGCCACCATATAAAGGCAGGCATTTCTTCCATTAATGTCCTGTTCCTATAACATTTTGGGTGCTCAAATGCTCTAAAATGAAATGTGATAGTTTGGTCATGCTAAATATTTTACAAATACTTCAATATTATATTGTACAATGTTTAAAATTTTATTTGTTCTTTCATGGTTAATCGCCGAAAAAATCCCTTGTACTGATCAGCCTTGTATCAGATCAGCCTGACTGCCAAATTATTTTTATATTCCAATTTAACAACTGCATAGAAATGATCGTGAAAACTCCATCCAGTACTTTCATTACTATTTCTGAAGTCATACACAGTTGTAATCAATACTAAAAATAACAATGTTCTTAACAGCTTAACTTTTCTCAGTTATTCAAAGCTGTTAAAAATTATATATGTATCTACAGTTTTGAAAGGAAAGAAAACCGGTCAACAAGTGTTCATGATAAGCAAATAGTATAAAAATAACCTGAAAGATAAGATTGAGCAACTGAATTCCTAAACAAATAACCCTGTCAGAAATTTATACTACAAAGAAGGCTTGAAAACTACTCACAAGAGAACAATGCTGTCAGCATCTGAAGACAAATTTTGTATTTTAAACAGTTCTCCTTTCTGGTGTAAAACGAAATGCATAATCCATATTTAGCAAAAGTCTATTTCCTGAAAGGTGGGATTAAAGGCAAGAAGCACTGGTCTGAGTATTGTTGCTCTGGACCTAATACTGCCAAGGCACATTCTCTGCCCTTCTCCTCTCCTCCCTTTCAAAGTGCAGGTGTTAATCCCATAGGAAGGATTAGATAACTATAAAAATAGCATTAGACCTTAATGATAGCTCTTATACCTGGTCTTACTAGTTTTTACCTTGCTGTTCATCTCAGATTGGGTAGCTGAAAAGTGTTGGAAGAAGTGTGATTCATCACTCCTACATATCAGGCCAAAGAACAGCGGAGAAGTGACACCTTTAAACACAGCAGTCACATACTCCCACCACTACTTTTAAATAGGCAGATCCCCACTCTGTACCTGCAGACACCAGGTAGCATCCCATTTGAGGAAAAGAGGCAGATTTTTATGATAACCTATGATAACCTCATTCCTTTTAAGATATATTTTCCATTTGAATGTAGTTGAAGGCTCCACTCCTGGCACATATCCCACATGCTTTTGCACAGACTGTGCACATACCATCAAAGGGCGGATTGAGGCCAAATGCAGTAACAGAATAAGTCTCTTATACTGCCTTAAAAACAGGCAATTGATCATCTGCTGTGTGTGAACAATAAGACTATTTAATGTTCTTTTCTTTCAAGATTTTGCTGGGCTGCTTTACTACTTTACACTCACCACATAAGCTGTATTCTCTTAATGCCAGTGTTTGCCTTCCACAGTCTCTGATGTACACTTTTACCCTTCCATCAATTTTGTTGGTGGTGGCACTTTTTCTTAAAGAGTGTAATTGTAATTGTAAGATACGGTGCTTTTTACTTCAGGTGCGTTTTACTCCAAATACCTACCCTTAAAAAAAAAAAATGCAGCAGCAAAGTTACACTTCCCCCCCCCTACCTATCAGCTATGACAAACAAGATGACTTCAACAATGACTATTTTAGGAATTCGATTGCTAACCAAAAATCAACACACCAAAAAATTATTGAGGCAAAAATATAAAGAGAAGGATTTTAATAACCACCTCATTCATTTGCGTTTCTAGCAAATGAATTTATTTTGGTCTCCAAAATAAATTTGCAGTTTTTCACATTTGAATATACACAGATTTGTTATTGTAACCATGCTCTTGAATTTCTGATCATGACGAAGTGGCTTATGTCAAAATATTTTCTAAAATAGGCAGCAGCAGAAGGATTGCTCTTACTAAACTTTAAAGTCTCTTCCAATGCCCAAAAATCTACTATTTAGTAGAAATAGCCAACAGCAAAATTCAGGTGAACATTAAATACTAAATAATTCTCTTTAATAGTTAAATAATGTTGAAGGAAAAAGAAAAATATTACTAGGAAAGCTAATGTAAAGTTTTATGATGAGGTTGTTTTTAGCATTGCTTGGTTAAGTTTTTTCTTACAGCAGGGTCAGACTAACACAAAATTCAGTTACAGTAAATCCTCAGGTAGCTGTACATCTCCCTAATTACAGTACTGCAAAGCTACTGGAATTGGAAGCTCTGCTTGGTCTCTTTTCGCCTGGCTCATAAAATCCCAGTTTATACCTTAATGGGCAATACCACCCACACTGCATTATATGTGCCATTTTAATGAGCATGTGATGAAACAAAAATGGAGAAGAGGTGGGCACCTTCAGAACTGAGTCTTTCACACCACAGACCAACTTGCCATCTTAAGGCATAACAATCAAATCTTTTGATTTCTTTGCAGTTCTTACAAATGCAAATGATATTAATATGGATTCTATTTCCCACCTTTCAATGACTCTAATTTCTAGTTGACAAGGAGTTTGTTACTACATAACCAGCAGCAAACACCATAAAACTAGTGGAGGCCTTTGTAAAGAGGAAGAAAGGGGAAGAAAGAGGTAGATTCTTGGAACTTGGAGAATTTTCTCCTCAGGCAACTGTAGGTACAAAATCCCACAGAATTTATGTCATACATCCATACCGCTCTTACTAATGCCAAAGGAAAACTGAAACTTCTCACCAGCTAAACACCACAAACTATGTAGACCAAAAACATTCAGCCTTTGGTCAGTTTAGTCTAAGTACACATCTGTTTATTACAAAATGTTATTCATGGTGAAAAGCATTAAAAAAGCACTTCGTGATTAGTTTCCCGGTTCACTGGCTACTGTAGCTGTAATTTACAGTATTTTAACCAGCTGACTTTCAGTTAAAAAGTACAACTGACCTTGTGTTAACTTTTCTGCACTGATTTAAAAACCCCTACCTTTCCCACATATGCACCTAAAATTCACTTTACCAACTTAAAAGGTAGTGCTCTGATCTCCTCTCCTTAGGAACTCAGCTGAAAACTTCATTGTCTGCCCAACAATCCTCTAAGAAATCATTCAAATGGGGACAACGCATGTCTTCACATGAAATGTGAATGCTGATCTCGTTAATGCCAAAAAGCCCTAACCCCCAAAAATATCAAACTGCAAAAAGAGGTCTCTGCACAATTAGTCCTCCTGAAAAAAAAAAGAAAACAAACAAACCTTGTTTCTTGTAGTACAACCATTACTGCTAACTTCCTTCAGATAGGTATAAAACATTTGTGGGAAATCAGTAGTGGCAGACGGAGTCTTTTAAGTGACTGTTTAAGTCTGCAAAATTTCACACACCAACAATTCAGTTCTTGGAGACTTCCAGTAGGAGACTCTTGGCAGCATCACTGTTACTAAACCAAAATTATTTTCCTTGAACATCCTTAAAATGCACAGTGGACAAGAAAAATGAGGCATTAAAAGAACAATGAGAAAACTTAGTAAAAATATGTCATCTAACTCCCTAAATTATCTCCTGTAAATCCTGAGTCATCTCTGCCTAATTTTGCTAGCAAAACTAAAAAGTGACCTGTGGCAGTTTTTTATTCCCTTAGCAAGGCAAACATCTACTGCTGGAAGTGACTATTTTCATTTCTGAAGAGTATCATCCACACAATGTATTCCAGCTTCAGAGCCTTGACACTGAATGGTGATGACTTGCAAAAACCAGAGCCAGCCTGACACGAAATTTAGATCTTGGAGTGAGTTGCAGGGCAGATGCAATTAACAGTGCTTTCCTCACTATCTGAAACAAGGTACTTCACAATTCAGCATGTAAGAAAAATGGAAGGCAATAATACTTTTGTGCTTGTTTTACATGGCTTTTGTAAAACCAGGTGCACACTAAAAATGCTTCCCTGAAAAGCTTTGGCTTGTTCAAAGGGGCAAGAAAGGCAGGAGTCACATCAAAGCCATTCCAGCTATGACAGCAAAACCCTTAGTGGAGAGCTAGGGATGGCAGCAGGCGCCTCTGACAAAGATTACCTCTGAATTATCTACGTTTAATTGACAGCCAAGGGGTGTAACTGGGCAGATGTCTCCATCTGGCATGAGCTGCACCTCCACCACATGGCTCTGCCCACAAGGATGTGCCTGATGGCTACAGTCAGAGCGTCCTGCAGTGCAAGGATGCCCCCAGCACAAGCTCAGCACGTGCACTGTGGGCACTGGCTTTGGAAAACACACCACAAGATTTGTTTTCAGAAACCAGATGGGAGTTTGATGTGAAGCTGATAGAACCTCATTTTTCAGAATGTTTTCTTTATGGAAAGGTGTTTTACTAAAGCTCAACTATGGAACCAAGCATATACCTGTCAAATAAATGTTGATATTACTTTCTCTCCCTGGGAGGAAAAAAACTGAATGAGTTTAACCCCCGGCCTCGGCACTATTTAGTGGCACACTGCGCTCCTTGTTTCTTTGGAAGAGCTGCAACTGAGGCTCAGAACACTCATTAAAAATACCTCAGATTGAATTTCATAGCCCACAACTTTTGAAAAGGAATATAATGGCACCATTCAGTGCTTTCAGTGTAATTCAGCAGCATAGCAGCCAGCACATAACTGGGGATAGAAACCCCAATCTCTGTGACACCCCTCACCCCTTGCCTCCCGCTTTACCACACCTCTCTCTGCTTCACGGTAAAAATCATTTAACCACCTTCTCAGGTTTTCTTTTTTTAACATTAAGTAGTGCTTGAGAAGAAAATAAAATCATTCTGTTATTCAGATTACTTTCTTCTCTGTTTTGTTTTCTTTGCCTGCTCATTTTTCATCATTTGCTTTACCGTAAGCTAACACTTTACTAGAATGAAGGACTAGGCAATTCTTAAGTCATCAAATGTGAAAACAGAACCCTTATATACAGTCTGGAAACATGAGAATATGGAGTGTTATGAGTATATGGGAGTTATTAACTATAAAACCAGATTGAGACAGATTGAGATATGCAAAGTGGCTATTCACTATTTTTATTTGGATACATTTTAGTTCAGCTATGATTCTACTAAAATCCCTCAAAGAAAATAGTTCTTTTAAATGCAAGAATTCAAGACCTGGAAAAACTCCACAGCAAACCCCAACAAAAAATGAGAAATATTCAGGCAAAATATTAAATTCTAAATCTAAAGTAAAAGCAAATGCAACAGGAAAAAGCTTCTGCATCACTCTCGACATTACTATCAATCTCAGCAAGAGCTCATGCCATCCAGGATTGTACATACTTTACTTATTACTTTATCGGGGGAAGGAAAGTACAGTTTAACAATACGAAACAGAACTTTTCAGGAAGGACACCCCTAGATGAAGCCTTCAGGCTGTTACACCCTAACTCTTGTTTTCAGCCAGGCCACTGTTCTGTTTGAATCTAATGCTCTGACAGCCAAAACACAAGGCAGGGTAAGGAAGGCAGCCTTGCACGCAATGTAAATTAAAAGTTTCTGTAGGATCCAGTTTCTATCAGTCTGTCTTGCAAAACTGATGTGGACTGTCTAAAGAAAAGCTTGGCTGCAGCATCTTACAATTTCTCCAGACTGGACATGGAGTAATTCTGTATTTATGTGTGAAACCAAAAAAGAGATGGTCTTGAGTTCATTCCTAACAAGCAAAATTCATACCAACAAAATATGTCCATGGAAGCAAAACTTCCAAGTGTAAAACATAAGTTTTAAAAACTATCTCTTCTTTAATTACCTGAAAGGCAGAAGATTTCAGTAGTTTCTTTACCACTCAAGATTCCGATACACGAGAGTTTCCTGTCTAGTTATGCACGATCTGTCACCAACCTGACAAATGGATGTATAGGAAATGTATTCAACTGCCTCAAAAGACTTTAAAATTGAATATACTGGGAGTCTTATCTGTCTTTTAAACATGTCTTTTAAACACAGGAGAAACAATGAAACTGTCTATAATCTCAGGGAATTTGCAAAGGGAAGGTACAAGCTCTGTGTTTTGTGCATCACTGAAAAGTGCTACCTTTTGTGGGACACAAACTAGAGTGGAAGGAAGAGTTAGGGGAATTGGTATAATAAGTGTTACAATAATGGCTGCTTCTCGCAGCAGATTTCAGAGGCACCTTGTAATGATGTAGTCAAGTCACATTATCAAAGAAAGTTAAAAAATAACTACCCCCCTTTTTAATACAATCCTACAGTTTTCAGAAAGAGCTTTTCTGCTCCTGTGTCCTCACACAGCAGACACTTTAAAAAATCCATCCATGAGTCATCTCAGGTCTCTGAAAGAGGAAACAGTCTCTGGATTGTAGCAATCTAATGAATGGTTACGTTAGCAAACAACAAATAACTATAGCCATCATAGGGGAGCACAAATGGAGTGGTGCTGTTGTGTATTGCAGAAACAGTGGCTTTGCCTCCAGTCACGTCAAAATCCAAAGCTGTTGGGACTGACCTGTATGTTGAACCTAGCATCAAACTGGCAAAGCAGCACAGACAGAACAGAGATCTGCTTATACATTTGTGGCAAAGCAGGGAAAGAAGGGATTTGTACTTATATCTGTGGGGCAAGAGAAGGTGAAGAGGGAAGAAAGGCCAGCGGGATTTCTTAGCTGGACATGACATTGTCTGTTAACAGCATGTGGTCTGAGCTGGGCAAAAAGCCTTTCTTTAATCTCCAGAGTGCTTCCTCATGACTGTGAGCAAGGTTTTACTCTTACCTATGTTGAACATGGGATATTCAACTTTCATTCAATTTCCCACCACTTCTGCATGTGTGTTTGCATATATATGTGTGTGTACCTTACAGAATTGCCTGTGCCTGCAGTTAATGTGAAATACTTCAGAGACAATAACTTACACCCTTCTGCTTCATTGCTCACTTAACCATACAAAATGTTCAAGCTAAGGAGATTCCTAAGAGATCTGCTTTCTGTCACTCAGATAGAGCTCTCAAATATCAAAGGAAAGCATCACCATGGTACTATCACGAGTACATTAACATAGTCTCTGAAACACAACTTTTATGGCTTCTATTCTGTTTTAACATGCAATAATGTTTTCTTTCATGCTCTGTTTAAAAACATGTGTTGGACAGACTTAGTGTGATCTGGGCTTTGGACAGAATAGCTAAAATACATCTTTAGGCACAGCAGGTTTACAAAGGCAAATGAGCTACTTAACTGTTTTTTTCTTAAAGCCAGAATACAGCAGTGTCGTATTAGATAGCACTTTGATATAAATGAGCTTTATCAGCAACAACAGGCTCCGTGGGAAACAAGTGTTCTCTGTTCAGGGTATGTCAAAGAGAAGTCTTTGGGGATGTGCTATCAAAAGTCAAACATCAGGCTGACACAATGCGACTTTTTTGACCACATTTTCAGTCTTGGGTTGAATTCCTCCAGAAAGAGAGTTTTAATCCATTTAACCTTGATGATAATTTGTATAACTGCAAAAGGAATTGATTTTATCTAATTTGTGTTTTTTTCTCTAATGCTGAAAACCAAGTTCTTATGAACTTAAAAATAGCATGCATCTAATTTTAAATTTATATTTGCATATATGCTTTGTTTAATGTTAATATCCAGGTAATTTACAGATTCCTGGGCTATGTGAGAGCAATACATTTTATTTACAATATAAAAACATAAATGAATAATAGAATAATAGAATATCCTAAGTTGGAAGGGACCCTCAAGGATCACTGAAGTTCAACTCTCGGTCCTGCACAGAACCATCCCCAAGAGTCACACCATGTGCCTGAGAGCGTTGTCCAAACACTTCTTGAACTCAGACAGTCTTGGTGCTGTGAGCACTTCCCTGGGAAGCCTGTTCCAGTGCCCAACCGCCCTCTCAGTGAAGAACCTCTTCCTAATATCCAACCTAAACCTTCCCTAACAGAACTTCATGCTGCCCCATCAGGTCCTGCTACTGGTCACCAGAGAGATCAGTGTCTGCCCCTCTGCTTCCCCTCATGAGGAAGGCGTCGATCACTACGAGGTCTCCCCTCAGTGTCCTCTTCTCTAGGCTAAACAAGCCAAGTGACTTCAGCTGCTCCTCTCACAGCTTCTCCTCCACTGGAGGAGACACTCCAGTGTCCTCTGGACACTCTCTAATAGCTTTATATCTTTCTTATATTGTGGCCCAAAACTGCACATAAGACTTAATGTGTGGCTGCACCAGGGCAGAGTGAGACAATCACCTCCCTCGACTGTGCTACAAGTGATTATTACTGAGATGTCTAGTATGAAACTTACAAATTATACTTCATTTTTGCCTATTTATATAATGTTTAGGTTCATGTTGTCACCAATCCTGAAGTGAAATTTGAACATATACACATACTTTAGCAATCTCCACCAAAACACTGTCTTGCTATCAGCTTCAGAAATTATCTTTCTTCATCATAATTTACTTAAGTAAGTCAGACTACCCTGTCAGACTCAGAACAAATCTCCTTAGGGAAAGAACTTCTGGATAGAGAAGACCACAATGGCATTGAACCATTATTACTGCTTACATACTTCTTGTACTGGTCTTTTACTGATTTTTAATCACAATATCTCCTAATGCTTGACAAAGAACACCATGTGACTAAAACAGGGAGAGCCATAACCCTGATATGGCACTAACGAGCCAGTATTATCAGCTTTTCCTCTTTTAGACTGTAAATATTTCTTAAATTGTTGCTACCAAACAGCTTGAGGCATCCTGTCTACTCTTAAACACTGAACAAACTCTTGGCCAGGAGAACGGTAAAGGTTTCACAGGGTGAGAAAGATACATGGAGCTTCATGTCACTGGTGTCTTTCTGGCTTTTTAATTCTTACCGGATCATCAACACTCCTCAAGAGGTTCATGCAAACTAAGCAAAGGCAGCACCTTCTGAGTAGATTCCCAGTGGGAGACTCCTGCAGAGCACACAATGGGGGGAGCTGAGGAGGTTGGCCATTATGCCCCAGGTAAGCATAAGATCTGTTGACCACACAAGGTGCTGCAGTTCTGCTTTTAGCCATCCAGAGAACACAAAGAAAGAAAAAAGTCTTTATGTTTGAAGTAAAATACCAGGTCTAGAACCATGCTGAGAAGTGCAAAGACTAGCAAATACAGTGGTCTGTTTTAACTGGAATTTACACCTCATCACCTCTGCTGGTACGAAAAATCTTACAAAGTAATTAGTATGTCCTACAAGTAGTTACAGCACAATTTGCTCCAAGAACAAAGTGCAATTTACTCAAGTGACAGTATGATATAGAGGTTAGACCAATAGCAGGTTTAGTGTGTGCCTCTCACTGTGGGACCATCATACTCGGACAGAGTCTTTGCTTTGGAAAGGACTAGTACTTACTGCTAAGAAAGCGCAAATGCCAGCAGACAGTATCTCCTGTTGCTCCCACATACTGGCATGTGCCTACAGCCATAAGCTGCCCCTGCTTTCTCTCTGTAGCCTATAGGGAAAGGGAAAAGGGTTGAAAACAAGGATGTGATCCAAAACAAGAATTCAATCCCCTCCCAGGTAATTCCTTCCATCCAATGTATCACAACTGTAAGCACACTGTGAGCAATTAAGGCCAGGAAAAGGTGAGTTATGCTCATCACTGTCAGAAACCATCCATTCTGAGGGCACACACTTCCTTCTTGTGTATAAAGTAACATGATTTCCCAGCACTGAAACAGTATGTTCTTCACCTCCAGTTACATGATAACCAGGAGATAGAATTTCATGTTCTTTACTAGGATAGATATTTTCCTCCATGACCCTCAGAGCCTTGCTTGGGTTGAGATTCATCTATTTTTAACAGCAATTAACCATCCAATTGCCCTGGAATTCCATTATGGCAAGTGAAAAGAAAGGATACTTTTAGAGAAACACTCAGGCCAGGCAAAACTGAACAGATGAAACTGGTCTTCATGTCATTGCTACTTTGCTTCTCCCTCTGGATTACACGATCTTTAACACGATGGTATGCTTATTTCTTGTTATCATTAACATCCATGAAGTATTTTGCCTATTGTGCTGCTAGGAAACAAATAAGTGCTTACATAAAAGATATTAACACATATTAGCTGACATAATCAGCATATTTTAAACAGTCTCCCGAAACGGAATTCAAATTACCAAACTACTAAAAAAATAAAATTTCCCAATAAAAAAAATGTAATTCATATCCATTAACAGCTCTCACCACCAGCTATTTCAGGATATCCTGACATTAAATCAAATATTTAAGGAAGGGCTTACATTTATTTTTGAGTGATGTGGAATATATCTGCATATGTGCCCTTGCTGGAGATTTTAAAAGCTTGAAAAACCAAAAGATCTGTTGAGGTCATTTCTCAGACATCATATATGAATTCAATACTGAACATAAATATTTCACAGATCACGTATTTGCTGATGTACAAAAAGCCATTCATCCTCAAAGCAGTGGAGCCTTGAACTTCCTCCATCAACTGGACTTCAGCAAAAGTATGACCAGTGCTTGTCCACTCCCAATAATTATGATCAGGAGATGACTCTATTAAAATCCATTTCGCTCCTCATAAATGCTGGCAGCAGTGTCCCCAAATGTCCCTAAATATGCTTTTAACTAAGGCAACAAATGCATTAAAAGCAATGGATTTTGCTGAGCTGGAGCATGAGCGGTGGGCTCATGTAGAGCATTCTCACAGCTGCATCAGTGGCCACAGTAAAATTCAACTCACACCACTTTGGCTGTCTAGAAGTTATGTGTTTAGTCTAAACTCATTGTCTGGCTTGTCCTACAGTTGGACAAGAGAGGAGTATCATGAGAGTAAATTCATCCCATCTGGAGACAAATGCATCATACATTAGGGGTGAATTGTCCACTGGGACAACTCTCATTCCACCAACAACTGGGAGAGCCTTTCCTAATCCCAGTGAATCTGATGTTCAAACAACTAAAAAGAGATGAGATAATCTTCCTCTACAGCTGGAGATTGTATGGTGTGGCTCACTTTTTGCTTGCAACTTTCCCACATGTGCCTGAGACACGATACATGCGGTATTTTCTTTTGGGGGCAGAGGAGCAAATAGAAGAAAGAAACATTCTTATAAAGCTGTGAACTTGTTTTAAGCAAGATAATGGTCTTGAAAGGCCTGAAGAAGACAACAGCAGACAAAGCAGAAATAAAGAGTAGCATTGAGAACATATAACAAGAAGGACAGGTCCCCAAAGCTGAGTTACAGCACAGGTTATGAGTAGTAGAAAACTCCTCCTTTTTTTAAATGCATTGCCCAACACTAACTTCTGCTTCTAGTTCTCATTGTAAGTCCCATGTTTTCTCACAGCAAAAATAATCAACTCCATTCAATATAATGTTGAGGCCTATAGTGAAAAAGAGTTCCAGTAGGTTAAAAGAGTTCCAGTAGATTGTTACCTAAACATAAACACTGAGCACCGAGCATTGATAAAGGGAAACTCAAGACTCAACACAATATTCAGTAGCACTGTTGTGATCAAACATGACTACCCACAGCATTCTCCTGGAGAAACTGGCTGCTCATGGCTTGGATGGGTGAACTCTTTGCTGGGTAAAATCTGCCTGGATGGCCAAGCCCAGAGAGTGGTGGTGAACGGAGTTACATGCAGTTGGAGGCAGTTACACGTGGTGCTCCTCAGGGCTCAGTATTTGGGTCAGTCCTGTTTGATATCTTTCCTGATGACCTGGACAAGGGGATCGAGCACACCCTCAGTCAGTTTGCAGATGACATGAAGTTGGGTGGGAGTGTTGATCTGCTGGAAGGTAGGAAGGCTCTGCAGAGGGATCTGGACAAGCTGGATTGATGGGCCAAGGCCAATGGCATAAGGTTCAACAAGGCCAAGTGATGAGTCCTGCACTTGAGTCACAACAGTCCAAGCTGCTGGATATGAGGAAAAATTTCTTCACTTGAAAGGATTGTCAAGCACTGGAACTGGCTGCTCAGGAAAGTGGTTGAGTAACCATCCCTGGAGGTATTTAAAAGACATGTAGATGCTTAGGGACATGGTTTAGTGGTGGACTTGGTAATACTCAGTTAATGGTTGACTTTTCCAGCCTAAATGATTCTATCATTCTATGAAAAGATGGACTTCCATCTTCTTTGAGACTTCAATTGATGGCTTTAAGGAGATTCAGAGTCCTACAGCAGCCTACTGAATAAGGATCAAATTTTAGCTTAGTAGAACCACCCTATAAGGTGCTGAGAACCTGTGCTGAGTGACTCCCTGGCTCTGGAGACACATGGATATGCTTCTCAGGAACTGAGCAGATTGCAAGGCCAACCAGTTGGAATTTCTCACAGTATTTATCACGGTTGAAAATTCTGCTAGAAGAAAATTACTCAGCAAAGGTCTTCAAAAGCAACAAAGAAACTCAAATAGGAAAAACATAAATAAGGCACTTTATGTGTAGGCTGCTGCTCAAGGTCTTAAAATAGATGCCATATAATGGGAACGAAATGTCTGTCTAGTAGCCATAGTTTTCTAGTTGTGAAAAACTGGTTTTATGAATTGAAAGTAACAGTTCAGTAACCAATATACTCAGTTTCTGGTTCTAGTACCGTCACACTGAGAGATCAGTAAGTGATTTGGAAAAATACAACTTCTAAAAACCATTATATAGCTATATATTTGTACAGTTATATTGAAAATACTTGTATGCATGTTTTTTTTCCTTCACCACTTAGTGTAATAGGCTGAAAATACCCCATGGTACATACCATGCAGGCAGTTATACAAGGAGTATTTTATAGCCCTGTTTTAATAACTGCATTTACCAAAGGCAAAAATCTGCTTACTGTTACTGTTATTTCTAGTAGTAGTATACTGTACTTAATAGCCAGTCTCATGAAAAAAAAAAAAAAAAGAAAAAGAAAGCTAACCGAAATCCAGCATAAAACATACAGTAATCTTTTATGTTGCTGCTAAGTGGTTTGTGAAATCTGGTTTTGTGATTATATTTAAGATGTTTTGTGTAATCACTATTAGGAAAGTATCCTATGCAGGGCCAGGAGTGACCTCTAAAGTATTCACAATAGGCTTGAAATACTACACCTAAATCACAGCTCCAAGCACCACAGAAGTCTATATACCATAAAAAGATAAATAAAAAGCAAACCAAAACAAGGTTTTGCTTTCTTGAGAATATCTGAAGCTACTCAAAGCTGACAAAAAACCCAGCCTTGACATAACCTACAGGAGTATGTCTTCAGCAAAATCACACCTCTAACCTCTAAATAGTCATATAAATAACACTCTAATATGTAATAACACAGTTGCATGCTAGGATACCAGGAACAATGCTTTGAAAATAAAAATATCAGTCACTAAGTTTTCAATAGGTGTCATAAACTGAAGACTTGGATCCTGCAGTTAGAGCAATCAATGTAATACTCTGCATACAGGATACACTACTACTTGTGATGGTTTTCATGTGAAAATAATTGGGACTATTCATAGAGAATCACAAGCCACTGCTACAACACCAAGTATTACATATTCAAACCATCAGTCACCTATATAAAGATCAATGGAAAATTTCACCCAAAATTTTGTGCTCAGTACTTACTTCAGTTCTTACTATTCTGCTTTACATTTCTGAGGAGTTTCACTTTTCACACTAGAAAACCCTAGAACTACAGACTTTGGTCCCTTACAACCACACACCTTGAACAAAAAATTCTAAATGTCTTAGGAATGTCTCCCAGCTAAGAGAACCAAAATATCTGAAAGTGAGTACAGTTTTCACCAAATAGGGAGTTTCTCACTCTCAGCAGCATGCTTTTCTCTCTTTCTCTTTTTCTCCCTTATTTTAAAAAACTTTTTAATGATTTTGCTGGTTACTACATGGCTGGTTTTTAAACACACTGTTTCTGGTCACAAAGGCAAGGCTCACTTTGTCCAATCTACAGTGGCCTCCTCAGCTGCCCCAGCTACTGCCCTTCCAAAACATGGGTGCCCTGAAGGCTGCACACATTTGTGCTTACCACTCAAGCTGGGCAAAGTTTTCCCCCATACATCAACCACCTTAAGGGTTTTACCTCAAAACTCTGCCCAGAAGTTACTTACTTCATTTCTGATGTGTCCCTATATATATTTTACTTGTGCAAGGACTAGCAACCACGATCCTTTAGGAAATAGATTATAAAAATATTGTTTATTAAAAGAGAACAAATAGCCATGGGAAAGGTATCTCGCTTTCAGGCATCTCACTTTTCACCTTCCTTGACCCAGAATTGGAGACACAAAGGGGAAAGTCTGAGATAAAGATAGAAGCTTCCATAGAGCTAATCCATCAGAACTCTAATTGCAAAGGATCTGACACAGTGTCCCATATGTTCACAGACATCACTTTAAGTACCTCAAACAAGCCCTGGACACCGACAAATTTAAAACTAAATCTTTCAGGCAATTGAGGTCCATGTCTTCAGTTCAATCAGCATTTAAATTGCCACTAAAAGCCCTGAAATGTCAGCCTAATTTTCTTATTCTTAGTATTCAAGTTTGAAAAGTGTGTTCTCAAAGTAAGACTGAAATGTGAGGTAACATAATCTGCAATGATTAGCTGGAACAATCTCCAGAGAATGCCCATTCTGTCTGAATCTTTACGTCATTTCCACTACAACTTTCCATACATCACCAGCTACACTAGTTACATGACACTAAGGCAGACTACAGCACCTGGAAGCATACCTTCCCCACTTTATTCTCATACTATCCTTAAATCACTTCACATATTAACTTCTGCTTAATCTCTAGAATGAACTGTTGATCACAAGCATATGCATACTTTTGATTACACTGTTTCCTAAGGACACCAGAACCTTATCTTGTTCTAGACTATGCTACTTCTACTGTAACTGAGTAAACATTTGAACACTATGACAGGCCACTGTGTACTGAGGATGGTTTATAAGATTGAAGTAATTGGAGCTTATACTGATTTAGTGCAATTTTTCTCATAGTTTGCAATGATGAAGATGGTGTTGACCACACCTGAACAAAAGCTAGACGTCAGGAAAGCAAGCAAAAGTAGAAATAAAACTCAACATTGTACACCCTCATCAGTTGAAGCATGATGTTAACACAAGAACAAAGGGGTATTAACCTGGCCATCAGTATTTTTGGAATAGAAATTTCAAGAAATTTTTAACTGTTTGATTAATGAGCTTCTGGAATAGTTTTCCATAAGGAATATGCAGAGTAGCAAATGTAAGTACTAAACATACTTAAATTAAATGTACTTTAAATAAATGTAGCCAAAACAAATTTCAGATGGGATTATATAATATAATATATAATAATATAATAATATGCAATAGGATAGGATCATTCTCAGTAACCCAGAAAATCAAGTCCCATCCTATATTCCCTAAGACAACTTAAAGGAATCAAGCAATGACTCATGATTCTGTCCAGAACATGGAATTTTTCTCCTTTAAGCCCCCATTACTGAGGCTGATGGGAGAATCTGTTTTACATTTGAAGAGTGAATAAATAAAGCGTTAGCCTGAGGTTCAAGGCAAAACACTTTTAAAATATGAATTCTGCAAGCTCAAAGACCAGAAGGCAAATAAAAAGAAAAAAACATCTGTTACTTCTTAAAATCTCATGGTTTCTAAGCCACTGGGGGCAGAGGAAGGTTGATTCATGATTTCTAAATGCTTAGGTTGACAATTCAAAGAAGTAAAGTGTGAAGGAGTCCAAAACTTATCACACAAAAGCACTAGGATGCCTAAAAATGGAAGAGTGAAGATGGCTAATTTAAACATCCAACTTTCAAGTGAGACTTCTTGAAATCTACTGTTGCTGTTGCTGCTTTTGAGCAGGAAGCAGCTACGAGTTTTGACCACAGCCCTCTAGCTGCTCACGAGCTCTCACTCAGCCTGTTGTCTTGGCCACAATGTTTTTTGTTTTTCAGCTGCTTTGAGGTCTTCTTCCTCCTTTTTGTCCTGATTCATTGCCAGCCACAGTTCTTCCTCCTCTAGAGGCTGGTCATTTCTAAGCAAATGTCAATGGACCGATTAAGAAAAACTCTTTAAAATTATGCCAATATATGAGAAAAATCATGGACTTTATCCTGTTACTAATAGACTAGTAAAACTGTTAATTTTAAAAGCTTCAGCACTTCTCAAGGTTCAGGCTTGCTTCTTCACCTCTGTTTTTAAAAGACAACTCACCTCTAATGTATCTGCACTCAAATGAGACCAATGTACTGCAGTAGTATTAAAAATAATTGTTTGTTATAATTATAAAATTAATTTATATTATTTCCAGTAGACTCCTGAGAGTAATTTGTTTAACCTTCAAGGTGGGATCAAACACAATTATTTGGTAGAGATAATGAGGATGACTGAGAATTCTCATATGTTTTTGAAGATGTGGGCAGGCACAAGTTTCAAGCACAAATGGTGAGTCAGTGAAGGACTCCTTTCACAGTACTTCCACAGCTGCTGTGGCTCTCTAGTCTCATCCCTTCACACTTAGCTGATATTTTTCCAGCTTTCAGTGCTCTGTCTCTTTATACCATCTGCTACTTTTGACATGACACAACAGAGAAGCAGGAATCTTCCTAGGTTACAACATAAGGACACAGTAAGACCTTACCACCAACTTGACACCTTGAACAAAGTTGCAGCTACAAGGGGGGAAAAAAAACCCAATAAAAACAAGCTGTGTTCTCTGCTCCACTAGCAGCAGCAAGCCCTGCATTCCTTACAGAGCAAAAAGTGCTTCAACATTTGATTAGATCCTTGAGCGCCAAACCGCTCAATCTCTCCTGTGACAAACAATTCAATTTGTTTTGAATTTCATGCAATGCAGCTGCCACTCTGTAGGCTTTGCACTCAAATTATATATGATGAGTTTGAAGGTACTTTGGACTTATATTACAGTGGGTAAGCAAGTATCCCATTACTTCCCAAAGAGAATATTTGTCTAAATAAAAAGAGAAGGTCAGCTACTGACACCGAGCATGGGAACAAGTTGTTATGTAATCCAAAAGGAAAATTTGAGAAAGACATTTCAGGCAGCTTTGACAAACTAAGAGCATTAGAAAATTCTTTTAAAAATGGGCTACATAAAAGATAACACTTCAATGTGTCAGTAGTAAAAGAATAAGTCCTTGTTTTACACTTGTTTTGTTTTTTACAGTTGTCAAGTAGTACCCAAACTCTTCAGCTTCTTCCACCTTTATCCTACTGTCCTAATTACAGGTGCTGGGACTAGTTTATCACTATGTAGGTATAACCAAAACTGTGTATCCTACACCCTCTATGCCATTTCTGATGGACTGTCAATAAATGGATCATTTTTCAGCAGCTGCCCAGACACCTCAGGCTACAAGCTGGGTGTTAAAGAACCCTGTGAGGCAGGAGAGTGTTTCTTTGTCTTCACACCAATGACTCAAACATAACAACTCCCCTCTCAGGAGGTATTAGCACCTTCACAACCAGCCTGAGGGGTCATCTCTGCTATGGGCCATACTAGACTGGCATAATAGGCTGCAACAATATACACCATTGAAGATTCCAAAAATATCCCATGACTCACAGAGTTAAATCACCCATTGAGAAACTCCCTGCCCTGGGGGAGGTCCTGGGCATTCCCACTTGAAGCTGAGCATATAAAATCTTGGGGTTTTGCGACTTCTGGTACCACTTGTTCGATCCAGAGGAGGATCAGAACTCCAACAGGACTGCAACTGCCACTCTCAACAGGCCTGTGATCATCACTTCGACACAACTGTGACCAGCATCCAGACCAACAAGTTTTCCTTTCCTTTTACTTTGCACCCAGAGGGACCACATGGTGCTCAGCACAGGGGCCAATGAACACTGTTCTGTTCTTGTCCCAGGGGGCTGGGTTATACATCTGTCTTTGTGGGTTAAAACCAGTTTTCTCTGTATCACTGTATTTATTTTAATCTTTTTAGTAAATTGTAACCCTGACTTGTAATCTCCCTTGAGTTGGGTTCATGTCTCCTGCCGGTTTACTTTTAAATCAGCACACCTACCTTATGTTAATGGGCAGTATGAGTCAGGAGTTAATGAATATCAAACTCTAAACCCCTTCACAAATACATTCCATCCAGGCACAGACCTGGGCTTTGGTCTTCTTCATCTCAACATCAAGTACACTTCATATCAAAATCAAGTTTACTGAGTAAAATACATCCATGACCTCTGGAGCAGGAAGACGACCTCATGACTGCAAACTGAAGCACTTTCATAAGCAAGGTCCAAAGCCAAGCCCCCTCAGCCTGCTCTCTTAGGGGCCACAAAAGCACAGAGGAGCATCTAACACTCTCTTGGCTCTCTGATGGCTGGGTTCAGGGTCCCCACTCAATGCAAGGAATGACACTTAACTAAAGCACTCTACTCTTGCTGTTCAACATTTCATCTGGCTGACTGTCCCTCTCCAGGTGTCTAATGCCCAGCAGAGCAAAGCCAAAGCTTCACAATAAATCTGTAACACACTTACCACGAAGAACCGGTAATGAACAGTGTCACATTCGTGAATAGAAAGATTTATAGATTTATTTTCACCTTCTAGGTTCCCTCTGTATTTTAGAAGGTAATTATAAAAACAGAAAATAAGTTAACTTTTAAAATTCATGTTAGTTGGTATTTGCTGCTTGTACATTAGGGAAAGAAGGTCATTAGGACATAGTCTGAGCCATCTGTTTCTCTCAAGTACAGTGGCTGCTATGGCAAAATTGCTGCTCTGGACTTGGGAAGCAGTTGCTGACCTTGAATTTGCATGAAAAAGTTAAATATTTTAGTGGTAACAAAACAACTCTTCTATGAGTAATAGTTTTATATTATCCCGAGGGCCATGAGTTTGTTTATAATTACTCAGAAATAACTTTTTCATAACATAAACTCTCTTGACCACATCTCTACAGCTGCATTAGCCTGCAGTGTCTGCAATTCAGAAAATGAGAATTCAAATCTCTTTCCATATTTTTTAAACATTGTTTCTGAATGCACAACTGGAGGAAAATTACACAAGCATAACCTTGTCAGCCCTCCTCCTTGCAAACTACAATACAGATAGTAGAAGAAAAATCTGCTAAGATCTTCAACAAGTCCATAATCTATAATTAATGTCAACACCCTCTAAAGTCTGTAATTCTTGCATCTCACATTCATATTTTAAAGGTACAGTAGTTCTGAATTATGCTGGGTATGGAGACAGTTTAAAAATTAATGAAATAGAATCACTTTTAACAGGTAACAATATAAATAGCATTGGTTTTCAAAAGGTAGGAACTAATTTCTTTTCTTTGAAATTAAGAAAAAAATCGTTATGCAACACTTGTTAAAATCTCTAATTTTTTAATTTTACTTTCATAATCACAGAACGATTTAGTTTGGAAAAGTCCCCTAAGCTCATCGAGTCTAACCATTAATCCAGCACTTCCAAGTCCACTGTCCCTCAGTGCCACACATGTGAGTCTTTTAAATTCCAGTGATGGTGACTCCACCACTTCCCTGGGCAGCCTGCTCCAATGTTTGTTAACCCTTTCCATGAAGAAATTTTTCTTGATATCCACTCTAAGCCTCCCCTGGTGCAACCTGAGGCCATTTCCTCTTCGCCTCCTAATGTATGATCATAATAGTTTGCATATTAGTGTTCCTCACCCCACCACAGGCATTGCTGTGAATTAATTTTTCTCCATCAAACCTAATATCCAGCAACATACTGATGTGCTGTGAATTTTTAAACACATACAATGACTTTCTGGGTCATGCCCACTCACTTAAAAAAGATGTAGCCAAATTTAAAAAGCACCAGTTAAGCGCAGTTCAAAAAATATTCAACTCACCATTGGCCACTGTGTTTGCAGCTAGTCCCTACAGCTCACAAAACTGTTGCTTTGGTAATGAAATCATCACTCTTTCTCCACTTCATCATCTTTCTCCTGAACTCTGTGTGCTTGGAATTATACTGTACGTGTAAAATCTCTGCAATCCAAAGGTTCTTCAGTAAAATAATCTTTTTGACTGTTGGAATCTGCTTACTTCTAATGAAGGCACTCAAGTTTAATCCCAATGTTTGCAGAACTCCTTACAAGTCCTTACAAGAATATCCTTCACTAAGCACAGAACTCTTTTGCCATCAGTTAATAGAGGGCATACACTTCATGTCTTTTAAGGAGAGGGATACCCTAATCCCAGTGAAATACTGCTTCCTCACTGGGGTAAGAAACACAAAAGGAAAGAACTGTATTCCAACAGAAGAACAGGTATCAATATGACTGTAGCATCTGTTGTTGGATTATCAGTACTGGAAAAATCAACTGGATATGGCCAGCAGAAGGAAGATTTTTTAGTCTTCAGTACTGCATCAACAAAAATTTGAAGATGGTAACTCTAGGCAGCTACTACCAGTGAAGGAGACTGGAGGCAGATGAAAAGGGTGTAGTGTTATCATTTCAGTTTGGATTCAGTTTGGATGTATTGATGCTTGCAAGCAAAGGCACAACTGCAGGTATGCAATCCATAAAGCCTCCAAAGGATCCTATGTTTATATAGATGACTTCTTTTAAGTAGATGGTCCATAAAAAACATGCTACGTGCCATAGAAGTAGGTAGTGCCATCTACAGTTGGGTTGTCAGGCACTTTCCATTTTTAAACACTGTTTTCAGCTACTTTTAAAATTTTGTTAAGTTGTGTTTTTCCCTAAGCAGATTTTGTTAGAGCAGTTTTAACCACAGTAGTTTAGGCACACTACTAAAAATGAGAAGAGGGAAACATCTGATGTCTTTCAAGTATTTCTTTGCAAAGGTTCAGTTGGTATCAGGCTTCTGAGAAAGTACTTAAAATCTGGACAAAGAAAAACATAAGGTCAGAACCATTCCAGGAAAAAGTATAATGTTTTGAGAAAGTCTAATTTATGGCCTAATACACCTGTTTCAGAATATGTGTATGTTTGAAGGCTCAAGCTAAAAACAGAAACATTCTTTTAGACATTTTTAACAATTTCAGATATATTTACTTAAAAAATCACTTATGTGAAAGCTCCATCCCAATGAACTAAAATGTTTCACAGTAAAAGAATTGACACATCCACCTCCTCCCACCAGAAAACATCCAAAAGATTGAGGGAGAGCTGGAGACAGTGAACAGAGTGAAAATTATTACCATATAATTGCTTTCCCTTTGCCTCCAACATTGTCCTCTGGAAGGAGTTAATGATTTCAGCTTCTTATAGTCTAAAATTAATGTAGGATTTAGCTTTATGACTGTGGAATCTACTGCAGCATCAGATGTTTTGGCAATAGAGAGGAACATACACTGCAATTATTTTGAAGCTGTCATTTGCATATATCCAGACAAGCATGCAAACCCAAACTGAGATATTGTTCAAAATCCCTTAGGAGATTCACACATTTCAATCTCTCTCTCTCTCTCCCCGCGACTACACTGCTGTATCCCATTAAAAGGCTTCTCAATGATGCATTAGTAATTCCCAGCAAGGACTGCAGACTGTTGTTGTATCATCTCTCAACTGCCCAGGAGAGACGTGCTAGGATGCCCAACACCTCAACATCCTCACACTTATGTCAACTGAAGATCTTTGTCTGTGACAGTCATTCTGAAATTGCCCCTAAACCCAGAAAAGGGCCAAAGTTGAAAACTGCTTTACACAATCTGAACACAGATTTCTGCCTTGTGGTCGGATGACCCCAGCTGGTAGGTAAACCCCCATCCAGTCACTCTTACATGAAGACAACAAGAGTTTTTCTCTTACATTGAAACTTTTAAGCATAAGCAATGTACAGTGACAATAATTTCCTTAGCAATATGTGAATAGGAGATCAAAATTAACTTTAGCTGTACTGCAGATCAGAGTCAGGAGGTTTTCCTTTTGTCTGTATCTCACAGCTCTGAAGGCACAAGGCCTGCATAGGAGCAATAGGTTAGCCCAAAGTCCTGGAGGTTTTCCTACCCCAGGGACAGCACATCCCATAAGAAGGACCTTCTCGGTTGTTCACCTTCATTCAGATCTTTCCAGATCTTCTGCTCCTCAGAAGGACAGAAAGAGCATTAATTAAAATGTTATTTTACTGCCTTCAACAAACTTGTAGAAATGTTAATGATTTTTGGGTAGGATTAAATGGTCTAGTCAGAGGTAAACTGAACAAGATAGTGTCTGACTGCTGCTTAATCAAGAAGAAACAATGTGTCAAACACTTCCCTTCAGCCGGATGACATTCAAATCTGAAGATGAAGTCTTTTCCTGTGCTGAAATAGATCTCAAACATTGGCACTTGACAAGTGTACTCTATCAAAGCAAACAGAGGACATTAATGCATGCAGTTCATTGCTAGCTCTTCTTTGAGAGCACATGATATCACAACTTTGCAATAAAAACAAGAGCCAGAAACCATGAAAACAAGAGCCAGAAACCATGAAAACAAGAGTCGGAAACCACAATCCCCAGCACTGGCTGGGGCACATACAACTTGGCAGAACAAAACCCAGGCAGAAAAGGAAGAGTTTCTGAAGTGGATCTCAAGGTTTGCTGTGTCCTTACACCCTTGTTGGTGGCAGGACCTCTGAAGAACAGTTGCATTTGTGGTCACTATCATCCCCAAGTTTCTGCTCCAGGCTGCCTCCATGCACAGTGCCCATCGCCGGTGCACCCAAGTGGGTTTGCTGGACGTGGGTGCCTCTTGTAACAAGCAAATTTTCTTGAAAGGAGTTGGCTCTTATAAACATGTTATATCTATTTCTTTCTGCTTAACCTTCTGCCTTGTGGTCGGGTGACCCCAGCTGGTAGGTAAACCCCCATCCAGTCACTCTTACATGAAGACAACAAGAGTTTTTTTCTTTTCCTTCTTAGGCGGGTACTTGGAGTTAAAGATATCTAGTTGACATCTAGTTGTATAACATGCAGAGTTATACAACTTTTATGTATAAAACTTCCCCCATATTCTGGAGAAAAAAACAATCTCCAGAAATCTGTAGTATCTTCCATTTGTCAGAAACATAGATCCATATTTCTCTTACATCGAAACTTTTAAGCATAAGCAATGTACAGGCCTGTTAAGTCTCACACTCATAACGTGACTCTTGCAGTTGGCCTCCCACAGCTCTCCAAGCCCTGCTTTTTACGCACTGGCAAATTTATCATTTCCCTTCTGCTCCACAGGGCTGTCATTTGTGCTGTGGCTCCTTGGCAAGGCCTTCACTGGAAGAGATGCTTTCTGAGCAGCATACTCTCTATTGCCATGACTAGCTTCTCTTCTGCGAAGCAACCTCCCTGACTTACTACACGTGCCTCTGACCTGGTTTCTCTCAAGCTGAATTTTAGGAAAGTTCATCATTCTGAAAAGACACTCCTCTGGAGCCCAGAAAAATAATTACAAGCATTCACTTATATTTCAGCTGTGCTTGAAGCATTGCTTCCAAACTACATCATCATGATTTTTATCATGCAGAACCAACCACATATTCAATACTGAAACTTAATAGCATTTCTGCAACATTAGATGCTACCTCACAAAAGTACATACATATTTTCTTGTAAAGACCTTACTCTTAAATGGGTTCACACATCATTGTTCATCCCTTTCCTACCATTTCAAATAAAAAAAAAAAAGTCTGTGAAATGTTCATCAATACATATTCTGCTCATAGACTCTGTAAACTACTAAATAATCTGAGGACTGCATCTTGTTTTCCTATTGTACAGCAACCACAAGCTGCATTCTACTTCCTTAGACTTCTATTAATTCATCAAGAAAGCTACCACACATGAGAAACAAAATTCCTGTGTTGGAACAGCTTTTTCATTCCTATTCTACAATTACAGAAGGAGGGAAAATGGCCTAGTGTCACCTTTTCTGATTCTTTGGGCACTGTGCCCTTAAGTGTGCACTAGCAAGCTTCATGGTATTCAGAACTACCACTAAGGAAGCAGCTATGGGTTTACTTTCCTTTCCCTTGCAAGGATTTATAGAGTCCCACCCACCATGCCTAGGACAGAAACAGGCACAAGAAGAAACATCTCATATCCATCTTCATCAACATCACATTAGTTTTTCTAATGATAAATTTAACATAATAAATGAGATGAACATTTTATTCTTCACTCAGCTGTCAAGAGAAAAAAATTATGGTTACTGTCAAATACCTCACAAAGACGTATGAAGATCACTCAGGTAAGATGCAAAGAAGCTATGTGCCACATCACGCAAACAGAAATGAAGAAGATTGACTGGGAACGTTTCTGAGCCTGTATTATGCTAGAGTTCTCTTCCTCCTAAAAGTACTCAGTACTCTGAATGCAAACTGAAACATGCATAAACATAAATTTTGTGAATGACACATCAAGAACACTGAAATCTCACTGCCCTTTTTTCTATCAAAAACAGAAAGAAGCAACATGTTCTAGAAAGTCACCTGAGTTTATTTCCTTGCAGTCTACCCCTTAAAGATAAAATAATTCTGCTACATCAAATACAAAATTCAGAGTTCATACACACCCAGATTAACTGCTTATTTTTCTCCATGCTACTTGAAAAAAACCACATCAAAACGCACTGTTTCTTCTTTTTAGGACTGTATTGCCAAACATCCCTGCTACTGGCACCCTGTGGTTCTCCCCTTTCTGTCTTGTCACCTAGTCTTACCACAGCTCATTAGAGAACCTTCCTTCACGTGCCCTGGTGCAGGTTGGAAAGACAAACACAAACACAAGGAAATCCTCCTTTATTGTGGCTTAAGCACGCTTAAGATTGCTCAAGGGGTTGTTTTGAAACCTACACTATAAAAATCAGATTAATGAAGGTGTAATTTAAAAAATGCAGATGTATACTTTTCATAATTTAAAGCAGACAAATCTTTCTCAAGTAAGCTCCATGGACAAAAAGGAAAGTGAATGCTAAAAATACGTTCCTTCTCTGTGCTTTGATCAGTCCACTGGCCTCCCTTGACACCCAGCAACTGCTTTTTTCCCTATAAGCCACTGGGAGACAGCTGCCAAGCCCAGTTCCACCTCTTCAGCCAAGGCACTGCCATTCTACAAATAAGTTTTCTCTGGGCACATCTGCTCTCTGAACAGGCAAAACAACATACACACACGCTGGCTTTGTACCCACTGTCTTTTTTTCTGCTGGGTTTGGCACTATTCTTTTGAAACAGATTTTCCTCAGGTCCTCAACACCTTCAGGTCTCCTGAAATAGCAGAGAAAAAGCACCAGATCTTCTGTCCCCGCTGAAACCTTTGCACCTCCTTTAGTAAGGTGTAACCTAAGAATTCCCCTTTTCCTCTCAATTGGCTGAAGCAAAGACAGTGTAAATAAACACGTGTTTAAATAAATAAAGTGTTAAATAAACACGTGCTGCAACCAGCACACAGCAGCTTCAACTAAAGGACAAGTTACACCTCTTTCAACAGCAAGTTAGCAGAGATCAAAAGAGATGATAAAGAACTTAACTTTGCCACGTTAGTGCTTGCTCACTAAAGCTCATAAGAAGTTACTGAATTATTTATTTGAGAACAAAAAAAAAAAAGGTTTAATTTGAAAGTGGCAAATGGCCTCATTTCCAATGCTGTTAATTGAACACCCTTAATCAGCATCCCAGAGAAATGTATTTATTAACCATAAAACCAGGCTTCACAGCTTTTACTTTCTCATCTGACTATTATCCCTATTATGTGGGGATTAAAGGTATGTAGAAGTATTATAATTTCTTTTCCCACCCAAAAAGCTTTTACAACTCATTAAACTCCTTATAACCTGATTTTTTTTTAAAAAAAGTGTATCTTAATTTTGTTGTATTTTTCTCATCACTGGTTTTACTTTACTTTTTCTTTTATTATTATTGTTACTAATTTTTCTTCTAGTTTCTTTACCATATTTCCAAATGGCTTTGTATTTTGCGCTGATGCCTGTTTTTTCAAGGGCTGTGCATTCCTACCTACACCGTGGCTTCTGCCCCTTTCTACATGTTCCCTGTAAGAGGGTTCCCCATGCCATTTCACCAGACAAGATCTCCTTGCCTCTCCTCTTTTCCCTGCAACTCAGCAGGTGCAACCCTGACCTATTCACACTGGCCAAGAAGCAAAAGACACATACTGCAGGCAACCTAATGGCTATTCCTACAAAGCAGGCAGCTGCCAGGCAGGATGTTTATCTCTCTCAAATGCAGCTCCATGCACATTCCCAGGTGATGTGGGCTTCTGGAGGAGGCAGGGGGAAGGTAGCAAAGTGCAACATTGACAAGCATTTTGGAAAAATCTTGGCCAAAGGATAGAATCATTGAATCATTTAGTTTGGAAAAGTTCCCTAAGATAATCAAGTTGAACTGTTAACCCAGCACTGCCAAGTCCATTGTTAAACCATGTCCCTCAGTGCCACATCTACATGTCTTTTAAATACCTCCAGGGACAGTGACTCCAACCACTTCCTGGGCAGCCTGTTCCAATGCTTGAAAACCCCCTCAGGGAAGAAATTTTTCCTAATATCCACTCTAAACCTCCCTGGTGCAACATGAAGCCATATTCTCTCATCTTGTTGCTTGTTACTTGGGAGAAAAGACCAACCCCCACCTCAGATGAGGCAGTACCAGGCCAATCAACAGACCACAGCTTCTGAGCAAGGTCATAATATGGCAACAGAAAGATGCAATAAAGGCAAGCCATGAGATACTGCAAATCCTTGACCACCTGAGACACTCGGCTGTGGCCCTTGAGGAACCTTCTATGTGAATCCTTCCAGGCTCATAATGCTTCCACCTGCTCTACCACCAACAATTCATCCAGCATTGCCCTAGCCCTCTGGACGCCCCTCCAGCTGTCTGAAGGAGTGCCTGATGGCAGCCTATGTCAGAAGGGCTCTAAGGAAAGCCAGCATAATCTCTGCAAGAACACTAGACCTTTCCTAGCAGTGATCTCCTTGACTTTTCTCCTCCTTGCTTCTCCCAGTACACTCATATGCAGGCAAATGGGAACATGCACAGTCTTCCTCATGTTGTAGTTGCACTGTTTGAAACACAGGAATAAATTCATATTTATCTATCATCGAAGGGAGTAACAGAGGAAAGAAGTCAAGTCTTTCCTGCTCACTTAAAGGGATCACTACAGGGATCCCCTCTAGTGAGCCCCATTCCACTCTGCCAACTCTTATCCTTTTAGAAATGTGTCTTATCCTATTAAACACATTTTCCTTAAACTTCAGTATCTTGAATCATGTTGTCCTGATAATTCATCTGGAAAAAAAACCCAGTCTTGTTTCCACAGTTTCATGTGAAACATTAAAAGCCCAGTACAAATACAATCTAAAATTCTCCAAAAACACAGATAAAAGGGGAATTAGTTTTCCCACTTTTTACACATTTAAAGTTTATTTTCTGATGTTTGGATATAGCAATATCATGTCCTTGAACAGACCACGGGGACTCTGTCTTGTACAGCCTATGACTTGCACGTACCTGCTAAGAAGTTTCTCTCCACCAATGCTCAATCACCCCATGTTCCCCACAGGCTCTCTCAAGAAAGAAAGGTCACTCTTTTCACATTTGCCCTAATTCACTCTAGATTTGTCTTCTGAAAGGGAGAAAAGTAATAAAGCATGACATACCAGGCTCTTTCCTACACTACCCTTCCCCCTCCGACTGATTTTTATGTTCTTCATCTGTAAACAGATGCCTCACTTCCACTTCGGGTAAGATCTTACACCCTGCTAAGAGGGAACAAGAAACTATCGCATAGTGAAGCAGAAGACAATTACTTCCCTAGCCCTTCTCAAACACTGGTTGAACTTCATTGTTTAGAACCTCCCCTGTTTGCTGTTCCCCATACAACAGAAGTCAGGTGCAGGTCAGCAGACCGGGAGAAGTCACATAGGAAGGAGGATTATTGGTTATCCTACACTAACTGCACTAGTCCTGAAACTCTAGATTAAACCCACTTTCATTGTGTCCTCTAGCACCTGACTGAGATTTATGCAGAGGGCAGAGCACCTTTCAGAGTGACAGCTTGCTAGACTGAAACTTTGATGAACTCTACTCTCAGAAGCTAGGCTCAAGCGGCCCAGGAGCCATGCAGCAGAGCTGAGACACAACAGCAGTACTGTGCATTACAGTCCTTAAACTCTTACCCATTTTACAGTGCAGCCTTTTGATTTCACGAAGGAATTTTAAAATGTGCTAGGCATACACAGTAGCTTATCACTTATCACCTATAATACTCCACAAAATGAACTGCATAATATAATGTTATGAGTCTCCATTATCTGTAATGGCAAAGCTCCTGCACTAGCTCACTGAGTGTACACTGATTTTGATCTAACCAGGAAAAGAAGTTAAATAGCCAGGTCAAAGAAAAACTAGGAAGCTTAAACAACACCTTGTAAAATCAGCAATTGCCAAGTCAAACATGCCATGCCAAGAAAAGGTTGGGAGGTGAGGGTGTCAGGGTTCTTTCTTACATTTTCTTTCTTCCTTTCTTTTTTTTTTTTTTTTAAACAAAGAAAGAGAAAAGAAAAAGAAAGGGGAAAACAAAAAGGAAAAAAAAAACCTGCTTGGAAAACTGACACCTGCATGCAAACACTGCTTCAAAGCTTTTAGCACAATCTCCTGGGCCAGAACAATAGCAGCTCTATGCTCTCAACCAGCTCAGGCTGTTCCAGGCAGGAAGAGGGTGCACTCGTCTTTTACAGCAAATGTATTTCTGATGCTTGGGTCTATGAAATCTGGCTCAAACTCTTGAGAATTCATAGTCTACAAAGCAGGACAGTGGGCAGCAAGTAGGTGCTCCAGTGACTGAGGCTGTGATTAGATGCTTTCAAGCAAATTTGCCTACCCCAATCCTGCTCAATTTCTGCAGTACCCAGGTTGGAAAAGAGGCAGAACCACATTTAGAGATAAGGCTGCATTTCAAAGCACTCCTTGTTCTTCCAATGTCCTTACCGTGCCTGCAAGCCAGCAAAAGAATAACTGTGCAACAGGTACTTGCTATCTTGCTACATAAGAGGAAAGCACAGATTTGGCATGAGAGCTGTCTACCTGCTAAATAAAAAATAAAAATAATCTGTCAGCTGTCAGGTCTATTAAAAAAATTCTTAAAGTAGACCAGTTAGAGAGGGTTGGTTTATTTAGCTGCCACAAGATCTAAAATACTCCTCTCCACAGGTTGCCCCAAGGAGGGCTGACCTAAAAAAGGATTTATCAGATGCCCCAAGATCAGCATTGATCCATTCAGGGGTTTAAACATGGTTCTTGAGCTCTAGGCTCATCTCAGAAACAGATGTTAAAAATACCAAATGTTCTTCTGTGAAAACCAGTTTCTCTCAACCAGGAAAATAAAGACAGCAGGGACAACAGTCATGGTAAAGAGCTGAAAGCATTTCTTGCAGTGAGCCATGCAAGCTGCTGTGGCTTCTGCCCAGTTTTATGGCATTACTAGAGAGGTGCTTGTTGCTTGACCTGCATGTGGACATCCCTCTCACACATCATTAAACTCCTGCAAGCACCCCTGCTGAGCACCTTGGCAAACACAGTCCCATCCCAGGACTTCTGGTGGAAAAAGCCCAGGGAGAAAACCACAGGAGTCTGTAGTGTCACAATTCCATCCCTGAACAAGTCTGAACAGTTGTGAGAAGAGGGCAAAGCAAGCTGCTGGCCCGCTGATCTCTTGCCATAAAGGCATTTGGGATCATTGGTTTAGTAATGGCATGCCATGTAACATATATAAAAGTTCACCACATGATTATTACAATCAAACACATGGTTTTCGGATGGTGGGAAAACAAAACAATGCAACAAAGTGTTTTATATCAGTAGTAGCAGTTGCATACAACCATCCTGTTCGCTACGCTCTTCATGTCTCAGAACACTGGGGTTGAAGCACCTCTTCATATTGGAAATGCAGCTTTCTCTAAATCAACTCATGCAAGTTCTTTCCCCAGACTAGCACATCATTTTAATACCATAAAAGACTTGCAGGACTGTTTCTGTACCATGGTATAGAGAGAACTGATAAGAGAAATGTACACTCAGAAGATTTTTGCACTGCTGTACATATAAAAGAATTGTTAACGTAAGGGTCCGTGACTTACATGTTAAAGTGGAAAAACTTGCTGGCAGGACAAAATCATAATCAAAATCCTTCCCCACAAATCTAAAACCCTCAAGGGAATGGAAGATCTATGTCAAGTAAGTTACTCTAGACATTTACTTCCACATCTTGTAATGTATGTGGAGATTGTGGCATGATAATGTCTCCAGGAAATGCTCCATAAGGACTGTAAGTTTTGACTACCATTCACAGAAAGTTTAAATGATACAAAAAGAACCCAAAACAAACCAAAACACCAAAACCACAACCAACCAACCAACCAAAAAAAAAAGCTCCAGAAAGCATGGTTCATTGGAAATATTCTGAACTGATGTTTTTCAAAAATCTTGACATCTTATTTGAATGTAAAGGCAAAGAAATACACTATTCAGTCACTATTGTGATTGAATTTGTCACAATATTGAAAACATTAAGTTGCTCCTGACTTATGCCTATGCTGGTTATTCTCCATTGGGATGCTCCTTGTATATTTTAGAAAGAGCAACTTGCACAAAGGGAAGCAATTCAGTTAAAAAAAAATCCTAACAGGTTGGGCCTTCTGCCAAACACCCGTGGCTTCTCAGGACAACTGAGCAAACAGCCTCACTTCTGTTAGGATACCTGCAACAGCAGAAATGTCATCAAATCCATAAACTGTTACTGACCTGCCAGAACGACTGTCATAAAACAAAATTAAGGCCCATCATCCAGCTAAAAGGATTTCTGAGAGCGATTTACAACAGCAATCTAAACACTCATACCCAGGGCAATATGTGATTAGCAGTGTCCTACCACAGCTCATCTGGCATCTTACAGCCCTCACTGTGCCTAGGGCTTCATGGGGTGGGGAGCACAACCTGCACTCCTGTTAATAAATACCAACTCCCATTCCAAACTCCAACTTCAAAGTGCTGCTTAACGCCTCCTCTGAGAGAAAGGCTGAGTGACTTCTCTTCAACTGTACTCATCTGTAGCAAATTTCACTATCAGTAAGTCAATGTGTAATTACAATCATCCATCCATAAAAGCTGGGGGATGGAAAAAGAAAAAGGGATGTGTCCTTATTTTTCAGGCATTAAGGAGAGAATCAGGGATTTTCCAAGAATCCAGAAAGTAGAAAACAAGAGTGGTCAAAAACTTGTGGCTGTCATTTCTTTGGATACATGCCTGCATACACACAAACATATGCACAGTACCCTACAGCTTTAAACGGTAACCAGATCAAGATGACCTTCACTTCTGAACACAAAGTACTTGTACCACCAGAGGTGTCTCAAGTGATTCAGTCTGAACTCAGGCTCCATTTCTTGGTCTATTCATTCTGGCAAGATCAGCTACTTGATAAACATCAGAGAGACGCTTATCACAGGGACTCCTGTACCTCACTGGTTCACCAGAGAATCAGTTGCCTGAAAAGATCAGCAGAGTAGGAAGCAAAATTTCCCTGTTCTCTTGGGTTTAGAAGAACTGTATTGATGGCAAACAGCAGCCCCCTGCCAAAAGCTGGTATCTCTTATTTAGCCAGCCCAGAAGCCTGTGAAAAAAACCACAGGGAGCTAGTAATTAGCTCATCAGCATCAAAAAAACCCAAAGGCTACAACCCAGCAAAAATTTCCAGAGGTAGTGATTACCCAAAGATTCACAAGACATGTAGTCCACCTGCACAGAAAAAGTTGCATAATAAAAGTTACAAGGCTGACATGAAGGAAATGAAAATAAATGAAAATAGTTTGGAACAGAAGTGCTATAAACATGCGAACTATAAGTTGACCAAGTATATTTTTAAGGTGATTAAGATAATACTGCAAATTTATCAACAGAGAATAAAATCATCATATTTCAAAAAGTCTTTTCTCTCAGCATGAAAAAAAATTTACATGGCCCATCAAGCAAACACTGAGTCAGATAGATTTCTCTAGACTAGACAAGTAGGTGTCTGCTTGAGGATAATCTGTATAAAACCCAAAATTCAGGTGCATTGATTTGATTCCCTGCCAATTTAGACAAAAAGAAGGGAAAAGTCAAAACAGGAAACTGAAAACTTCATTATCTTGAGCTGAAGAAGCAATTTAAACTGTGTATTATGCCAAAACCAAATAAATACTATTAATAATATAGAAGGGTTTGTTGTCTAATAATGACAACAAATGCAAACAAACTTTGTAAAGGCAGAACACATTATTTTAACAGCTCACCACATGAAAATTTCTCTAACATCAAGGGCAAAGGAAGGAGAACAGTGCATCACTTAAATTTCCCCTTATGCTATCAGCTAAGAGTTTGTGATTTCACCTAAGTCAGAACTTTTCTAGGAGAGGCTGTGAAAGAGTCATTAAAGTAGAAAGGTCAGTAATACTTGCAAAAGCACAGCCAGATGGAGAAGAAAGTTTCAGAGGCAGATGAAGCGATGATTGTAAATAAGTGGCATTCTTGCCACCATCTTGTCTGAAACAACTGTTTGCTTACAATTAAGTAATAAACAAAAAAACATTCCTAGGAGAGGTGGTATGAGAATCCACATACATCACTTCCTTGACATCTTTTACATCCTGCCTCCCCTGAGTAGAAACTAAGAAGGTGTTTTGGCTACTGATCTGGAAAAAAGAGTAAAGTCTTTTAAATTTTTTTCTCCACCCAGTGTATTCAATAATAACATTTTTTTGACAATTGGGATTTATATAGACTCTGCAAATGCTTAGATCTTTGAAGAACAAAGTTCACTTACCACAGTGCACTAAGAAAATTAAGAAGCAGCTTAAGAGAACATGAACTTGCCATTTTTAGTAATGCTTGCTAAAACTGCCATGGGACAGCCTTTTCAACACTGCAGTTGGGTTTTAAACATGCAAAGTTTCATAATTCCAAAGGAAGATGAAACTCCAGGCATCAAATAGCATCCTATCGCAAATACTCAACTTCTTTTCCTAATGTGGAGTCTAGAAAAGGTCAAGTAAAACATCTCTGAAAAAGAACACAGAATTTTGGTTCTTGTCTAAGAGTTGATGTATTTAAGAGATCAAAAGGAAATCTCTTGGTGTAAAACATAATTTGCAGACAATGTCACCAACATATATTGAAGTATTACTTCTTGAATACCCAGAATGCACAGAACAAGAACCTCTCATCAAAAAAAAGTGTTCCATAGTAACTAAATACATAAATTCCTTTACAAACCATGAGCTGGAAGGTGAGTGGGGGAAGGGGGAATAACTTCAAAACAGTACTGGAAGAGGTGGTAAGATTCCTTGCTTCCCTTTGAAAGAAACAAAAGCCACTGAAGGGGTGGGGGGGGATGAATATTAAATCAAGGTACATAGGGCTGAGGTGAAAAAGCCCCAGCTGACAAAAGCCGAGCCCTTTGCAAAGGGCAGTGCAGCTCTTTTTTTCTACCACAATCATTTGAAGCAGTTATGCTATGAGGAGAATGTGTTCCACATCCCATTTCTGTTCTTACAAGTTCTGGGCAGTTCAGCAAACACTTACGTGCACCAGGCAAACATAAAATAAAACTGATAAAGGGTTCATTTGCTTTTTGCTCTGAGCAGCATCATCATCTGTTACCAGTAAAATGCTAGAATAGTTGGTCCACCTCCATTTACTTTTCCATGTTAATTAGCAGTAGAGGTCAATACACAAAATCATTCATTAAGGACATAAACCTATGTGATCTGACCCACTCTGGATGTAGTTACCCACGTGCTTTCACTGATGACAAAAATCAATCTCTCCCCTCACATGCTTCATGGCCCATCACCATCCTCCCCAGGCTGAATCTCACAAACAGAGCGGACTGAAGTCCACTCTGATGTTCTGTGGAAAAGCGTAGGCTCATCCCAGCTGCCCCTGCCGCTGGCATCTGCACCTACGGAGCCATTCAGTGCACTGGGGCAAGGCACCAGCCTAACCAAATGGGACCTCAGGGGCAGGAAAAGCATAGAGAAATTAGGTTATAGGCTGATCAATTCTCTGATCAATAGGAACAGCAACCAATTTACAGAATTGAGTGCACTGGTAATCGGTAATCGGTCTGTGTAAATGAAGGGGAGAGAGGAGAAAAAAAAAAAATCCAAAACAGCAGAAAGGGACAAGAGTAGCTCAAACAGGCTGCATTATTGGTTGCAAGAAACTATCGGTTGCTTGAATTTATATGGCACACTTTCATCCAGGAGCGTGATCTGTAGGAGGAAGAGGAAGTGTTTTGCTATTTCTTTCAATTAGACCAATTGTAGTTTGTTTGGTTTTTTAATTAGACAAAGGGATACAATTGGGGAGGATGAGGGGAGAGCAAGCCATGCTTCCCCCCTCTGTGGGGTTGCTGTGACAGCAGGGTTGAGCATCAGTAGTGGGCAGTTATGCAGGCAGGACAGAGAAGAGTGGAAACACCAGTGGACCTGCAGCCTCATCCAGTTTTCATGAGCATAGCAAAGCAAATGTTGTCTCAAGTCACCGCCTCAGCTCTCAAACAAAAAAAAAAACCCTGTTCTTACCGTGGTCTTTTTGCAGACCACCATGAACACGTTGTTTTCACTTTAACATTGTAGCCCCATATTTAAAGTTTTAACAGTACAGGCTACATGCAGCAGGACGATGTACCAGGGTTACTCTCTTTTGAGAGACCCTGAAGCCCAGCAAAACTATGGCTGAGCCTATATGCTCATCAGCTTTAGGAAACTCAGGGCTGCAACAGTGTTAAAAATGCCAGCTATTCTAAGGCATGACTCACCCACCAGCCATGCAAAGAGCTGGGCTCATTTATACTCTCGATCTCCTGGGCAGCAGGATCCTGGCATATTCCAGCAACCTTTCCTCTCTGCTGTTAAGGTCAGAGCCAGCATGCCAAAGCAGGCATGCCTGAAACCACGAATTCCCCCGGGACTGCTTTTCCAGTCCCTAGAAGAGCAAATATTTTCACCTGTTCACTCTAATCCCCACATGGCTTGCAGCAGAAGAGGCAACTAGACTCCTTTACCTCCTCTCCGGGGCAGAGAACTGGGTGCACAAGCTACACCAGGTGCCTGTTTTCTTTCAAGCACACCTCTCTACTAGGCAAAAAAATTGTTCTCACAAAAGTGAACATCCAGCCTATTGGCAAAGAGGAAGATGCTTTCAAATTTGAAAGGATTATCAGCTGTACTTAATCACTTTGACCACTGGGACAAAGTTGTAACTATGTGGCTGTGAATCTGTGCAAGAGAAAAGCCATTTTGGAAGGTTTTAAGCAACTACAGAGCATGGGCAACCTTTATAAACACCAGAGATAGGCCAACAAGGGGGAGAGAGACAGTGCAGATTTTCTCATGATGCATTGCCATTAATCCAAAGGGACCAAACATGAGTTGGGAGAGAGAAAATTTAGATGGTGCTTACAATACATACACTTACATATCACATCTCAAATCTTCCACCAAGAGTGCAAGTGAAGAGTAATTTTCATTATTTTTTAAACTTAGCAGGCAACTATTGCACTGGGGGATGGTAGCAATATGAATCATATTCCACCTAATGACCATGTGACAAATAGACTCGCACATTATCATTAATCTGTGGAGCCTTCATCAGGCCTTTGAACAATTTTTAGCAGCAGAGGAAACTAGAAACTACATCATAAATCTTGATTCACTTTGATGTGCTTGCTTACTGTTCTGCAACTTTCATAGTATTATTAAGGTATAGCCCACTTTACTGTTGAAAATTTGCAGCCACGTATTACTCTTTGATAAAGTAATCTTTAGGTTTATTCTAAGCACATTTTATTTGTGACTGAAATGAAACTAAGTAGCTAAGCTAGCAGAAAATAAATCATACCAACTATATCAACTGATCCAGTGGCTGAGCACATGAAAGTTCTGCCTTCCACTTAAAACAACATAAGAGACGGCAAAAATCACTTGTAAACGTGCAGCAGAGCAGAAATTATCTAAATGCCAGCTATGTGAGATTACCTGTACTACCACAGTTATTTTCTGCCAAACTGTTTGCATGATCAGTTCTTACTGTTGCAGATCACCTTGGCAATGCTCTGACAAAAGCCCTCAAAGTACATGGGAATTCAACTCACTGGGAACATCTCAGAGGCTTTACATGCCATGTGCATGGACCTAATACACTAATTCTATGGAACCTAGGATTGCTCTCAGTTTCTCATGGCTGGGAAAATACCTTTGCAGATATTCAGCCAAGCATATATCAGTGCAATGCCCTATTTCAGAGTCTAGGGTAAATTGGATGCTCTGAGGCATAGTTAAGGAGTTACAGTATGGAATCATCAAAACTCCAAATGGCATAGCTGCTGCTATGCTGACAGACCACTTAGTAAAACCAAACTAGCTGGGAGTTATGTCCACTAAACACCAATAGCTCTGTGACTAAGGCAAGAGCAGGCACAGTAGGTGGCAAGACTTTGGCGTAAGGGAGAGGAACCTAGCACTCAAGTAGAAAAAAACTGGAATTCCTGCTGCCCCCCTCCCCCCCCCCCAGCGATAAGGGAACAGCAGCTAGAGGGAAGTAGAGATTCAAATTTATCAGAAACCTGTATGCAGAGAATGAAGTTGGTGTTTCACCATCATCTTCCAAAGGTTTTAGTATCTACCACTATTTCATCTATTTCAGTATATACCACTTTATGAAACTTCAGAAATTTAAATTCTGAAGTATGTTAAGTGGTAACACTGTGGAGTTAAAGTTGTTTTTTCAAACACAATTTATAGAGGGTGGGAAGCCTTTTTGAAATCATCAGATCATTACCCACATGAGTTGGGTGTAAAGTAAGTAGGTGTTGACATCAGGTATTGTACTTTCAGGAAGTTCAGCAACAGATTTGAAAGAAAGATATAACTTGCATTCACAGCAATAGAGTACTGTTTTAACGAATTAGCACCTGTATAAAGAGAAGATATCCTGAGTGTTTAACATCAAAAGCACTACACTCATTTGCAATTTAAAGGACAGAATAGGTAAGATCCTATGCACTCTCCCATTTGGAGTCAGTGGAAATGAATGGCATGTAACACCTCATAGTGTCAGATCCAAAAGAAGAAGCATTCATGTGACTTAAGTTACTACTTCACTTGGAAAACATTTAAACTTTGTAAGTGTCAGAAGGAAAGTCAATACTGAATTCCTTGCAGAAATCCTTATTTCTGGGAACTTATAGTGAAGTGCCACAAACCAGCTACTCCATATTTCCAACATGCTGCAAACTGCAAGTTCTTGAGGAAATCAAGGGAAATTTTGAAAACTCTTTAGAAACTATGATGATTCTCTGCTGAAGCTTTTATGGGGCAAACATAAATTATGTACCTTATTACTGACAAGAGTCCATCTGCAACATCCCATATGCTCTTTTGTCTCAGCTTCCGCTTTGACCTTTTCACTTCTCTTCACGGAGACCTTGCTTAAGTCTCCAGAATGAATGTTTTTAACACAGTATCCAGACAAAAAAAGAGAGTTGAATGCATAGATTTTAAATTTCTTAATCAGCTAAAAATTTATATTGTCAAGTCAGGGCCCTTCCTCTCTGTTCTGAGTAAATATTTTATATCTGACCAATTGTAACTATGTTTAAATTAGACTGCAAAGTCTTACATGGCCTTATCTCTTTTGGAAGGTGCTTGGCACACCTTTCTCCTCTAAAAAAGTCAAGAAAAAATGTTGTATATCTACTCAGATCCTAATGTTGTGGAATACCACCCTGAATACTTCTTCATTGACCTTAGCAAATAGATACAGCCAGAGAAAAACTCAAGACTAACAACGCAAAATTCAGTCTCTGTACAAATGTGTGAGACAGCAAAAGGAAGGAGCCAGGATGGTGCAGGTCAGCAGGTTCTCTATTACATATCTCTGAACTGCAGGGAGAAACAAACCAGACAGCAGGAGTTTCATTTTACAAGACTTTTTCTGACAATCAAGGTACATCCAAAAGGAAAGGGTCCAGTTTTTCAAAGAGTGAAATTGCCATAAAGGGAACTCAGTAACACTGACTCTGAAAGGATTTGTCCTCCTTCCATCACTAGTATTCCACTCCTCCTTGCAAACACCTCAGAGATGGCAGAACAACTTGTGATGCTTGCAGCCTGCCACTGAACTGCTAGGTCTGGATTCATGCCTAAGAGTTTTAGGACTGGCATAACTAAATCTTCACATTTATATTTAGCTATACATTGAAATTCAACTGCAAACCTGGAATGTGAAACGACCTATGCAGAACCTACAGATCTTTCATTCGTTACAGGTTTCACCTTTCCACCAGTGGTTATTGTTTGCATGGAGAACAGCAATAATAAAAAAAGCTTACAGAACAAGCAAGCAACATCAAGAAATTTTATTATTGATGGAATATTTGTCTTCTCTCCTTCATCCCAGTTTTGAAGCCAATCTAACTTGTTCAGATTGCCAGGTGCTTCAGGTTGCCTGGCAGAGCTAATGGAAAAAACTTATCTTAACAACTTGTCTCCCATCGTGCAAACCTCAGTAATTCCCCTCTGCTTCTCAGAAGAACATCTGGAAAGCAACACCATACAAGAGATTTGCTCAAGGGTAGGAGGGCATGAGAAGGAAAAAATCCTTCTGAATATTTGTGCTATATTTAAACTCCAGACCAAAGCTTACACTTGGAGTGAATGTCTCTCTGCTGTGGGAATGCAGAATTCCAGGCACTGAACAAGGATGTGTTAAGCTTTTCACAACATGCCCCAGAGCAATGGCATTATTGCAAGACTGTAAAAATGGAAAGTGTAGTGCCTCTATCTTCCATGGCAATTGTTGCAGGGACAAAACACGGAGCAAAAGGAAATCTCAACAGTGCACTGGGGGCAAAAAAATCTTCAGTTTTCATCACAGAAAGTTCATCTGTTTTGCAGAAATACCTCCTATGAAGAAGGTGTAAGCAGAACAGGGAGGATGAAGTAAAATCAAAGCAACTCAATGAGATTTCGGAAGAAGGTATGTTAGTTTGGAATTCAAAATTCACATAAAATTGAAGCAATATCAGAATCAATAGTGAAGAGAATGAGAGCTACAGATACTTAACTAAATCGGCGAAAGAACAACCAGGACATGCAGTCATTTTAATTTTACTATTTAGGTCCATAAATCTAGGCAACCATCTTTTGAAAAACAAACTGGCTTATTTTTCTTAGTATCAGCTCACCTCAACATGTTATTTTTGCTTCCCTCCCCTAGCCTAGCAAGAGTAAAGGTGTTGTTCATGCTCTGTACAAAGCAGCGTATGGAAAAGGTCAAGATCAATACAGACTCCATAGAAATCTAGCTTTTTGGTGAAACATATTCCCAAGATGAATAGTTCACGTAGTCAAAATCCTTGAGGGGACTAGTCACCACAACTTAATTCATTAATATCAAAATTAAGTTATTACCAAAAGAGCTTCTCAGCCTGAACTGCCAGTACTACACAGAGCATTTGAGACTAATAGCAGCCTGTTCACATGATATATAAAAGAAGTTAATGCAGCTTCTTACAACTAAATAGGTGGGAGCTACACTGACTCTCAGGATTAGGGACTCTGTAGGAGTCAACGAGCAAACTTACCATTGGAGTTAACTGCCATTTTATTTTCATGTATGATTGGGAGACTGAATTTAGTCATTGCCAATTCAAGATAAAGATATGTCTATGTGGCACCTACATGATACCCCAGCTAACTAGGGCACCATAAGAAATGTACCACTGGGAACACAGAGGTGTGGGCTGATGTTCTCTACCGAGGAGGATAACTCTGTTTATACAGAATGGGAACTGCTGCCATAGTCAGAGTGCTGTTTCCACATCTCACTATGTTACATTATGCTGTCAGATGCAGCACAGACATGCTCTTGTTCCTATCAAGATGATTATGTTTACAGTAATGCAAAAAGTATTAAACAGTGACAGACATCCTACATGCATCAGAACTCACATGCTGGAAAGAGAAAAGAGCAGATTCTTCTGGGTTTTTTTACCTCTGTGTTTTTCCAGTATCTCAAGCAGTGGCTAATCTGTAACACTGAGGTCAGAGGGTTAAATATACAAGTTCATAAGTAAAGGCAATGCTTCTAAAATGTACAACAGATAAAAGGGGAATTCCAGGATAAAGTTGTATGGTTTAAAATACCACACTTTCTTCTTCCTTTGCTACTTTTCACATCAGTCAACAATAATGTCAAAATTATGGCTAGATCTTACATTCAGTGTATGTTAATTGTGGGCCATTATTAATCTAAAAACTCATTATCCTCCTAATTAACAGGACTTTTACCCAAACTCTGATTACCTTCCAAATCAAAAGTCGGATTCCCATAATATGCCTAATGATATCTATAGAGTCACTCAAGTACCTCCCTCTGTTGTACCTTAGCTTGTCTGATTTTTAATGAAAACAAAAAAGTGAAAGAGTAGAAAAGTCAGTTTTACAGGTATTCTGGTCAAGGTGGAAAGGTTTTACTGGAGAGAAAGGTTGGGTCTTATGCTAAATTTTTGGGGCTTAGAGCAGTGTTCAGGAATTTGTTTTTAAATGAGCTCTGCAAGTTTGCTCAGCTTGAAACACATGTTATCATGAAAGTCACATCCTTCCAGCTTAGTTCACTTCTACAGCTGCTTGATTAAGTCCTTTCAGTGGTTATGAGATTGCACTTTTCCAGTATATAAAGAATTGGCTAGAAGATTGCCTCTTCCCAGTCACTGGGTGCACACACACACAAATAATATTTTTAATCTCACATCCAGTTACACTGGAACACAAATGTTCATCAATGTCAATTACACTGTACCAAGCTTGTACAATTGTATCTAACTTCTACTCAATCTGGTTTTTGGTGAACTGTGTCTTTTGGAGCATTCCTACATGAGGCAGCTTTGATTTTTGCTGTATTTATTTTCATATGAAATCTCTTCTGGGCCACACACTGGGCTGTTAGCAAGTTTAAGTTATCCTGGTTCACCATGGAAATTTTTAATTAAAACCTGCCTTTCTGCTTCTTATTCCATTAACGTACATGCTATTGTACTGCAAATTCTAGCAACAACAAATGACAAAACCTTCAATTTGTTTTTTTGTATATAAGAATTATAGAGAAACCACAACTGCTGTACATGATTATTACTGCAATAACAGGTCACAATTAAGTTGGTTGTACTTTAGTCATTCTTAAAAAGTCACAACATTGACCAGCTTATCACAGAGATAACTAAATTACTATGTTTATTTTCATATTGAGTAATATAAGTAGAGGAACATATTGTGTCATTCATAGCTTAGAAGAACCTATGCATGTAAAGTTAGTTTGCATTAAGGTTGGCCTGAGTTTGAAATGCAGTAGCCATGAATAAGTCAAAAAAGTAGAATTCCTAAAATGTCACCAGAGTAACAGGAACCATAAAAAAGCAACACAAGACAGAGAGATCTCTGTTATTTATTAGAGTAAAATCTTCCTCTGAAGTTATCTTCTCCAGATGGAGAGGTTTATGAATGATGAAGGTGATCATGTCCTTGAAATCCTCCCTGACCACAGGTTTAAAAACAGTGTACCAGAGCAGAAGTATCCCATTCTGCTTCAGATATGTTTTAACTTAGACCTTTGCACACATAGCCTAACGCATGTACATCTCAGACAGTGAAAGAAAAATATGTGTAACTTATAAAATGCTTCTGTGACAAAATCACAAGGGCGACACCAATAAAATACAACCCTTTCCCTACCTCCCTGGAAATCCTGAAAAAGTTAAGCAAATCAAAAATATTTCAGCTATTTAGTGTCACGCAATTTAGAAACTGCCTGAATCAGAAAGAAATTTGTAATGGCTGCACCAAAACATTTGATTCCCCTCACCCTTAGATTTAAGTGTTCTTATTACTTTATGCAATTTTTTTCTTTTGTTAACAAACTGTATGGGGAGTCTCTTAAGAGAGACTGCCACGATACCAACAAATTTGTAGTAAGGCATGATTTAACAGTGTGTTGATACACATGCAGTATTGTGAGTAGGAGAGAGCAGCTTACCAAGTCATCTTCTAATGAACAAAACCCCCCGAACCTCAGCCATCAAGAAAGGTCTCCAAAACTAACAGCCAGACGCAGATTTCAGAGGGACAATCACCATCTGCTTCCAGCCAATATGGCCAACAATAACTTATATCAATTTGCAAACTGTGTAATTCAGCTACTTTTACTTTGTACTTATTTTGCTCTTCCAGTTTATCTTCTCTGAAATGTTCAAAGTCTGACACAAAGGGGAAAGGACTGCATATGTGCAAGTAGAAAGGACCTATATGCATGGAAGAATGGACATGAGAAGAAATACCAGCAAGGAGGCTTCAGCTGCCAAATAGTCTTCATCTGCCAAGCTTTAACATAGTACTTTCCTTAATTTCTGCTCTGCATGGTGAGCAGATGGATTCACACTTCAGTATCTGATGGCATCACAAATCAGTGAATCTCAGCTTGACTGAAGTCTTGGAAGCAAGAAACTGATTAATTATTTTAAGCTTGCAGAAGCCAGGCAACCCAGAGGAGTTCTGCCAAGCAAAGATGGAATAGAATTTATGGATGCAATTGTGAACTTCTGATAAACTGACAATGGTTGGAAAAGGTCTAGTTCTGATCTTGCTGTTGAGTAATCCTTGTGTAACATTTAGGATAGGTCCACCTGCTGTTGTACTTCAGCTGCATGCCAGCACTTTCTCTCCTTCACTGCAGTAGAATGCTTCACACTGTGTTGTTTCCTCTATTACCACAACTCAAACATCACTTCAAGCTTTGTCTCTGAAAAGATCTCTGGTTTTCCACAGTGAGCCTTCTTTTAATCTCTTCCCTTATTCACTCTTGCAGCTCTTTTCTGAGACATCTGCAAAGTAATCAGCAATCTTGTCCAATGCCATGAACCAAAACCAGCCACAACACCCCAGTTTTATTGCTCTTAACGCCAAATGCAGAGGTGGTACAGCCTTGCAAGATCTGTCTCGTATTTTCCTGGTGATGGATGCATGGAGTATATTAGATGTCATGATGGAAGAACCACGCTTGCAGCTTTTGCTTACCTGACTATCAACAGTGACCCTGCACTGTGTCATGTTGCCTTTTTGTTTTCTACAGACTGTAATAGTGATGGGAACTCAGTACAGAAGCAACACAACCACAAAAAGCTTGCAGGGAGCCTGCAAACAAGGGTTTTTTTCCAAGTACTTCTCTGAAGTGTACTAGTAGTAGGATTGACTAAGTAAACAGATTCTCAAGTTGAGTAATTAACTGTCATCTCTTTCCGTCCTTCCACTACACAGGTACACATATTCTTTCATACTGCACCAATTTAAAGACAACTGCCAACCTCCCTGTTTAAGCACTACATAGCAGACATCTGTGGAATGAGGCAGAAGGTTGCTATGAAATGTTGGGCCAAGCACTTGCATTTTCTGTGGGACAGCAGGGATGACTGACCAACTGATAGACAAAGCAAAAGATAAACCTGGTTTGATTATTTACAAATTCCCAAACCCAAACCTGATAAGAGTTCATAATGATTAACAGCCAGCTGCTGAACAGAATCGCAGCAGTCCATAGTTTGTAAGGAGCAAAAATGGTGGTGCCTCAGTGGCAGAGCAGAGAAGTGAACAACAGCTACCACATGCTCAGCTTCAGGCAATTAGTGCAGGGGCAGAAACCACCAAATCCTCCCTCAATGGAGCTGGCTACCTACAGTCCATTTCTACTATCTGTGCTTTTGTAGTCCTTGCCTCTACCATGTCGAGGAGATGAAGTTGCCAGCATCAGGGCCTAAAATACTCTTTTCTATCTTTTTCATAATTTCATTCTGTTTTCCATTCATTTTCCGTTTAGCAAAGTCAAGAAACACAAAAGGGTTTTGCAAAGAAAAAGTAAGCAGACTAAGACTAATTTCAGATGCTAGCACCACTAAACAAAAAGCCCCCTGGATTCCTGTTTATACATTCCAAACCTTTCTTTGGGAAAGCCTCTTCCTGTGATTGCTTCTGCACCTTCCCAACAGGTGACTTACCTGATACCTACAGAAAGTGTGCTATCAAGTAAAATTCATATACAGAAGGTCCCCTACACTAAGTCCCATCTGGAGCAGTTCAGTGGTACTGCTTCTCATAGGGATAACATCAGAGTAGAGATTTTTACCTTTTGCAGGTGCAAATTTCATACTCATCATCAAAGCAGTTATTTTGAAAACTTATTCTTACAAGCTACATACCTCTGTGCAGCTTACATAGAGACAAGACATGATATCCTCTGCTTTAACAGAATGAAAAAGCAGTTTCACAGCAGTCACCACTTATAGGTACTAACAGATATAATTCACATAAAAAGTAAGAACATTAATATTGCAGAGGCTTGGTTTCCCCCCCTGAATACTAATAGCATGTTCCATTATTTTAAAATCTTTAAGGTCCTACTGCCAAACTGTTTGGCTGCCTAGCAGTTCTGTCAAAGTGTTTTTCTGTAAAGAGCCAGGAGTTGGACTCAATGATCTTTCTGGATCCCTTCCAACTCAGTATACTCTATGATTCTATAAGAAAGTCTAAAACATCTTTGCTTATTATTTGTGGAAATAAAAAGATTTCCCTGTAAACTCTTTACAGTATTGATTTGTGCCTGTGGACAGATGTCTGTAACATAACATACCATAACTGTCTATGCCTAATCATGGTGCTGGTTTGCTCTACAAACTTCTCCCGACAAGACGAGTATCCAGTCTAAACGGTGGTGGCATAGCTCCTGAAGAGTGCTAGAACGGAATGTCCACTTTATTTGGAGAAGATAATGGGAAGACGTATTGAAAAATAAACCAAACTGGAATATCTCTGTTCCCCCTGCAGACATGCTGATCTGAAATAAAAGCCATTTCATTCTGAAAATAATTCTTTCCCTCACAAAGCTCAGCAGTAAATTTGGACTTCAAAGGACTGACTCTTTTCAACTCATAACACAAAGAACCACAGAATATGAACTTCATGCAAATATCTTCCTCAAAGAAAAACTGAAAAGTTGCTTGCCTTAGTAGAGACACACACACACACACAAAAGAAAAAGTCTGTTTTTTATCAAAACATTAATACAGACTGTAATGTGTCTTTTTACAACTAATGAGCAACTCAATGCTGTCAAGATTCATTTTGATGTGGTGGGCTTCTAAATAAGAGCTTTAAGTAGCCCCTTTCTCCTCCTTGCTGGAACATGGATGGGGGGGACCACGACAAAAGCCCCCATTTACTTCTCCTAGGACAAGTAGGTGGAGAACAGCTAAGGTCTAGAACTGTGCAAGAACTGGAAAAAAAAGCTAAGTAGAAGATGTTTACTGGCAACAAATTGCTAAAACTCTTGGGGGGGGAGGGAAGTAAATTGTGGCTCCCTAAGAACAGTTCATTCCCTAGGAATCCTGCAAGGTTGCTCAGCAACACACCACAATTACTATGGGTCAAGTCCTCAGGACATAATCTAGCCTATTGACTTTAATTCAACTACTTCTGGCATAAGGTACTGCCAATTGTGAGGATGAAGAAAACAGAAGCAGTGCAGACTGGAGAGCTCTCAGATGTTGGGAGGAAATTTCAGTTTCCAAATGTTTTATCCAAATTGTTCTAATATGCTCAATTCCATAGCTGTGTTCTATGGTCATTCTTTGAAAGAAGTAATTCAGAAACAAATTTTAATTTCAATTTAATAGGAAGGCCCGAACTAAAGTCCACTGATACAGCTAGACATTTTTGAGTTCAAACAATTTTTCAGTACTCAGACTCCTGCTACAGACACTTTCTTAAAAAAGAACCTAATCTTGGAAGAATTCTTAGTAAAAATACTTTCCACTCTATCAAGCATAATTGTTCATTACATGCTTGACCAGAAAGTGGATAAGTCAACTCTTCCAACACCCATTCACCTAATACATTACTGGGAAACTTTGCTGTTAAGAATGTATCACATATCTCTCTAGTATTTCAGAAGGACAGAATTGCTACGAGATGTGTGTATATATATATATATGCTTCATATATTTATATACATATATATATGCTTCTTATAGGGAAGGACAGCTCTGAATAGAAGATGAGACCTTGGGATGGCATAAAATACCACTGAGTATTTGGATTTCGTGTCGGTACAAGCAGCAATGGTCAACAATTCTTCTGCATTAGCGTTCCTAGCAGAGTCCCAAAACTATTAGATTTACTATAAAGACAGAGCTCATATGCATTGGAGGGAAAGAAATTCCTTCTGAAAACATTTGCTCTCTCACAGGAACAGCAATAATGACCCTTAAGCCCAGACTATAGTCCACTAATGGACTATAGTGGACTAATATTAGTCCACTCAATGAAACCCAAGTATTGTTGGGGGTTGGGGTGCCCCCTCAAAGAAATACTTAGAGTCAATTTTAAATCTATCATTTTTATTACAAATTCACTCTCAAATACTTATGCAAATTTTGCTACAAGTCCTTTCTTGGAATGAAATCTGGGTTTGAAGTTCACTATTTAAACCACTAACAAGAACAATGATCACAGGGAAAACAAATCCACCACCTTATTGCAACAAACAAAGGATGTACTTGTGGATTTAGGGTTTTTGAAGGATACAGGTTCATAACTGGTGGCCGCAAAGCTTGAATAATCCTAGACCCTGGTATTTCACACAAGCATATGTAATAAAGACACTCAATACAGTCCCTTGGATCTGGTAGTCCACAGGCACTGCATCCCAGCCTTCTTATTGACAGAAGCACGCTGCCAGATGGTCCTTCCCTACCAAACCTCAGTTAATTACTAAATGACATTCAATTTCCTTCCTGGAGATCTTTCAGCAGAAGCCGTAGATGAAACTGAGTACAAACTCATAGCATGATGCACAGACCATAACTGTAAATGCACATATGTGCACTTGTAAACACACACCTATTTCAGCCTTGGCCTCTAAGGAAAGACAACAAACATTTAAAATGCAATCTTTGAAGAAATCAAGTGAAGAAAGAAGCATTTTGCTTGTGCCCTTCCTAATACAGGCATCTAAATATCTGAACTAGTTTCTCTGAGGGGCTAGCTTATGCTTTGAAGTACATGCCTTTCAAAATATATCCATGGTCTTTCTGTGAAGGCTAATGATAATTTTATCTCTTCTGAGCCTTGCAGTAATAAATGTTGACAGTCCCAGATGTCAGGTCCTTGGTGAGAGCATCTGTTTGTTTATTCAGGATTAAGTTAAACTACTTAGCCACTATTGCAGCAAATCCACCTCTCCTACAGACCTTCTTAAGAGTACTGAAGAAAATAATGAAACACCGCATACTGTTGTGAGATCAATCACGTTCAGTAGGTTGAGAAATCTCGGACAATTTATTCTTGGTGTGGACGGGTGAGGAATAGACTGTACCAAACATTCCCCCCAAAAAGAAAAGAAAAAGGCAGTGTTAGCTGCTCTTTGTCTTGAATTTATCACATCACACCCTCATACTGTAGCAAACTTTCAATAAGGGACTGTAAAGTTTGATCCTGCAGTCTTTGTCCAACAAGAAACGGGTTTAGATATCTAAATAATTATGCTCAGCTATATGAGAAAGGACTGGATGTCTTTTTTTTTTTTTTCCTGAGGCACTTCACTGCAGCCCTTTTACTATCTTTCAATATTTGAAATGTAAAGACTTTTAGATTTAATTTCCTCTTCCTTAAGGGCGTGAAGGAATGTTATACTCTTACTGACAGGAATGCAATTTGAGATGCCAGATCATCAGACCTGTAACACTGATGTCATTCCTTCACACTGGCAAAACATGCTCATGTATCATATAAAGATCTAAAGCTGTCAGTGCATCAACATGTAGTAAGGGTATGGGATGCATACTAAGTCATGTGCTACCAGTGTTTCTACACCCTGGGCTGGAGACAATGTGGAAGGGGTGGATGGATGGCTCACAACAACTGCTTGTAATACCAAATACCCAGCTAGAGGTGGGTGGCAAGACCACCAAAGGCTCCATCTCTGTCACTGGGAACTCATCCTCAGCTCTCTGCATCAAAGGAGAAAAGCTGCTACACTGATGTTGCTTGGCAAACAGCTTCTGAAAACCTCCTGGGTTGCGCAGAGACCGAGCAGACTGTGCATCCTGAGGCAAAAGCTGCATCAGCCCAGTGTAATTGGTCCCCAGAGGAAAGGCTCTGCAGTGGGAAAAGCCATAGGAAGTGGGCCTAGGACAGGCTGCCAGGAGACGCTCCAAGGTCCAAGCAGCAAATGAGCAGCTTCCTCTCCACAAGATGCTGCGCAGTGCTTCCCCCGCAAGTTCATGGAGCAAAAAATGATTGCAGGCAGGAAAAACATGACATTTAGTAACATAAATTGACAAGTTCTCAACAGAACAAAACTATTTTTTCCACTTTGTTACTTTATATAAATAGTATTTGATTTTTAACATGCAAAAGACTGACAGCACACTAAGCATAAAATAGATTGTGATCTCCGTAAACCAGGATGGTTGTTATCAGATTGGCACCATATGAGGCCATTGTTGGAGCTAAAATTACTTCTTAGGTCTCACAATACACTCCACCAAAGGACACTGTGTCCCACTGCAAAGACACACTACCTACACAGACATCCACTGTAGGGGTCAGGAGACAAAGGTCTGGGAGAAGTGGAGACTGGACCACTCACCACTCAGGTTTATGGAGCCAGGGTGACTCATTCTCAAGATTTGCACTCCAAAGGTGCAGCAAACATTCAGCAAACATTCAGGAGAAAGAAAGAAATGGTGAATACTTCTGGATTCCACTATGCTCACGGAGCACAGGTTGTTGACACCCTCTGATGTTCAAAAAAGACAACGTTTTGTTTATCTGTGCCAAGTCTGGCCTTGAAATCTTGAAGTGCCTGCAAGCCCTTATCGCAACAGGTAAACGAGCACCAGTGAAAATGTCACCTACTATCCCTCTGATTTTCACAGTACTATTTATTTTTCTACTCAAGCAGAAACCTGAAAGACAGGAGAATCTGGTTAGCACTTCCTGCAGGTCAATCACTTCTACACTGTTTTTCTTTTCCTGCAGCACCATTCATGACTTTTATGGTAGCCTCCAGAAAACTGTTTCTTTAGTACTTGTCTCTCATACAAATGTTTTGAAGGGCATGTATCTTCCCTGATGTTTTCATGTCAGAATAATTTGACATACACCCATCAACAGGAGTCTGGAGTACCCAAGGTAAGTTGTAACACACAGGACAACAATTTCAAGAGAAAACCAAAAGCTTAAACAACTTTCGTTTTGTGAGTTTGCCTTTGAAGGAAGAACACCGGAAGTTGTTTAGAACCTTCTGTTTTTAAATTACACTTTAAAAGCATATAATATCTCTGAAAGAAATCTAACGTGGTCTGAAAACAACTTAGAAAAAACTTATGACTCCCCAAGAATAACCTGAAAAAGAATTGCTGCTTATCCCATGAATCCACAGGTGGGCTCTGAAAGCGGCAGAAAATACACCAAGGAAAACCATTTCAAATACAGTTTGCAATGCATTATCGACAAATTGCATTATACCACCCATGTCTGGGCTGACAGTCAGCAGTGGGCAGCGGACAGGGCAGAGTTAGGGTTGGTGACTGGAGGGGAAAGCAAAAAAGAGATGGAAGGAACAAAAGTAATGAACTTGGAAATCTGAATTTGCTGCTAAAGGGATGATATTACTGCAAGTGTGTGAAGATGGGGGTGAGGAACTGCTGCCTGTGGGAATGGCAGCTATGGTTCACACACTCTAATAATTATAATCATTAATAACAGAAGGATTCCAGGCCTAGATAAAATTTACTACATAAATCTTATGCACAACAAAGTGTGTGTTCCTTATGTAGGATCTTATGCATGCATTATGCCCTGCAGGGAGGCATAAGCAAAGAGCAAAATACAGAGGGACTTCTCTCACGGCAATTTAATGGGTTAAGTGCATTATTTGCGGCCAAAATGGTTATTATTCCTATTCCCAAAGACTGAACAATGGGGAAGACAGAAAGGTTTGTAATGATGTGGTTGCTCATCATACCCTCTTGTTCATTAGTTCTTTTGGGTTAGATCATACCACAATATTTAAATATACAGTACTGTATACACACAGATATATATACAGCACACGTTACATTATTTCTTACACAGAATTCATGGAGTTTTATCAACATAAAACTGAATAAGGAATATGAATAAGTAGATTATTGCAGATACAAGTGTCTTGCCATGTAGGAAGTAACTTGTTTAATGAGCACAATCAGAATTTTTACTAAAATAACAGCTTTGATTAGCAGCAGACAGTAGTGCTTATAGAAGTCACTGATTTATTTTAATTGGTTTTATTTGAGACCGACACAGCATTAATTTTTCCACACACAAATTGCAAGTTTTTTAGTCTCCAAGGTTTAATTCTGCTATTGGTGGTCTCTGTATTTGCTGCAGCACATTTCATTAATTAAGTCCTTAAACTTCTCTTTGTTTTGCTAGGGATGGAAAGCCAGTGAATGAGTTTTCAGTTAAAGGATGTAGGGGAGGTGACTAGTGGAGGCCATGCGTACGCACACACAGTAGCGCACACAGTGCACCAGCATTTAAGTCTATTATATCAATAGTATACTACATAATTATTTAAATATGTAGTAAAATAAGTCTTCCATATGTAAGAAAACACTGTAGATGAAATACGCCTCCTTCCCGTCAAAGCTAACTATTTTTAATGACTAAATTAAGATAATGCATTTTAAAGACGTGGCTTTCTGCATAAACAGAACATACTCGAGGACAGCTCAATTTTTTACCATTTTTCAAAATCTTTTCTCAGTTAACAGCAAGTCTAAGGACAAACTTTCTTGAAGTTAATGATGAGAAAAACTAACAACTGCTGTCCTGCCTCAAAACGTCCACTCCTCCAGCTGGCCACAAACCAAGCGGAAATTCCAGATTGGGAGGCAATTATTTATATGTGTCTCCTTCCAACCCCCCCATCCCCTCCCAAACCTTAAATTTGCTTCTAAGTGGGAATTCATCCTGCCTGGAATACTTTTACACACTGCTGTATATTTATACTAAGGTCAATGACAGGTTTTGCTGGACTTGGGAGATTTTTGTTCACATTACTAGCAAATTTAATTTCATTATGCTCGAGAGAAAACAATTCTCCAGTTTTTTAAACACACCATCACCCTTAAACCAGAAGTCACATTTCTGTCTACTTCAACCTGCTGTTACAAGTTTTAATTCAAATTCTTTCATGTTTAAAAAGACTTCTTTTTTTTTAAAATTCACAAGTACAAGAAAATGCCATTTTTACCTTAGGCTCCGTCTCAGTTCTCCAAGAGAAAAGGATCCCACTGACAAGCATTCACTATTACATTTTCCCCCTACAGTCTTTTTTGTGGATAAACAACAACACTCATATAATCTACTGTCTAGATCTTATACTTTTGGACTGAAATAAATGCTCCTTCTTGTGTAATGGATTAAGAGAGACTGAAAAAAAGGTCTCCTTTTAATTTGCTTCCCTTGATGATGAGAACAATTCTTCATTTCATGCAAAAAATGTTATTCCAAGTGATCCAACTTCAGATCAGAACAAAATATTCGGCTCTTGAGAAAGGATACAGTATGTGCAGTAACATTTGAAGAAATTATACTTGTCCAACAGTAGGCATATACTTTAAAAAATCTAATTGGGGCTATAATTTGAAAATACCTGTTTTTGTGGTTTTGCAAGAGAAAGTCTGTAAACATCAGACATTCAAATGCAATTAAGTGATCTATACATAACATCAGGAGGCTGTAAGTCACTGATGTAGTGCTTAACTATTGCATTTGAATCTCTGAGGAGATATAACACAATATACAGACAATAAGACAGCTTGCAGTGTATGCTACTTGCATTGAGCAAAGCTCCCAGAGGAGTCCTCAAGCACGAAGACGAAACCACAGCTCAGGTAGGCAGCCTTTAAGTGAATCCAAATAATCAAGAACTGTGATCTGAGCAGAAGATAACAGGTGAGCAGTGCCAGACTGCTCTGAATTAGCATTTTTCGAAGGACTACAGGCTACAGGGGATGGAAGTTGACCCCTGTGCTCAGCCCAGCAACACAATGTGAACACTTCCAGGGCAAACAGACATGGATGAATGATTTCTTGAGACTGTATGATCAAGTTGAACAAGACATGGCCCATCAACAAGAGAGGTTTGCCTGAAGGACAAGAAGGCAAGAAGGACAAGAAGGACAAGATTCGACAGCAGCTATAGGGAGCTAACAGAAATGAGGCAGGAGCTAACACAGACATAAACTTCAAAATATCATTCTGGATCTGAAAACAAAGTTCTTAGAGATGCCAGGGACAAAGCACGCTTTGTAGTTACCCACTGACACCAGTCACCTCAAATAACAAATTATTTCTGTGAAAAAAAGGTGTGTGTCTTTTTCTGCTTCTTTAATTATTTGAAGCAAAGGCATGTGCAGAGTCATAGATTTGGGATAATCCACAGACTATGACAATTTTAGTTTTCTCATGTTTCTATATGCTTTCACCACAGGACAGAACCCGCAAGCAGATACCTTCACTACAGACCAGAGCTTTGCTCTAATACATGCAGAAATGTCACTGCAAATTTTATCCTCCTGCCTGAAATCTGTACCTCATTTACCGTGTCTGCAGCTGGTAATTCTATTCAACCAACTCTGCTTGCTAGAAAAATTATCATGATAACTCAAACAGCTTTGTCTTGGAGCACCATTGCTATTCTTTTTTCTTCGGTGGCAAACAACTCAGTCGTGCTCCCATTCAACTCAACAGCGCTTCAGTATTCAGCTGTTAGTTTATGAAGGCAAACAAGGGAAGGCCTTTCTAGCTTTTCAAGATAGGTCCTACTGTCTTAAAAGAAGTCAAAACCTAAAGCTAGACAAGGACTTTACAAAGAATTTAAGGGAAATTGAACAAAATGGCTATATATATATATCATTTGAAGATTCACTTTCAATGAACTGAGTCAAGAGAGATTTAAATATACACAGAATAAGGGCCCTGCAGAGAGACTGCATTATGCATACAAGTTTTGAATGGAATGAAAGAAAAGCTAATACATGGATACTAATAAGCAAAACTGTGAGAATCAGACTAAAGAAAGCCTGCAAGGAGGTTTGGGGGAAAAAAGGATGGTAAACAGGTAACAGAACCTGCTTAGTGTATTTTTATTTTCTGTCTAAGCTCTGAAAATTAAATGTTGTGTAAGAAAAGGCAGCAGATGCGGGACTGAAGCAGATATACCAACAATGGCAGCAGATGCATAAAGGAGTTACTGATTACTTGGATTCTTTCATCTACACTGCTAGCATTTGGTTCTTCTAAAAACAAACAAAAAACCATTCACTCCAACACAAGCATTTAGGACAAGAGATGTCTTTTTCTTTCTAAGGAATGAGTTCTAAGGCCCTAAGAAATCTGGGCTTTAGACACTCCCTGACAGAGAGCAATTTGCTCAGTTTTGTCACCCTGTCCTCTGGTAAAATAAGTCACACGGAACCAAGAACATAATGCTGAGTAATCAAAGTGTTTAGAATTGTTGTGTGCAATCCTTTCTATGATAACCTATGCCTTTTGATTTTTTTCTGCATATTCTGTTTATTTCTACATCACTTCCAGGTATGCTATAGGCTACCTCTTCCTCTTTTCGTGACTAGGTATAACAAAAGCAGCTGCTGGAAGCCTATTATCTAATTATCTTGTTAGATCCTGCAAGGACCGTGGTGGTCATATAAGCAAATCACAAATGTTTTAGGCTTTCAGACCACTATTCTTATCTAGCACACAAAACATTGTTGTACATTCTCTAAATGTGCTGGATGTTTAAATGAGCTGTCAGAAAAGCCTTTTCTTTGTCACTGTCATCACTCATGCTGTTTTCAGCTAGCAGTATCTCCCAGTTTAGAAAGAGCTGTAGGATTAGAGTGCTTCACCAGATCATGGCCAGGACACAGCCCGGTATCTCAGCAGCTCTCCCAGGTGACATGGCCTCTGATGACACCAGGATGAAATCCCCAGTTTCCACTGTTGGAGCTGACAAGACACGTCTTCCTACTGGGAGTCACTTGCTCCTTTGTCTTTAGCTTAGATTCTTGCTCTGAGCCTCAAGAGGCAGAACACGTCTGGATCGCCATCAAATTACTTCAGATCACAGACTATTTTGAAGAGCACATCTGAATTTGGTGACTGAACATATATAAGAAGACAGAGGTATTATAAGGTCCAGGAAAACTGCATCCAGTGCACAGTTGTGGTGCCCCTGCATGCATGGACAGAAAACAGTAAAGCGTTCCATGCGGAAGAGTTGTCATTTCTAAAAGAACTTCTTATAATCATCCCAGGCATCTCTGTTCTTGAAATGGTGACAACACAGGCATGAATATAACATTCCAGTTCAAAAACTCAGGGTCATTACCAGACCAACCCGCTCTCCCATTGCTCTGCTAACTTCAGCTTGCTTTGCCATGCCGATAGTCTTTGAACTAAGAACTAGATGAAGCTGACCAACAATGTAAAGCAGCTGGAAAAAACAGTCTATCATCTCTAAAAAAATGCCACGTCCTGGGTTTTTCTTTTTAAAGAAAATAAAAAAATAGTTGGAAAATCTCTGAACACATTCTGTCACTTTTTAGAGCTCTAACCAGCAATTTATATTCTCCCCAGAAGGAAGAAATAAGGAACAGCAAACTTTAGGCTATTATTTTCTCCCTTCCATGCACTTCATCTACTTTCCAATGTGAAAGAATAAGCTTCAAATACACAAACTTAAAATGTTATCTCTACAACCTTTATGTTTATGTTGATTCTATTCTTAATTTTCAGAAATACTTGGAAAATACTTGTGAGACATCCCAATACAGACTCTGATTTGAATAGATCCTTTTTGCAGACAAAAATTATAGTTTCAGACTATACTTCTCATGAAACAGAGGCTATTTTTAACAGTTGTGCTATATATAAGCTAACCTATATTTCAATGCAGCCTTTGTGTCCAGTCTGCCTGCTTGTAATAGGCTAGAAGAGAAGCACACAGTTGAAAGCATGATCCACTATGGCAAATCCTATCAACAGTCGATCCATTTCAACGCCCTTCCTCTCATGTGACCCTGCAGAGCAGAGCAAAGTCTTCCTCCCAGCTAGTTATGACCTACCAAGTTTGGGGTCCAAGAGAAGACATATTTCTTCTCAGATTCCTTAACACAACTATGGGTTTATTTTGATTAAATTTTAATTTTTATTACAAATACCTCTTAGTATGTTTAGCTCTTGATATGGTAAAAAAATCACCTAGTGCTTAGAAAAGTAGCAGAAACATTTGATTCCTTATCTTCCTGTAGCAGCAAGTATTGTAGTGGAAAAAAAAAATACAATTTATTTTGTCAGCTAAGCTCTTGATTATCTAAAGGATTTTTAAAGCCTAGAAGGGAGGGTAGAGATTTGAATAATGACATTAAATGTAAGTAGTGGCTAGTGATAGCTTCAAAACTTCACGCTTATATTGCACTCCTTTGCTAACTGCCTCTCCAGTTTCAGGGCAACATAAACCAGAACAAGAGAAATGTAAAAGTGTGCGATATATAAGATGTATTTGATAAAGAGATGCAATTCACTTCTAATTTTGCAGCTTTGAGAGTAGCTGTGGCCTTCAAATATGAATTCTGGTAAAAATTATGGTTTAGGTAAATGCATTGACAGAAATTCACTGTAATGGATTTGATGCATATCAAATATTGAAAATGCACAAGGCTCCTTTGTGAAGCAAAGCAACAATGGTATGCTTAGACACAATTAGGGAGGAAATGTCAAGCTAAGACCCTTACACTTTCCTACTCGTCACTCTTGTTTCTGCCTACTTTTGCATAAAGTGCTAATGTTTACAGCCTATATACATTGCTAACATGACATCAAACTTTGTGGCAAATGCACTACTATTATCAGTACATCCTTAGCACTTGGATCTCAGTATGTCTTTAAATATTATTTTCTGCCCCTACAAGCCAGTAGACACAGTTATTATTATGCTGAAATTCCAATGTATTTGCATACAACTGTGTTTATCCTCTTGTACTAATATTTATCTGACAAAAAAGTGAAAAATATTTTCTGAGTTCTGTATGCAATCAGTCAGCCCAGGAGACAATAATATGTTCAGCATATTCAATTTCCTGTAAAAAAATTCAAGTTGGTACACTGACCAATGAACTCTCAAATAGGCATTTAAATATAAGTTTCAGTTAACTGAGTTTTCACAAATAAATGACGGGAGAAATTCTGTTATTAATACAATATGGAATTTTTTAATATCTCTTGGTAAGGAAAGTGTTTTGAAAGTGGCACAAGGCAAAAGCAAAGAACTTGCCCTCACTCCTTCAGGTTAAGCTGTCTTCTCTACTGAAAAACTCATTTTTGTGGAGCAGAAGTACACAGGTGTGCATGCTCCAAACAGTTTTCACATGGGACATTCTAATAGAATACTTTGGTCTTCCTTTGCCTTCCCTTTCCTTCACAATAATCCTCATTTCCTGACTGATGGCCATATTCCTTTTGCTACATTCAATATTTTCAAGAATTGCAGTGTGGCTGTACCAGAAAATACCTGTCAGGAACGAATTTCCCAGCCAGGCATTGGTTTCTCTAGATTTAAAACCATGAACAGGATTGAACCAAAAGCACAACATACTGTGTTTTTAAGACAGTAGAAAGAAGGAACAAAAATAGCAAAAAGTAAATTAATAAACATTGTCTACTTCTCCTCACTCTGTTCCACAGCTGAACTTTTCATTCACACAGGCAACGAGGATCTCTGCCTCTTCCCTAACCATGCAACCACCGACCCTTCATCCCACTGGGTCCTGCCAGCCTACTGATTATAGCAGAACAGGGGAACCATATCACATGGATGCAGAAGCGCTGCTCTGTCCAACAACTGCTTGACCTTGTAACACCCCTAACACCCCATGCATAATCCCACTCCAAACTATGCTGTTCAGCACCTGTGCCTCCCTTCCTTTCCTCAGACAATTCCAGGGTAGGCAGCTGCAGATGCTCTTCTGGGTCAGGGCAGTGCCTCCCAAAGCTCTTCTGGCTTAACACCTCTCTTCTTTCAGTTCTTGCTGCTCTCCCAGGAAGGTCAATAAAAACCTCTAGGCCCAGCTGATGGACAGCTAGATGTTCTCCTGGAGAAGGCAGGAAGGAAACAAAGAGGAGAGACTTTTCAAGAAGAGCTGTCTTCCAGCAACAGGTCACTCAACAAGTTGGACTCTGCAATGGCAGAATGGCAGAACAAGCTCAGCACCAAGAGGACAGGCAGTCAAACCCACACATCCCAGGCTCTTGGAGCCTACTTCTCACTGATCTTCAAGTTTCAGCTTTGCAGATTAGCCTCATCAACTTCACATACATAAGCGAAATTCTCTGGGTGGCAAAGCGTTCAGGGAGTTGATTCAGCTAAAACAACAGCCTGACAAGGGAAAAGGTAAAAGTAGAATGACAAGGAAGGAAGAGAAGGAAGGAGAAGAAAAAGGGAAGGGATATTATTATTGGGCTGGATAAAATCCTAATCTTCACTGATGAAACAGCTTTGCTGGCACAACAGAATAGATAGCAATTCTAGGAACTGGCACATCAAAACCATAGCTCCTAATATACTGTCATTATCAAAAATGAGAAGCTTTTCCATAACACAGGCTCATGACAGATCTTTACGGTACAGATTGATCTGTCAATATTTTATAGAATCTATGTTTGTACACGAGGTACACAAAAATGTCAATTAGATAAATATCCCAAATGTAACTGCAGAAATAAACAGTAAAAAGAAGGAAAAAAAAGGAATTCTAAAAACTCCAAATGCTTGAAACTATAGATGTATTGAGTTTTACTAATGTATTTCAGTGATACAACAGGACAATGCAGAATCAACTGTAGGTCAAAAACATGACCTCATTTTCTGCATTCCAGCTGATTACTGTATGATCTCTACGTTTCTGGTACAAATTATCCAGCACTTCTTCTTGTTGAATGGGTACACCAGCCGACTTGAGGCTTATAAGCAGGGCTTTTGATTTGGATCCTGGAAATTGAAGGGGTAATCAGCTTTAAAGAAGAGAAACACAAACACAGATTTGTCTTGCTTTGCTAGTTTGTTATAACCAAAACCTATGCTTTCTGTTCCTTGAGAAATGATTTCTGTAAAGTAAACCAAAACTTACTAAACCAGATTGAAACACAAGAGTGTCTACCTGTTGTGGAAGCTTTTCTGTGAGTTTATCTGTAACCAGATAGATAAATGCATACATGCTTTATGGAGAAAGAGACAGACAAATGCAGTGTAACATTCTACTCCTGTGTCTGGTTTTTGTTCATAAGTATTTATACAAGTAAAAAGATAGTGCAAAGCCCAAGGAAGTTTTTTTGAGATTTAAAGCTGAAGAGATTTTGCTGGTAACACAGTTTATGAAACAGAGTATGACAGCTGATAGGCATTTCAAAAAAAACTCAGGTCCTGTGTTTTATGATGAGCACAATTGCAGAGGCCACATGACGATTCCTGGAGCTAACACTCCCTTTGTAGGAACACATGGAACTTGTCTTTCCATATAGAGAGAATGTTCTTCCTTTAATAAGTAGTATGACTATTGATTATCTGGATGCTGAGCTTCTCAAGAAAAGAAGGTAAACACCTGAAAAAAATAAAATCTCTGCTTTATTGTAGTACATAAGTATTTTAAACTGAGTCACTGAAACCAGAGAACTGTCTTCTGGCAGCAAACTCTACTGGCACAACATTTGCTAGAAAACTTTTTTTAAAAAATCATCACTAGGTATGGTGTCTTCTTCCCAAAGAGAAATAAATCCTAACTTCGTCTTTATGGGGGCTAAGGAAAAACAAAGTCCAACTTGTTTCTAAAGGACTTTGAGATCATTTCTTTCGTAGGTGTAAATTCTCCACATAAAAGCCTGTTCTTACCGTGTGCAAGAACCCTCTCCAAACATGAAGAATAAGCAATATTTTACAGGTTTCCAGAAATATGAATAGTGTTCATATAATAGCTTCCCTTGTTAAAGGCAAGTGGTTTTCAGAGCAATAAAACTGCTGCCCTACAGACTTCTTGCTACATATTCATACATTCTCATCATCACAGGAACATGGGGTCCTTGTCCATAAACTCAGTGCATCCCCCCAGCTGTGACAATCCACAGTCCATGTTTCACAACCTAAATACTTCCAGTTCTCCCGTAGCCACAGCAACATCAGCTCTCACTCATGTTCTCTCACTACCCCGTGAATGAGAAGCAGCACTGAGTTGTAGCTCATCTGTTTTCTCACCAACTCACACACAACACCACTGGTGAGCTTATCTTACACCATTTCCCTTAGATGAGGTAGTCATTTGTGTGCCCCTCCACTAACAAATCAAGGCTCTTAATGAAACCTGCCAGAGATTAACACCATTGAGACCTCACTCTCTCCACCAAATCAGGATAGTTGATCACTGGCTTCAAAAAGCTCAGTGGAAGGCAGATGGATACATACAGCCATCCTATAAACTTCAGTTCCTCAGGAAACCAGGCTAAAAATAGCTGATCTCAAAAACTGAGGGAACAAACTGAACTCAAATTAACATAAATACCAACTGGAATGTTAAAATGTGTTGGCTCTTAAATATTATCTCTTAAAAAATGGTGTCTCAAAGGGTCAAAATTAAATATTTATATGTAGCAACAGAAGAATATTAATTTACTTACAGGGTCCACAATGAGAACAGGTTACAATCTGGGGTAACATCAGTGCAGATGAATGCAGGATGCAATACATGACATGACTGAGCAGGGATGTTTAGTATGTCTCCTGTTCATTCCACAGATCATTAGTTTGTCAGAGAGGGTACAGAAAATACCCAGACTTCAATTAATAAGCATATTGGTCTAAGTCTATTGAAACAAAAAACCCTAACTTTCTACCAAGATCAGTAGGAAATCAGGACCTTAGATACTTCTTTCTGTGTTAATAATTTACATTCAGACTACAGATTGACCAACATAAATTCAAGGTATCAGTAGGTATCCTGATCTGGATGGGCTACAAGTTTGTTAGACCTAGAGCATTATGGATTAAAACAAACAGTTCAGGTTTGGTTCTGACTCAACAAATGCAGTGTTTCCCAAAATTTTTCTTTGCAAAACTTCCCTTCTACTCAAATATCTAGATAACCAAGAGCGAGAACTGCAGAGAAGCGAAAATCTAGTACTGCTGCCTAAGACTTCATGGATTCAGAGAACAATAATGCTAGGAGGAACTGAAAAGAATTCTATTTAAGATTAAAAACTGGCTTCCCTGAAAGTAAATATGATTTTTCTCATCTTTTTCAGACTCAAGCAAACTGAATGTCAACTTATTGTCCATAATTAATTTTCACATGTTAGATGGAGAAAGCAGGATCAATGCAACTTCATTGAGGGATGGGGGAAAAAAGTGGTGAAGAAGAAATTTTATAATTCTGCTATTCTCCCCCACTGCAGTTAAATCACAACAAAAATCAAGGACAGCTTGGTGTGCAATACCTTCAGCAAAGGAAGCACTGCAATGCCTTTGTACCTGCTGAATGGGAATTGCAATTTTAACTCCAGTGATTGTGGCCTGGAGAACCACAACGTTGAATTCTTCGAAAGAGAACAATTTACAGGGGAAACAAAAGTGTGTGAAAGGAAAAAGTGACTTGGAACAGCATTTGGCACAGCCTAAGCAACAGAAAACAGTAAAGAAACTATACAACATTGAAGATGACACTGGAGTAAATTGTACATTTTTAGTAAAAATACATTCAACACGTGGGAAAGTCTTTATTAAACTCTCAGCCACAGAAACATCTGGTTTGATTTAGTTTGTGTTACAGCAAACAAACATGAAAGGCCTGTATTTTCCCCCCAGGGCTACTCTGGGGTAAAGAAGTACTGCTTATAACATTTGTGCTACAATCAGACAATTACAAAATACTATAGGTTGGATGGAAGCTCATCTGGCTCAGCCTCCTTCCCATCTCTTCAAAGCAAGGTCAACTTCAAAGTTAGATCCAATTTTAAGGTTTGGTTGGGTTCCTTAGGGCCCTGTTCAATTGAAGCTTTGAATATCTCCTCCCAAGATGGAGACAGCACAGCCTCTCTGGATAACCTGTTCTAATGTTTGACTGCTTCACGGGGGAAAAGCTTTTTCTTTGTCACAGTGATGTATTGCTGGCTCATGTTCAACTTGTCATTCATTAGGAGCCCCAAGGCCTCTCTGCAAAACTGTTTTCCAGTCAGTCTGTCCCCAGCTTGTACTGGTATGCAGGGTTATTTCTCCCAACAGCAGGACTTTGCTGAGGTTCTCATTGGCCCATTTCTTCAGCCTTTCAAGGTCCATATAAATGGTAGCACAAGCAGCTGGTGCATTATCCATCACTCCTAATTTTAAACTGGCTGTAAACTTGCTAAGGGTGCATCATGCCCCATCATTGAAGTCCTTAAAAAGAACGTTCAACAGGATTGGTCTCAAACAGTGACCTACATCTAGCTGAACATAGTGCTGCTGATCTTTGAGTACTTTTGAGCACCAGCAGTTCAGACAGGTTTCAGCCCTTTCAGTCCACCCTACCATCTGCTTACCTGACTCCCAATTCACCAATGTCTATGAGAATGTTATGGGAGACAGTACCAAAAGCTTGCTAAAGTCGAGACAGACAACATTCAATACTTTCCCCTCATCTACCATATCAGTCACGTAACTGCAGAAGGCTAACAGGTTGGTTAAGCCTAATTTCTCCTTTAGAAATCCAAATCCATGCTGACTACTCCAAATTACCTTCTTGCTCTTCACTTGTTAAGAATGGTTTCTACAATTATTTTCTCCATCATCTTCACAGGGAAGATGAAGCTGATCAGCCAGTAGTACACTCTACATCTTTCTTCTTACCCTCCTCAAAGACAGGAGAGACATCTGCTTTCTTCCAGTTCTCAGGAGCCTCCTCTGATCATCACAGCCTTTCAAGAGTGGCCTTGCAAAAATACTGGCCAGCTCTTTCAACACCTATGCATGTATCCCATCAGGTCCCATGGATATCTGTATGTCTAGCTTGTTTAGATGTTCTCTAACTTGGTCCTTGTCCAGTGACGGTAAATCTTCCTTACCATAGATTTTTTTCACAGGTCTTATGGGGCCTCATGGATTCCCCAGTTGTAAGTCTTACACCACTGAAGACTGAAATGAAGAAGTCATTGAGTACTTCAGTCTTCTCTATGCCTATTGTGACCAAGTCCCCATTCTCATTCAGCATCAGGCCTGTATTTTCCCTAGTCTTCCTTTTGCTGCTGATATACCTGGGGAAACACTTCTTGTTGCCCTCCACATATCCTGACAGATTTGATTACAGATAGGCATTGTCTTTCATAACCCCATCCTTGCATTTTTGGACTACAATCAGGAGATTCTGATTTTTTCCCAAAAAAAACCCAACCAGGATGTCTTCCTTCAAGCACAAGAGTAGTCAATACCAATGTGTGGGAAATCTAACAAAGGTCCTACTAATTCAATGACATTAAACCTACAATGTTTGCTTTCTACTGTACTGCTGAATTATTGGAAATATCTAATCAAATTAAGGACATTTTCCAACAATTGTTGAAGGCAAAATCTGTTCTGGCAGAAGGAGTCAAGATCTGCAGATACCTTTCCCTCAGTTACTTCATTTGGTTATGGGGATGTGTTCGTATTTTGTGGGGGTTTTTGGTGTTTTCTTTAATTACACACAGACCTTGAGTATCTTCCTGGAGTGCTCCTTCTCATCCCGAGCTCACCTTGGGGCTGAGAGTAGCCATCCAGAGAAAACTGAGATGCTAGTAAAGCCTGCCCAGCTGAATCAAAAGCAAAATTGAGACCTCATGTTTGTGGGCATGTGCTCTAACACAGTTTTCCATCTACAAAAAAAAGAAGAACAACAATCCCTCACACCACCCAGGATACATAAGAATACATCAGATAGTGCTGCTGAAACAGCAGTTAATTCTTTATCCAAACTTTGATCCCTCTATTCAAAAATTTCAAGTGTTGAAACACAAAAACAAACAAAAACCAACCAACCAAACAAAAACCCACCGAAAAACACAACCTCAAAAACATTAACAGGCACAACAAAGCTTTTCTCTCTAGCTCACAACCCAGAACCGATATCTCAGAGCAACTGAACCTCCCACCCAGAATAAATACATTAAAATGTGTTAGTTTAAAATTCAGTGGAGCCTCTGTATTTACGTTATATTTGTTAAGAACTAAGAAGATGAACAAGGACATGATTATGATGATGCACGGCACCTCATAACTTAACTGAATTTCTGCAACTTCATTAACTATTTTTATTGAAAAAGTTCAGAGAAAAATTCAGGGTCAGGCAAACACCCTTAACAAGAAACACTGTGCATACTTAAAAGCCCAGTACAGTAACAAGAGAATTAAAATGGTCTCATTGTGTGAAAACAGAATGAAACTTCAGTAAGTTGGTGGAACAAATTTCTCATTTACACCACCATAGATCAATCTATAGAGGCATTCTTTTCTTATGTAAAAGTTTATCTTCTTTGGTCTAGCTTGCATCACACAGCAAGTGACTGAAGAAAAAAAAACCAACCCTGTCAGAATGTAACAGGACTGTGATCTACTTGTCTAACAGGTACCAGTGTACACTGTTCCTGTGTAACAAGGATAGCTTTCCCATGCCAATCACTTCCAAAGCAGGTATGATTCAGAACTTGGTAGCAGTAACCTGAACTACTTCTTACCCATCATGTGGGAGGAAAAGCCCAGTAACAACTCCTTTCACTGGCAAGAAGCAAAAGGATGCCATCACTTTTAGGATCCTTAACAAGATGGGGAAGGCACCTGAAAAGGTGGAGAATCTTCATGTGAACATTCTATATGTATTGCAAGTTGAATTTCTGTCATATATCCATTTCCAGGAAGTTCAGAGAAAGTTTAAAAGCTTGAAGAAGAAAGACTTTTATGAACATAAGAACTACTAACATGATTCTTAAAGTCTTTCCAACTGGATCCTTAAACCTGAGTTTTGGCAAACTTAGGAATATTTCTGCAAATGCCTTTTTTTAAACTTAGAAGTTGAAGAAGCAACAACAAGCTTCATTTTCTGTAACTACTGTGATTTCCATTTTTCTTTCTTGTTTCTTCCTTCACGAGATTTTAATATTTGAACGGTTATAATGGTTCTTCAGTCCCAATCCCACCAGTTGCCCTGTGAGTGGCTATGGAGAATCCCTCTAGCAAATGCCTGGCCAGATCAGGTGCAGAACATGATCTTTGTTTAAATGATATTCAGATGCATTTCCTTAGAGGGAAGTTCCTCAAGCAGTTAAGACACAATTAACAGATAAATAGTTCTTGAGGTTTTCTTTCTTTTTGTTTCTTTCTCATTTTAAGCAGTTCAAGCCAGGTAAACCTCTGGAAAAACATACTGTACAATACAGATACAAATCAGGACAAGTGACAGAACTAAATCCTCCAAACAGTAAGACAAGGGAAATGATGTATCCTCAGTAAGAGTTTATTGCTTTAGTCATACAGTCCTTAACCAAGTTTGACTGTTCATAATTATTCTAAGTTAATCGTTAGAGCCGAAGTCCTAAACATGGCTTAAACTTCATAACAAAGTAAGAAGAAAAGTAAAGTGACTTGATGGGTTAACATTTTTATCATTAAGTGGATTTTTTGTTGGGCCTTTCTCTGGTTTTTTGCTGTTTGAATAGGACCCTTCTACTTTGCCAAACCCATTACGTGGCTTGTGTTAGTATAGTTCAGTTCTTATAAAAGTTTTAGAAGTTGCTAGTTGGTGAGCGGTTTTAAGAACACACAAAAAGCAGGGACTGTATGCTTGCAGTTACAGTTTACTTGGAGTTAAGTATGTAAAAGTTTCCTTTCCTACAGCATTTAGTTGGCAGGTTCAGCAAACAAGAAATGCAACGTTATTGAGTTGCTGCCATTACTGATATAGTGTTTAGTACCAACAGCTTGCTGAAAGGTTGGCAAGCCTCTGTATAAGAACCTTGTAAGCTTTGAGTTCTGCTCATGGTGAAACCAGGGAAAAACAAACCTCTATATTGTCTTTCTGAATAGTAACTGAATTCCTTCTGCTTCATGGACAGTGTTGGCAGGGATTTTCTGTAGAGAGCTTTGACTCTGAGATGAATTTACTATCTCTATTCCTCGTAGCCATTCACACCACACTACATGTACCAGCTACTGGGTTCAAAAGGCAAATTGCTCTGAATGTTCATTGCAATACACTTTACTACAGTCAACAAAAAGATACAATGGTAAGGCAGATTTTCACTAAGAAGTATTGTTTTCTCCATGCAGCTTTGATAGACAGGAACCCTGGTTAACTATAAATATACAGAAACAATTGCAACATAACCACTTTAATAACTTTTTTCATTTTGTTTTCCATTATTTATGAGTTGGTAACCTAAATTTCATAATCTCCTTTTTAGAGGCATGAGAAAATAAAGAGTCTTATACCATGGGAAAATAACCTGTTATCAGGTACAACCTTCTGTTAGCTTGCTGTAGCAATGTTTTTGCCCAGACAGTGACTATATCGACTGATTGAACTTCCTATATCTAACACGTGGCAGAAGGAAAACCAGAACAAATACAACAACATCTAATCAGAATATCTAGATAGGTTTGCATCAGGTAGAATAAAGATTAGTGCTGTATTTTGAAATATTAAGAGCCCTCTGTGATGACAAGCTGCAAGTGCTCCAATTTTGTTTGTATTTTGAAAGCAAATCTTATGGGAAATGACATTCTGGCCTTCAGGCACTGTACTGAGTTCAGCTAATTAATAGGCTAAATTGATTTTTCTTCTTAAAGGATGCTTGTTTTGATTGATTTGAAAGAAAAAAATCGTGGCATTGCTGAGAGCATTAGCAGAGTGAGATTTTAACTTTGGGAGAGAAACACAACACAGTGGTGTACTGGAAAGGGCAGAGTGGTTTTTAATGTTATGTTGAATTTTTTTTTTTTAGATGGTACATCTGCTAAACATTTTTCAGAATTTAGAAGCTCTTCTACATAACAGTAGTAGCAGTAAAAAAGACTGACTCCAACAATAATGCAAGGATTCAGAACTGCTCCATTCATGTGTTGTTTCCCAGATAGGTACATAGAAATGAAATGTGGTGTAATAGCCACCTAAAAAAAAAATCAGAAAAAGCCTTTGTGCCTTGATATTTAGTTTCCTGATTAGGAACAAAACTGGACTCAGTTAATAAGAATAGTCCACTTAGCCTTGGTGTGCAAACAATAGATGCCTTTTACATAGAGCTGCCTAGGGTCATTTCTCATTTTCACGAACACACATTTTATCCCAGCCTGTTTTCCCTTCCCCAAGTATATAGATTAGTTAGAAAACTATTAGAATACGGAAGCTTTCACAGATACCAATTTTACAGATATCTAGTAGAGAGTACTTGTATTCTCTTTTTATACTTACAGAATTCTATCTACATTTGAAGTCTAACAACCTACTGTTGGAGCCTTTCCCTGCCTCACTCTCAGTATATATTCTGTAAATTGGGAGAAAACCAAAACTGACTGCTTTAAATAACCCCAATTTTCCCTATATATGTTCTATATTGTACTACACTTTCAAGCAGTGCTTTAGTATGCCCTGCATACACTTTCTCATGCATAAAATGGGAAGATAAGAGTCTAGTGGCATTCCTGCAGAGACCAGAAGAACCAAAGAGAACCTCTGGAACCACGGAGAAATTTTACATATACTCTCTGAGAAGGCACTGCATTAAACACGATAGCAGAAGAAGGTGATGGTTGCAGAACCACTTAAGGCAGTGTATAACTTTACAGAACTTGCTGTTCATCTTTTAGTCAGGAATGAAGCTTCAGCTTTGTTGTGGGCAGGGGGAAGGAAGGACCAGATACAAGTAAGGAGTTCCTTACTTGTAACCATGCCTCTGAATCATTGGGGCACGCCAGAAGCGCACATGCCATTCAATACTGCTGAGCTCCTGGGGAATGGGACTGAAGCTTGTGGACAGACAATGTTCTGCAATAGCCCAACTTCCATTCCCAAATCAGCTTTCTGACCTTTCTCCATCCCTCAGCTGTGGTCTCACTAAATGTACTGTAACTAATATGACTTCTCTGATTATGGCCCTCTCTCCTAGCAATGCCAGGCAAATACAAAGAATTTGCTCTATGCTCTTCTGCATCTCAGAGTTTTCATGGCTGCTGTTCAGTGTCTGCATTACATCATGGAGGCCTGAGGGATGCCAACCAAGACTTGTGACTCCTGACTTCACATTTTCCATGGAAGGAGTGGCCGTATCCTGGCAGCTACTTTCTGTACCTGTGCTCCCCACCAAGGGGAACTAAACCTCAGTCAGGGTAGGGAGCTGCTCTTCATGGAGAGAAAACTCTGGGAGGCCCACCTACAGAACAAGTGTGAGTTGCTGGAGTTTGGTTGCTCCCTGAAGCAAAAATAAATTAAACCTCAAACCAAATTATTTCTCTGTCAGATATCTTTCTCTCTATTGCCACAATGTATACAGAGAGGTATTTACTAAAGAAATACTGGTTATTCTTAATAAAAAAGTTTCTTCCGAAGTACTTTCTGTACTTTGCTGAGGCATAAGAAAGCAAATAAAAAGAAAAAGGTCATCATAGTGTTTCTGCATCAAAACAACCATATAGCTTCTATTCTCTTTACCACTTACAAAATAAAACTGCATGAGCTTTCCTCTTCTTGGTATATTGACTCAAGATAGAAGAGAATATTCTGATTGAGATTGATCTGGGAAACACATTTCAATAGAGATGTTGCCCCTCAGACACAAGGGATTACAAAAATATTCCTCATGCATATATTAGTCACTAGATAAAAAGAATTTGTAAAATCAATATAGTGAAAAAAGAAACCAACAGAACACTTTCTAAAATAGATATTGTCCATTCCTCTAGCTCTTCATACTCTTATTATTAAAAACGCTGAGCTATCTGCATGTATTCAAATTTGAATAGTTCTTTGCAAACAAACTTTGGAATTATTTACTAACACTTCAGAAACTTTTGATTCCAGACATGTTGCCATCTTGAAAAAGGCAGGCTGTGTTTAGAGACAGCTACTAAAAGCAATACATCATAAACAGTGAATTTACAGTACAAGTCTTTGAGAGGGAAGCTGGTTTCAACACAACCTCTGGGAAAAAAAAAGCCCAAAGTATCTCTCATCCTAAATCCCTTCTTGTGCAAAGATCAAAAACTGCTCAGTCTTCGGAAGCGTATCACCCATGTGTCCTACCAAAGGCAGTCTCCAGAACAGGTATTTCCTGTGACAAAGAGAGGCAAAGATTTCAGCAGTCCCTACTATCTACTCCGTGCTGCTTAGTTACAGCAAGAATGACTAAGTATTACAGTCAAGACTAACATCATGGGGACATGCCTAATTGGGCTTTATGTAATTCTGAACGACTTTCCAGTGAAATTTTTACTTGCCTTTACAATCTCCCAAGTTTGTCACTTTCTCTAGTTTTTGCTACAAAATTCTCTCAAACTGCACAAAACCAAATAAGTACTGAGATAAAAATCCTTTCAATTTTTCACTTCCCTCTCATCTTCAGTCTTACTGAAATAGAGGCGATAATTACAGACAGAAGTTACATTTCATGCAAGTTTCCTCTTAAAAGGAACAACCAAGTTGAAAAAAATTGATGCGGTAAAGTGCTTAATATCTAACAAGGTAAAGTTTTCACTTTCTTTGTTCCATGTAAAACAGAGTTCAAGACTAAGCTCATTTCTTCCCTGAGCCAACAATTTTGAATATTCATTGGAGAAGACAGACATAAAAAGCACAACCCTGCTGAGTATGAATTTGCAGCTCAGTAACAGGCTTTGCAAGTTATCTATAAAGTCTTCATTCTCCTCCAAAAGAGGTCGTCTAAGATGTTGCCTGGATATTTTGCCACTTTTCACTGTTGTTGAAATGGAGACCAGAGGAAAAAATAGAAACAAGTTATTAGATTTTCATCTTTGGTAAAGTTTTAAAATTAATCAGATCTAAAAATTGTATATATTATGCCTTACTTAGGATGTTCTAGTTACCATATATTGTATTCCTACATGTTAATCATGCCTGAAATCATGGACAGAAATGAGAAAAATACAAGCCAAGTTTTCAACCATACAATGCTATATTTACCAACTGCAATTAGTGAGTTTTCCCATCCTGCAGTTGCATTCTGCTGGCTTTTCAAATCCAATGGATAATAAAAGACATAACCACAGCCACCTGGTTACATATTCAAATTAATTCAATTCAGATATAAATAGCCTCAATGTAAAAACATGAATTCATAAACTGCTGAGAATTCAGTATCTTAGTTCACTGCTGGAATTAATTTCTTTTCAACAGACTGGTTGTCTAGAGAATACCCATAATGCAGTAAATGAAAACATGTGTGTCACTGCCAGCAGTGAGAATTCATGAAATTGTAACTGATGGATATTAAAAAACCAGAGCTGTGGTGGGAAACCAAGGGTTTGGCAGTCACTGGAACAAGAATGATAAAGCTGAAGATTCCTGATTCTTCCTGCATATTCCTCTCACTTAAAAATGAAACAAACATTGTCTCATATGGAGCTTGATCAGTGGGATATTTCAAGAGAGAGATGTTTTAAAAACAGAAGATCCAGATTTTTGCCCAGTTGCAAAAAAATGGGCAGTGGACAAAATATAAGGTAAAAGACTTGACTGTCCCTTTAATCTAAAGAAGAAGTATATACCTCAGTGTTCAGAACATAAAAATTTTTGGGCATTTTTAAAAACAAAAGAAGCCATCTGGAGTATTTTATATTACCTGTTCTACAGATATCTCAAAAGAATTACACTTACACTTTCTTAATATTTTTTACAGTAAACTATTCAGGTAGAGGGATACTAGATGCCTTATAAACACTTAGCTTTGAATAACTTTCTTGACTGAAGTTGCCAACAGCTGCTAACAGTATCAAGTTATACAGATAATTTGTCTTGGTTTTGCATTTCGGATTTCCTTCCCTTGTAAGGCATTTAAGTATGATCTCCATTTCATAAGTTGTTTTTTTTTTTGCTGCCACAGTGCACATGCCAATCAACACTTTAGGTATGTAAATGCCAGCAGGTACCAAAGTGAAACAGAAGAATCTGGCTACAGACAGAGAATGCAGAACAGCACAAGAGCTACTGATGCCAGTTATGGTTCTGCTTGCATTCAAAACAGCAACTACTGCCTGATTTAGTAGGTCAAGGTTAATGTGACAAAAATAATCAATGAAGTTAGTAATCCAACATTTCTGACTTACTAAAACCCTTATTCGGAATGTTTGCAACAAAAATTTTGGACCTGAGCTACTTTGGATTCTTGGAAAAGGATTTCTGCAGTGAAGGGGTATTTACATTGCTACATAGTGCTATGTCCTTGCTAGCTGGGGAAAAAAAAAAGATAAAGGCATATTAAGCAGAGTGGGTCTGAGTAAATGTTATGATTAATCAGAGACAGTTTATTGAATAAAAGCATCACAAACAAATGGCACATGAGATAAACCCAAGCTTAGTATGGCTCTAGGGGACAAAGTCCTAACCAAGCCTAAGTATCTATTTATCAGATGGTTTTGCAGTTTATGAAGCCTCATCCCAGGGGATTATACTAGTGCTTCCAGATATCTTTTAACTGTTAGAAATGAATGTAAATGCTTAATCTTTGGCAAGGAGCTCTGCTAAAATAATCACAATTTATCATATTATAGAAATCAGTTATTTTGTGATTACTGTACTCTGCTTCATCCCAAAAAAACACACTTTCACAGTTTCGACTCTTGTGTCACCCATTAAATCACGTCCGTTAATTTCTCTTCTTTTGCAAAGGATGAATGGAAGTAGAGAGAGAACAATTCTCTCTTTGCTGTATAGATTACAGATCTGAAGATTAAGCAGGAACTTTCTATCCCCATTGCTAGCTACTATGTCTAACACCCTAAGTCAGTGTATTCCAGGGGCTGTATGATACGGATTATTGATTAACTCCAAAATGCAAATGGTAATTTCCAATACTAATGTATATATGTTAAAATACATTTTGTGCAACTTCTCTTTTATAATAGGGGGAACACTGAAAGCAGTGTTTGTTGAATCATCAACTTTTCTTTAAAACAGCTTCAAAAAGCAAAAATTTAAGTAATTTCTCTAATGACTTACACCAAGTCCCATAACAAGATCACCACTTGAAAATAAAAAAAACAAAAGCTACCTCTAAGACATGTAAATCTGTAAGGACTTTCAGTGGTAATTCTGTTTTCTTTCAAAACACATGCATGGCATCCAGTCCACCTACTTTCACGTAGGAACTCTCATGAGTCAAAGGTTTCTATACAGTTGATTATAGGTGCCTTTGAAGCCTTCCTATATCTTTATGTTCCATGTGTGGTAGGAGTTTGAATGGAGTTTCATCCCTTAACTCCTGGCCCATAGGAGTGGATTGTTCACCAGCTAATTACTAAAAGTAACCTCATGCATTAAAGTGAGGTTTCTTTACCAACACTGCAGCCTTCATTCCCCAAAGTGACAAGTATATATGTAGAGCCCAGCAGAGTGACTGCTGGTGCAGCCACCAACAACCTAGAAATTGTGAGGCTGACTGTCCACTGGTACAGGTTGCCCAAAGAGGCAGAGAAGGCTCCGTTTGTGGAAGTTTTCAAAAACAGCTGGACATGGTTCTGGGCAACCTGTTCTGGGTGGTCCTACTTGAGAAGGAAGGTTTGAGGTCCCTTTCAGCCTCATCCAGTCTGTGATTCTGTAATGTCATATACCAATGCACACCTACTCTCTCACTTTCTCTTTAAATAGTATATTAATAAAACAGTACTGTTCAACTGATAAAATCTAACCACTTCTGCTCAAAAGAAGCATGACCAGCAAACTGAGCAGGTGATTCTCCCCCTCTTCTCCACTCTCATGAGACCCTACATTGGAATCCAGCTCTGGGGTCCTCAGCACAGGAAGAACAGGGATCTATTGGACCAAGTCCAGAGGAGGGCCATGAAGATGATCAGAGGGCTGGAGTACCTCCCCTATTGAAGACAGGCTGAGAGAGTTGGGGTTGCTCAGCCTGGAGAAGAGCAGCCTTACACTACCTAAAGGGGGCCTGCAAGAAGGCTGGAGTAGGACTTCTCACAAGGGCATGTAGTGATAGAACAAGGAGGAGTGGCTTAAAACTGAAAGAGGGCAGGTTTAGATCAGATATTAGAAAGAAATTCTTTATTGTGGGGTTGGTGAGACACTGGAACAGGTTGCCCAGAGAAGCTGTGGATGTCCCATCCCTAGAAGTGTTTGAGGCCAGGCTGGATGAGACTTTGAGCAACCTGGTCTAGTGGAAGGTGACTCTGCCCATGGCAGGGGGGTTGGAACTATCTTTAAGGTCCCTTCCAACTCAAACCATTCTGTGCTCAGTGATTAAGAATTTGAAACACATTACCTAACTGTAGGAGAGAAATGAGACATTTTAATAATTGTCCTGTTTATTTTGCCTATTAACTGTATACTTCTAATGCAACACACAGAGCTGGATGTGTTGCAGAAGTCTATAGCAAAGCTACTTCCCTCTGAAAAACAGTAAACAGCTTTAACTCCAGTAATGACTGCTTCCTTAGCTCTGTGAATTCCTCTGCCCCCATGCAGAGGGGACAAAATAGACTAAGGCGAAGATTTTTCTCTCTGCTCTTGAGCTTTTCCCATGTGGTTAGCAAGAGTTTGAGAAAAACTGGCAGGATATTCCTGCTCTACTTCAAGTAGTTGTCCTGTTGTGAGAAAGAGCCTCTGTACAAAAGAAGAGACGCAACTGGGATTCCTGGTTAATTTCCTTTTTCAGCCAGGGACATTAGAAGTCCGACAACACACAGAGTGAAAAGACAGGAAAGAGAGACGTTTAAGTGGTCTCAACAATTGGACCAGAAGTAAAAATAAGCAACTAAAGCTTCATATTTTCTTCTCCTAAATGAAACTGGAGGTAATTTTTTTAAAAGTTCACTTCTCTTCTTAAATACAATTTTTCAATGTCTAACAAATTCTTTAAAATGTTCTCTTTATTGTGGATTTGCTGATCAAATTTTATAACTAAAAGTATCCTAGTATTCTTGAAAGGAAAATTGAAAAATAGCTACACATTTTTTAAAAATTGAATAAACAATCAGTATTCTGCTGAACAGGACACCGAGTTCTTTATGATGCATTACCTGTTTCTGAGAGCAGTGAATGCGTGTTTTAGCCCCTCTTCTACTGCAGATGTTTTCTTACAGCTGGGATTTCAACTCTTGTGTTTATGGTAACATAAGATTAGCACTGTTATGTATTCCTCCTTCCCTCTTTTCCTCTTTCACACATATACGGCTTTGAAGCCTCAAGGAGTTGAGAGTCTAAAAACAACGACTGAAATTCCTTCAACTCAGCTAAGAGAAACCTGAGCTGTATCCATTCCCTCTTCTGCGAACAACTGAAAAAGCACAGTAAATTCCCAACCCTCCTCTCAGCATTTGTCCACAGCGCTGTACTAGTAGCTGAAGCAAGTCTGCAAGCTGCAAAACAAAGCTGCAGGCAAAGACTAAACAGTATGCTTGAGAACGAGTCAAAGTTACATTCAACATGTAGTTACATCGTACATCCACATTTATATATAAAGTTTTTCCATATTTTAAATTATTTCCAGCGTAACTATGATTACTGCTAATGAAAGCTAAGGAAAAACAGACTTCAGATGAATGTACAACACAGTTTGTCCACTTCTGTATGGTTCTGCTATGTCTGAGGCAGATTGGTTATTTGCATCAAACGGTGTCAGATAACCTTTAATTTGGTGAGGTGGACAATAAGATGGCACTAAAGCTAGCACCTACTGTAATAACCTGTAATCTTAAACTGGAGCTGTAACCAGTACATTTAGGGGTCAAAAGAGTGTGTGGGGTTTTTAAATAACACATGTGATTCACTGTGAACAAAGGAATCAGAGCTTACTTGAATTTTGCCAGTTTGGGAAGGGAGAGTAAACTGATACCAGCATTCAAGTGTTTTTCTCAACTTTACCCATGAGATCAATCAAAAGTAAATTAGGGGAAAGCAATTCAGAGCAATACTTCCTCCCTTTTGAAAGGTCAGTCCAGGACATGTGAATATTTAGTTATCTTCACAAATGGTGACCCAAATCTTAGACTTGAAAGATTAATAAAACTATGGATTCAAAGAACCATATTGTCTCAATACCTGTTTGTAATGGTTGAACCTCTATGACCTGTTTGTTTCAAATATCTATTGAGTACACAAAACTGCATCACCAAAAATCCATACAGGCCTCAATAATTATTGTTACTATCTTTATCTTCAGTAATCATGGAAAAGCTGAGAGAAGGTCTGTTCCAAAATACAGTGGAGGTCACTGAAGAGCACCTACAAACACAGAACCCAGACCTGATTTGTCCTTTGAGTCTCTATAAGAGATCAGGATTCCTTCATTACATTACTAAAAACAGCTCCTGGACCACTAGTTTCAGTGCTTAAAGGAGAAGCTCCACTTACCAGTCAATGGAGTATCCATACAGTATTTCCTGGGAGAGTTCATTAAAGGAAGAATATAAGGAAGAACAGGTTATAAATTAATGACCTGAGGCTTGTTTTGTTTCAAATACTAGTACCTCAGCATATTTGGTCATCCACATCCAAAATACATATCTATTTTTGTGCTAATTGGTTATGCCTTAAGGTTGTTTTCACCTGCTTGCTTTTTGGAAATGGATGAATGACTGGATAGTATCTTATATTGTTACAAAACTTGGCATAATGAAATGGTGAACCTGTTCTTGTGCTCTCTCTTTTCTGAACTTGCCAAATACAATGTGAATTCCTTCATTTTCAATTAGCTTTTTTGGTAACCCATGCAGACATCTTGACTTGAACTGTACTTATTAGGACAAGAAAGGACAGTCAAATTATCTCCAGACTCCAGATTCTGTAGAACTGTCCCAGCACTATTCTAACCAGTGAGCCACCACCACTCTGCATGCTGTTTCAAGAAGAACAAATACTGTTACTTTAATTGTTTGCAACTTCTAAGCAAGCAGATTCTTAAGCTATCCCAAACTAGAGGCTCTTGTGTGGTAATTACTCATATTAAAGTCAGCCCTTTACCACTTTCCAGTTGGTGACCCAGGCAGACTTGAAATGTGTGCTTTCTTCTCTTATTTTTCAGTTAACAGCCCACCTAGTTAAAATACTGCAAGAGTCTGTGCCTTTCCTCTTCCTCAGCAAGCTCCGCAGGCGCTCTGCCAACTCCTTCTTTTCAGTTGTGAGGGGGAACAAGAAAATCCTGCTGCAGCAGCCAGCTGGCTACCTTCTCCTGTCAAGGACTTAATATACTTCCATAAAGTATTCAGCTGTTGCTGGATGAGAGACAGAGTGCTCTATAGTGCCTTCTTCAAACAGTCCTCCTCCTTGACTAGCACAGACTGAATGGATGAAAGAACCATATGCAAAGAAACAGGAATGAGGTTACGAACACAGCCTTCATTCTTTGGATAATCAAAAGTCACCTAATTCATTTTAACCCTCAAGCCAAACATTTTTTCTCCAGGAGAAGGCTCACCAGACAAAAGTTCACATGAACTTGAAAAACCTTCAAGCTACTTGCAAGTTTTATTGTCTTTTTATCATACTTAACTCAAGTTTGGCTCAATAAAAGTTTTCTTGTATCAAGGGTGAAAACATTTCCACTCTCTTAAAAAGAATGCAAGAAAACCAAACATTTCTAATTTTGTTTTAAACGTGAATATTCCCCTTCAATGTCTCTATCTTAAACACTGCATCACAGAGGAAGTGAAAATGAAAGAGCAGAAGAATAAGTAGGACTAGCCTTGCCAATTCTTACCTTATTTTCTACATGAATCACAAATTCAGTCCACTCTGGAATTTTTGTTGCCATGGCAGCAGGAAGCTTACCTTTCCAGTAATTCAAATTTGCCTTATTGGTCATTTCAGACAGATGCTGGAAAACTTGCTTCAACTAGTCTTGCCTCATTTCCCTGCCCTTCTAAAGATAGCCTGTCCTACAGGCACCAGACTGCAACCTCCTCTCTCTTCTCCTCAAGGGTCAGCACTCATGCAGCAAGCAACACTCAGCATCCTGTGGCAATTCTTCCAGAGTAGCTAGCAACAGGCTGAAATAGGGGCAGGAGCCTAGGAAATGAGAAGTTGAGCCAAGAGAGCCACAGGGTTCCTACTCCAGTGTGAAGATGGGTACAGCAGAGAGAGGCAATGAACAGATGTGAAGCCAAGTAGATTAACTCATTCAAGCAGCTGGGGCAGGAAGTTCCTGGAGGGAATTGAAATCCCCCAATCCTTCTACATTCTGAGAACTTCAAAGTGTATCTCAGAAAAACAGGTTCCAAAGTCAAAACAAACTACTCTTTTCTTTATGACTTGAATTTTCAGAAGCCTGACTTTCTTTTTAAACTCCTGCAGTTTTTTTGCAACATTCAAAATATGGAACTGGCACAAGTTGATTTACACCGTCTTACTATTAAGTTTACCACTTGGGTTTCGCTTTGGAAGTCAAGTGTTCATTGGTTTGGGGTATCTCTACTGATTGAGTTATTTTGGGTATTTTTATTGAAAGTATTTGCTTCACTCAAATATATTTTAGACCATTGTAATTTAGATTCAATACACTATTTTAAAGACAATTCTCCCGACATCAACATTGATAATACCAAAAACAGAATTAACAGATTGGTCCTTTTCTGCCACTACAGAACACGGATAGAAAGGAAGAGGCTGTTACATCACAGCTGCACATACAACTTTATGTCTCTATATGCAGTATCTTAGGTACAGCTTTTAGTTCAAATTAATCATATTAATGTAACAGACTTGCAATGTGCAGTAATTTTTTAAGAGCTACATCATTAACTTTCTGCTATGTGTAAGCATCTGATAGGAGGCAATTAAACAGAGGAGTGAGTGCTTCTGCTTCCAATTTGACAGACTGCACTGTGCAGTCACCGTCAATTTCTAGTGCTCTTCCTTTATGTGACTGTGTCACGCTGTGATATTTGAGACGTGAAAGCAACAGAACACCAGTGTTTTAAGTACAGACAAAAAAAAAATATTTCAGGTAAGTTACAGAGTACATAAGTCCAGAATAACGATTTTCTCCTTCTCTTAGTGAGCTTTCTTATACATCTGCATCTTTAGAGGCCCCTTTTCCCCACCTACCCTACCCTTTCTCCATTACTCTCTTGACTGCACTTGATCTGCCACTAAAGCAGATTTGCCCTTTACCTAACCCTCTGCGAGTCAGTCTATCCACAGAGATTACTTTTCACTAAAACAAAATCATCACAAATAATAATAATTAGCCCATTTCTGTGATGTAGTTTAAATAGAATAGCTCAAACTCTACAGAGCAGAGATTAGTATTACTAATCAACTTAGAGGAAGTAAAAGAAGCAGCAAACAGCTAGAACTTTCTGCCATGGAAGATTGTGGAGGTAGGAGGTGTCAGCAGATTCAAAAGGGGCTTTGGGTACTAGGGAATAACAAGAGAAAGGAAGAGGAGAGAGCTCATGTGCCAGGTTGGGAGACAAAATGTAAAGCCAGTCTTAACTCAGGGGGGCATTTATGTTTCCATGAAATGATTTTATCAGAGAGGGTAAGGGAAACAGAAATAACAGAAGAACAAAACAAAGACAACAAGCTTACTATCTGGCATGCTAGAAGACGTTGCCACTGCTTGAGCTGTACCCCAAGGCTATCCTCATAATTGTATCCATATAGTTATAGTTGTTTCCTCAGAGTTGTAAATAAAAGAGAACGAGGGAGCAACTGCAACCCCAAAGACCAGAAATGCATGTACTGACTCACAGGTCAGGACGAGTCCTCACTCAAAGCTAGCATTATCTCAGACAGCTCTCCTTGGAATGGCCCAAAACACAGCCAGAAACCCAACTAACAACTAAGGAGTGGGGAAAATCATAGGCTAGGGTTCCAGCTCACTCTCAAGTCTTCTGAGACACCAGTATAGGAATGTAAAAGAAAACCACTGGGGGACTGAAGCCTGAAAGTGAAGGCAAAGGCATTCCCTTAACAGAGAGGGCTCCACTTGTTGCTTCAGTGCTTTTCAGGGCCAGAACTGTGTACAACTGTGACAGATGAAGAGTTAAAAATAACTTATGATGCTGAGGTACAGGGTATATACATACCCAAGCACTTCACATCCCAGTGCAGTGGTTTTCAGCCCAAGGACCCAGGAATCCATGGACCATTTCTACAAGCAGCAAGTTCATTGACATGGTATTGCCTTCCACATGCTTCCATGACCTTTTCAAAGGACTTTGCACCAGCACTAGACAGCCTTTTGGGACCTTCAAATGTCCCCAAATGAAAACAGTGGTGATTGGTAACCTCTGGCCACCTGGGAAATATCAATGTGAGGGTCTGACAGCTACAAAGGACAAATGTGAGTGGTACTGAGATGTCTGTATGAGAGGAGGACAAGTTATTTATTGTCAGGAATAATCATACTTCATAGTCATATTATCCAGGCTTCTCCTGTTAAATAGGCATCTCCTGTTAAAACATCTTGCTAATTTGAAATAGAAAATTTAAATGTTAACACCTCAGCTATCAACAGATTCAAAAATATTAGTTTGTGTTTATTATTTTAGTTATTTAATCCTTTCATGCTACTTTGTTGTCAGGTGGACACGTTTCATCTTCAAGTAATTATTTAACAGGAATTAATTAATTCTGAGAGTGCTGAAGGAGTTAACTTTCAGTTGAACTCTCAGTAAAATATTATGACAGAGGTTGAGAACTTGAGTTCTGGGTTTTTTTCTTCCCCCATGGCATCCTAAACAGAAGAACCTCAAAGCAAAAAAAAAACCACACACTAAATCCAAAACACATAAGGAATTTACTTCACAGATATACCTGTACTGGAAATCAGTTCATTTCAGCGTAACAAGCAGCAAGAGTGTTAATTGAACCCACAAAGACTTGTTCCCTCAGCCCAAGAAAATGCTGAACTGTTTCCTCAGCAACCTGGCTAAGTTGTGTGTATGTGACCTTCCCTGTAATGAAACGTAAGCAACACAGACCTGAAAGGCTCTGCACAGAATTGACCTTTCCAGTGAAAGGCATAGGTATCTGTTTAAGGTTGCTTGTTTCATGGAACAGATACAAAAAGCAATAGCACTGGCTAGAGTCAGCACATGTAAGTGAAACAAAAAGATTATCTGCTCCTTAGTCTATTTCTCTAACAGCAGCAATCAAAGGTTTCGTAGAAAAAAAAGTCTGAAAATTTAGCTCTTCTACAGTTGGTGTGGATCCAGGTTTTCATGAGATTTTCAGAGGGACTTGCTGACTTTTTTAAAGCAGATGCAGTTATGAAAGTCTCTTCTGTTCACAAAGCCTGCTTTCCTGCAGCTTGCTATTTCTACCTTGCTCCTCCTGAGATTGTCGAAGTCATGGAGCTGAGCATGTTGTGACACAATCAGCCACGTGAAGCATTTGCTTTCCACTTTAATTTTATTTTTAGAATCATCTATAGTCTTTCAAAGCACACCTACCCATACCTTGACATGAAGTAAAAAACTACAAAGAAAACCTGAAGGGTCTGACGAACTCTAGAACATAAGTAAGCTTATGACTTGTCTCCAGTTTATAAAATGACTACTGCCTTGTTTCTCTTACAAACCCACAGATATGGCTGCAAATCCTCATTTGCCACATAGAAATCTGATGGTTTCTATCTCAGAGCTGCCAGTTGCCAGCTTAAAGTGACAGACTTTCCACTGGTGACTCTGAGCTTCAACTAGACAAAAAATTCTAGAACACATTACTCCTGAATCCTTACAGTTAAGTGTTTCCTAGGCCTGTGGGCAATCTGCTCACTGCTGGCCTTGCCTTGAGCCAAGAGCTGGACCAGACTACTTCCAGAGTCCCTTCCACTCTATATCACACTATGAATGAGTATACAAGTGCTTTCATGAAAAGTGTTTTCTTTTGCCAGCTGCCAGTGCTTGTCTCTGACTGCAGAGGTGTTCCTGAATTACTCTGGAACATCTAAGAGCAGAATATACTGGGCTACATATACTTTTGGTTGCAGTGCTAGTCTGTGTGAATCCAACACTAAAAACTACTTGGTAAGATCCTTTTATAATTGCTCTAAGATATATTTTTATATAAGATATAAAAAGCAGAGCATTGACGGAGCATTCTCTTTTACATTATTTCACATGTATTACCTTAATTAATTCTGCAAAATCCCTTTTATTTCAAGTCTGTTCACCAAAACTGTGGTATCTGAGATTTGTTTCTATATTCACCGCTCTTGGAGGAGACTCCTGGATCACATCATTGTATGATGTAACCCAGATTATTTCTAGCAACTCCAGTAACCAAAGACAATGTAAAGTGGCTGAGGATCCTGCTTACCGCTGCCAGTAATCAGAAAGGCAAGGTGCTCCCTTGACTTATGGTCACTCTAGATCCAGTACCTGCTGCTCTGGCCAAATGTGCCCCTTGCAAAGAGAGCTCTACAAGGAGCCATCCATACAGAGGATACAAAGATGAATGTCTTCTAAGAAAGGACAAAACTGAGATGTTAGATGGGGGTGATATGACAGAAGGGAATAAAACTGAGCATCTGCACCAGGGAATGAAGCAATGAAATCTGAAGAGTCATTTAAGAGTAAAAGGTCTCCTTTTAAGCACAAAGAACTAGCCCCTGAATACTAAGCAACAGCTACACACAAGTACTGTCTACTATCTATCAAATGGAGATTGTTTTAAATTCAATAAGAACCATATGAAGACATTATGGCATGAGAATAAGACCAGAATTATAAAAGCAAGGCAAACTGAAGAAAAAAAGAAGGAATGAATCCACGTTCAATCAGAAAACCAGGTAGGAAGATAACAGGTAAAAAAATGATGAGAAAAACCCCCTGCTGCTGTGCTCTGCATGAATATTTTCACCTGCCAACAGGCCATCAAAAAGCAAATTGGCACTAAGTCATAACTCACCATTTGCTATTTATATTCTGGTAGCGTTATGTTTGTACAATTTCTATCAGTCAAAGCCTCCATTTTGGGGATGGGGATAAGAAAGGGAAATATTGTAATCTACTTCTGCAATTGCTGTTTGTATTCACTAAGTTATCTGGTGCTTGATGTGTGCCTCATGCATCACTTTTTATTCATAATTGACATATTTATCCAAGAATGATTTTAACACAGTAGTCTTATTCAAATATGCACAAAAGCTTTGGTAGACATTTTCAGCCATGCATTTTATGTGATTTACATATTGGCATGCAAAAGACAACATTTAATTGTGCGTGCATATTGTAATCACAGCTTTATCAAGGTAGCTTGTTGGAGCAGTGGAGACAAGTTTACAGGTAAGCAGCCTATAAATAAGTCTTTCTGAAGGCTTTTAAATCTGGCAACTGGTGGAGCCCCTTTAGACTGTAACAAGATAAGACACACTGCTTTAATCACTGCATTCTAGTTATAGGGGTTTTAGTTTATTTTAAGCTAGACAAATTTCACTTTAACGAATGAGAATTTGACTTTGCTATTACAGAAAGCATCCCTAGTTCTGCAGTGCAGATTCAGCCTTTGAAGTGATGAGCGCTTTCTCCCCTATGCAGCACAACATCATCACTGGAATGAAGCTGGCTGAACACCTAGGAGGTACACCCAGGACTCCCATGTATTTCCACACTGCTATCTCCTGTTTGTTTGGAGAATACCAATGGCAAGGAATTGAACCAGCAGTTGGCAAAGGAGCTTTGGAGAGGCAGAGAGGACAAGGAGGATAGGCAATATAAAGTGGCATGTTCTAGTGCCAAGCAAGGAAGGAACAAGAGGTATCAAATGAGAACACCAAAGAAGTCCTAAAATATCAACTGATATAGTCACATTCTTAAGCATTTTAAGGGTTGGAGGAGTTCCTAACATTCAATCTCTTTCCCATCTCTGCAGCTGTGTACTTCCACAGCAGCTTTACCCAAATCTGAACTACTACTAACATGGTCCTCCCGTCTGTTGTATCCCTATCAGCATCTATAGGAAGCCCATAGCTGTAGCTAAATTGGTGAAAAGCAAAGTTTTTTAGGCAGGATTGCCCCAGTGGCTGCCTTACCATGGCAGACAAGCATCCTTGTCAGTGCAGCAGAGTGGTAGGATTGCTACCCCCAGTAGCTGCTAAAGCTGTGCCTCTACCAGCTGAACAACCCAGGCATCCTGCAGAAGTAGGGAGGAAAAGAGGGTCTGTGGCAGACTTCAGGTCTGAGGAAAGAAAAAGCACCCCGACAAACATACAGAGATGAATCACAGTGCAAAAATATTAACATCCCAAGCTAAAAGGTAAAGCAAGGTTGGATGCAGAGCAAGAATCCATAGTAGGTAAATGAACCTGGAGAGAAGCATTTCAACAGCTTGTGTTATCACCAAGCAAAAATTGTTAATAAATGATCATGATCAACTGAGAATGAATTGAAAGAGAAACAAGTGGACAATTTATAACATTTTGTTATTCTTTTATCCTGTGCTGCATAAGCCTTCGTTTGCACAGATAGTTTTCAATTCTGTTCAAAATAATGGTGGAAAGCACAGAGATCCCACAACAAAGACTCCTTCATCCCTCAAACAGATGAGAGAACAAGTTACAGGCAGATATGCTTCTACTTTACATTTAAATTACTGAAATCCAGTGCTCTGAATGGCTGTGTGACATAATCACATACCAGCCCAAGTTACATATGAACCCAAGTTTTCTGATCTTTTGCTCAGTGCAGAATTATAAACCAGGTGTGCTTTGAAATGCCTGCAGAGACTGTGTTCTTGGCAAAGCATCACACTTATGCTGCATGTCTTTAACTCTGGACAACACACACTTTTTTAATTCAGGAGGTGGAGCAAGGCAGCTATTTTCTCACAGAAGTTTACCGAGTTCATTTATTATGCCCCTCCAGAACATATATCCAGAAGCACAGACAACTGTTTTGCATAAAGGGCTTAAGGAAAGTAACTTGAGCTTGACCATCTTGTGCTAACAAAGAATGTGCTTAAGTAAATCATGCCATGCATGTGTACCACTGTTGCACAGCACCGATGCACTCTTCCTTCACAGCACACTTTATTTTGCAACTTTTATACTCCTCCCAAAGGTAAGTAATATGGGGAGGCGCTCGGGGAAAGGAGCATTCCCGTATCAGGAACTGTCAGAAATAAGAAGAGACATTTCCTCTCCCATTATCAGCCATGCACCTAACCCTGTCCAGCTGCTGAATCTTCGTTTTATAGATTATGATAACCATTTGAATGGATGGAGACAGTAAGGACATTCCTTATCTTTATACCTAGCTGGTCTGTTTCAGGTATGGCTCATCCACTTCTATACTGGATGTACAACTGAGGTATCACAGCATTTGTCCTTTGATGTTTTTTTAATTGCATGATACTGCTATATAGTTAAATGTTACATAAATATGGTTGGACTCAATGATCTTAAAAGGCCTTTTCCAACCTACATGATTCTATGTTAGACCTGGGACAGAGAATAGCAACTTATAGGAATATAGAAGCACCTCCAGAGAGCAATTCATCTCATCCTAAAATACACCTTTGAGACAGGCATGATGAATAGCATGTTCAATGTACTATGCTTTCACCCAGCTATGGATGAAAATTATTAGCTGAAGCTTTGACCTCCAGTTTTGAAAATCTTCAAAAATAGAAGAGATGAACCTCAGTTTCAAGGGGAAGGAAGGATGCACACAACAGGCAGTTCGGCTCTCCTCCCGCCTCAGACCAGAGGCAGAACATCCCTCCCATCACCCCTGGAACAGGAAAACGTAGAGCTAGAGGAATCAGCCTCCACTTCTGCCACTAGCCACCCATATATGTACACTTCGAAGAGGAGAGGTGGCAAACACCTCCCACTGTTCCTTGGACATCTGTCACCTCCAAACATGTGGCCAAGGGAAACACCCCATAGCTGAGAGGGAGCCCACACTCCCTCACAGATTCACCAGTGCTGTGCAAACCAACCTGCAGGCATAGAAACAATTACCAAAATTAACAGCCTGATTTCAATGACCCCTTCAGTCAGTGCAGTAGAGTTCAGAAATGCTCACACGTGGCCTCTTCATCCAAACCTGCCCTTCCTGTGCCAGCTCACACATTGGTGCATGACTTGGTGAGTCAGCTGAACCAAGAGAGGTGAAAAGGCATTATTTGAGAAACCTTCCCTAACTACAACTTACACTAATCCATTCAAGAAAATTACATTCATTTCCCAGTTATCTTCAAACACATCAATCTAGTGAGAAAATGGACTAGATGTGTTGGCACTTAAAATTATATTCCTTCTTATTCTATTCATTCTAAAGAATGTTAACAAAGAAATCAACAGTTTTAACAGTCCACTACCTCAGGTTACATAAGTTTGCTTGTGAATTATTCTCTCTCTTGTTTTGAAAAGCACACAAATTATTAACACAAAATACTAAAATACTCTTTCAACAAAGACATTCTAATCATTTGTCAACAAAAATCACAGTTTACCAGGTATCTACTTCAGCTATAATCTTCTGCTGAGAAAAATGCAAGTGATGTGTTTCAGAGTTACAGAAAAAAATGCTTTTCCTGTAATTTCAGAAGATCGAGTAGAGTTGGCGTGACAATTAGTGGATATTTAAATGCTTTATATTCACCGGAAATAGTCTGACAGCAATGGCCAAATAATTTCAGGCACGGGAAGAAAAGAAAGTCTCAGACTGATGAATAACTGACATTTGACCTGCTGTTCACTTCCTAAGCTGGAAAAAAAATGCAATTCATATTGAACTGAAGCTGAAGCTGGCTGAGAAAGCACAAAACACTGTTTCAAGTTTCTGCATTGCCTTACTGTCTCATGCTCTTTTTATTAAATTGTTTTATTCACTAGTTGTAATTGCTTATGGAGGAGTGGGGTAAATACCTAGGACAAAGCAATTATCATGGCCCATAAACGTTATAGAAAATAATTTAAACATTTATAAAACTGTGGCTGAAATTTTGAACTTAATAAAGTAACACAGCACTTGTGGAAATTTATAACAAAGCACATGTAATCTTTGTTATTAAGTATTGTGACTTTCTAATATTAAGCTTTTCCTGGCACACTTAAACTGGCCTGGAGTTGGTGGGGAGTACACTTTGCAGGCATTTTCCCAGCGAAGGGAATATGAGCCACCATTATATGGCTACATGAACAAACAAAACCAGCCAAACAAACAAACTAAAAACCCTCCCAAACAAACAACAAAAAACCCCATCCAGAACATTAGTCTTAAGAAACAGAGCTCTGGCAGGATTACGAAGTCCTTCTCTCTGAAAAATTTGGAACTTGAGGGACAGAAATTCCCTGCCGAGGTACTACATCCAAACTCCAGTGGCAGATATATAGTTGTAGGTCAAGACCATTTGGTCTTTATTCTCTTTATTCTTGAGTAACCTAAAGAAGATGAAGCCTTTCTCTTCTGAGAGAAAAACAGATTGAAATGAAATGTTTACAAATGACATTTACTAAAGATTACACCTTCACCCTGTTTTCTATTAAGAGATTCCTATTGCTTAAGAAACCTGGTGTTAATCCCCCAAAGCAAATGACATTTTCCAACCCTGCATGTTTCAAAAGGCTTGAATACATTCATAGGGAAAGGAAGTTGACAATACAAAAAACAGATGTTTAATAAACTTGAGTAATCTGACAGGCAAGTATGTTTTGGTCTTTCCAAAAGACAGCCACAAGAAGGAAGCAACTATTTTCTTCCAGACACAATAAAGAGGACTTCGGTTTGGTTTTAATTAAAGAAATCAGATCCTAACCAGAAGAAGAATCCTCACCTCCTGTGACATACTTTGATCTCACCTTTGATGGTAAGAGGAAAAGAACAGCTCCGACCCTTTATTTAGCATCAGTAGTATCATTCCAGTCACATCAGCTTCACTCACTCAGAGAGTAGGATATGATCAGTGACAAGCATTATATTAGTCAGGGTTAAACCTGGTCTGAGTCACCAGATCGTCCCAGCAGTCTAACAAGAAAATCAGTCATGTCTTCAGCACTACCTAGAAAGGAACAACACTCTTAATGTTTAGGAGTAGTTTTAAAACAGATTACTTCTGGCCCTGAAACAACTATAAAAGTAAATAAGATATAAATGGCATAGACACTAAACATGATTGGGTGTTCTTTCCCAGAAGGACCTCTAGTAGATGCAATCATCTGCTATTTTTACTGCTCTTTAAAAACTGTATTTCATTTTTACTTCAACTCCTTTGAATCTACAGAGAAGATTGTATTAAAGCAAACATATGAAAATCCCTAAGTTTTACTACAGCTTTATGGAATCATTATGTGTACACAGGGTGAAAAATATTCTTCCTCCTTCGCATTAGTCATTTTAGTTAAAGCTGTTGTCTTCTTACGCAGCAGAAAAGAAATGCATTTGCTCATTCTATCAAGTAGTCATAACTTAGCCAAACACTAGCTGAAACTGAATGCTGTATTTTGGACCTCTGCAGTCTTCAGTTAGCATATCTAACTAATTTTTTACTAAATACAGCCAAAGTGGAAATTGGAAACAAAACGCAAGAGGCAGAAATCTATTCCACACTTGCATGCAACCCCTTCCACAAAGCTAGCATCGTGACCAACAGCTGCGAGTGCTGAATGATCATGAACTCTCAACTCATGGCCTGATTTTCAGGCACTAATCACCTACAACTGCAGCTGAAGCCAGCTCTTGTCTGAGAGTTCATGACAGACTCAAAACAAAGGTACAGAAAATCAGTCATAAAATGCTGAATAACTTCAAGGGGGAAAGGATATTCTACGTAATTTATTTTCTCATAACTGAAGAGGTAAAAATGTGCTCAAAGAGATAACTGAAGAATTTTATATTTTCCTTTTATGTTAAAGGCAGGAAATACAAAGTGGAAGTAATGTAATCTTATTTTTTGTTTTCAAAATAGCATTGCCTAGCTTTCCCTTTCCTCCTCCAAACATCTGTACGCAACCAGCTAACTGGATGTATGTAAAAGATCCAGGATTATCTATTCAAGTTTTCATTAGCTTTTTGGAATATAGGAATGTTGGTAAATTCTGCAATGAAATGTTTTTTTGTTAACAACATGCAGCATAAAAGATTTTTCTTATGCACTCTTCCTTTTACAATACTGCATTTGCAAAGATTGATAAGAAGGCCTTCCATTGTGGCTTCAGTTTTTGAAGCCTCCCATACAAACTCTCTCCATATACTTTGTGGGGTTTTTCCTAGCAAAAAAATATCATTTATGGGCCCAAATGAAGGCATGTGGATCTCTCTTCTCTCTTTTTTGTTTCTTTGGGCTTTTTTGCTTGTGAGGATCTAATACAGTAAGTCCAACATGGTATGATTATATGGCATCAAAGCGCTAAGCCCAGAAGAATTAAGTTTCCTTTAGAAACTCAGATGACACTAGAGTTACTTCACTTTTAAACAGCACAAAGGGCAGCAGAATTAGCAGGTAGTGGGAGTAGGTTATGTTTTCCTCCTGTTTTGTTATATAGAGAACACACACAGGAATCTGAAGGATTTTGCACTAATAATAGCAAGTCATCTGCATACTATGTGAGAAAAGAGATTGCTCAAGTGCAAGGATATTGAATCTTGTCTCCTGAAAGGCAATTTAAAAAAAAAAACAACAAATCAAACAAAACAAAATGCAAGAAACAAGAAAAAATAAACTACCACACAGTAAAAACCCCAAACCATGACAACATTCAAACAAAACAATAAAAAACCCAATAAAATACCACACATATAAGGTCTTATAGTTAATGGGGTGGTGGTGGTAAAGGTATAACAAGAGTAGCATCAAGTAGCACAGAAGTAGGACTAGACAGATGGACAGTCTCAAGTGTTTCACTACTTCCCTTAAACTCAAGAAGAAGTAGCACCAGTATCTGTTTCTATTTTTATGCAGACTTTGTGAGCAAATCATAAACTGGCATCAATTAAACTTCATACCATCCTACAAGACACATTACAAGCAGCGATAAAAGCACCCAAAGTTTGGCTCATTTGCTAGCAGAGAAAGGTTTGTGCAGCAAAATTTCTGAAACTGTAGGAAACACAAATCCTTCTCAGTTTATACTTTTATCATATTTGGAAAGTTATCTTCATAATCGTAGCAGCTCAAGTTTTGGAAAGTGTAGTTCAGACCTTCAACCACGCAAAGTCCCTAATTCACCGCTGAAAAGCAAGCCCACAGATGTGCTTAGGCACGTATGTTTAACATCCTCTGCCCACAGCCACACTTGCTGCTCCTGAAATATTTTGTTGAAATGGTATCACTTTCCTTTCCTGTGTATACTACACCAATCTGGCTAAAAACATTAAGCTTAAAAATAGGTTTTCCAACATGAATAAACAGATGTATTAAAACTTATTCAGCTTTGTGAGATGGGACTAAAAATTAACTGAAAACTATGTGTGTTCCTCCATTTGCGTAGCTTAAAGACAAAAGGGTTTAGGAATCTGTTGTAACAGATTTTATAATCTGGGCATCCTGCAAATTTCACCACAAGATTTGAGTTTCAAACCAATGGGGCTTTCCTTGAGTAGTGATAGTGATGAAATAAAAGCCTCTGAAAATAATCATATTGAAGTGATCCAAACACAGAGTTGTTTAAATCCCCAGGTCTTTCAGGTGTTGCTGAAGTTTAAAAACAAATGAAATGTCAATGTCTTCTAATATTAAAGATCAAAAAAAATACTGTTTTCTTAAACTCCCAGAAGCAAAGCTGGTGTTACATAAGTGCACTGCATCCACACATTACTTTATATTTTCTTCTAAGCAATTTATTGAAAGCAACCTGATACCAACATGGCTCCTGCTAAGTGTTTGCACATCATTTTCAATTTTCAAAGTATGGTGAAGTAGCATCTGTAGGATGGGGGGGCAGGGGGAAACCGGAAATAACAGTTGTCTCTGTCACAATAAGAATATTTGTTCCACATAAAAAAGCACCGAAACTTTTATTAGCATTTAATAATTTTAACTAGTACACTTTTAAACACTAATGATTACCTAAAGACTGCTAATTTTACTCTTCGCTATGAATATTTGATAGACATTCTGAAAGGCACAAAAGCATAACAAGTTTCTACATACACGAGCATTTCATTGGATGGCACTTAGGTTTACACATAACCTGCCTGTCCAGAGAGCTTACTTTCAACCAAAATAAAATCCGAGACTGAACACACAGTTGTAGTTGGATCACAAACAGCAACAGAGAGCAGACCAAAAATCATGTGCATATACACATACAAAACAGACCAACGAAACCTTATAAACAGGTAAAACCATTTTCTAATGGTAGTTTTCCTAATCAGAATTACTTCATCTTTAATATAGGGATAGCACTTTTCCAGCTCTTATATGTGTGAGATCTCTCTATCTCGCTGGGGATCCCCCATTTTACAGGAGGGAAAACTGAGCCAATGAAGGCATGGATATTACCATAGCTACAGAAAATGCAAGTAACAAAGGATGAAATTTCAACTCAGGTTTCCATTTTCCTATTCACTGAACCCTGAAGACTTTGAAAAACATACATTCCAGTCCACACTTTCATAACAGCAACAGTGTTCAACCATCTTACATGTTAATTGTGTAAGCATGGCATGTTAAAATCATTAGTGGTTATTAACAGATTTTGTGAAACAGAATCGGTCTTGGTATCAAAACTAATTCAAACTGATTTTTCTGATCACAAACACACACAAAAGCAGTAGTAACTCTGTGTCCTTGGCAAGAACAAACCTGGATTAATTTCAGTGGGGTACAGAGAAACTTTAAATGAGACTGCTTTTCTTCTTTCCTTGCACTCAGTGCAAGGAGAGCATTCAGTGCCTATAACAGTGATATAAATTACTAAAAACTTTGATGATTTCAAGTTACTATCTTAAGGACTTGCCAGAGGAAAAGACAAAAAATATCTGTATAGATCTATGGTTTACTGGATCAAGAGCAAAACAGCAGCAAGGAATTACAACTGTTTAGAAAGTAGAGGAAACCACTAATGTAATATTTGAAGAAAAAAAAACTACCAAGGACTTTCACCTCTTTTGAAGCTGTTCAAACAGAAACAGGATAATAACTGTAATTTACAGTTGACTTCCCTGTTTAATGTTATTCTATTGCACCATCATCTATTTAATGCTGATATAGTAGCCATTTTCTCCACAACATGAATTCATTAGCCAAAGAATCACAGTTGAAATAAAAAGAGAATTAGGTTGAGAACATGCATTTTTAGAAATGCCTGAATAATCTTTAGCCACCCCAACCTCCACATCCTTACCGGAATGTCAAAAGTTTCTTGTGTGTCATCCAGCATCTGAATTTTAATGGAGACAAGTTTTCCTGGAGGTGTCATAGGTGGTTTCTGTCCATGCTCCAAAGTACTGATCCCAGCATTTTCCTGAGCTCCTAAGCGGGATCCTGCTGTTGGTCTCTGCTCTGTTTCACCCATGTTTAGGGAAACACGTTTCTTATACCTGATAAAAGAATAAGTACAAAGAAGACTATATCACTCATAAATAAGATGTTTTGCACATAAGCATCATGGTATATATCCTTACAGCTGGCAAACCATATGACCATTAACACAAAGTAAGAGCCATCATGATTTTTTCTTAATGTCTCATATGAAGACTAGAAAATCAGGTAAACTTTTTACTTTTCAAAATACACAGGCTAATCACCTGCTGGGGTTAGGGCTGATAGACAAGCTACAGTAATGCACAATGGAAAATTATTCCTATTCTCCTGGAAAAGTAAACACAACCACATTGGAAATAGAGCATGACAGAAACCAGAATTCAGTTACTTATGTAAATTTTTATGTATTTATGAATCAGGCTCTTATCGGCCACAGCCAGGGCTGCCAGAGAAGGTAGGAAGGTGAGTAGAGCAGGTGGGACAACTCCCCACTGGCTGACCATCATTCTCTCTTGGCTACATCAGCATTTTTTCCTTCCAGCCTTCTCTGGCCCTTTGCAGCTGCCACCTTGTTTAAGGGCCTCCGAAGCAGGAAAGTCAAAGGGGTACAAGATCACAACAATTACACGGCCCAAATATTTTGTTTTCTTTGGGGACCAGAGCTCTCTAGGCCCAGAGCCTGGCCCGATCCCACTGATGAGCCAAGGACTGTGAGGATGCATAACTGGGAAGGCCAGCAAAAAACAAAAGGAATAACACTGGTTGGGAAAAGCATAGGAAATCTGATAATCTACAGAGTTCTGTAAGTGAGAAGGGAACACCAAGCAATACACCTTCCTTGCCATTCTAGGGAATGGCTACACCTGCACCAGCTCGCCTGCGCTGCTCATTGAATGTGGATGTCTGCTCTATATCCATGGAAAGTAATCTGAGCAACTGGCTTGCTACTTTTGTTTCCATGCTGCTTTCACAACACATTATACAGTGCATTTCTGCTAAATAATTAATTCTATCCTTAAAAGGGACAAAGCTACCACAGAGATTGAGTGTGATTTTTCATTACCTAGCACAACTTTAAACCTTTTTTAATTCAAGCACCACAATTTTACTTGTTGAATGTTCCTACCCTCTTTATGACACTCTAGCTGGGTTTCTGATGAAATCCGCTGCTACTGTTCATTTGTCTGTCTTGGTAAATGAATTTTCATTCTGCATGACTCTTACATGGTGATCAATGACCAAAACATGCAGCACACAGAAAGAATGGAAATACAACTTTCCAGCTGAACAGAGACACAAGAAGAGTACCACTAAACACTGCCTGGCTTTAACTCTGAGGTTACAATTATTGAGAAGCGTATATGGGAAAAACAGGAAGCACAAACCAACCTATGTATTTGTGAATGCATCACCAGTTCTACAGTATAGTATAAAGAACAGTGACAGGTAGTAAGATACCAGATCCCTCCATAAGGATAGACTAAAACCAGCCCTGTCTTTGACAAGATAAACCATTTACTATACATTACTCTTCCATGTCCCAACTAATCTGTTCCCACAGATTTTTTACACAGCAAATACCAAAGAGTAAAAGATTTTAAAACAGTACTCCCATTAGAAGAAATCTTAGCTGGAAAGGAAGAGAATTAAAAATTAGGGATCCCACACTTCTAAATATTAGCTTAATAAGCCAAAACGAAGGCGAAATGAAAAACACAGGCAAGCTTTTGCAATGATTCAGCACTAGCCTACCCACCAAGGTTGGAGAGATACCAGTGAAACCTACCCAAGTCCATGCCAAACACTACTGGAGAGGCAAATTTTTCCTCAATTGGCATTGTAATCTAAAAATATAAAAAGAATCAATTAAATTAATCTTATTATTTAAAATTAATTAAGTCTTTATATAAGACAAACAGTGCCAACAAGAAAGGTGCAGTTGGAGGCAGGAATTACAGAATTCCAAAATTCCAAAATTCCAAGCTCTACATAGAAAGACTCCAGGCCCCCTTACAAATAAATCTGATTTTCCTGTGTGTAGAGTACACAGGAACATTTAAAAAGGTAACACAGGCATCCAGTCAGGAAGTGCCACTACATACAAAGCTTCTGGTCTGTGTTCATATTAATTCAAAAGCTGTTTTAAGAGCTCTTCTGAAGTAAGAAGAGCACAGACCACACCGACAGGGCAAAAAGAACCTCTACAACTGCTGTGTTACTACAAAAGTGTTTGGCTGTGTACTGACAGCCAAAGTGTCAGTGGATGAAATGGATGAAGAAGAAACCTGTTCTTTCCATTAAATTGTAAACATAGGAATCAATCCAGTCAGTTCAAGTGATACCATTAAACAAAAATCAATGCAAGGAAATATTACAAACATTTAATCTTCCTATAAATGCTTTTCTGACTAGATGATCTAGTGGCTCACACACAGATTCAGACAGGCCGATAACCTTAGTGAAACATGGAAAAAGTACTCAAATTTGGGAGCCAAAAAATGGAGGAAAGGTATAAGCAAAATTACTCCTTTATATAGCTAAGAGGTTTTTTATTATTATTAACAGTTAGTAATATAGAAACTCTTTATATATATATATATATATATATAACCATTCAGTTATACACACACACTTCCCTTTGGAAGAAAAGATCTAAGAACTATTGGCCACCCTGATCACAAGCAACTGCTACTTAGAAAATTAAAAGCAACCTTTCATTTTTTTAATCAGCATGTCTAAACATCCGCATGCTGCACTGGACATTATTTAAGGTTTTCTTCTGCATGACACTAGTCTCACTAAGCTGCTGTCATAACACCAGCATAATATTTTTCTTATGCCTTTATGTAAGAGGCCTTAAAAATTACCCTCTCTAAAATAATGCAGCACATTAGTCAAGCTACATACCTTTCTCTAAATCTCTTTGATCTAGAAGACAGTGAAGTAAGGTTACAGAACGCAACAGAAGAATATTAAGTAAACATTGAACAAACCTGGCAGGATTAGGATACCTAACGTCTGTCATGATGAAGAGATGGATCAGGTTTGGACAAAGGATAGAGAAATTAAAAGACACTCTAGTAGAAAGATGACAAGGAATTGGGGAGGGTATTAATGAAGAAGAAATGGCAGCAGCCAGCAGATTCCAAGGCTCTAACCAAAACATATGTGCAGGTAGACAACTAGTACAGGAGCAAAGAGAGTGGCAAACAAAAAGACTCATCTGAACCCTGAAAATTAAGAGTTTCTTCCTGCTCTTTTTGACAGCTGGTGAAACCCAGGGCCAAAATCACAACTGTTGTTTCTATTGGATGTCAGTGCCCTTCTCAGAAGTGGTGTAGCACCTGCAAAGATGGAGAGAAACCACTGCAGAAAGCTTACCTGCATCCTAACCTGTGTAAAGGAAGAAGTTATCTGAGACACCAAAGCTGCCCATGGGGGAGACGTGGCCCCTTCTGCTCCTTCCCAGCTCCCACCCATGCAGTCCTGCCTGATGCTGTGCACCAACTCTCAACCTCCTTAGGCTGAGCCAATGCACCTCTCTAGTCCAAAATGTCCTGATTTTCAAGATGGGCAAGAAAGAGGACCCTGGAAACTACAGGCCCATCAGTCTCAATTCGGTGCCTGATAAAGTTATGAAGAAGATTATTTTGGGAAATATTGAAAGACAATGCAGCCATCGGTTACAGGCAGCATGACTTCATGAGAGGAAACTCCTGCTTATCAAACCTGATTTCCTTTTATAACAAGGTAACCCACCTGGTTGATCAAGGGAAGCCAGCTGATGTAATCTTTTTGGATTTCAGTAAAGCTTTCGATACTGTCTCACAGGATCCTTCTGGACAAAGTGTCCAGCACACAGCTGGATAAACACATCATGCGGTGGGTGAGCAATTGGTCATGGGTGGAGCACAGAGTGTTATAGTGAATGGGGTAACATCAGACTGGTGACCTGTCACTAGTGGGGTTCCACAGAGTTCCATCTTAGGCCCTGTGCTCCTCAACATCTTCATAAATGACTGGAGTGGAAGGGATACTACGCAAGTTTGCAGATGACACGAAACTGAGAGGAGCTGTTCACTCCCTTGAAGGCAGGAAGGCCCTGCAGGGAGACCTGGACAATTTAGAGGACTGGACAGTCACCAACCATATGAATTTCAACAAGGGGAAGTGCAGGATTCTGCACCTGGGATGGGGCAACTCTGGATGTTCGTACAGACTGAGGAATGAGGTGTTGGAAAGCAGTGCCATGGAAAGGGACCTGGGGGTCCTGGTCGATGGCAAGCTGAATATGAGTCAGCAGTGCCCTGGCAGCCAGGAGGGTCAACCATGTCCTGGGGGGCATCAGGCAAAGCATCGCCAGCCAGTCAAGGGAGGGGATTGTCCCGCTCTGCTCTGTGCTGGGGCAGCCTCACCTTGAATATTGTGTGCAGTTTTGGGCACTGAGGTATAAGAAAGTTATCAAGCTCTTAGAGAGCATCCAAAGGAGGGCAATGAAGATGGTAGAGGGCCTTGAGGGGAAGGCACATGAGGAGTGGCTGAGGACACTTCGTCTGTTCAGCCTGGAGAAGAAGAAAGTGAGATCTCATTGCAGTCTACAACTTCCTCATGAGGGGAAGAGGAGAGGCAGACATTGATCTCTTCTGTGGTGACCAGTGACAGGACCTGAGGGAATGGCCTGAAGCTGTGTCATAGGAGGTTTAGTTTCAATATTAGAAAAAGTTTCTTCACCAAGAGAGTGGTTGGGTGCTGAAACAGGCTCCCCAGAGAAGTGGTCACAGCATCAAGCCTGATAGAGTTTAAGAAGCATTTGGGTGATACTGTCAGGCACTTGGGGACAGTCCCGTGCAGGGCTAAGGGTTGAACTTGATGTGTGTCCCTTCCAACTTGGCATATTCTGTGATTCTGTAAAACAATTCAGTGTTTTGGTTTTGGCTGGATTAGCAAATCAAATCAGCTCTCAGCGGGTTGGCAAACCCAAGGCCAGGAAGAGCTAAGACCAGCCAGCTGCTTGGCAAACCACTGGCCTGACTCAAGCTTTCTCACCTAACTCTACCTGAAGCAGCTGGAAGGCACAAAAAAAAGCTTCAACTGCCATTAGATAGACTAGTAGATGTTGTTTTGTCCTAATCACACATTAACGATCCTTTTATACAGATACTAAATGCTTAAATTAAAATTTTAAGGTCTGTATATACTTATGCAGTAGCTTGACAAAGGCCACAATGTGGTTCAGCATAAAGCCACCTTAGTTCTCCGTGTCCAAAACAGCCACATTTCATAGCATCGGAAAGGTTCAGGCCAATCAAATTTTCCACATGTTTTTCTTCGGCAGGATGAAAAAAGTATCAAACTTACTTAGACTAAAGGGAGCTAGGAGTATAAACAGCACTTGGGGGTGGGGGAGAGGTAGGGGTGGAAGGAAGAGCAGGGGGGCAGAAATAAAGGGTTACAAAATTACAGTATACTGAGTGAAACAGAAGCAATAAACCACTGTTTGAAATGAAAACAAAGCTCATATTGAAATAGATGCCACTCTCATCTGTTTACTACTCTGCTCTTCTAGATCAGGCAAAGAGGACTGGACATTTGATGCAGGAGGTTCTTGAAGCCTGAAGAAGCATATTATAGGGTGAGAATGGTACCAGGTATCTAGGCCTTTTCCACTTCTTTTGCTTTACTTAAAACACATTTTCACAGCGTGAAGCAGAAGGAAGCACACTGCTCACTACACTCCTCTTAAAGATGGTGAAGCCTGAGGCACAGTGGGATGATGTGAGTGGCCTGTAAAGTCACTGAGGAGATGAGATGTAGGGCTAAAGTTGCAGCCAAGGCCTCTCGGATGCTGGCAAAACATTGTCTCCAAGCTCCTATGACAATGGAATACTTGAAAGAGATTAAAATAATCAATATAACCCATAACACCAGATGAGATGACTCAAACTGACTCAACGGCTTATAAGCCATCAGTAAGAACAAGGAAGGCACCAGAGGGCTATAAAGGAACAAATTCAATTCAGATCTTCCAAAGGATAACGAACATGAAGCAGCAAGGAGAAAAAGATGCAATTCACACAAAGTGTTCACACATGCTTTTAACTTTCAGCTTCTTGTAAAACTTTTGGAAAGCCTCAGCTGTGGAGAGAACTACAACAAATACTGCTTCTAACACTCGTGTCAAGTACTCATGTTCAATTGTAAGCACTTTCATACTTGCAGAAAACCACAACACTTGACACACTGGAGTAAGTTTAAGAAATTGTAATAAATAAGGTATAAGGAATGACATAATAATATGCACAGGTCACAGGTGGAGGGCTCAGAGACAGCAACTGTGGAAAATCTCACGATGAAAGTGAAGATGCCACCCCTCTCTCTGAGGTTCAGTCTACCACTGCACAAGACACTAATGATCCAAAGCAGAGAGAGCAGGGCATCCCTGCAACTCAGCCATCACACTGCAAAGGCTAATTTATCAACCAAGTCCACTTCTCATACGATGTGCTTATCCTTTACATTATCCTTCTGATTTCTTTTTTCCTCCCCATGGACAACAGCAAAGCAGGTATAATCATAGAGCTCCACAAAAGCACATAGCAGACCTGTACACTTTCAGTAACAGAAAATTCTGTACATGCAGCATAAATTGTCAATGACACTGCATTTTCATTCATATACCAGAATTACCATAAAAATTAAATAAGAGAGCAAGTTATTTGAACCAATATTTAAAAAAAAATAAAAATTCATAATATAACAAGGAAAAGGACCAGGAAGACTGAAACCAAATTCAATTTGAAATTATGGGTAGCAGGGCCAATACAGCTCAGGTTTTTATACTGAGAAACATTATTCTGGTAATTACCACAAGTCCCTGGTAGACTTCTACAAAGCAAATACGACTATAAAAAAAAATTAAGTTATTCATATAAATATCCTGACCTGGAAGAGACCTGCAAGGATCAAAGTCCAACTTAAAATTTCTTTCATAAAAACCCACAATTTTGAAATTGCATAGAATTACAGAATGGTTTGGGTTGGAAGAAACCGTAAAGATCATCTTGTTCCAACCCCCCTGCCATGGCCAGGGACACTTTCCATTAGACCGGGTTGCTCAAAGCCCCATCCAACCTGGCCTTGAACACTTCCAGGGATAGGGCATTCACAACTTCCCTGGGCAATCAGACACCTCACCAGTACCTCACCACTCTCACAGTAAAGAACTTCTTCCAAATACCTAATCTAAACCCACTCTCTTTAAAGCCATCACCCCTTGCTCTATCCCTCGACATCCTTGTAAAAAGTCCCTCTCCAGCTCTCTTCTAACCCTCTCTTTAGGTACTGGAAGGCTGCTAGAAGGTCTTCCTGAAGCCCTCTCTTCTCCAGCCTGAACAACCCCAACTCTCTCAGCCTGTCTTCATGGGAGGTGTTCCAGCCCTCAGAAACCATCCCCAGCACTTGCTCAGCTGAGAGCTCATGCACATCAGGAGCAGCAGCAGTGGAAGTTGATCTAAAAGGCAGCAGACTCATGCATACAGCATAATATTGCAGCAATAAGTGGCAATTTTTCAAGTCATGCTACATGGAATGAGTGGCTCCACCTCATTCCAGGCAAAGAACCACCAGAATTCCTTTTTTGAATGGGATTCACTGTGTACTACAGGAGACAGCTCTAGGGAATACCTAGAGGCGATTTACCCTTTTCACAAATACAAAACAAATACTCTCTTGTAAAAAGGAGAACTCCGCAGCAGAGAAGGGGGGTGTTTTTTGAAAGCTCTGAAGTTACCATAATCTTAGGAGTCTTTGGCAGTTTCTCATGGGAGAATAAAGAGGATTTCTCAGAAAAGCTTCTCTTTAAAGTGTGACTTTCTTAAGGAACTACCAAAACGCACAAACAGCTGCCTCTCTGACACAACATTCATGCTTCACATTATTCCACACAGAACCTCACATACCCTTGATATTATAAAAAGGTCCTTACAAAGAAAAACACAAATTAGAAATCTGACATAAATCCAGAATTTTTTCATTAGGCTAATGGACCAGCATTTTTGTGGAAGCAAAGAAATGTGAAAAGTTTTAAATAGAAAAACAGAACAAGCTTGAAGAGCAGTAGTGCAGATACAGATGTCTGTTTCTCTGCTTGCACCCTGCAGACTTGGCTGCTCAGATTCTAAAGGAAGCCTAGCAACTGAAGGTAGTTCAGGGATTTGTGTTCCGACTCCTGTCTGTCCTTACTGCTCACATCCACAATATTCAGAAAAAGAAAGAATTATTATAAAAGGCCAATTCATTCACAATATTCATATAGAGAAGGAAGCCAATAAAAAGCCAGTTCTTCCACACCACTGGGCTGTCTTCTAGCTCAAAAAAAAAAAAAAGTCAACATTGTAAGCGATGGCTGCTTCAGGAAGTCAGAAGTAAAGAGGCTCGAGGTGAGGTATGGTCAAGAAGATCAGCAAGAAGATAGATCATGTCTAGTCCCCAGTACAATTAGTGGGAAAGAGGATGGACAGGAAGCTCCTTAACTGGGCTTAATTTCTAAATACAGATTTTTTTTTCCTGTCCCTAAAGACACAGAAAATCAACTTTGAAAAACCTGCCTGCTCAAGAAAACACCATGGTTGTCAACTAAAAAGTAGACAGACTTGCAAAAGCAAGTCTCAGAATCAGATTCTTTAGCATTCTGCAAACTTCCTAAAATTTGCAGCAATAAGAAATGTCCTCAGCTATGCGAGATTACCCATAAAAGAATAAAATTCATCCCCTGTATTGAAAATAAAGAGAGTCCACAAAGTTGCATATCTTGGTCAGACTCTGAAAACCTCTAAATAACATTGTTTTATCCCTTAACCCAGTTTCTATGGGATGGTTATGCAAATGGACAGACTAAGTACTCAGGTTTGTAGAGCAATACAATATGTTTAGTTGTTAACATCAAACTAGCTAGAACATGAAATCAATGTCTAATTTAGGGACCTAGGCAGTAACACAAAGCATTAAAAAAACTAACTATTCAGTATACCAATAATGTAGCCTGAAATCCAGAATAATGAACATTTATGAATGTACAGGACATAAAACACCTCTTGCAAACCTATCTGTACAGCATTCAGAGTGCCTTAATTAATTTCTGCTTCTACCTTTAGGGTCACTGAGCTTCCAACTGGAGCTCATTTATCTTCATTGCATTCAGGTCCTAAAACTGTCTGCAATTCTGTGGCACCAGTAGCTGTCCCAGATTCCAATTCTTCTGCCAGATGTCAGCAAAGAGGAGTCCCATCCTGCACACATCTGATGTATGCTATCATTTTTCCTCAACCACACACCTGTCAGTAGGTCTATCAACAAGTGCAGAAATAGGTTTCTGTATGCTTTTGCAATTGCCTCTGCGAAAAAATCATCCCCTATCGACAAATACAGATTGTTCTGTGAATCAAGCCAGTCTAGTCTACGAATATTTTTTTTTAACCCACAACATTAAAATTAGTTTTGATGACTGTCAACGGTATTAAAAAAGTAAACATATTGATTTACTGTGTGTAATGTTTTCTGGACAACCTTGCATTAGAGACTTACCGCAGGCAAGGAACATTTACTTTCTTCCTTGTATCTCACGCAAGCAAGCAAAACTATTGTACATATGTCAGTGATCAATTAAGTAAGTAAAACTTCACATGCTCACTCTCTCAAAGGAACCCCTCAGAAACCTCTTCATACAAGTTACTCTTGGGACTGGTTGTGATCATTTCCTAACCTCTGGAGAGTTGTCTTCACTGTTTGCTCTTCACTACCCCTTCATGGCACCCTTATACCACGATCAGCATTACTTACTTGAATTGGGAATGCCAATGTCATATTCAAACCAACACGGCCAATTTTAAAGTTTTTAATTCAGGTTTTAAATCAGCCAGCTCGAAGACACTGTACAAACAAGTAATTCTGGCTATTCCTGGAAAGAAAATTAGTGTCTCATCTGCTAAGCCAAGGGGATGATTGCTCAATTAGTGACTCTCACCCAACAACTATATTTTCACTTCAAATCCAAAGGCACAGTCTGAGCAAAACAGGGAGCTCATGGAGCCATGAATCCCTTAATAGACCAGAGGGAGATATTTCCACACAAATGCTTCATTTGTTATTAGACAAGTTAAAATTTGAATTAAATATTGCCCACTTGCTTTGCATGAAGTTCAACACAATGTTCCCCATTGAAAGTACTTTCCTGAAACTTTACTTTCCTGGTTGAACAGGCCACACCTTTTCTACAAAATTTCTGCTTTATCTCAGGCCAGGGACAAGGTATTTCTTCTTTTCTGTGAAACTCCCAACCTGTTTTCTGAGATGTTTTTCAACCTATTGACGAAACTGCTTGCATGAGAAACTATGCTTAGGAAGAAGGTGTGAGCTAGTTCTATCACATACTTACATATTTGATTTTATTGACACCCCTTCCATTTCACATAACCTGCCAATTCTGTCACTAAAGCCTATGAAAAAGTAAAACTCAACATGCTTGCACAAGTAACAAAATCCAATATAAAAAAAAATCTATGAGGGAAAAAATATTAAGAGTAAAGAGTGCATAAGACACATGCTGAAGTAACTCAGTTAATCCTTTACTGATGATAAAATGTGTTGTAGAAGTGAGAGTGTACATGTTATCATTTTATGAAGACCTAAAGCATTTTAAAGTTGAGATATAAAAACATCATCATGTGGGCAAAAAGTTATTTCACATTATGAACAGAAAGACTGTGGAAGTTTTATTGCCACATGGTAAATGCTAGGAACATATAAAGAGAGCCTAAGAAAACCCCTATTTCTTGTGTTTCTAGCCAGCACAGTTTCCTGATTAATTGGGTCATCACCTGAGCCCACAGTTTGTCACTAGAAAACACAAGCAAAGTGAGTAAAATCTTAAAGCAGTTTGGTGGTTCAATAGTAGTACGAATCACTCCTGAAGCCATTAAAAGCATTTTATAAAACCCTTTCATGCCATCACTCCACATAAATAAAGCTGTTGCACCAGCTGGAGTGCTCTGGGCTCATTCACCCATACAACACCTCATGTGAAAGCCAAGCCGAATGTGCTTATAGTAGAAGAAAGTAATCTGATTTACTTCCAGATTTAACAGAATTCTGAAAGGGATCCAGCAACTCATACCGACCTTCAAGCATAACGTAGACATTTTCCATGAAATAAAAACATGTCAAAAGAATAAATAACACACTACATTAGCACTACTGTTCAACAGTTGGGGGAAAATCTGACAGAATCCTGTTTTTGAGAAATGAAACAGCTCAGGGGAAATGCTATTTCTCTGAACCAAGTATGAGCATATAGTAGAGGTATTCACACTGCCTAAATGCAAGCCAGTTCCTCCAGAAAGCGGTTAAGCATCAGAGACTAATTCAGGTATTCAGTGACCCTTCAGAGGAGCTTCTCCATGCCTTGAGCATGCAGGTCCCTAGCAGAAGATCAAAATGCAGCTGTCTGCATGCCAAGATCACATTCTCCCTCACTCACTCACTCTCCTCCCTCTCCTGCTGAGAGCCATCAGTTATAACTTGTTGCACTGATGGTGCGTTGCACAAATAGGGAGCAAAAGCTCACCAGCTTGCCACCACACACATTGTGCTGCACAAAAAGGGTAGGTACCCTTGTGGCACAGTGGCTCAAAACCACAGAGGACAATGACATCACTCTTCAAAATTATGCAGCCAGGGAAGACGCCTATCCAAACATGTTAAATTGAAGCCATAATGGCCTTGACTAGATTACTCTATGTCCAAAGCCTGTGATCAAAGTCCCACAAAATTATTACATAGGTTTTCCACTAGGAAAAACGTATTTGTGGTCACAGTTATATGCTCAGTATATGACCCACTACAAAACCAGAAAAAACTCCTGAAGTCCTTAAATATTTAAATGTCTGTTCCCAAAACAGACTTCTTATAAGTTTGTAAAACTGTTTGATATAATTGAATTTAAAATGATTGTTTTGTTTGGTTGTTTGGTTCTTTTAAATGAAGTCTTTAAACAGAAGCCTTTATCATTCTTGACCAAGGAAATACCATGCTTGGTAATGACACAGTACCCAGCAAGAAATACTCATACCATCAAGAGAAAAATTGCTTTACGTACTGTTGCTTAGAAAACTACTTCATAGATTCATTTGCATACTGGTGAAGATAAAATGGGTCATGATGCATGATTGTATAATATCCAGATTCAAATACCCTGTAGCGTTTTAAAATTATATCTCTACTCTTCCTTCAAAAAATATTTTAAAAATTATAGCAAAATTTTCAAACTTGCTTAGGTTTCTATCTCATCTCTCTTTGTGCAAATACTTGAACAAGTGAAAGACCATACCTGCTCCGAACAGTACAGTCTGGACACCCTCTCCTGATCTTTCAAGCTAAAGTGCTTTTCTGTCTTTAGATATTTGATAACACTGCATTTATTCGGTGCAGAGAAGACAGATGCATGGATATACTGCTGCCAGGTTGCACAGGTACATCCTCATTTATGTCTGGCTAAAATATAAGTATTATATACATTGTATGGAGACAGACTAAGGTTGGTTTTCACATAAGACATATTTAGACTAATATAGTTCTATTAGGTGCTGCTGTGTCCGCAGAATAAATACCCTACCCCACTGTAACTAACTTCACAATCAAAACTAACATAAATCACTCAAAAGCACAGCACTATTACAGCAAGCTTTAGAACCTGCACCTACAGAAGGGCTTGCCTGTTCAACCACCCCATTTGTCTCTATCAACAAACCTGTTTCAGTGCAGATTACATCCCTGTGGTTTTTGTTACAACTCCAAACTGACTATTCACCTGCTTGGAAGTGTGAAAATTACCTGTGGAATCTGTACTTTTTACTACTAAAGGAGACAGTGGAAAGCACCAATTCTCTTGTTCTGTCCTCTTCCTTGCAGTGCTCACGAGAGAGAAAGCAGAAATACTGCCAAAGTGGCACACCAGTCTGCACTGATCTCCTCAAAATGTCATTGGAAGTAACATTCCAAAACAGCCTTTACAACCTAAGGAAGATAGAGAGGCATAGGACTCAGATCCTTTTTTAAAATTCAGATATTAAGAGGCAGAAGTTGCCAGTGAAAGATCAAGCAGAAAGAGGGACATAAATAATACATTTTAAATAATCCCAAGTGAATGCTGCCTGAAAGATTGTAAGGGGTCCTCTCAGTAAATACAAGGCTCCCAGTAAAGCAGCACGGCAGAGTGCATTTCTGCACCAGGCAAACAGGCAGGCTGGGTATTAGATTGCTCTTCTTCCCTTGGAGAACATCCTATACTCCTCATATTCCTTTCTTGGCTCCTGAGTCTCAGGTAACTTTAGATTATGCTGAACACAGAAATCAGCCTTTATACCATATCCAGTGGTAACTCACAGCATATTCATGGCAGGCAAAGACCTTTAAAGAGCACATAACTAGTATCTCCCAGGAGTTTTTCCTTGCTGACCATGCTCAAACTTTGCACACTTTCCCAATGGTAACCTAATATCTAGCCACAGAGAGGGAGAGCACATGCCAGCCTGGGAACAGGAGTCCAAGACTCCTTTCATTTCAATAGCTTCCCAACTGGAGCAGGTCCAGGCTCTGGAGCAGGTCCAGGCCCTGGAGTGGAGGAAGCCCATCTTTCCTGTGCTGGCCATGGTGGGGCTGCCAGCACCCGAGCAGCAAGGAAGCGGAAGGCGTGCATCTGGAGTGCAGCACGGACAAATGCCAGACCCGAGGGAGATGAAGGAACAGACTGGGACAAGGGCCCAAAACAAGAGGGAGAGCAAGCACGGCGGGCAGGGAAGGGAGCCAGGGATCCCAAGGCAGTGAACAAAACAAGGCAAGAAAATGGACAAAAGACGATTGCATGTGAAAGAAAAACTGGACAAGGATGGGGAAGGGGGGCCATGACAGGCAAAGTATCTGGTCTCTGACAATGAATCTGGAAGGGAGGAGAAACTGTAGGTGAAAGATAAGTAAATAAAAAGTCAAGAACTGGAGACAGGTCCCTAAAATGCAAAAGGATTGTCAGGAAGGGCAAAAGAAGTGGAAGACGGGGGAGGGGCGGGGGGGGGGGGAAGTATGTCATATCTGATAGAAAATAGCTTATTTCCTTGAGCATGAACAATGACATCAGGTTTTATTCCTGATGGATTCCTCAGGATTTATTCCAAGCCTGTCAGAGGTCAAGAAACATTTGGACAACACTTTCAGACACATGGTGTGATTCTTGGGGCTGTCCTGTTCAGCATCAGGAGCTGGGCTCAATGATATTTGTGGGTCCCTTCCAATTCAGGATATTCTATGATTCGGTGATTTCCTTCCTGAAGTCAACAGCCCTGTTCTGCATGTACACAACAACTCAGAAATCTCTCCCTCTCTTAGGCTGGAGAGCTGTGCAGAGGAACATGACAGTCTGCTGTCACTGCAGCTCTCGTCTCTCACCCCACGGCCAGAAATCCCCACTAAAGGGTATAAAATGTATAAGTGCTATGGTAACTTTTATTTTCAAACAGAACACATTTTAATTTTTTTCTTTAAATAAGGGAAAAGCACACAACTTAGAGGAAGAGTTGAGAATCAGGAACTGTTTGTGTTTAAGCATGCCATCAAACTACAACTTATCCTTTCCTGTTCTTGTACACCATAAGCTTTACCAATTTCCCTCCTTGGACCCGTCCAAGACTGTTCTACCTCTTTCACCGCACAAGGAAGCACAGCCAGTTACAAGAAGGCACTCAGGATTTCTTTTTTCCACCCTGTTCTATTCTTAAGGCTTATTAACCACTTGAACTCTACTGTTAAAACAGAATAAACAACTACCTTTCTGCTCTTTCTGTATAGCAGTCTGATTTACTCTGTCAAAAAGTACTTACTCCAACTTCACAATTGTCAGAGGAGGAGGCATCACAATATCCTTACTTCCTATATGAGAATTTGCAGACAGAAAACCCAGGTCCTCAAAACACGTAGATATTGCCTCTCCTAGGAGTTTGGAGTCTAAATCTGTTTGTTAATCTAGGTCAAGCAGAGTGCAAACCCACTGGTTCTGTACTCCCAAAGTGAGACTCTTTGGGCCTAACCATCCTTCAAGTATTTCATATCCCACAACATGCCTCACACATGATTACAGGCTACCTCCAGAAGCATGAGGCTTTCTGAAAATTAGCTCACAGAATCACAGACTTGTTCTGACTTGGAAGGGACCACAAAGATTATCAGGTGTAACTCTTAAATGAATGGTCCATACAGGGGTCAAACCCACAACCTTGGTGTTATTAGCACCATGCTCTAACCAACTGAGCTAATCTCAGGGTCTTAGATCTCAAGTTTATCAACCATTCTCTGGCTTTTAAATCCCTTCTAGTAATGCAGAGAACTCCATCAAGAACTGAATCCAGTTCCTTAAAAGCAAGAGGCCATCAGCCCTCTTGAGCCACCCTTCTCTTTCAACATCTGCAAAAGGCAAGGAATGAGAGCTTTCTCACAGACAGCATAATAGACAACAGTGTCCTACAGGAGAAGAACTACCATACCCAACAAACGAGATAAAGATTGTTACACGGGAAAAACACAACCAAATAATTTAAGATTGTCTCATAAGTCACAAAACGGAGAATTGCAACTTTTCACTATGGACTTCTGTTTGCAATATTAATCACTTTCTTTAAACAGTATCTAACCTATAATAATATTTCAAATGTTAAGATGTGTTGACTTCTCATGTTAACTTTAAAGAAAGCAAGTAACACTGGCACTACCTTGAGAGTCCAGAAAACAGTATCCTTAATTTTAATAACTCCTGAATATGAATATTTTAATTCCTACAAGGTCTACAAGTGAAGCATCTGCCTTCAAATAACACCTCGTTATCCAGACAAAACAAACAGTGTATGATTTGATGCTTTTGGCATTGCATTCCCCTCCAACTCCTCTAATCCTGTAGATCCACCAGCAACCTAAGAGTTCTTCCATATATAAATATATATATATATGTATGTATGTATGTATATATACACACACACCTCCTATCTCTGATTCTAGCCATCTGCCACCCCCAAATAGACATACAGAAACACACAACATTCTCTTCATCTTTAAATGAAGGAGGTGAGCACTTGTGCAAAGCTCAGCACATTTCAGGAGAGGGCACACGCATAAGCTTTCCCATGTGGAGCGTACTGGTGCACAGTGAGCAGAGCAAGGAAGTAGCTGGAAGCGTTGGAGGGAACAAAAATGGATGTAAAATGACACAACTGTTAGATAGATGGGAGGAGAAAGAGATGATCATCTACTGTGCATTGATGTAATATTATGCAGGTTGATTTATTTTATGTAAATTCATGCATATAATATTTCCAGGGGTTTAAACCACTACAGGAGAAAGAAGGTCCATTTAAAGAATATCTAAACATATGCCAGATATGGAAAATGTTCCTCTCTAGCATCAGAGAGGATTATATTTTCATAAGGTCACTTATATGGCCTGGCCCTGTAATTTGGGCTGGCCTGCATGAAGCAGTCTGCACTTCTCTCCAGGGAGCACACAACCAAACACAGATGGTAGTCACTCTCTCATCGTTGGAGGCTTCTAGAAACTCATTCAGCTTCAGTTTGGTTTGGGAAACTGGAAAAAAATCACTAAATGTGAAAAAACTGCCTTGAACTGCATGTGAAAAAACTTCCTTAAAGCAAGGAACTCTGTATTTTATGAAAATCCCAGTGTGCATCCTCTGAAAAGGATGGCATACTCACCTCCGCTCCAAGAAGAACAAGAAAGGTTCTTCAGAATAAGAACCTAACAGCCAGCCCAACCTGCCCGTGCCCCAGCCCCAAATACTGTACCCTGTACTGGCAATGAACAGGTCGAGGCAGGTCCCTGCCTCTGTGGGAGGCTGAGAAGGCACATTTCCCTCATCTGTACTTGGGGGCTGCTCTTTTCCTGCTCTCCAGTTGCCAGTCGGGCACATAAATACTGCAGAGTATCACACAGAGGAGCAGGAAAGCATAGGCACAGGTTGCAGCTACCAAATGCAATGCAGCACAGCATGCAAGCAAGAGAAAAGACTTTAAAAGGTTTAATCTCTTCTGAATAGCAGTTCTACCTTAAGTGGTCCTATCCACAGTCCTAGCTATCCTGTACCACCTCATTCCTTAATATACAAATTTTGTCCAATATGGTATATGGAAAAAGAAGCCATAACTCTGATCAGTTCAGAAACATGAGAAAGTTTGAAAGCATGTACAACCAGTAAATAAAGCAAGAAGTGAAGGAAACAGCAATACACTGCAGCCACTCACTAACACATTTGCGCCCTGACATCACATCAGTCCTTCTCCATTCGGTCCCTACAGAGAAAGGTTAGGGCACCCTGACCACAAAAGCAGCAGCAGGAAGAAAGAAAAGGCTTGGTATCAGTAGCAACACATACAAACAAATAAACTTACCACAGCTTCTCTTGGGCAGCCAAAGCCTTAGCGATGAAAAGAGGATAGGCAGAACCAACACCTTGTTTGCCAAACAATCTACTAACACACCACACAGGATTTTTTTCCCCTTTGCAATTCAACCCAGAACACTTTCCCTTTGCTCCAAAACCTGTCACTAAATGATACGAGTTGATAAGGCCACTGTGGGGCTATTTACTTGCTTGCCAACATAAATAGGCGCAACACCAGTCACAGGAGTTACACACCAAATATAGTAACACAGTATCTCACCCCTCAGCTTTTGGTGCATCAATTCAACAGGAAGCAATGCAGGAAATCCAAGGCATCGGTATGATTCCAATCCATGCCCTTCCTGTCTGGGAAGAGAGATCTAAAACCATCTGGGACTCCTGCTAACAGAAACAGTCAACACCTCTGTTGAAGGCAAGGGGGAGGAAAATTCAGCTACACAACGCAAAGCTAAACTAAACATAGTTTAGCCGGCACGCATCAGAAGAGGCCATTATTAACTGCCCAGCTGTGTTCCACCTCCATTTTTCTGACATTCAAAGACAAACAGCACTGCAATACAGAGGTAGTGAAGCCATGCCAAGCAAGCTCTAAGCATGCCAGCCAAGGCTCTGTAGCGATGATGCTGTCTCAGCAAGGACATCGAGAAGGGGAAGCAGCGGTCACCCAGTTTGCCTCACCTAGCTCCTTGCTGCCACAGATCAGGCACTGCTGTAGACAAACCAGTATTTTAAAACTCGTCATGCTTGTTACAACACGATCCTTATCATGTCTGCAATATCCTCATTGTGGGGTTGCAGGAGACACAGCAAAGCTGCCAGTTGGACTCTGGAAGAAAAGCCTGTTCATGCAGCAGTACAGGTTGCTAATGGCACATCATCATGTACTCTGTAAATTTCCCCTGATGAGCACGAGCCAATGTCAAGGTTATAATTTTCAAAGGTATCCCCAGGATGGTCCCTTACAGACTCAGATTATTGCAGTGGTTTGTAATAAGCTACAGTCTACCAGAGCAGCACTACTGAAGTGTAAGAGACAGGAGCAGGAGGTAATAGCCTTGGCACACTACCAGGGAAAGTCACTCCTCAATGTATTAGATACTTGGATGAACTTTCCTCTTTAAAACAAAACATCAAACAAATTTGCCTGACCTGTCAGTCAATAAATCCACAACAAAATCACACAAACAAAAGGAAATTCCAATTAGTTAGAGCTGGGAGAGGGAGGGAAGGGAAGAGAATATTCTTTCCTGAATCTATTTTTAGGCTATGTAAGGCTGTCTGAAACCATGGCAATGAACCTGCTATAAATCCCCTTGCCAGCTTGATGTTTTGTTTCCTTATAGACAAGGATAAATGAGTATGTACTATGGATTAAATGGTCTAAACCAGAAACTAATCAACAATCAGGCTACTGAAAATGTATTCGTAAGTTATGAAAACTACTGGTTAATAGAGGCAGGAGTAGCTGATCAGAGAGACCAACATGTTCAACAATCTCATGGCTAAAAAGCAATCCTTTACAGCCCTAATAAACAGCACTGAGGTGGGATCAGCCTCCAGATTACATCCCTCCACCTCCACCACTGTTGACTTCTGGGTGTATTGATATCAATGGCTGCACCCTCAGTGCCCACATTTTTCTAATGCTTCTTATTAAAATGAAGGGAAAAAAGGAAACAAGAAAACAGTTTGTTTGGGGTTTTTTTTTATGTATATTCCCTTGGCTTTGGAAAAAACAACAAAAGAAGAAAGCAGGAAGAAACAATACTTTGCTCTTCTGCAATTTAAATGAGACTAAAAAAATCTACCGACAACTGAAAATTTAGATTTCAATGTAAGAATCAACAATTTTAAAGAAGTATTCCAGAGCTAATAGCTTCTATTAACATCTTTACATCTGCTGCTGAAATAACTCAGTCTATATTCTTACATTGTTGGCAGTATCAAATTTATCCTGGTTTTTAATCCACTGCCATGCACATTAGATCAGCTGCTAATCTGTGCTGAAACATCCTACAAAGCTCTGCCTTCACAACAGCTTTGCTTGGTATGTGGGGGAGGTAGACAGAAAACATACCTATCTCAAGACAGTTAATTAGATACCCTGTTCTTTAAAGATCCACATCCTAATTACATTTTGATTCTACATACTAGCAAGTTTTTTACACTTGCATGTATCAAGAAGAGGGGAGGAACATCTCTAAGTCTGCAAAATTGTTACTCAGCAACATTAAAGGAAAAAAAAACACTCAAACACAAAAAGGTAAGAATGCTGAAAACACTAAAAAATGCAAGATTTCTTCTCCACACAGACCATAGAGGACAGGTAGTCTCTTTTGCTCAGTGCTGTTACAGCACACACATCACCCAGGCAGTATCAGCTTCCCAGCATTGCTAAGCAACACCACACCACATTACCTCAATTGATTCAAGGGATGGAAGTTGATTTGGAAACCACTGAAAAAGGCAGAATCTAGATAAAAATGGTTGCAAAAACCTCACACACACAAGCCAGGATCTTGCAGTCAGAGCAAAAAGCAATTAAGGAAAACCATAGGGACACACATACAAACTGAAGAAAAAATAAAAAATAACAACATACATGAAGACAGAAGGAAGGGGAAAATGAAGCAGGAAAAAGAGGAAGAAAAGAGCACTGCTATCTCACCTCACATATTCTAAGACTAGAACAAGGAATTAGATCTTTCTATCCAGGGAGCAAAAACCAGTAAAACGGACAGAAAACCATTAGAGACGTGGCAATGTAAGCTTGATCCACGTCAAAAATAGAGCTTACACAATTGAGGATCTTTGTTACAAATATTGAAGATCAAATGGCAGGAATTAATATGAAACACTGAATTGTGAACTGCTTCAAAATCAAAACACACATTAAGACTTCTGAACATCTTCCCCTTCATTCTGATCCTAAATTCTATTAATGTCTTATACATTTGAAGATTTGCATTAAAATCCTGTTATGAATATAATCCAAAGCAGAACAGTTCACATTTGTATACAAAATAAATCCATTATCTATTAAACAAATTGAAAAAGCTCATCTGTGTAAGTTTTTTAATTGAAACTGAGATTTGTACTGAGTGATAAGAACTGGAAACAATTACATTTGACTACACTGTCCATTCAAATAATTCATGCAATAAAAGCCAATTTATATCTATATATGTACTATTATTGCCATGGCTTTTGGACCTGCTTAAGCCAACATAAACTAGGACTGAGGCAGAAAGAGGTGCTCCCCCATGGCTGCATATTCCTGTCTTCCAGCAACCTTCTCCTTTCCAGCTCCCATTTCACACACTGGAAGCACTCAAGGCAGCAAAACAGGAGAAGGAATGTCTGCTCACCTACTTAGGAGGGCCAAGGGACAATGGAGACAAACAGGTCACCACTCCTCTGAAACTCGGGAAAATGCAAGGTGTGTATGGGAGCAAGAAGACAGTACCTGTACAAGGTAACTGTCAAAACCACAGCATCATTAGATCAGACTTTAGAACCAATAGCAGGCTAACAGATTTAGATGTTACTCACCCAGAAATTTTAAAGGCACCCCAACATACCACCAGAGAACTATTAACCATACTGCCCAGCTTCCCTCTCAGACAAACTTAAAAAACGAGATATAAAAAGCTGAGGATGTGCTGCCAATTTCAATAAAAGGGCTCCAGGGAACAACAGGCTGGTAGCTACAGGCTCACTGCTACACTGAGAAAATTGATAGAAATTGTAGAACAGATTAGCAGGTATGCAAATAAAAATTACAGAGGAGTGTCATCATGGCATGACTTCTTTTACAAACTTGCCATGACATATATAGGTAAGTGTGGTGTATATGATACCTATAACATGCATTGGATCTCTAACAATCCTTTGACAATGTCTCTCACCACAGTTTTTTAAAGAAATTGAGCTGACATGGGATAGAATGAAGGGTCCTTCCGTGAATTAACAAGATTAAAAGAAACAGTACTGGAATAAATAGCCAGTTTTCACAACAGGTCTGGTTTTGCATTTGTGCTACTCAATATATTCATATTTATGTGAAAAATGGAGCAAGCAGCAACATGATAAAGTTTGTCGGGGATTAAAAAAAATCAGGAGAACTGTGTTGATCTGCAGATAGATTTGTCAGGTATATATTGACACACACCACAAAGTAACAGTCAATACAGTGAATGGGAACCCTGGAGCCACTACAATTAAATTAAATTCAGGAACCACACACTCACAGACGACCAAGTTCAGTGCTGGTTGGGAGATCAAATGGAACATCAGGAGTGAGCAGGTCAGGGATACCCAACGCAACAGGGAACACCACTGTACCTCTGCAGATCCTTAGTGCAGTCTACAGCTGCTGCACCAACCAATTTTCAAAGAAGGATACAGCAGAGCAAGAAAAGATTCAAAGAGTGACAACTATGGGAGATCTGCAGCAGCTTTAACCTAAGGACAACTAAACAAGCAACTACTTTTAGATTAGAAGGAAAGATGGATAAGATGACGGACATAAAACCATGAATGGTATTACAGAGAAAGCGAATAGGAAAGCACATCTCAGAATAAATTAGGCAGTTATATGAAGTTTATCAGGCAGCTTGCTTAAAAACAACAGGAAAAGGAGATACTTTTTCCACACTACAATTAATGGCAGAACCCATTGTCACAGGATGTTGTGAAGACAAAAATTTAAAATAGATTAATACATAGTTAGATGTATTTACAAAACAAGGCCTGTCAAGGATTGCTAAATAAAGGTGCAGACACAACTTTCTTGCTCAAAGTCCTTGAACTGCAGTCTGCCAAAAGCTGGGAGGGATCACTGTTTTGCTAATGCTTTTTCCCCAAAAGCATTACTACTGGCCATTATTAGAGGTGGAATAGTGGGCTAAACCAGACCTCTGGCTGGAAATATCTGGGCTAAATCCCATGTTACATGCCCAGGAATCTTCAGCAAGATGTGTAGTGCTGGGAAACCCCATCTTTCAAGAAGGAACATCCATACACAGCACCTGCTAAAGCCACAAGTCATACAAAGATTTGCTTCCTGTTGATCTTACATGAACACAGCTGTGCTACATGTTTCGAGACTGGGTTAGGTGAAGCCAGTCTGTAATTTTGCCTACACTGACCAAATAGGCTTACCTACTTCTGTTTTGTGGCCTGGTAATAAAAACCTCATAAGAGCCAAGTTATACAAGAGGAGCTCCTGTCCCCTATTTTAGGTGGCTGAGCTAATTACGGTGCTATGCTAATGAATTTGAAAGTCATTTGAGAAGTTGCACAGTTCCCAAAAGTCAGCAGCAGAAGGGGATGAGGAAGATAAAGAAGGAAGAAGAAAGAAGCCACTCTACTTCTGCAGGGATTCAGAAGCTGATCAGCAAGGGAAGGCACTACAAGCAGCACTAAAGCTTATTCTACCTTCATATTCCTTGCCACCCTTGTGGCTTTCCTCCATAACATGGCTGTCAGGCAAACTACAGACCTGAAAGATGTCAAGAAAATGACCTCTTGATGAGATTTATGAGGCAGTAACAGATTTATGCAGCTACTCATGAGATACATGCCCACTTGCATAGCCTTACCACCACATTATAAATGCAATTACATTTTGTGCATAGCAGCTACCCCATTTCTCATCTCTTGATAAAAACATACTTAAAAGTGTCTTTAAAAAGGTATATAAACTTTGGTTCCCTTCCAGAAATACTAAGTGAGCTTCCAGCAAGAAGTGACTTTGCATTTTTCAATATCATGCATTTTTAGCTCAAGTACCCAGAAAATATTTAGAGCTTATGTATATTATTTCTCTTGGGAAAAACTGATTGAGCTGAAACCCAGAGAAAATCCTTCCCCTGGGAAGGAGGAATCAGTAATGCAGAATTTCCCAACTTGAAATATCTTTCTAGATAGCAGACTGATCAACAAGACCTCTCTTGTCTCATGTATTCTCTCTCTGCTTCTACATATCTCTTACATTTTTCTATTATGTTCTGTACGCAGGCAAACAGAATATCACCAAAAAAAAAAAAAAAAAAAAAAAAAATCAAACCCCAACCAATAAACCAATCTGTTCCAAAAGTGTATTGGGCTCAGCTGCCATTTCAGCTGCCCCATAAATTCTACGATGTATGGTGGCTTTCCTGTTCTGCACAAATCACTGGAAGCCACAGAGTTGGAGATCACCTTCATCCACTGTCGAAACTCTCAGCTATACAGTGCTGATTACACAAACCTCCACATAAAATCACAGTTGGTTCCTATTAGCTTCCATGATAGGCCTACAATGGAACAGCTGCCCACATTTTCCTTCCTTCACCAAAGATAACACTAACAACTTAGGCATGATATGAAATACATCTGAATTTCTTGTTAAACAACAAAGCTCAGTCACCAATGTGCCTTATGTTGCTGTGTGAAGAGGTCAACTCTTCCTTGAGATATCATTACTACTTGTCAGATGGCAGTAAGTCTGTTAGTGCTTATTTTATCATGTTCTTGGGCTTACTTGTCTCTGCTCAGTGATTATTCCACAAATTTCAATATTGGCACTAAGATGACTGTTTCAGTGACTTGTTCCTACTTCTCCACTGTGATTTCAAAACAGTGCCACTTACGTCAGGAAACTGCAATTCCATCCAGAACATCAACATCACATAACTGCCTCCCTACCTCTTCTGGTAACACTATGTTCCCACAGCACTGCCTTATCTACAGCTTCTGCAAAACCATAGAAGCATCTGGGGTACAGTTCTAGTTTAGTTCTTTGTACCTCATTTCTCTTTGCATAACTCTGAGCTCCCATTAATTCTGAGATCATTTCTTAAATAAAAGCACTGCTCCTCTGCTTTCAAACAGAGAAAACAAGGCATGTCTTCATGAATATTTCACTGGTACTACTCTGTAATTTAACAGTGCTAGATGCAGATCAGAATATATAACTCCAGATTATTTAGTTGCAGGTAATTTTTTATTCTGGAGCCACTTTTAGTCAACCAGTCCAATTGGACAGAGATAGGCCATTAGAATACATCATCTGTACTTTCCTATACACACCCAAAAGCATGTTGCTTCTGTCATGCCACCACCTGGCACTTTCATGGCAACCATAACACCTTTAGAAAAACCAGACTTCATTACTATGGTCAACTGTTTAGTCTGACTAGAAGATATTTGAAAACTATCTTACAAAAGGAAGATGCCAGTTTTTCCTTCTCAGTCCACTATTACCTTGCTCCATGCTCTTATGCTTTCAGCATTAACTCTTCCCCTTTTGTACAGAACATATAGTCAGAAATCAGCCTTAACAACTTCTTCTGTATTACAAGTCCTCCAAAGTTAATGTTAAGATATATTCATCCATCTTATTTTTTTTCATCACCTGAAATTCCTTTCATGTTTCCAATTTCAGCAGCTTATGATCCTGGTATTTTTCAAACAAAGAAGCACTGGAAATTCCTACGAAGGAATGGAAACAAGTATCAGGTAGTAGCCAGGTGGCATCCAAGCAAAAACTGAAAAGGTCTCAATAAGGTAAAGATAAGGCTTGGATGCAATCACAAGGGAAGCAGCTGGGTGAAGGGAGGAGAAGGGCATGTAAAACCACTGCAAAGCCTCAGCACAAAATCAAGAACATTTTTTTTATTCTCCAGCTTCACTAGGATCTGAAGGCAAGAAAGCCTTGGACTACAAGCAAAAGGGGAGCCTGAGCACTGGACTGAGCTGCTGGTCACTCTGAAAAGGAAAGCTCAGACACAGCCCCTCTCTAAGCATATACGAGAATGTCTGAGTTTTCAGTCTTGCCTTTTTGAAGAAGTACCTCTAACATTACAGATCTGATCTTTGATCAGACTCAGAAAAAAGTCTTCCTAGTCACTTGCAAAGTAAAATAGAGTTGTGAGGCATGGAGGCATATACTGTTACTTATGTAAATGACATTTTGCTACAATAGGTTTTTAAATAAATTGTCTGGTCCCTTCCTTGAAAAGCCAAGATTATCACAGCAAGAATACGAGCAGAAAATAAACATGCCCACAACAGCATGCAGTTTCCGGGAATTGTACTTTAGAGGATCTGCTTACAGGTTATTTCATTCTCCCCCCAATATGTGAAATGGCAGAAAATTCAAGCTCACATATGTAGGGGCCAAATCTCATCTGAATACACAACCAGACACGCACAAAGCAGTCTGCAGGGGAAAAATCAAGTAAAAATATCTCTGAGACAAGCACACTGAAAGTGTATCTGAGGCTCCTACATCACCTAAGATGTTCAACTTCCTAAACTAGGACTAGCAGCATTAGTATGATGAACCTGTCTTGGAAAGAACACGTTATTTTCCTACAATAAAGTACTTGTAATAACAAAAAAAACCACCCAAAGAAAAAACAAAACAAAACCAAACAAACAGAAATCCAAAACCCACTAAACAAAAACTCCCAAGCAAAACACACTTTTTATGTATGTGTCCTTCCTCATTTAAGAAAGAGAACTTGCTTTCGTAGTCTGCACCTTGGCAGTGTTCCTTTCCACTCCTCTCCATGACTTAAGACATGCTCTACTAGTAGTATAGGAAACTTGGTCAAGTAAAAAACAAAAAGACAGCATAAGACTATCCTTTTAAATATTTTTAGATAAATTTTATGGTTCAAATGAAAGATAAATAGATGATTTAAATCACTACTGAATACTAAACACATTCGTCCTAAACACTTACACTAGTGTAGTGTTTAGGATAAAACCCTACATTAAAACTGCTATTGTAATTTTGCTGTAGAAATCCATTTCTATCAGTTGATAAATCTCAAAGATTAATTTGCAATTAAATATAGTGTTAATAATCAAATTTACTGAAATGCGAAGAAATTCCTTAATTATCCAAAATCACTAAGCTTGTGAGATATGTAATTTGTATGATGTCTTCAGTTAGAGAGCTGAAATTCTTTATATGCTTCAAACTAATGCACATAGCCCTTATTTTCTCCCAACTCTTAAAACAGCCTGTAAGAATGCTGTTTTGCGGAGATGATTATCCAGAAATAAAGTGCAGAAGTAGCAGGTGTTGGAAGAGAACCCATTTACCTAACGAGAGGTATGGAAGCTCTTCCTCCCTCCTGCCTCTCCAAGAAATACCACTTGGAATATTTCTGCCTGAAAAAAGTGATGTTTCTGCAGAAATCAAGAGAAGGTTGTACAGAGGCAACCTACACCAACTTTTCAAGTACTTACGGAATGTCACCAAATCATGACTATGGTACCAACTGCAAGTTTGAATTGACCAGTTCAGGTTAACATTTCAGGGGAAATATGAGCAATCCCTGGCAGTTGTGCAAGCAGTCCAGTTGCACACAGCAACTCATATGTAGAATAAATGGTTCACACCAGAAAGGACCTGAAGTCCTAACTATGTTAAAATAGACTCTAAATACAGACTAGACTACTTACTAGCCTTGCAATAATTTTGATAAACTCTACTGGCTGCTAAGAGATTACTGAAATAGAACTCATTTTGCTCAGTAACTCTACCACAGTACTGTAAAACTACCAACACACTTAATCTTTGCAGTAAGGGACAGTAGGGGCAAAAAATAAAAATGTAAAGAAAAATGCCACATGAACACTATATGCCAGTGCCTCAAAAGCTCTAATTCTCCCCTCCTCCCAGAAAGATATCCCCAGATCACCTCTGGCATGCTTAGGAAAGCCACACTATTCTCAGCCCATGCAATGCAGCAAGGTCAACAGGAGCATCCCATGGACAACAGATTAACTGTTCCTACCCTTCAGTTATCAGCTGTGCTCAAGGCCAAACCCTGCAGTTTCACCACTCACATTATCTCCTGGGTTTGCTCTGACTGATCCTGGGTTTCATGCCCATACAGTTTTTCCTATTTCATTGTCTCAGAAAGTTCAGCCTCTAAGTCAATGACACCTCTTTTTTCACTGAGTCAATTTTCAGTGGAACTTCTAGAGAAACCATTGAGGTTTTTACTAAACAAAGCACGCACACAGTCCTAAACCTGACATTTTCACCTCTCTTGCAACAAAGCATGAGTCTTGAAATTACTAGGACTAGTTAGTAGTCAGGGAATACTATGTGTACAGTTTAGGAGGCTTAGGGCTCGGTTCTCATCTGTCTGAAGTGCTTCAGAAAGGGAAATGGACAAACAATTACTTACGAAGTCATTCGATCTTTTAAGTTAAGAAAAGAAAATGGGATTTTTTAATATGGAAGACAACATAATGAAAAAAAGAAATATATGGGTATGATTATTCAATCCTTTTAAAGTCTTTTTCCCCCAATCAGTAAAGTCTAAGCATAAAGAATCAGAAGAGCAGCCAAATGCAGTATTGCTTTAAGGGAAATAAATAGTATGTTACCACAGCCCTCAGCTAGCAAAGTGACCCTGACTTTTTGCATGTTCTGCAAAAATAAGATACCCTTTAGGCAGTGTTCTTAACGGATTCATTCAGCAAGGGGCCTTCAAAGTTGTATTCATCTAATAAAAAAAAAAATTAGTGGCTGTCTCAGTAACTCAGTACTGCCAGTAAGCAGAGAACCTCTGTTAATGGATATAAGGCATGGTGGCACCTTACTGAACTCCTGTAGTAAAGTCAGGTTTGCTTGAAGGGTTTTAGAATGATTTGAAGTACTTAAAATGAACACCTTATTAAAGACAGTTTTTAAAAACAAGAGTGACACTTTAAAGCTTTCATATTCTAACATGCTTCTAACATCTTACAGAACAGAATTCATGCTCAACTAACAGTTTTGGTATTTTACTCCCCTTTCTTGTCTCTAGCATACCCAAGAAATTCTAAGATATGCTTCTGCTATCATCCTTCAGCTCAAAAAACAGACACATTAACCAAAATAGGTCATCATGCCTTACTAACACAGATAAAATGACTAAGCATATGGTAACAAAAGGGTCATTAATCACAAACTGCTTTAGATCAGTATAAAAATAACGAGTAATTACACTCCAAGAAAACAAATACATTTAATATTTTAAATATCATGGAAGATAGCAGAGAAAAATCATTAAAGTTCAGAAGAATAGGGGACTGACAGATCTACCGTCGGTGGTCCAGTAACTAGGTTACAAGTGATCTTGCTGGAAAGCCAGCTGCCATGAAGGCAAACCCCTACACAGGGAGTCCTCCAGAAGTGCTCTGTCCCACAGGTAACAACTCTCTGTACTAGAACTGGACAATGCAGAGCAGAACAAAAGTTTCCCAGGGAACTGAGGAGACTGCCACAGCTGAGCAGCAAGGGAATAAACTGTCTGCAGAATTATGAAGTGTAGGAACATGTAAGGGATGGGGTCTGCAAACTGAGTGGGAAGTTTGAAGATTTAGGAAGAATGAGAGTAGTTTTACACAGGCCAGTTTGCCAGCAGGAAAAATCCCCAACAGTAAGATCATAAAGTAGGAAGTGGATTTTTCTTTTCCTTTTAATGGAAGCAGTGGTATTTAAGACATCTGAAATAAGTCTGAACAAAAACTTTAGTCCTTATTGGGAGTACCCTTGAATCAGACTATGAATACAGAAAAGACCATTGCCAAGATTCTTACTAACACTGGCTCAAGCCTGTAGTTACCTCACACTTCTCCTTTAGTCAGTCACTGAAAATACAGCTCTGCAGGCAATGAAAACAACAGGAAGCTCATCCTACAAACCACTGAACAAAAATTAAGCAAGTAACATCAAGGGTAATTATCAGTCAGAATGTAAGGACCTGTCCTATACAAAGTAAAAGGTGTTTACTGATCAAAGTGTCTAAATGTTAAATGACAGAAAAATATATTGACTTTTAAAATACATGGGAAAATAAATGAGATTATTTCTCTTAGTGGAAAAAATGGTTGAATAAAATAAATAACTAAATAAATCAGGGGCATTAATAGTCAGATTCTCTTAATAATTGATAATTGTCTCAAAAAACAGTGCATGTTTCTTTCTTTTTATCATATGTACAGAACAAAATGTATGTGGAACTTACATGACAAAGGACAGAATTTTAAATAAATTTAAATTTGAATCTTGCGATGATCACAAAAAAAAATTTTTAATTGACTGTTCAACCATAGGGAGAAAAAAAGCCTTTCAAAAAAATCCATTAAGATAACTGTCCAAAACCAGGCTTGCCATTTGCAGTCTAAATCATACAAGCCATATACAGAATCTGCTGCAGCATTTAAAGGCTTCATGGCAAAGTTTATTGGGCCATCAAAATGCCAGATGAGCCTCCAAAGATGTGCATTCCTTCCTTACTGCTAAGAAAGCTGTAGGACTCATGGAAAAAGACTATTACTCAAAACTTACATACTTACACTTTTGTGGAAGATATAAACAAATGGCTAACAAGTTCCAGGACTCTATGCCAGAAACAGTTTGGCTATAAGCTCACTAAAACTTAAAAAAGAAAAAAGTGTGTCCTTCCATCACATTTACCCAATCAATGGAAGTGATGATTATGAATAAATACAGTAGAATGCTGTCAAAGATAGTAACTGCATTAAAAAAAAAAGTTGAGAAATAAAAGCATGCATAGAATTCAAGAAGGAAAAACAAGTAAATATTGAACAAAAAATCAATATACCAGGTTTGGAGAACATCAAATAATCCTTACTACCTGAAAACCTGGTAAAAGTAGCATCAGTAACATCCCACTTCATTAAAGGAATGATTCAGATTGCAGACTCTTAGCCCTTTATTTCTAGAAGAAAAGCCATAGATTCATTTATTTCTAGTAATCAAATACATTTCCCTAATGATCCTTGCAACAGTGACAATATTGTTGGTTTAGGCTGGGGATTTTTTTATAAACTGTTGTTAAAACTAACACAAGAGGAATGGTTCTTCCCAGGACCACCAACTGCAGCACACACGACCTGCAGAAACAGAATCACAGAGACTGGATTTACATCATGTTTTTCTTTTACCCTGAAAGAAATTCAGCCTTATTAATGAATCAGAATAAAACCCACACATACTGCAAAACACTAAGAATCTGTGCATATGGGAATTTCATGGAGGGGGAAGAAGGGGAAAAAAAGAGTGGACAAAAGAAACTGGCATGAAGAAACAGGTTACTGCTTTTCCCTCTAACACGAGCTAATTACATATTGGGTAAGGATAATCCCCCACAACATTCCATGTGTTCAAAGGTCAAGACTTTTGCTTTTCAGCTGTCCCCATCAAATGTTATTCCCTGAAGAAAACACTCTGAAGCTGTCCCATAGCACATACACTCTCAAACTTGAGGGTTAAGGATTCCAGCTCAGCTTAATATTGCACCAGGCACCATCACAGCCCTCAATGAGGGCAGATGAGCACTGCCAACACTGCATACTAAAGCAAGAGGTACAAACAATAAGCACTGAGATGAACTTCTAAAGGCTATTCTATCTATTACAAAAAGCAGGGACGCGCTATTCACATGCTCAACTGCATTCATTGTATTCCAAGTACTCATTTCACCTACGCTGTTGTGTGACTTTAATTTAAAAGCAGAGCTCCCCTCTCTTGATGCTTCAATAGCATTGATGGAGGATAAGAGTGGCCCCACCAAAAGCACCTAGCCAAGTGGGACCCCTGTGTCCACTTGCTCAGTTACAGAGGAACCACTCCAGCCACTGCACCATATATTAAAAATCTTTGTTTCTCAAACTGCATATATATATATATATATATACACACACACATACATATATATATGGTAGAGTCCTCAGGCAAGCACCTGGACTGTTGCTATTCCTCCCTGTAGTCCTCCACAGCATGAACAATTTGATTAAAATTCCTCAACAGGAGAGCACTAAATAAACACTGTAAATTAAACAAAACTATCTTGATGATCTAGTTGCAATTACTTCCAATTGATTTGAGCCTTTATTGTTCCCTCAAGCTTTAAACTTCATAGATAAAAAAGGATCAGGCCTTACTGGAGGCCTTACCAAAGAAGGAGGTATGAAACTTTCCTTAAGCACATTCAAGAGTAACTAGACTAGCTTGTTCTCATGACAAAATTCCACTTAAAATTAACCTCCAAATCTAATGAAAAAAATAGGCTATTCCAGGATTTACCATAAACAAGCAAGCTAATGCTTAGAATAAATTCACTCATTGGTTAACATGTATGCATCCAAATGAAAAACTGTTGCAGCATATTTTATTTCACAAAAGTCAGATACTGCCAAAAGACTTTAGGAAACTTTTACCTGGCTGATACAGTACAATCCAGCTCTTGGGCATGTCAACCTTTTTCAAGTTGAGGAAAATTGTCACTTGATTGCAACAAAAAATGCATATGAGTGAAATGGGTTTGCTAACTGCAATTCAAATATTCTATGAGGAAACAAAAGCAGATATTCTTATTCCACTCCTGAGAACTCCTCTGCAGAAAAATCCTGGAGATCCAGATTTCAAAACATCCTCTTAGGTCCTGGTATATATATCATTAGGTTGGTTTTATAATTAATTTTCAGAAATTAATTTCTTTAGACTAAATCTCCTTGTAAGAGCCAGGCCTATTATTCTGATTTTTCTGTTCCATATCTCCAAATCCTATTTTCCTTCCCAAGCTGAAGCACTTCTCAGATCACCTTTTTCTGAAATTCTTTCTTCTCTGAGATTAGCCCAAAACTGTCACAGGCTCTAAAAACTTTTAGACACATTTTACATTTTTCTATAGACATTTTTTAGATGTATAGCTATCATTTTCCCTTCATGGCATATATCCAAACCTCAGTTCCAATCCTGGGGTGCTTTTAATGGAAAGAAGTTTGTTCAGGTTGGAGGAGGCAATTTGTTTTGATGAAAGCAGGCAGAAAAGTACAATACAGACTCTTTGGGATTTTTTCTACTGAATTATGTTTACACCAGAATTAAAATTTTTTGAGGTTTTTTGAAGGACAGACACCATCTAACCCTGCAGCTAAAAATATCCTCATATCACACTGATCTTGCAGAAAATTTGAATACAAAGATGAAGGGACATACCTAGCGCTCTTTTATTTTCTTTACATGACACAGGAAGGGAAAAATGCAGTTCTGTTACTTACATCCACCTATTGTGGTAAACACTCAAACAGCTCATCATCTCTAGAGCTAACTACTTCAGCTTTAAATAGATTATTCTTTGTCTGTGTATTAGCTGTTCTCATTATATTTTCTGCTTTAAATATTTTAAATAATAACATAACACACATATTTTCAAACACTACTCTCACTTTTAAGGAAAAGAATTTTGAAAGAAAATTTGATAGATTTATGTACTGCCCAAAGAAATTTCACCAACAGATTTAAGGGAGTCAAACCGACCCTAGTAAATACTGGATTAATAACAATACTGCCTTCAGCTTTAATGCTTTCACATACATGTCTGAATTTTCTTGAATATGTGGACTCTTGCATTTGTTATTTTTTTTTAAAGCAGAGAAAATGAAAAGTCTGTATCTTGGTTCCAGAAAAAGAAAATGCTTCTGAACTCCCTCTTCTCATCATATGTAGAAAAACATACACTCTACTCCATCATAACGGTGATCTAATTTTTCAGTCATAGACATGTAGCATGCTGGTATTAGTCCCTGGCTTGCCTCCATCATGTACTTTCTCTTCATTCAGGAAGACAGGAATGGCTTCACTGTGCTGAGTTTTCTCAAGCAGAGAGCTACCATCAAGTGTCATTTTCTTGACCATTGCTTCAAATGACTCTTGAAGCATTATTACAACTAGAAACTGCTCCAGCAATTTCTCTAGTGCCTCAGTGTGCAGCCACTGTACACAAAATTAAGGGAGAAATGTTCATGTTCAGGGTATTTTCTAACAGATAATTTCTTGGTACAGAATTTGAACTAGACCTTGATTTGCATTTAAAAGTCAGGACAACTGGAGTTAAAAATCATGCAGATACCCTGCTCTTGCATCATCACTTTGGTACTTCATTGGATAAAGGCACACTACTTCATGGCTATAGGAAGCACTTCCAGATAACTTTGGGAAATTGCACTTGGTGTCAATATGGGCAAGGTTTTCGATGAAAACTTCACTTTCTGGAGAGGTTTCATTAGTACTACTTCTATTTTCTGCCCTTTGTGAGCAACTATGTAAAAGTACTCACCTTTGATGACCAACAGAGCTAATAAAAAAATCATTTTCCACCCAACTGATAGTCTTTTCTCAGCCCCTGCTCAACAAAAAGCCGGCTGCCACACGGCTCGCTCCACCACACACTTCCTGTCCTGCCAGCCTTCCCAACCCCTCTCCTGACACTCCTATTTACTCACAGCTAATTAGATGGCACGAGGTTGCATTTGCTTTGAGCAGTACCTGTGTGACTACCCAGCCAACACAGGTGCTAATGTGGCAGCTGGTAGGCAACGCAGATGACCTCCAGCAGCAGCTGCAGTGATTTGAGTCTCTCCTCTATCCACCACCTATTCTTTAATTAAGTTTCATTGTTTGTCTACCATGGCTGAAGCTGCCCCACAGTTTACAGAGGTACAGAGCAAGCATAGTCAGAAACAAAGACGCAGCACTATCATTCAGGCCTTACTGAAAAAAATATTGATAGAAAAACCTGCCCCATAAAGTTACCATCAACAGCTTCTCCTCTCCCACAGACCTATTTAGAAATTCTTCTCTTAAGAGGTTCACTTCCAACTCATGTTTTAGGCAAAGGGATCCTATACTCTTGGAATTGTGACATTTGTGACTTATCTCAAAATTCAAATATTACTAAGTAAAAACAGCGCTGTGAGCAGCACTTAATTAGAATGCCTTTTAAAACCTTTTTTACATTCAAATGGTAGAGTCACTTGCCCTTCTCTCCACTGCAATACTATCACACCATCTGCTTTGTCCTTGGTTTTTATTATTTATTTACTTGCTATTGAGGCACTTTGAGGGTTATTTACTGCTAGCTTCAGTTTCAATATTTATTGATTACACATTTTAGGTATCCTTTCCTTTTTTTCTTAATTTATGTTTCCTTTCATGGTTTCTAGTATTCTTTCATCATAGTACTGAAAATTATGCTCAACATTTCAAAGGGTACAAAAGGGAAAAAATGGCACTCTTCACCAAAACATTTAGACTTACACAGGTTACAATGGCATAACCATAACTGATATTCCCACATGCACATACTGATGCCTCTGTTTAAAAATCACTATTGAATGTTTAATATGTTAAAGGCAAACATAAGGGTTTCAGGTCTTACAAACACAATGCAAACCAAAGATTTTTTTTCAGGAGGAATTTCCACAAGGATAAGATAGGAGCTGAGGTCTTCAAATAAAAGACTGCAAATTAGCCAAGGAGACTAACCTTACAATTTAAGTTTAACTTCTATAATGCACTGAGACTATTTGGTACATAAAATTATATACACTCTTAATTTTCTAAAAGGTACAGCAACTGAATACCCCTCTACCCATTCTCCCTTTAATGTTTTTCATATTGTTAAGAGCCTGAATACTTACTACTCCCTGGAAAATAGGAAACTCCTGAGAAAAAAAAAACAAGTTCTGCAGATTCTTAGAGACAGCCTTACAGAGAGCTTTACCTCCCTTTTTAGCCTGACTATTTGAGAAAATAACTTCAGGCAGGACAAACTAAACAAATCATACTTCTACTTCAGCTGAAAAAGACACTGCTATTATACACCACAGTAAGAGCTGGCCAGAGGCTTCTCAGTTGTAATCACTGTTATTGCAATCATAAGACTGCAGAGAATTAACAAAATAAAACCAAATCAAATTACATTCACTTTGATGGTAAGCTATAAGCAGCAGCAAACTCCAGAATAACTGTAGAAATGAGAGAGATGGACAGAAAAAAAAAAAAATCCTTAAACCCTCAAATGACATCGCATCCTCCCTTTTCATAATAATAGGAAGACCAGGGTGGCCAGGGAAATGCTCCAAGACTTTCTGATACCTGCTGTGTTCCCAAAGCCTCTGAATGATGTGAAGCCCTCTTCCAACTGAATAGTGATATCACCACATCCTCTTTTTCTCTTGGAAATTTATTTCCAGTTATTTATTAACGCAAGGGAAAACACCTCCTTTATAAGTAGCATGAAAGTCTGCTCAGCATTCCTGCCTCTCTTTGTGCAAGACTATGCCTTAAACTCACCTCATAATGGAAAAAGGCAACTATGGAAGACATACTTGTCAATTCATATAATTTAATAGTATCCTTCCCCTCCCCTGAACCTTCAGGCCAAAATCAATGCCACACAAACCTGCTGAACAGGAAGCATAATTATTCTAACATGTGCAACCAAAGCGATAGGGAGTTTCACAGTAAAACTGATAAGGAGAGCCATAAAAGACTGATGAGCAGCCTGCCAGTTATCCACTGCTGGGCTGACAAAGGTCCCCTTGGAACACCTTTGGTATTGTTCAGTGGGGAGATGGAGGCTGGGACATGTCCATAAATAACACTCAAAGACTGAAACATCTGCAGCTCAAGTTCTTAATTCAGGCACAGAAATAAATTATTTGAAAGAATGTAGCCAACAGAAAAATGCCCAATGCAGAGCAGAAAGAGCCAATTAAATGCACATAGGTTACTGAGCAGCTAGACTCTTTGTGCCACACTTGCTATTTGAATACATTGACAAATGCCTTCTTGACCTGTGCCTGTGCTGCAGATAACTGAAAATAAGGGTCGTTGGTTAAGGAGATGCAGTTGTCAGAATTGTTAGTGACGAGAGATCAAACTAGTGGTCCTGCAAATAATCAGGTGTGAAAGACACAGAAAGGCCAATAGTGGCCAGCAGAACAAGCAGCCCCAGATCAGAAAAGGAAGCATCCAATGATGTCAACTCTCTTAACTGCTAGGGTTTCCAGTATACAAGTAAGTCTTCTTTTGACCTATAAAAATGTGTATTCTTCCCTGGCAATATTTTGTGCAAGACAATCCAGGTATCCGAGTAGCTTGTCCCTGAGGCAGCAATCCCATATTCCCTATCTATACAGAACATAGTCCCTGCACTCAAGCCCAGTTGTTTCAAGCAGGGATGGCTTGATATTAGCATCTCTGTTCAGAAAATCACAGCTTTTCCTCAGATAAAATAGCCCATGTGACATCTCCTGCTGCAGAATTTCTATAATACTTTGTGTATTATATACCCAAATACCTTGTGTATTATAGAAATATATGCTTTGGGGACACCTATATGTAAAGGAGGACGGGAAGGTCCCCTTTGGTTGCCCAGCTTAGCCTTTTCACTTGTGTGTTAACATACCCAATAAGGGAGAGAGCTGGAAACAGCACTTTAGAGAGCCTTATAAGACAGCAGAATCACATGTCAAATGCGAGTGTAATAGTTTCTTAACAGACTTCCATTATGGCAAATTCAATCACCCTGCAAGGTCCACACCATTACTTTACCCCCACCCCAAGTCACCATATTTGGAAGGAAACGTGGATGGAAATCATTGTTAACATTGCTAACAATGTTAACATTGTTAACATTATTATCATTTAATAAATCTTGTGCCTTAGGTCAGCAATCTCCAGCACTGATGCCAAGGTAGCCACAAAATTGATTTTAATGATAAGCAGAGCAGTGCTTAGGCAAGGCATTCCTGGTAAGGGAAGCAGCAACAATGTCTCTCGGAGACACAGCCTCCCACCTCCCACCTTTCAGTGGGCTTTTACCACTACACTCAATTTATAACCTTGTAAAGAAAACATTGTCTGGAAACACTATCCCTACTTTATACTAAAATACCACCCAACCCCCCAGTATTCCTCATGCCTAGTAACAAACGTGTATTGTACAGAAATCTTCTCCTGTAAACCTCAGTATCCAGATCTCCTGACTTGAGAAAGTTCTTTCCTCCATTTTATACAGTGACACAAAACCAGATTTTACTATACAGACTTAACTGTGTAACACTAAAAGGCACATTACAAAAACCAGTTCCCCCGAGATCAACAGAAAACAGAACTTTAGCACCTTCCTGAACTTCACCAACAAAGCTTCATTTTATTTGAGTACCAGCTAACAGACCCACCATTCTTTTTTTCTTTCAGTCCTTTTCAACAACCAAACATTAGAAACAATTTCCCTCATCTATATTTCCAGAATAAAAAAAAAAAAATGTAGTTGCATACCCTGCTTCTCAAATCCCCCAAAAGGCATATCATATTTTCATTTCTCAAAACATTTAATCAAGTCTACTTCATTACAGACAAGACCAGAAAGTTCATCATCCTGCAACTGATGACAAACAAGACAGTGCCCACAACCGATAAAGACTGACCTAATTGTCTGATATGCCTACATTTCTGCAGGCCAAATTTACTGACATTTTGCACAAATTCAAAGTTGACTTGAGCCTGATGACCTTTTATACCTCTGTAATTAGTCTTCTTTGCCTTTCCAATCAGAAAAACAAGATGCCCCTCCACGCTCCCTAATTCAGCAGTCCATCTGTAAACTAGAAACTTCACCATCTACTCAGCCACTCAGAAAAGTACACCAAAAAAAAGAAAGAAAATACACAAACTGCAACCTTTCAAAGTCATGGAATAGAGCCTGGAGAGGGCCTTTTAAGATAAACATGCCAATCTCTAAAAGAAGAAACAGAAAAAGCAGAACAAGTTGGTGGACCCAAATTCAATAAACAGCATTTTTATCATGCTTTTCTAAAAAAGACAATATAAAATAAGGACACTGGCATAGACAAGCACTATGAAAAAACAGTGGGGAGAAAAATCAAACCAGAAACCAAACTCAGTAAGTTTAGTCCCTATAGTTAACAGTACAGCGTGAAATGTACAATGCTAATATATTGATTTGGCACTAGAATTTAACTAAGACTAATAATACAGAGGTTAAGCTGCTGAAAACATCCACTAGAGTTTCATTTATGTATATAATCAGGTCTTGCAACACAATCCTACAGTTGCAAAAAATACTTCCTAAATATGAATGTAAGCTTAAGAAGATGTGTTAAGTCAATTCCATTAAAGTTCTAGATTCCGATCCCCACTGCAGTCAGCGAGACACAGATCTGCATTTCCCTAAACGAAGCAGAGGGGAGGGCAAGGTCAGAGCACTGACCTGCACTTCAAATTCCAGTCTCAGGAAAGGGGGATGGACAACCATTAACAACCAGGGAACAGGCAATATTGTTCCCTGCACAGTTTTCCACCTTGCAGAAGCTGAGGGGATGCACTCAGCTGGCGATGGGCACGCACGTGATTCTTTAGTCCAGTCTCTTAAGTGTCTCTGCCCAACAACCAACTTGTCATGCAAACACTATGAAAACAATACGGTCCTGTTGATCACCTTCCCCAGCTTCACACCCTAACAGATCCCAGTTTGGGAGTCAGTGCAGCATATTTAAGAAATACGTGCCCAAGAGCAAGTCAAAGACAATGCAAGGATATTTCAAACCAGAGAACCATTTCTTTTGCACAGCTCCATCATGAAGCATACATAATCTAAAAAGGTGCCAGAACTGGCAGCCTCATATTCATCAGTGTCAAAATTTTTTATATTTTTTTAAAAGAGCTGCTAGTTATCATCATATATGAATTTTTTAGGAAGAAGATTGGATTTTTCCTTAAGTCAAATTAATCTAAAAATCAGCAGGGAAAATTTACTCAATAGCTCTATAAATTTAGAATTCTCTGTGTGAACTTTAATGCAGAAATACATCTCTCAGAGCAAGTCTTCCTCTTTTCTTTTTGAAACCGTCACATTTAAGTGATGTTTTCACTTAGGTGATTTATCTTTCACAATTTTCTTTCAAAAAGTTTGGTTACAAGTAGCATGCTTTAAAATATTGATTACAAAATGACTAATGAACTGTGTCAACCTAGGGGGAAAAAAAAGGAAAAAATCCAATTTAAAGTCCAACCGTTAAATAAAAGTCAGGCTTGGATATTACATATTCAATCTCATACCAACTTTTGACATTTTGAAGTTCCATGTTACTGTTTGCTAAACATTCTGCCCACTTCCCTAGTTTGTTAAAAAAATAAGAATGCAGAAGAAAAAGACAATAATTTCATTGACTATACACAAGATTGTACAAAAAACAAGCTGAGAAATACAGCTTTCTAACCCCTTCCCATGATGAGGACAAGTTGGCCCTACTGCCAACTATCCCTCCCACAGGTATCCACAGTTCTAGATTTGAACTTAATTCTGTAAGGACAAAAGAATTTACACTGTGTTTGGACTGATAAAGCCAGATATAAGCCTTTAAAAATAGCCATCATAATGCAGTATATTACATATAACATCTCGTCTTTGTTCCTTGTAAAAGAAAGAAAGAGACTCTACTGAGTTCTTGAGCAAAACCAAACAGACAAGAATGAAGCTCTAAATTAGGAAGCAAAAACATTAGGTGGGATCCCTGCCCCACACAGTTGTTACCCGTGCTTAGCACGGGACAATTCTGATATTAGGGAAGGCCAGGGCAAAGGGGGAAGACCAGTTCTCACCTGACCTCACTAACAGCCCGGTCCCCACTTCATGTGCTCATCAGGGTAACTATTAGCCCCAGGGTGCAACACAGCAAGCACAGCATACACAGCTCCCGCCCTGGTCCTGTCCTGTCAGCCAGCCCCAAGTTTCGAGACCCTGGCAGGTCGGACATGTGAGGCATAGCTAAGAGGATTCTGTACCTTCTTGGTTGAGGGACCATTTTTAAAAGGCTCGGATCCACTAATTAGCTAGATATCTCACTTCTTGCATAAGCATCCATAAGTAGGGTAAGGAGATACCTTAATTCCAAAGAACTTTTGGGGCTTTTCTTAACAGGTCCCCTTCAGAATTTTATTTTGTTGGATCGATTCCAACGTCAGCTGCTTGCTGTGAATTGGAAGCAATACATGGAGCAGGAGTCAAAATATTTGAGGGATGCAAATAATAGAACAGCTGAGAGATACCGTTCCTTTAGAGCAATCACCTTTCCGCTCTCCAGGGACAAATCGCTTTGAAGGCTGTGACCGAAAAATATAAACTACGTAGCAATGTCATGCTAGTAACCAAGTATTTCCGGCAACTTTAAATAAACTCTACAGAGTTTACGCCTGCTTTAAAAAGAGAGAAAGCAGCCGTATCACAAAAGCTAAGGCCTATTGTACGTGAGCTCCTGTTCTGAAAATAAACTGCAGTTTACTCTAAACTTTCCCCAGCAGTTCCCGGCTGGCAAAAGCTGATCATAATGAACAGCAGGCAACACTCGGTTTGAAAGCGGCGAATTCTCCAGCTCGGGCACGGGCGAGGTGGTGGCAGAGGCGTCGAGGGAACAAGGCTGGATCCATCTCTGCGCACCCCTGGGCGTGAAGGCAGAGGGAGGGAGCACCAGGCGGCCGAAGCCGCTACAGCCATTCGGGGAACCCGGGGTGGTGGCACTGGCCGGGGACGAGCAACAGCCAGTCCCGTCCCCGCCGGGCCGCCCTGGACCGAGGCGGGAGGGAGGTGCTCTGCCCTCGCACGCCCCCCTGGAGAGGCACCTCCCCGCCGGCTGCCGGCCTGGGCTAAAACCTTCCTCGGGCCGTCCCTCCAACTCCGCCCGGCACCGCGCGTCCCTCCAGGGCTCCCGCCCCGCCGCCGTGGTCGGGGGCCGGGTCCCTGCTCAGAGTGAAACAAAAGGCAAGGAGCTGCTCATCCGCCCTCGCCGCCGCCCGGACTGCGCCCGGCCGCGGTGGCCCGGGGACGCGGGGAAGGACGGGCGGTCCGGGCGGCGCTCAGCGCGGAGCCTACCCGCGGATTACCCGCGGTAATGGGATTACGCGGGGCCGAGCGGGGTGTCTGCCGGGCTGTCACCGCCCGGGGAGAGGGCGGCGGTGCCGGAGGCGGCGCTCCGGGCCGCCCGCTGCCTCCCGCCCCGGCCGCCCCGCGGGCGGGTCCCGCCGCCCGCCCCGCAGCCCCGGCCGCGGTGCCGCCACCCGCCGCCGCTCCCGCCCGGCCCCATTGTTCGCCGTGCCGCCCTTACCGTGCGCGGGGCTGGGGCTGCGCGGGCTCCCGCTGGCTCTCCTCGCTGCGGCTGGTACAGGGACAGTCGCGCTTGGCCGCCGGAGGTCCGAGCCATTAAAAGCTCCGCGGGGAGGAGGAGGAGAAGGCGGCGGCAGGAGCGGCGGCGGCGGGGGAAGGAGGACAGCGAGGGGCTCGCAGGAGCAGGGTCGCCATGTCCGGCTTGGCAGCGCGGGGAGCCCGCCGGGCCGGCGCGGAGGAGAAGGGAGGCAGGCGGCGGAGGGGCTGCTCCTGCTGCCGCCCGCGGACCGGGGGAGCGGGAACTGGACGCTGCTCCTCGCCGCTCTGCCGCGCCTGCACCTCCCTCCCTTAACCCTGCCCCCTCCCGGAGGGGGAGCCGCCGGCGGGAGGAGGCGGCCGAGAGCCCCCTCCAGCGTTCACGGGCAGCGGCGGCCGGTCGGATCCGCGCTGCCGGCGGTGGAACGAGCGGGACGCCCGCCCCGGCGGTGGTACCTGGGCAGTCCGAAAGGGAGAGGGGCGGAGGGCGCAGCGACCACCGCCCTGCGCTGCTGCTGTGCCGAGGGGGCTCCAGATCCCTTCTCCCCCCACCTCCTGCTCCTCCCGGGGAACCAGAAGGGGCGAGCAGCGCCCAGGTAACCGCAGTGTAAGGGAAGGGTTAAACCTGGCTGCAGCCTCCGGGTAGGGGGAACAAGAAGCCCCGCGGCGTCCCTGCCCCTTCCTGCGGATTTATGGGACCATCCGTGGTAGGCGCTCACCGGGGCACCCTCTAGGAGGGATGTCCCCTGTTACCGGTCCTTGAAGAGGGAATAGGTTCGCCGACAGCTGCGGGACTGTTAAACTAAGCGGGTCCTTCGGGAGGAACCAGGACACTGCCTCAGGGGGTGTGTGCATTAATGGATACCCCAGCTCTTCTGCTTTAGGAGCGAGGTTTCAGGAGACAGCAGAGAACAGAGTGGTGTTTCATGTGCCGGGAGGCGTTCCTCCATATTCATCATACTCCAAGTGCGTGCCTCAGGTGCCAGAGAAACCAAAGGACTAGGTGTGTGCGCATACTCTATTCACACTTTCGGTTACTAGATCGTCGTAAACTCTATATTCTTCCTCGTTAGACAACCACATATCGTAGCACAGTGAAGTTTAACCAGTAGTAGCAATCTGGGCTCCAGGATCTGTCTCACAACAGTCTCCACTCCAGTACATGAGTAGAAAGGAGCCCACCAGGCAGAGGCCAGGGATGGGTGGATGCCTTTTTTAGAGACCCTGTATATTTCCTCAGGGAAGATTTGGAGCTACAGCAAAAAGGCTGTCACATCTAGGGCCAGCAGAGTTGTCTGCATACGGCAGTTCTTAAATCACCGCTATATATTAGCATAACTGAAGTGTTAAGGCGTGCATCTCTCTGAGCCTTCTCCAGTCTTTTACCCAGTGTTTTTTCATGAAGAAGACTGGGTGGTGCACGCAAATGAGTGATGCAGAGGAGACCCTTCAGGTCTTTGAAGTTCTTTCAGTGACCCAAGAGGGAGCAGTAAACTAGGTGTGTAAAGTAACCCTTCTCAGCACCTAGCATTTAAAGATTATTTGAGGAGCCCTACTACTATATCTAGTTTTTAATCACTGGAGGAAACAGAAATTATATGCGAACTAAATTTTTTTTGTCCAAGCCTTGACCTTGCTTAATCTGCAAAAGACATTCTTCTGCCATCAAGAGCAATGCCTCTCTACACACAAGAACCTTGCTACAAAATACCTCAATGCATGTGCCATCTAACCTCAGGAGATCAACTTGTTTATCAACCCTGAAACCTTAACTAAAATACATACATTACTGACTGAAAAGCTGGAAACTCTCTTTAGCTGTCAATATTTGATAGATAGTAATTATTGCTATTTTCCCCAGACTTCTACTTCTGCAAAATGCACCGTCTTTAGAAGATCAAGAAGAAAGATTACATTCTCAATCTTACAATGTAGAATGGAAATAGAATAGAAATAGAGTAAGAGAAGATTTCAGTTGGAAGGGACCTACAATGACCAACTAGTCCAACTGCCTCACCATATGAACTGGTTAAAAACACTGACATAAAAAAAGATAGCCTTTTTCCAAATACTTATTTTGTCAGCAGCTTTTACTATTACTGATTGTGCAGTTACGGTAAGCACAGCACTTAACATTTAAAATTTCCTGGTGCTTTTTATCTACACTTCGGATCACTAATGCCTCATTCACACCTAACAAAAGAGTTGTTGTAATCTACACCAAATGAGTGAGGTCATCTTCAATGCCCTCCAAGTTTGTGTGACCTTGTTTCATTTCTCAGTTCTGAGCAAAAGTAACAGGTTGCCCTGCAGCTACTGGTCATTTATTACCAAGCCCAAAAAAGAAGCAGTGAAATACAGTGAAATCAGTGGTATACTTACCAAAGCCTCTAAGATGGTAACATGTTGATCATTTCTCCGATTGCCATAGACAAGTTTGCATGTGTTTACTTAGTTAACTCATCGATTTTTTCTGAAGGTATCAGTGACAATTAGGGACTGCCATCTAAAAAGACATCAGATTTTCTTTAAAACGGATTTCTATCTTGTAAATTGCAAATGGCAGCAACTTGCACTCTTCTGATGCGATAACTGAGAACAGCGCTTATGGCTCCTATTAGTTTCCAGTAGTATGCAGGGTTGCATTTCTTCCCTGTTGTTTGAGATGTGGAATTTGTTGTTACATCAAATAAACAGGAGAACTTGAGAGAAACAGCCTGCATTTGTTTTTGGAAAGTCACTGAAATTAGAAAAATGGTTCTAGTTAGTTCATGTTTCTGAAAAAACAAAACAGGTAAGCTTTGTCTGCATCCACTGACAAAGATGAGAAGAGTTGGGACTGTATTTCAGATTAAGCAAGACTAAACTGGCATGATTCATTCATTTCTGCTTTACCTGATAAAAGAGAACCCAAGGAAAACAAAGGGAAGGGGAGAAAAATGCTAAAAGGATTTTATCATCTTGAGGGACTGCCTCTCTGCGCCTTCTGCCTTTTCCCCCTCTAGGAAAGAAATAGCAATGGCTACAATGCAATGCAAATACAGATCTCTGGAAAGCCTTCACTTTTCCGCAACTCTCATGTGCTGAGAAGATTTGCAGTTGTTTTTTCGTTGACATTCATTGTGATGTTCTAGAAGGTATGCATGTATGCAGGCAGTTTGGGCACAGTACTGCAAACTGACATTTTCACCTGCCATGTGGCAACTTATTTGCCTATCTGTGTGCTTTGTCAGACTAAATTATTGGATAAACCCCGAGTATGCAGACTAAATTCTTTGGTCTGGTTTGCACGAAGATTAGACTGGATTCTTCAGTGGTCCTTCTGGCCTTACAATCTATGCCTCTTTTGTAAACCACTTTAAAATATGTGTTGAGTTCAAATGTTTTCCTGTGTTTCGTTAAGGCGAGATGCTAAGATGCTGCCCAAACTGAAATCTATGCATTTCAGAAGTCTAGTAATTCTTTTTTCATAAAACATTCCACAGATGTTTTCCCTGGAGCCTGAAATTTTGTTTCAAAGACCCTTTCAGCAAATACTTCCGTGCTAGATTTATCAGTGTGTTCATGTATAAATGCGGTTTGGGGCTCAGTCTTGCAAACCTACGGTGTTTGATTGGTCAGTTTTAGGCTCTCATATGTTAACTTTGTGTTAACTCCTCTGTTTTTGCTAATTTCAGTGCAAGAGCATGACATAACTATTCATCCAATTCTTCCACCATTATTTTTATTGCACATTTCATAACATTCAGGATTCCCACCTTTCAGAGGCTTTTTTTTGCAATATATTTTTGTCCATATCTTCTCAAAATATTATTACAGTCATCAGTTGTTAAGATTTCCCCCAGCTCTTCTGGTAAGGTTTCTGATGTTGAACCAATGTGTCTTTCTTGCTTCCACGTTGGAATGCAACGTCCAACTTACAGCTAGAAGCAGTGGTCATTTACAGTTTTCATAATAGTGTATAATACTACCAGTAGATCATGTCTTAACTTTTGAGGGGAAACAAAAACAAAACAAACAAACAAACAACAAAAAAAAAACCAACAAACAAACCAAAGAAAAAACCCACATATTTGGCCAGTTAACAAAGGAGTGAATTTCCATTATCAAACTTCAGTATTTCCATGTGAAAGAAATAATCACTGAAAAGAAGCCATTTAAGCACTTAAAGCCAGCTAGTTAACAGATTTTGTTTACTGCTTGCTCAAAGCCTATAAAGTCGTGAATTTAAAGAGAGCCTTTTAATGGTGTATGCAAGAGTTTCCCAAGTCCTTAAGAATTTATCTAAAGAGAACTTTTGTGTATCAAGCTGTTGGAACAAGGCCCGCTCTCCAAACCCAGCACATCATCATACAACACCACCTCTGTTACATCATCATATTTACCTTGTGTTGTCCAGTGTATTTTCCTGTTTCAGGATTAAAGTGTTTCTTATGTTCACTGCATATCTGTGCTCAGATAATCACCAGTGCAACAGTTAATAGAGGAATCATGCCTGAAACTCCAGATCTAAACTGTTTGTTTGAAATTCATGAGTGATTTATACTCCTCAAAACTACTTAGGTTGTGCTGGCTTATGCTTGTTTTGTGCTTGCTTTTCCCCATCCACTAATCCAAGTAGAGAAAAAAAGTTAATTTTTAAAATGACACTGAGGTTTCCAAAGTGTTCATTAATGGACAAAAATTGTCAACTACTGCAATGTAAGTGAAAAAAAAATAATTTAATATAATTATTGATAAAATAGTCATTTATAAAATTACAACTGTCATAACATTCAAAAAAACAGAAGCCAAGGAAAAATACAGAGGTTTGGTAAATTAAAAAAAATATCATTTTGCTGTTCATATTCAGGCTTCCTCTCCTACAATTCACTTTTAACTTTTCTCCCAAAAGAAGGGAAAAAGAACACTAAATATCAGAACAAAATATATATTCTATGCTAGTGTTTCCACCTGAAACTACATACCTCCTCTGTCATGGTGAAGAGAGAGAAAGAGAAAATATTTGCAGAGCCAAAAAGATTTTATATGAACAACCAACCAACCACATTAATCTTTCAGTACTACTTTGGAGAAGAAAACTAAATGTGTTGTTTGAAACAGAAATGGCTCCTTAGAATTCAGTCTAAAACTCCCAGCACCATAGTTCATTATCTTCCAGTGTTTTTTGTAATTTTGGACAGAACAAAGTGTTTATCTGTTTAAAGAAAGAAATAAAAAAAAAAGGAGAAGGAAAGAAAAAAAGTGATACTTTCCAGAAGGGCAGTGCAACTAAATTCATTACATGATTTTGAGACCATTTAACACTGTGATGAAAAAGAACCTTTTAAGTACCTGGACTGATATAATTATACATGATTCTAAACAAAAAAAAGGATCTTCATTTTTGCAGCCCTTTAGTATTTATACCATGAGTAAACACAGCTGAAAAGAGTCCCCTTGCAAACATGCAAATGAAAAGAATATAGAACATTAAACATGGCTTTTAGTATTATCAGACTTAAAGAGTCCCGTGAAAACAATAATCTCTTGCTCTCCTCAGCATCCCCCTGCCAATATTTTTGCTGTGACCTCCTGCAAGGTAATACTTATGGAATGTATCAAGATGTCTGGGATAATCCTTCTGGGATAATCCACACTTTAAAGTGGTGGTGAGGGAACCTTATCTAGTGCTCTGTTGCATTCAGGATCTCTCATACGCCCTTTCTAACTTCATGCTGGGTGATAGCCATTTTATTTATACAATGGTTAATTACAATAGGTGCCTTAATTACTGTCTTGTCCATTGTCATATTCTGCTGTTTTAATGTTTAGAACCTCTGAATCTCGCTGGGGAGAGCAACTATAAAACCTGTCAAAGCAAACATCAATTCAGCATATGACTTTGCTATTTCAGAATGCAGCCTCTGAAATCAGCCCGTTCCTAAATATCAGACTAGAAGCCGGGTCTTCTAAGAGTGGCAATTTATATGCTTCCCATGTGAAAAATATAGCAGAACGAAGAGAAACAAGACCATCAATTTTCTATCTGCGTTTCATATAATTAACACAATTCCTTCTTCAAAAGGAATCTCTGAAACTTTCTGTTCTGAAAGTGAAAAGCATTAAATAATTTACAGAAATAACATTTTATTTTAGAATGCTTAGCAAGATTTGCATAATTTATGTTTAATAAAATCAAATAATTAAATGATTAGAGGCTTGAAAAGCATTTATTTTCCTGCTTATTATCTTTTATCCACTGCAGTTATTTTTCTCAGAAATAAAATTCAATGAATGAAAATGAAACAACTGCTCTAGGTAGTAGAATTTAGATTAAAAAATATGAAGAATAATTTCCACTTCACCCATGAGAAAAATAATCTACAATGACATAGTCTACTTTCTACTACAGTCTACTTTCAAATCAGGAAGACCATTTTTCCTTAAAGGTCAGGTAGATTAAGCGTGCACCCTTTCCTGCCATCAGCTCCAATCAACTTGCTGACAAAGACACACAGAATTGTTGGTCACATTCCCCCCTCCCGTGTAAATGCATGAGGTGGTCTGTCACTGTCAAAGATACTATTTAACCTGTTCTGTAGCAACTTGGGCTCTGCCTGTAGCTTTCAAGTATGAGTGATGAATGCTGTCTTGTTGCCACGATTCTGATCCTGAAGACAGAGAGGGAACAGTTTTTGTTTACAGTATCTTTATTTTCTGAGCTGTACAGCACAGGTGAAAGGGTTTTCCTATGCTTGTTTTTTTCCACTTAATATAATCATTCAGAATTCATTACCACTACTTCCAATTAGATAATTTTCCCATTCTACTTAAGAGAAAAAAAAATTTCCCCTGTCTGTTAATAGTACGTTTTTCTGTTTTCTCAGTTAGTGGTCTGCATGTCAGCATTATGGTGTTCCATATGGTTTCAGTTTATTGTACAGTTTTCCACTTTATAAATAATTTAAATGTGAGATTCACTGTTTGCTCTGACAATGAAACACAGAAAGCAATTGTTTCTGGTTTATCTGTAATCTTTAGGACGCATTTGTCCTTTAAAAATATCTTGTTTTCTCCAGTGACCATTTGCTATATGCAACTGAATCAAAAGAAAAAAAAAGCCTTATTTTTTAAATACTAGATTTAAAAATGAACATGACCTTAATATTAAACTGGATTGAATTCATCCTGCTGAAATAGGACAGGCTTAACCAGACTAGTTCCCAGGAAATGTTTTAAAGCACCAGGCATTTTAATAACAGCCTGTACTAAATTTAACTGGTCCTTTATAAAACTGATGCCCATTATCTCATGTTTTTAAATTCTGAAATGCATTATTTTCTTTGAGATTTCCAATTGCTTCACCACTGACTGTTTAGTTTGTTCCTTACACAGTTTCTCTGCAGTTGATAATAACACTTGTATCACACATCTGTACTGAGCCATATCTCCCTCTAGCACAGGGGAGGAAATCTTAATCCCTATTTCCTGCTGTCATCTCTCCTCCTAAAGAGGCAGATCAGTAACAAAGGAGCTGCAGTTCTCATAAAACTGTCCAAATATTAAAATGGTTTAATCTTCTACTAAGGAAAGCCAGAGAGTCTCACCACATGCCTTACTTTTTACTGCACTTTGATCCTTTGTGCAAGCTATAAAAATTCTGCATTTCAGATCTGTGACACTTGAATGATGAAAAAATCCAAGAATATGAAAAAATCCATTATCTCCTTCAAAATGGTGCAGAAAATAAAGGATAGACATTTTATTATGTTTTGATTTGATTATAGATTTCTCTTTTGTCTTTTATTTAGAATCCACTGTAACATGTAACAGTGTCAAGGTAAGAAAACTTTTTTTATCCTTCTCAGGCCCCAGAGCAAGTGTCTACATGCATATTAGCTCTGAGATATGTTATACATGAAGTGATTCCTGTTTTAGTTGATTCTGTACAACCCGGGTGAAGAATTATTTCTCTCTCCCAGAGCCCCATGCAAACAGAGTGAGATTTTGATCTGTATAAACAAAACCAGTGAGGGAGAAGTGAGGAGTGCTGTAATGAAGGATGTGTACAAATGGCCACGTGAAGCCTGATCAGAGAATTGGGTGTCTAATGGGAGATGGAATAAGGGAGCTTGAGGGAAAGAATTCAACAAATCGGACAAAGGTATAGAGATCCCTTTCCTAGCGTACTCTCCCAGCTTCTGACAGCTGATGATTTATGGACTTCTTGAGCAAGTAGTCTCCTCAGGAGCACCTTGCTTATTAACTGTTCACACACCCCTGAGTAATTGGTCCAACTCCTTTTTTGACTTCCAGACACATCCATCAGAAATTACAGTGTATGATAAAATATTCCTTGTTGGTTTTAAACATCCTATTTAATATTTTGAGTAGTATTTGATCTTGTGTTGTGAAAAACAGCAAATCATTCCTGATTCACCTACTCCCTTATATTTACAACTGCATAGACATCTGTCCTGCTTCCCTTGTAGTCATCAGCTTTTCCTGTTCTGAAGACCCTAACCTTTTCAGTTCCACTCAGATGGTTGCATTGCCTACTTAAACTTCTCACTTCTTTCTCAACCTTTCCAGTTCTGCTGTATTACCCATTTCTGGCACTGCATCAGGACTGCATGTGAAGTCAAGGCAGAGGTGCACAGATGGCTATACAGAGCAGCTCGGGCAACTGCAGCATCTGCTCGGGCAACTGCTGCTCAACTCCCTCCTTAGGAAGGAAGAGGAATTCTTACAAGAAAAAACAGCCTAAAGTCATTCCCCAGCACCCGTTTTCCAAATAAAGCAATCATTTTCTTCGAATTACAGTAGTACCAGAGAAATTTAGGATTTGGGGGAAAATTCATTACAATTCTTTTTTAGATGATCTGATAGAATCTTGCTTGCTTTTATGGGTTTCTTGTGCTCAGGTATAAGAATGATGAGAAGAGTCCAATTCTGGCAACTTGGAGATTTGGGCTAGGCCATTTTTATGTAATTTGTTTGGGTTGTGGTGATCATTTGCTTGTCTGTTTTTTTCCAAGGATAATAAATATTATGGGATTGTATTTGAATTGCAACAAGGGCAGATGAAGACTCTCTTTTAAAATTTAAAATAACTTTTTTATCAGTTAACCCATTTTAGCTTTCCACTTGAAATGTTTTCTTACCACACTGCCATCTCCAGCTACATCTTTAAGCTTTTACTCATTTTAAGGACAGGAATCCACAGTTGTTCATGTTAATACAGAGCAGAGGAGCTCATCTACAGCGATGCAGTTCTTTTCACCTGCTCCCAGAGACTGACAGGCAATCCCAAATGAAACTCATTTCCTCCTTACCCCGAGGAGGAAGAGAGGTGGCAGGTTCCAAAGACAGAGTTTGGCTCTTCTTTCTTTTTGTTTTCTTTCTCTGGGGTTGTAATAGACAGCTCTCAAGACAAGCTATTTGCTCTGTGAACAGTTTTCCAGTAAACAGATGTTAAACACTGCCTATACAATGATCCTATTAAGAAACAGCATCACAAAAAACCAGGGACTGTAAAGCAGCAAACATTGCCTTCTAATAGTCAATTACATCATCTCCATCTACTGGCCAGAAGAAACTAGCTGGAGCACAGAACTGCTGAACTACAACCACTGCATCCATACACTTCTTTGCCCTAACTATCGAAAAAAAATAGCAATTTTGGGGGGTTTTGTGGGTTTTATTGTTTGTTTTCCAGGAATACCAACTCCTAAACAGACAAAACTTCACAGTAAAAATGTCTCTTGGTATTTTATTCTCAGATATTTAAAAATGATGATGTTGCACAATTTATTTCAAGCAATTCAGGCAAGGTTATCTTCCCTGATTCAAGATCCTGTGTTACATTATTTTTCACCAATTGGAATCCAAAATGCGAATGATATTCCGAGCTTTTTTTTTCTAGTTGAAAGATTAGCATTAGTTTTTAAGACAGTATATGAATTGAATATTAAACCTTTCAATTAATTTACATCAAATCCTATCACTGCAAGATAGGAGTGTGCAGGTATTAAGGAACAGAGGTTTTTTTAACAGCACACATTACATGAAAAACCCTACTTCAGATATACTTAAAACAAACCTTTTTCTTGCTACTTAGGAAAAAATCAGCCACATATTTAATGCAGAAATACTAAGTTGAAGTAATATCCCTTGTCTTTTTTTCTCCTTACCCACCATCAAAAGACACTGGCCAACTGCCATAGGTAGCAAGCAGTGGTAATGGTGTTGGCAGAGACAAGTGATGACTTTCCAAATCAAAACTGACTGAAGTTAAATTTCTAATTCCTGCCAGTCACTGTTAAGTCGGGAACACTTCACTATCTACCCTGGGTAATGGTCCCCTGGGGAGTGTCTGTTAACATGTATCCTTCCCACTCTTCTGGAAAAAAATTCCAAAATTACATTCCAGCAACCAGTATGGCTCATGTGGTGCCACAGGGGACTTCTGAACCTCCTCTGCTAGCAAGAACACACACCACCACATCCTCCAAAAAAACCTCCCACCAAAAACCCTCGAAAGCATTCACTGGTTCCTGTTAAATTTTCACTATCTATTGCTAAGGAAGTTAAATTCCACTACATGTACTTGTGTGCATGTACATCAGTGTTACATCAGCTTAAGTTATTCTTAAACCAAGAGTGGTAATAATACTAAACTCAAAAGACATTCTGATTTCATGGTTTACCAGGCAAAAAAATTCCCTGCACCTGAATTGAGGTCATGGGCAGCTTATGGAGTAATAAAGAAAAATCATAAAAGCCATAACTGACTTGTATCTCCTAGGCACTACCTTACCTTCCTGAAAACATATAGAAAATATATCACTGGTCTGAACCAGAGTGATAGGGAAAGATCTGTTGCAGAGATTGTATTAAGTCTCCTCAGACTGGAAACTATAATTCCTTGCCTCCAAACCAAAGAAATTAATTTCACACAAACCCCAGCCTTGCAGGAGCTCATCAGGAGGAGATACCATCCCAAGGTGCCTCTCTCAGGCTGGTGAGAGCTGAGAGGTGACGTGGCTTCTTCTCTATCAGGTAATTGAAAAGATCAGAATCAATTCTGTGAGCAAAATCTGTGAACTCGTAACAAATGTAAAGACCAAATATTTGGGCCTCATGGTCTGTGAGGAACAAGACAGTGCCTTTAAAAAGCAAATACTCTGATACACAAAAGTGATCTAAAACTCAAGAGAGAAATCCAGATTTCTACTGGAATAAGCATATTGTGATTGAGATTAGTATTTTTGTATTCAAATATATGAAACACACAACTTTCATGTCCTGAGTTGGCCTCCATTCCTCATCTCCTTTGCATTATAGAAGATGCTGTAGAAACCTTTTCCTGAATGAATCCCATGACTTTTATCCAATATTGAGCCCATACCTCTGAAGTCTCAAAAGATGTTAAGCTGTGCCGAGAGATTTTCCTCCTTGAAGCAACACAAACACTTTCATTATAATCAAAAAGGGAAAGGATCTGTACTAAACAGATGCTTATATCCTGTTTACTGCTTCTTGGAAAACAAGTAGTGCATTTCTTGAAATTTAAGATACTGTCGAGCCCCACACAAGTAAGTACCATTAGCTAAGTTAGCAAAGTAAGAGCAAACCAAATTATTAAATAGTAAAGGCTAAGGCTGCTTCCCAAAGATGCAAAACAAAATTCTTCTAAGTTGAAAAAATGTGGAGTGGCTTTACTTTTGTGTTATTTTTAATAGCACGCTCATTGTATTTGGAAGACTCAGTATGTGTGCACCCTTATAGATACCAGTAAGGCAAAAATAAAGCTTCAGTTCAAGAGCCTAAGGCAGCTACAAAGCCAATACATACAGGCATACAGAGAGTCAATAGGAATTTCACCTTCCTTAATTCTTTATTTCATCAAAAATTCCAACTGTGCAACACATTTTACTCTCATGCATGTACTCCATACATGAGATTGATAGTTCTAGGTGTGTAGAGAACAACAGACAACATTTGGCATAACAACAACTGTTCTATGCTGGGGAATACCAGCCCTTGCACTCAGCATTACTTTGAAGTCTCTGCAGAGAAAAAGCAATGACAGAATGCCACAGCAGCACACAAACCCCATGTTGAAAGCATGAAGTCTACAAGTCACTTTCTTACATAGATTTTGCACAGGATTCTCAGGGGGATCTTGTAGGCAAAGCCAGGCAAACGAGACTAGGCATTTATCCGAATATCTGCCATGAACAACCTAGAGCTGCAAACAAAAAGCAAGCAGTTTCACCTTCAGAACAATAAGAACAGATGGGAGTCTAGATGGGAACTCACCCACGCTTCAGGAGATGAGCTACTTTTCAAAGCAGTGCTCATGAACAGTAGTTACTATAATATGCTTATTAAATAAGCTAATGGAACTCCAGTGCTGGAACAGCGTCCAACAGGTGAGGAGTTTTCTAGTTGTGTTTTACTGCTAAATACAACTTTGAACACTTGTGTGGATGTTCAGGGTGGATTCAGTACCTCTTTGTTTGACCAAAGCAGAGCACTGCTATTGTCTGCAGTGCTCTTTATGCTACATTAGGTACATCTCTTAAACCAAGCAATAGCTGAGCAGTTTGTTAAAGCAAGATTGGAGTTATACCCAGGAAAAATGGTTGAATTAAAACTACAGCCCTTCCTGTATCAGTACCACAGTCAAGATTACTTCAGCTCCTTCCTAAGGATGACACTATTTTTTCATAGCTGCAGATAAAGCTACTGCTCTGTTATACTTTCTTTGGGCAACAGTACTTCAGCACAGTGGAAGAACAAGAATTGTTGGCTGCTTAAAAATTCTACATTAAGGAACAAGAAAAGCCAAGATTATTGAACCAGACAGCTTTTAAATAGGTGGAAAGGGAGTGTAGAGTTTTTAAAGGTTGTGAGACTTGAGAAAAATGCTACAGGAGATTTTGGATTAACACTGACAAGTTCAGAGGGGGCAGGCAAGAGATCTCTAGGTATGCCCTGGAACCAACCTACCTGGCAGGCTGACACAGTGACTCAGTGCCCTTTGCTTTGACAAAATGCACAAAGTTGCTCTGTGCTGGCTCTGGCATACAGAGCAATGCAATCTCCTGGTTCTATTTGTTCTTTTTACTTGGACTGAATGGAAGAAAAGAAGATTAGCTGATCCACTAGGAGAGCAATTCAAACGCACTACAATATTCTCCATACAGTGTTAGTTCAAAGAAGGAAAAAAACCCCTAAGCCTGAAGCTTTGAGAAAAAGTACAAGTATGCCATAGGGAAAAAATTACATGTTTTAGACTGAGGGGAAACTGAAAAAACAAATACTTAAAAAAATCAAACCCCACAAACAAGAAAGATGATGGACATAATATAGCCCAATTGTAGTCAGGACCAGTGCTTGAGATAACTGACCTGACTTACTGGTTCTCTCATAGTATTGGTATCTAATCTTTAACATGTATCTTTGAGATGTATAAATGCTTAAATTTCTGTCAATACAAGATTAACAATACTGAACAAGATGAAAACTGGACCAGAAAACTGCCACAAACTTTGTGGCACTGTTTCAGTTGCCTCTAAACAAACTACACCATCAACTCATAGGGTTAAGGCAGTGTGTCTCAGAAATATCTGGATATAATGGTCCTGGGCTGGTTTTGGTACACCTCATTCTGTAATGTTTTCTTTTCTGAAACATTTCCAAAGACAAAACTAAGTTTATTCTTTAGTAAGAGAGGCATTTATTACAGGTAAAGATCTACCCTTTCGTGTCATAAAGGAAGAAAACTTGTACCCTCTTTGAAAATATTTTCTGTTTCAAGTGACAATTGAGGCTGACTTGAAGAACACTTCAGAAAAAACTGAGGTTTTCAAAGATCGATATATAAACTAACAGCTTTGAAGTAACAGACTGTAAAAACATCACTCACCTTTGTTAGAAATCAGACACTCTATGCTTATGTTTGCTGGCAAATGATGTATTGCTTTCGCAGTACCAGAAAGACCTGAGAAGGTTTTTTTGATTCTTTCAGGTCAGACTGTCAATTGCATGATTGTTTTAAACAAAACACAGGTTACTGTAACAGGATTGCTGCCTGCCAGGTCATGTTGCACATTTTCAGCTGGAACAACACTACAATTTATAAAGTTAAGAAATGCAATTTCATCTGAACATGAAAAACATTTTAAAGTCAAGATATGCAAATTTACTGTCATACAAGGAATGCCATTAAGTCTCCCTTCTACACATTTGGGTGAAAAATTTGTTAAAAAGTCAAGAAACAAAAAGCATAAAATCTGTAATAGGCAACAATATACAAAGTTTCAAATATAAAATCGAGACTTGTATAGTTTGTTATTTGCATTTTTTCACAAGAGTAAATTAAAAGAACCACACATCACTGAACTTCTACACAAGCTTCTCGTGTTTCAATGTCATTTATTGAGGAGTGAATGAGATACTGTCAGACATGCCAAAGAGACTTCACATTCAAGGGCTGGAAGCTGAACAGCTTTCCTCATTGAGTCACTGTACAAGTTGTTTTTGGGAATCGAAAGTGCAATCAATGAGGTCTTCATGCTCGATGTTTGTCTTCAGTTTTTCATATTTTGATCTACTAAGTTGTTGGGCAGAAGGACACTTTCTACCCTACAAAGACTCACACTCCAATTAATACAATTAACACTAGATGTAGAGAAACGTTTATCTGTTATAACGTACATCTACTGCTGAAGATCTTATGTCTAATGAGAAAATTCATCTTGTTTCCCTTTCACCATCGTATGGATGGCTTATACCGTTAGAAAAATACTCTTCAGTGCTATTGTAGGGTTTACAGGAAACTTCTTCCATGTGTGGGATAGAAACCGATTTAAACACCATTCTGAAAGAATGCTTCTCCCTGCTGCCACTGCCTGTAGGTTGCAGAAGAATGGCCTACACGCACTACAGTTCTGGTTTTACTCAAAAAAGAAACAAAAGAAACCTAAACAATAGGGTAAACGTTTATTTGGAGTTAGTTTTCTTGCAGATGATAATTAAGGCCCTTCAAGCAGAGTTTAGGAGCTCCTGTATGGCTGCCTGTTGATCTGCATTGAGCTGTGATATGCATTCTGTCCACAGTCCTCCGGATGTCTAGAAAACAAATGAGAAGTGGTCTTTATGCAGGCTGACAAGCATCCAAGGCACATCCTAAACTTTCCTGTGTTTACAAAGCTCAAAATTCACTCAGCTTATTCCTGTAATACATATGCCAAAGAGAAGAGACTGACATGTTCAGTTATATGTGGTGCTACAGAGGTTCAACTCGAGATGCTCCAGAAGGCTGAACAGCAGCAAAGTAATGGATTTGAAACTCCTGGGAACTCCCTAAAACTAAGTGGGCCAATTGATAACTGATACTTTTATGTTAACCACAGCCTAAATCACTTGCTCTGTGCTGCACTGAAATTAACAGATCAATGATCAAGACAAACTGAACCCTGCCTCCACACGAGTGTTTTGGGCACTGGTGCAGCAGTAACACAGAGCTTCAAAGTGAGTACTGTGATTACAGCATGATGTGCTATGGATGCTATGTGTAGATGTGCAAAATTCTGCTGCCAACACACAGCATTACACTGTAGTGAAAAGAAAGGTAAATTACATCCCAGAGAGACGTAACAGAGCATTTATCTGGGTAAATCCATCATCTGTGTTACCACAGCCCTTAGCTGAGACATCAGCTTTTAAAGCCACATCAGTAGGCTGGTTCTAATGGTATCAGTACATGCTGATAATAAACAAGGTTGGAAAAAAAGTATTTGTTCATTTATCAATAGAGGCTAGAAGCAACTGGCACCCTGCTTTCTTGAGGATGATGACAGGAAAAAGAATTGCAGGTGACTGACTATAGGTCTTTAGATTGACTTTTGCGATAACAGTATACTTGAAGTAAATAAAAAAAAAGTTTAATTTATATTTGTTATATTTTACTTCCAGTTATATTATAATGCCCTTTTCTCAAACAATTAAAAAAAATGGATTCACAAAATTCAAAAACAAAGGCTCTCAAGTTTAAGTTTGTGGTTTCTAGGCATTTTAGACTCTCAATTTATGATGAAATATTGCAAAATTAAATGTGCTCTTCCAGCATTTGTGAAAAACATTTCAATTGATACTTCACACTGAAATATTTTTGGCCTGAGATTACCTAAGCATGAGGAAAAAGTTTATGTTCAATTCCAGTTATGACCATGATGTTGCTCATGTCAGACACTGGCAGTGAAACAGTCAAGTCTTTCACACAGAATCTAGGAAGCAGCAGCAGGCAGACTTGCTAGCAACTACATAGCCTTTAAAACTCCTATCATAGGATAAAACATTTACAGCGGTTTACTAAAGACAAAATATTATGTGTGAAGAAAGAGAATTGGTAACAGCGTGCTAAAATTGTATTTTTTAAAAGAGATGACTTTTTTTTCCTCCACAGTATGAAGGTAAATCATTTAGCCAATGATGAAGTCTTGTTTCATATTAATGTTCCTGTCATTCCTAGCCAAAACAAGACTTTGCTGTACATAACTAATCTACACATCTATGGGCCATTGTATTGTTAAGAATTAATTATTATCTAACCTTGACGATTTGAGGTAAAGAGAGCAAATGCATTAGCATACCCTAATACAAAGTTCCATTCCCAGACTTTAAGTACTAACAGCAAGGACCTGTATCTGTCAGCCAGAATCTAGAGCAGCACTTAACACCACCTTCACTTTGAAACTTTGCTCAATTGCATTCTCTTTATGTCTTCAGAATTGTAACAAGTAATTTTCTACCAGACATAATGGATCTTGCAGGCTGATACTGATACACTCATCCAAGTGAAACCTTTCCAACATCAAGTATTCCTAAAATTCTTGGACAGTAATAGAAGAGCTCCCTGTGTTTTTATGAGCTACATGCTTGCCAAGCACACTTCTTTCCAGCATTAGGTGCTATATCCACCCGACAACATTTGGCCCTATATGAGATCTGCCCTATTGCGCTATCACAATGCTGTAGGGAAATGCTGCTTAAATACTTGGACATCCTCATCACCATTAAGTTACTCATAGCATAAAGGAAGTAAACCTTAAGGCAGTTCCCCAAAGGCAGGGAAAGCACTGAGAAGACACCTGTATTTGCATTGGGTTTAAAAAGGCAGTAGTAAATTACTTGTGGTTTGTACTCATTTTCTAGCACAGGATCCAAGCCTCTGTTATATTAGTAAATCACCACAGGGTGCTGGGGACCCTTACAAAAACCATGTCTTGAATCAAACCCTGCAGTACACAGTTCATTGATAAAAGGACAGAGATTTCTCTCCAGATTTTAATTTCTGATTCAGAAAAAAATCCACAAGAAACTAACACTAACTTGCATGTTAACTGCCTAGCTGCACATAACTACATTTTTTTCATTAATAAGCTTTATTCAAGTACAAATTTCACCAGGTTTTATCATTAATCATTCAAGGAATGTTCAAGGATCTCCAAGAGCATTGGTTGAAGTGTTATTCTCCAAGGAGTCAGTGCTCTCAAAACTGGTTTAACAGTTTGGTTACTTCTGAAAACAGATTCTAAATGGTCCCTCTATACTAAAGCAAGCATTTATTTACCTGCACTTGGCGAACAACATTAGCCAGCCGCTTGGTACATGGATCTTCATGTTTGATAGCTTCATGAATTTCACCATCCGCAATTATACCAAGTATTCTGGGAAGGTTGGAGTTGTTGGGACCGAGGACAATTGGGTTATTGCTGTTACAATCAAAATATATATAGATTACAAACTAATGCTTAACTAATTAAGGTAAGCATTTTATATGTAAGTGGACTGATTCTGTATCTTACTCTAGAGCTGCTTATTTACATTTAAGTTTCACACAGCTGAGTAACTACACACAGCTTTTATACCTGCTGACAGAATGTTCCCCCTACTGTTAATATTTAACCAGTTGATTCTCTAATCAGCCTAAACTTTATCAGGATGAAGTTCTGAACTTTACAGAACAGCTGAATTCCATGCAGATGGAATTGTAAATAGTGTGACAGAAATACCCTGCCTAAAAGGCCTTATTCCTCTCTCTCCTCTGTCAGTGCTGCAAGGGGGAGGAAGTTGCATGACTTGTGTCAGGAGCACTAGTAACTTCAGCACTCTGCCAGCACTCCCAGTGACACAGCAAGTGAGCAGTTCTGCTCCCTCTTTCCAAGCCAAACGTTGGAGTAGAGGAGTATTAGCAACCAGGAATCTGTGTGGAAAACATTAGCTACCTTCCAGCCCTGCCACCTACCACTGCTGGAACACAGAGGCTGTGAATGTAGGACTGGCAGATCTTCAGGGAAGTAGATGGCCAGACTGAGTCACCTGCACAGAGCTAGTACTGCAGTTCTCCATTTCTATATACCTGTGTGCATGCACAACTGTCAGCATTATTATGGTGTCTCTACACAACTGTTCTATTATCAGTCTAGGGACCTCAGTTGCCACCACTCATTTTGAGACTTTGCACCAAGAGATACAAGATATTCACAAAGTAGAAGAGACTGCAGGAAATCTAAGTTACTTCCTTTCAAATTATCTTTTCTAAAACATATGCGGATTAACTTGGCAGTTTCTCAGTTTTGGAAAAAGAATGTAATGAAATAACCTGCAAACAGGCTTACTTTCTGCATTAGTGTGAAGACTTTGCCTTACCTCTCCAGTAAGTCACACAGATAGTTGAAAGTATGAACAGCTTCTTCTTTGTCTTCATGAAGTGGAAGCCATGATAACCAGTGTGGGAGGACTTCTTCAACATTTATACAGTCAGGCTTGAACTTCATTATCTTTCCTACAGCTGAAATGCAGTTTTCTGTTGCATTGACATTCTCTTTGGTTTTGGCATCTGGTGACTGAATGACTCTCACCAGCAGTGGAAGCGCCTCTAATTGTTAAACAATACAAGAATAAAGTTTAATGCATGATGAAGGTATGCTCTATTAACATCACAAACTCTACATGAGACAATTGCACGTATTAAAACCAGTATTTTTTGTGTCTCAAGTACCAAAATACAGTAATTTTAATGTTCAACTACTTCTAGGTTCTTCTCTGCTCAATAATTATCATATGAAAATCAAACAGATAAATAAAGCTCTGCAAGGAAACACAAGAGAACAGATGGTGCAAAAGTCTGAATTTTCTTTAGAAGTTCAAAAGAAAAAAAAATCTTCCTATGTCTCTCAACTGGAGTTATGCAATCTAAAATATAAAAGACACTGTAATTTCTAAGTAAAAACATAGATAACAAGCATTACCTTTTTAATCTAATAGGTTCTATAAACAAAGGATGAGGAAAAGCACTGCTAAGGAGACATTTACAATAATGTGAACTGTAGTGCATGCCTACTGTACATCTATTGCTTGTGTGCACATATATATATAAAAAAATATATACACATAAATATATATATGTATGTATATATGTACACACACACACCTCTCACCACTAAAAGGTGCCCTAGGAAAAGCTCATAGGAGTAATCTCATCTGGTGAATCAAGCTAGCATGGTTTAGATTGCAGCAAAGTCAAGGAAAGGAAATGCCTTTCAATGAAGGAAAAATGCCAGTTTTCTTGCTGGGTTAATAGCAATTATATTTTTTATCAGTCACATGGGTAACCACACGCACACTTCTAAATAACATTAATGTCATGTGTTTAGTTACTAGTGTCCACGCACACTTCAGAGCACTCTACATGCATGCAGAACAATTGTTATTGTGTTCTTCTGCTAAAAATAAAATGCTAAAGAGGTGAAATTCTAAATCAGCACAGAAACAGGTTGTGGAATTGTGCAGAAAGTACACTTCAAAATAACTCCAATTACTGAGGAAGAGCAAGATCTTGCACTTCTGCATTTTGATGAGTAAGTAGCAGCTTTGCAGTTAAAGAATACACAATGACCCTTGCTATATTAATTCCACTGAATTATATTTTTGAAAAATTCAACAGCCATGGAAAAATATCATTAACCCTAAACTAGACAAGGATACTTTCATGGGGCTGATATACATTACAGAACTGCAGAAACATTGGTCATCAGATTCACTAGCTTGTGTATCAAATGCAGGGTAATAATCCTGGATTATTATGCAAAGCAGAATTTGTTTCAAAGAAGTCTACAATCTCCAGGGCAAGCTGGGTCTGCATTTTGCATCTCAAGTTTTCATGACTGCTGAAGCTAAAACTCATCTGTGTTTCTTCACTCCTTAACACTAATGGATGACTTTGTAGGTATGCATGTCCTTGTAGCTGTAAAATTAAAGAGGGCACCAAAATGAATCTGTATAATTTCCTCCCTACAGATTAGCAGACAGATAGTTTTCTTCCTGTTCATACAACAGACCCATTGCACATGGGTGTTGGTTTAGAAAATCCTTAAAAAAACCTTTTGACTATGAAAGACCATCTTCTATCATAATAATAGGTTTTTTCCAATTATTGCTCCACCAAATTTTGAGGGCATTGATGTGATTTAGAAAGAAGCCCATGCAGTTGATTAAACAATTTTCACAGAGAACAGATGATTATATTCTTCCACCAACATAAGAAATAGAAGCAACATTGATGGTTGCATCAATTGTAACCTTGTAACCCTATTTAGCAAGCTACATTGTTTTTCTTCCATTTTATTTCTTTGCTCTTTACTAATTCTGTTTTTAGTGCTTTTTGTTTCATCATAATGTAGCTCATGTGCCACTTACAAGTTCTCTCTATATTCCTGGATTTTTTCAACTGACTGTCAAAAATGCTTCACGTTAATAAATTAATACATCTGCTTTTTCTGAACAGACTGATACAAACTTGCAATAGAACAATAGGTCAGCACTATATATCAATCAGTAAAGAAATTAAGTTATAAATAAAAGCTCACAAACGTGATGTTTTTCAGAGAAGACAGCAAAACCCATGGGGTAGAAAACTTCTCATGCCATGGATTTGCTTTGTTTCTAATCACAGCACATCTTCATCTATTAAAATAAATTACAAAATTCTTTCATGTATGTGCAAAAGGATTTAGAATACTTTTGAGGTGCCTGCTAACAAAATGTATGCTTAAAGGAAAAAGGTTATTTTATCTAAAATTCAATAAAAGGAGAAGTCAAGTGTCTGGGTTTAATCAGGGATTATTTGTCCAAATACTAAGAAAAGGATCAAAGATGTTACGAAGTTTAAGTGGAGCAAGGCAAAATCTAATCAATGAAAAATAAAATTGAGACTTCAACAGATGCTAAAAAGCCCCAAAAGTTTCAAAATCAGAACTGTCTAAACAATTCTAAATGTTAATGCTCTTAATGTGCCACTGCTGCTTTTTTCTTTTATTTTTTTAAAAGACACCTTGATTGTAACCAAGTAACAATAACGTACATTAACAATGAAAATTACAACCCTGATTGATGTAGGTAAGATTTGTGTTAAAATCCTGATTTATCCCTATCGGATGATTCGTATTTTCTTACATCGTTTAATTCAGCTTTTGTTAAAGATTCATGTGGAATACATATTTGAAATACAAATTTAGCTAAATATTTTCTTAAAAAAAAGGAAAAAATTCTGATACAGGATGCTACTTAGTGTGCAAAATTAACTCTGGTGAATGGCAAGAAGAGTGCAAGCAGACAATAATTTCTTTCAATTTAAGATGAATTTGAAGTTTTAGAGAAACACGAAACATTCAGAAAGAAAGTAGACCGAGTATTTCAGATAAGTAGTACCACACTCATTTCATTTCTTACTTAACAGAAATCAGGCTCTTTCTTCATATGTAACAGGAAAGCAGAGAGCCACATTAGTTGTATTCTACACTATTCCTTAATACAGGTCATTTGTATAATTCTTCCAGACATCCAAGGGGTTTTGCATTAATATGCAACCCCCTTAGTATTAATAAAAAGCATCTACGAGACAGGTGTGTATCAGAAAGTTGTTCTTTATGAAATTAACATTTGCATGTCAGATCATATCTTAAAAAAGAATATGTTATATCAAGTTTGCTAAGCAGTAAGTGCTGCAACAGAAATGCTAAGCAGAACAACAATAAAAGCCCAAGGAATTCAGGTACTTTATTAAGCCATCATTAGTCTACCACACAGGTTATACTGGCAATCTATTTCACTGCCAAGGGGAAGAGACCCCATCAACCAAAAGTCAAGCAATTTTTATTTCCTCTCACCCAAATCACACATTCAAACAGTTTTATCAGATGCAGGTATGTATGTACCTGGGCAAAAAGGACGGTAGCCATCCCCCCCAAATTGTGCCATGACTCCAACGCCGTAGGCAGCTGCTTGCCTGACCTCTGGGCTGTTGTCACACACGGACTCCAGCATTGGCCTCAGGAAGTATTCTGCATACTTGAATGAGGCTGGGCTGCAGTGCTCTACAATGTCATCAAAAATGCACAGCCCCCACTGCCGGTCTGGCCACGGCCTGTGTGGACACTGCATCAAAAACAAGTAACATTTTACACACCTTAAAATTTTTATGCAGCCAATGATTATATCAACAGAACAATCAAGGAACAGTGGTCTAGTACTTTTGTTAAAATCTTCCTGGATTAAATTGAATCCTACAAGCATGTAATTTTCTGCAGTTACACTTGCAGTAATATCATAAACAAAACAAAATAGAGATGACTATCTGAACTTACTGAAAGAATAATGATTTTCAGCCAAATCATTTACACCTCTATTTCACACGCAATTTTTCCCCAAGAGTCTGCAACACTTTTTCGTCCCTCCTCTTGAAATCCATTGTAAAGAACATTGGATACTCTCAGGAAAATTAAATTTCTCAAAAGAGTTGTATGTGTCAAAGATCCTGGGTCTTGAAATTAGAAATTTTAAGTAGCACAGCAGCGCAGCTGCTCAAAAAGCATAAATAATCACTTCAGTCTTCATCCAGAATGATTCTTCAACCACACACATCTATTTTGTAAAATGGCAATTGCTACATTCTATCTACCAAGTTCTCTAAGAGTCCAGCATGGAAGACCTATTAACACACCAGAAAAAAAAATTTAAATTCAAATCAAAGGAAAGCAAGGTACTTACAATTAGGTTGACAATTAGTGGAAGTAACCTTTCAAACCATGGCAGTACCTTCTCCTTGTAACTGCTGAATATTGAGTGCAAAATGTCTGATACTTTTGTCAAAATATAAACATCACTGTCATCCTGAAAGGAAAAGGATACAATTCATGTTCAGACTAATTATCTTTAAAATTGTGGAACTCACATGAAATGCCAAGGTGTCTAAACTAATGGAATAAAGTTGGTTTGTGACTTTTTTTGTAAAACAAAGGTTTTCAAGTTCACCATTTCAACTGTTAGTCTAAATACAGAATGACAGAAGCACAGAATGGTTTGGGTTGAGATGGACCTTGAAGTTAGTCTAGTTCCAACCCCACTGCACACACAGGGACACCTTCCACTAGACCATGTTGCTCAGAGCTCCATCGAACCTGTCCTTGAACACTTGCAGGGATGGGGCACTTCTCTAGGTAACATGTTCCACCGTCTCGAGGCACATCACTTGTTACTGATTTCATTTCGGACACTGAGGCACTGAATGGAATTCTTTGGACATAGCCATCCAGTCAATTCCTTATCTGAATAGTTCATCCATCAAATCCATATCTCTCCATTTAGTGACAAGGATGTAGTGTGAAACCCTGACAAAGGCCTTGAGGTAAGGGCTACATAAACATACTCTGGGATCAAAGGTGTATAACCAAATGTTACTGATTATCATATGCTAATTCTGTCAATATGGCAAGTGACATTCTGGTGCCACTCCTTCTATCACAGGGTAATGTAGACAAGTCTTCCTTCAGATTTTACAGAAAAAATACAGCAAACATTAAAACTTTTTAAAAAATGCCTTGCAACTCTGTTGCAGAGTATAGATTCAGTTTGTCTGAAATTGCTGTTTGCAGTTTCTTTCATTATCAGTATAGAGTGAAACATAAGAAAAAAAAAGATTACCGAACCATTTAAGTCACCTTCTACAAGAATGAACAGCAAACATTTCAAAGAAGAAAGGAAGAAAAATCAGGAAAGGGTCTTGGTTCAGAACTTGACATTTGTTATTTTTTGATCCCAAGCAGTATGAAGGCAACAGATATCTATCCTCTTGAATGCTGGCCTAATGTTCCCAAAGGAAAGGGGTTCAAGAACTGCATTGTTATTAAAGACAGTATTTACATATGGGTGCATGATTTCTTAGGATACATTCTGGAGTCTGCATACAGGTTAAACTCCTGTAATCAAGCTTCACACCTGCATTGTGTGGCAAAAAAAGTTTCTTAGTTCTTAAATTTACTGAGCATCTTTTGTCTTATGTTAGAAGCAGAAGTGATTTATTATTCTCTATTACCCTCTCCATACCAATAATGATCTAATAAAACTATCATATCTCTTCTACAATCAGCCCCAAACTAAAAAGTCACTTTGGTATTCTCTCCTAAGAAAACACATTATGCCAGCTCTTTATCCCGCCATCCTTCTTTGATAGTATTTTTGGGCTATTCTTTTTAAGACAGGCTCCTGACATGACATACCAGATGTCTAGGAATCAGAGGTATGCTCAAGGTAAAGAGCCATCAAGCTCATAAGGCTGAAAGAAAAAGCAAGTCAGCAGGGCTAGGCCTTAGAATAAATATTCTGCTGTTGAATCTGTATCACTGATAAAGTCATCTAAGAATTGTTGAGAGGATGAAGAAAATAAAAAGCTATATCCCAACCTTCTTATTTCAGTATACTGGAAAATGAAACCTTTCATATTTTCTAATTCACACATGTCATGTGGCTCATTTCTTACTGAAGTTTTGAAGGACTATAGTAACAGAACATTCTTCTAGGAAGGAATAATTCTGAGGATGCACTACTATGCTTTAACCAGGTAGCACAGTATATTTGTGTAATGCATTTATATCCTGGTGCTTATGAGTGAAAAAGCTCCCCAAATCAACTTACTTCATCTTGTAATGACTCTTCAACTTGTTCATCATAGTCTTCATCTTGTCTTTTCACTAAATTCAAAAAAAAATTAAACCATTATCTTTCTACAAGTGCATAAGAAGCCTGTGAAAGGGAAAAAATTATGCAGAAACAAATTTAGAAAACAGGAAACAGTAGCTGAAGATGCAACAGGAACTTTCTGTCTTTAAGAAGCTTCAAAGAGCTTTCACAGAAAACCAAGTATGAGCCAGCTCATTTTAAGAATGTGTAAAAGCACATTAAATAAACACACCAGCTTGTCCATGAAGACATGAAAAGTGCTTAGAAATAAGAAACTACCATTGTTTTAAGAAAACTGTTAAGACTTCAGATGAAAAAAACCCACAGAAAAGACAACACAAGATACGTGCACTGTCTTTCAAGTAAATCTGTCCATCAACTTTTGATTAAACTACAGTATTGCTCCAAATGATGCCATCTTCATACTCCCAGAGCTTACAAATGTAACTCATGGCTTCTGTTTTTCAAAGCCCAATTACCTTACATAAATACACAAATTAAGAAATCTAAACTAAGCTTTTTTTCTGTGTTCAGAAATAATTAGGAGTTCTGCTTTAAAGAACAGTCATATCACATGTTAACAGGACTTAACGTTAACTTACCCTGTCTTAATTCTTGATTTTTAAAGTGCTCTTCTAGTTTTCCTTTCAGTATTCCCCCAAGTTCTTCAAAGTGTTCATTGTTAAGGCATCCATCTCCCATTACCTCAATACACTTGTGAAATAAAATCATCAGTTTTTCAGATTTAAGTTACATGAGCAGTCTTAATGAAATCTAGGCACCCAAAGAAAATTAATACATGCTCTGCTTTAAGGCAGAAATAATATTAATAAAACATTCATACTGTAATCAATGCTCAAATTATACAAGTAAGGCATAACACCACTATACATTTCATGCCCATAACTTCAGTTGTTTGCAGTTAAAATTAACAAATCTGATAACTGGTTTAGGTTAATACTTTGATATTTTTGAAAAAAAATAGAATGTTTTCCGTCAGCTGTAACATTTAAAGTCAAATCAAATTTCACGTAGAGGAAGCCTTGCATTTATTCCAGCCGTGTAAATGAACATCAAACACAGTCCTTTCTTATGGCAAAAAGCTATGGACAGTAACACCACAAAATTTGTAAAGGACAACATTACCTTTGCAAAAGAATGCATTATTTCTGAGAGAACATCTGACTCTGGTTCTGTCCCAATGGCTTTGATGAGTGCATCACACATGAAGTGCCACATCTGTGTGAGGTACTCTGGCCCACGGACACGAGCACATTCAAGAAGGAGGGGCATCGACTCTGCTGCTGCCACTCGAACACGTTTCATTATTAAGGAAACAAAGTAATCGAATCCAACATAAAGTGCTTTGAATTTAAGCATCCACCACTATGATTAAGCTCTTAGGTTTTTTTTTATTAGTCTCCTGCATTTGATTTCTTAAGTAGATACAGATTAAATCATAGGAAAATTAAACTGTTTGCTATTTCAAAGTGGCTTCAAGCCTGTTTCAGGCCATGACAGAAAAGCTGTTCAAGTATTCCTTTGCTTTTTTTGGCACAAACATCACTTTCTCTACTGATGGCTTATTTGAAAAGAAACTATGGGGAAAAGTAGGATATTTTGCCTAAAACAGTGTGTAAACCAACATTCTCTGAAACAATTTCTGCTATAAAGCCACAGAATATTTTAACACTAACACTTCCAATTCATTTAGGAAAAAGTAAGCAGGACTTTGATTCTTCCAAACTAAGTTTCTGTTTTCACGGTAGTATTTGTTAATAGGATATCATCATGGAAATAGAACTTCAACAATGGAACCATCAGCTTTACAACTTGTTCTGTGTACTCCACAAATCCTTCTTTTAGCTCTTTTGCATAACAAACCTGAAAAACAGAGCATAGAAATGCCTCCTTTAAAGGAAAATACTAATATTTTTCAACTATATAATGGTGAGAAACATTGTTAAAAGTGCAAGGGTTTTTTTAGTTTACTTTAAAACACATTTACCTTCCCCCTCCACTGTGGTATTTTAAGAAACTCTGACAGCATGAATTCTCACTCTTAGAGCATGTCCATATTTCTTAAACTGAATTCAGAAACAGCAATATTTGCAAAAACAAACTACTTTTTTAAACACATCATGTTCCTTAAAAGCTTTGATAACAAAGTAGAACTATCTGTTCATTTTAAAAATTCTAAGCTCCAAACCAAATAAAAGTATCTTTAATCAAGTAAGCCACATGAAACAAAGTGTCTGAAATATAAATTTAGCAGTATCACCCAAAAAACCCCAGAACTATTTCATGATACTACAAAGAATATTTTTGTTACCAATTTTGGCTTCAAGTTCAACTGACCAGCAACACATAGGTCACCAAAACTGTTCTATTACTTACCAGCATCTGGCACGCAGTTGCTTTTTCTTCAAGACCTGCAGTTTTAATTCCAAAACTTTGCTGATCGCCTATGCTTACAAATTCCCAACCATCATCATCACTCATATTCTCCATATCTTGTGCTGTTATACAGAAGGAAGGAAAAATAATCTATAAGTGTTACAAAATCATTTCTTTCCGTATTTTTTTCAAGAAAATCATCATCTTAAACTTACTGTCTAAAAGAGCTACTTCAGGTTTAATGGATGCAGTCTTCATTAAAGGTCCCATGACAACAGGAAGATACTGCTGAAATTCCTTTCCAAGAATTTTACACATTCTGGCCCATGCTGAGATCATGTAAGAAATCTACAAAAGATAAGAAAGTCAGAATTTTCATGTCCCACATTTTATTTTAATGCATACTTAATAGGAAAGCATGAAGGAAGAACATTATACCATAAGACTTTTTTAAAAGACTTTGACGGCAGTGCATAAAACTTACTTCAAAGAGAACTCATCCAAAATGCAATCCATATAAAAATGCATCTCCAAAAGACCTGTCCCAAGTCTTTCTTTCTAACAACACTCTGACAGTACCTCTGATCAAAGCTGCTATACATGTAAAAATGTGACAGTGTAAGATAAACTTATGCAATCGTGACTATCTTGGGAAGTTCCTTTCTGAAATGAATTATTTCCCAAATTTAAACAATACCACTGAGCCACATTCCTGAAACTGGCAAAATAAGAGCAAAAAAAGAGTGCAGTACTGTGTTTTCAGAGGAGTATTCATTTTTAGATGCACAAGTCAAAATAGCTCTCTGCTCATTAGAACAGCTGCTTAACAAGTTTCATTGAACTATTTATAAGAAGGTGACAGCAAGGAAATAGATCACACAATGCCAAACAAAGTAGTTACTAACAGGCAAGGAATGGTTACACACATGCTCAAATTTCTTCAGCAAATATAGGTCCTCAAAGTCTCACTTCCTAACCATGCTTCCGTGATAAGATTCTGGGGCCATATCAATGTCAATTTTTGTCAGGCTGGACAATTAGCCTGAGGGGCTAAGTGAGGGGCAGAAATATCACATACACAAGTAATGTTTTTAATACTAACCAATGAGCTATAAAGACACGATTTAAACATACCTGTGGATCATCGTCTTCTAGATCACTGAAGTCTGTCTGTGTTTTCAGTAATAGCTGCATTACATCTGATGCATCCTGCATAAACTAGATACAGGAAACAACTATATGTTCTTAAAGGCAAATTAAGATGGTACTTTTCAAAGAGACTTAAAGGCTCACTTACATTAAGTCCAACACACTATCAAGACATAAGCTAAAGCTGGGAACAGACTGAAATGTGGATAAAAGTGAAAACAAGTTCTTTTTCTGGAAGCATCATCGAGCTGCTCTTGTGTTCTTACACTTGAAAGTAGAGGACTACTTAAATAAAACACTACATAAATGACTACCACTCACCAATAAAAAATATAAAAAAATCTGACAATTCTAACTTATCCAGATATCCCCCTACTATTTTGACTCCATTATGGAACTGGGATAAAAGCTGACAGCACGAGCTACTTACTCATAAGGTAGTAACATTTTCGGTCACATGAGATGCCCCAATTATGTTACCCTCTTTTCACTCCCCAAGTTCCCACTAGTTCTCCAAGAATAATTTACTAAATGTTATGTTTAAAATTTGTCTGAAATTTACTTGCATGCATGGTAATTTTACTGGTAGTCCTTCTAAGTCAAATGAAAGAGCTGATAATTTGGGGAAGAGGGTATTAGTAGTTTTATACTGCATACATTGCATTATTTTACTTTGAAGTGTGACTTTGCTTTCTTCACTCAATAAAATGAAAATCCATAAACCATAATGCAAACTTGCAATCAGAAGATCACTTAGACTCTTCTGTAGTTCTTCACAATTGTTTCTCCAATCTTTTGAGAGACATGTTTTAACAAACTTATCAAAAAAACCCCTTGCCAAATACATCAAGCCTCATGACAAACAAGTACTTCAAGTTCTATTATGAGCACATTTAAACTTTTTCAGGCATATGCATACAAAAACAATACTAAGTTTCCTTTGAACTAGATACTTTTTGCCCTTGGTACTGCCTAAATGAGATGCTCCAGTATTTCTTTTAAGGTAAAAAAACCCCAAAGGAATTAAAAATGCTTGCTTTCAACACTGCTCAGTGTGACAAGAATGACTTAAGCTGTAATAAGATTCTATTGTGAGACTGTGAATCTAAACAGCAAGATAGTCACTTCAAAAATGAAAACGCAAAAACAAGCATAGAAATCAGCAATAATTCGTTATCAGCTATACGTTTAACAAGTGATTACATTAATTCAATGTTAGCATCTCAAAAAACAAAGGCATTTTAAAATATATTTAGATCACTATTTAAAATCTAAACTTACCTTTTCTTTACCAACAGCAAGACCAATTAGGCTGATGCATTCAATAGTCTTTCCTCGTAAAAGTCTTAATTCCTTCTGAACAGCATTCTCAACAATGTGTTTTAAGGAGGGCATAAATAAATCATAGTAGGGAACAAACTTCTCCTCTACTGTATCTGCAACTGATGCAATTGAAGTCACAACTTGCTCCAAAACTAGCTTAGTGCCTTTCTGTATCAACTTGGAAAGAGGAAGAAGAAAGTGTTATATTTTTTAAAGCACAAATTTTACTTAAAAGCATGCCAAATGTAAAAATCTGCTTTTATATGGATTCTAATTCTTGTCAGTTTAGATGAACAACAGATAAGTATACTGGTTCATTTTAGAGGTCCTAGTTCAGCTATTCTGCATATGTGACAAGGTTACCCTCTATGACACAACTTGTTCAGCATATTATACCTCTTGTAATTTTATCACCATGATGGAATGAAGATGCTTCACTAGATTATCCAAATATGGAATAAGCAGTGACTTTGGACAATCTTCAGTGAAGTTTATGAGTGCTGCAGCTGCATGGGCTTGAACACGCTGGCTACCTTGATCCTCCATGGTTTGCAGAAGAGCTCCTATCACCTGAAAAAGAAACATTTCAGAAAACAAGTTTCTGAAGGGGATATAATTTTATCACCTTTTTTCCCCTACTATTCTACTACTTGCCTTCTCATGAAATTTCTTTTGAAAAGCAGGTGCGAAGTCAGTTGCCATTTGTCCAATAGCGTTACAAGCAGCGTATCTTACTCTTGGATGCTGAAAAAGTATTTTCCTCAATTATTTAACAAGTAGTCATGAGAGCAGAAATGAGAACATTTTGAAATCATTAACAGAACTATACTCACAGGATCCTGAAGAAACAGCAAAACGAAATTAACTATCTCATTTAAAATTCCCTCCATCTGTTGGTGGCAACCTTCTCCAATGGCTGAGAGTGCCATCAAGCCAGCATGCCTGTACTTCCAGTCAGCTACAAAAGAGTAAAAATGAAATGTTACTACTTTGGAAACTATAAAGCACCACAAAGACAAATCACCTTTTCTTTGAAGAGGTGAGGACACACGAGGAGGCAGACTGAAGAACAAGAGATGGAAGGGGAGTTGATGCATCTACATGATTTGTTAAATACTTTTCACTTTTCTTCATACATACTTCCAGAGATGCACAAAAAATTGAGTATCTAATCCAGGCCAAATCCAGACCTAGAAAAATGAATTCTTAACTGCTGATTATGAGTATGCACATAGTACTAACACCTGGAAACTGCATTTTAATTAAATGAACTAACCAGGGAAACGTCAAGATATTATTTCTATTTCTTGCTCTCCCATCTCTTTTCTGTTTTAATGGCATCAGAACAGCCTGTACCTGTTTATACCTCCTTTTTATATTAGGAAGAGTAAAAGGTCTAGTGACTCAAACAATATCCAAATTTAAAACAAATAAATCATCAGTACTGAACTTTTCAGGACTGTCCCTCAAGACTATGTAAGAACAGTAACATCCCACTTATGGGTATAAGACTTGCCTTGCCTCCTCCAAGTCTTTTTAGCCTGTTCTCAGTGTAGTGAGTATTGCTGAAATGAACCTTTCATGCCCCTCTCCTTTTTCTTTAGGCAAGGGAAACGTGAGAAACTTTAATTTCTTTTATTTATTTTTTACAAAAATCTTTCTCTGTGGTAGAAACCATGGAGATTACAGAAGAGAACACCAGAAGAATGAATATGTTCATCAAACAACCTGTGGGAAAGGTATGTAACAAAACTTATTTCCCCAAATAATGCAATATTTCATTATTGCTGGTAATGTATTATTTCCTGGAATGAACAACATAACAGTTCAGTGCAGTAGAATCCTGACACTCAAACTTCTGTCTGACCAGGATGAGATGAAGTATCATCTTGACAGAAGGTACAACAGGAAAGCAGCAGTTTATTTGGTGCTATTTCAGTTCATTGGATGTTCCTAGTTAAGCCTACACCTCATTACTCTCATTGTATTACTGTTAGCATGCATCCCAAACTTGAAATTAATGAATCTACAAAATGAAACAAAATCAACTGTGGACCATCTGGTTACCCAATCCAAACCCAGAAGTTTTAAATTATTATCTCAATAAACATTTGTAAGAAAAGTGGTGGGGATAGGAAAAGTTTGATTACTGAGTGTATTAATTATGTTTTAATCTAAAGGTCTTCATCTTTCTCCCCAGCTCCCTACCAGTGAGAGCCCCTGAAGCAAACAGTATCTTTTGCATTTCCCTTCTCCAAAGAGTACCAAGGGTTATGGGAAGCCCTGACTCAGCACAAAGCAAACATCAGGCATCAATTGCATGACTCCTCTTCAAAGGAGTCAGGTCTTTACAGCAATTTGACTCCACACCTCTCTGCATGTACTACAAAACTAGGCAGCTGCTAGCCTTCATTCCAAACAGGCGTTACAAGTGTTCACACACTGCTGGGTGCTACCTTGAGTAGCCCTCTGTTCCATATTCAATATGGTAGCAGTCTTTTCTGGGCTGGGTTTTAAACCATGAAGGTAGAAATCATACCCAGAACTTCTGCGTTATCTTCTACTTCAAAGGCTCAAAGCAAAGCAAAGGTCAAGTGAAAGCACCTGAAAGCAATGCACATTACTTTTCTGAGTAATTGCCTCAGCAAGCATTACAGGTATTTTAAGAGGAAAAGAAGCATACAAAGCAACTGATAAGAATATACAGAAACATCTCATGAAACAAATATTAAAAATCAGCATACCAAAAGACAGCCAGCCTACCAAAGACCTCTGTATTTTGGTGCATCAAGTTACAGGCAAAAAAACCCAACTAGTTTGCCTATATGAACTGTAACATACTAAAATTTAATTTAAAAGGGGCCGTTTTGAAGAAGGAAAAACATCAAGCTACAGAATAACAGGTGGCACTTCAGACAAACTTAAGGTATTGTAAGTGACTGTATGGGGATTCAGAGAGAATATTTATAAGTAAAAAACCTCAAATCTTCCCTTATTTATATGTTAATTCACAGGCTGTTTGTTTTAAAAAAGTTTTATTCAGCTGTCCATGGCACAGAAAAAACCGCACTGTATATAAGCTTAATAAATCACAGTCTAAGAGAAGGTATTAACTTCCCAGGTTCACAGTCTTTACAGTTTTTGCTGCTGACATCAAAAGTGGAAACATAAAAACATCAAGCAGCTAAACATGAAGATTTAAGAAGTATCAAAGTTCCTGGAAAGAACAGAACTGTTAAAAAAAAAAAAAAAGGAAAATAAAATGTAGTTACTTACGATTCTGAAGCATTTGCATAATATGTTCTTTAATCATAGGCAAAACAAGTTTTCCTCCAAGGCCACATGCCATCCTGTCCAGTGCGCTCTCACCAGCCACTGCATTGCTAAATATGAGTTACAGAAATATCAGTGGTTTAGTATCTACAATAAAACAAGCAGTCAAATAGGGCACAGAAGTGCCCTTCCCTGAAGTTCTAGTCTTCAAACTTTTGCTATCTGAATACGAGTATCCATCCTTAAGTAAATAAACCATACCCAAACCTAAAACCACACCTGCCAGTCACAGTTATTTACTCTTCACTAAAACATTTATTATCTGCAGCCCACTGATTAAGTCTACTACCAGTCTACTAGCACTAGCAGTGAAGGTATAGACTGAATTTCGCAGCAGTTACACTTACCTAGAAAGATGAACCTAAATTTGCAATAAATGAAACAATGATACTGGCCATCACCTTTTTGTCACTAGAACGCAAACTAGTTCAGACTTGCTATGAAGCAGGTGAACCAGAAGAATTCAAACTTTGGGATATAAGAGTCCTTTCTTGCATGGCTACAGTACCCTCACTCTACTAGCATGTTCTCTTGTTAAGGACTGAGGCAGAAAACATCCAGTCCAGGTGAGGAATTTGTGAGTCTCAGACAGATGAATAGCCAAACATTATCTATGTAAAGTGACTTGTTCTACTCAACAGAATTATTCCCTACAGAAAAGCAAGAAAGTTTCCAGGACACAGGTAACTACTGTCACAGTCTGGGTATGGCTAGCACTGTAATAGCTCAAGGTTATTACAGTCCATCCTAGACACCTAGGATGATGAAAAAGCTGAGTAATGGTTCAGAAAGGGATGAATCTCCTTGTTCTTTAAAGTATCAGTCAGTTGGGTCAGAAACAGAGGTCTTCAAATTACTACACTTGAATCTCCAAGTCTCCTTACAAACCATAAATAGTCTAGAAACTCACACGCTGTGAACAAAGGTATTTGCAAAAAGATATTGACAGTATTGTATTTGTTCTTCAGATTAATCATGTTCAGATAGACACATGACCAGCAGGACAATGGTGCATGGGCACACAGGTTTAGACTGGAGCAAACACTAGAGTCAATAGCAGCTTTCATCAGAAATTACATTTTTTGAGCTCTTTCTTCCCACCATTAATTCACACATTCAGTTTGAGGAAATAAAAATAGTTCATCTAGGAAAAAATGACCACACACCTCTCTGCAGCATTTGCAAGGCCTTTGTCAAGGAAAGAGGAAGTCGGATTAACCTTTTCCTCCTTTAGAATTTCACTGCTCTATGAAATCAGAGCAACAGAAAACTGGAAACACTAAAATATTTCCTGCTGCTTTTGTGTAGGCTGACTCACATCCCCCTTAAACAGATCTGAACACACCCTAACTAGGGTGCAGCCTGATGATCATTAGCCTATTTCTGTGACTGCACAAAAATTCCAGTCTTCTTCTGAAGCTACAAAGACTCAAGAACCAGAAGACATTAGCACGCACATCATCCACTGAGCTCTCTGCAAAGGTGAACTTCAACGGTGCAAAACACACAGTAGCACTATGAGTGCCATTGCTAAAAGAAAAAACTAACACCACACACACAACCACCAGTGACCAATTGATGTCCTGTGTTTTGTGTCTAAGCCTCAAGCTCTCCTGAGGCCCAAAGGAGCTACGTTTCTCCTTCAGGGTAAGGTTACTGAGCATAACTTGTTTTCTCATCTTTGCTCACGCTAAATGTGACTTCTAATTGAGAAAAGGCAGTTAAGCTGTGTTTAGAAGAACAAAGTTACTCTGCTGACAATAAATAGAAAACGGCATACCTCAAGTGGATGATTCAGTGTACTTACTAAGCTGCCTAAAGCAAGCCATCTGAATAAATTTCCACACCCTGAAAGGCTTGATAAGGACTTAAACTCTAATATTCTATTTCTCTTTGAAATTCAGCTGACTGAAAAGATACAAATACTTAACAAACCTGAACGCAGTGGTGGCGTCTGATGTTCTACCTGTATGGCAAAATTTCAACACTGAGGAAACAAGTAAGTTTTAAAAGGGTATGGTCTACTATGTGAGGGAGGGAAGAAAAGACAGCTTACTTTCAATTTCATAATCAAAGGAAACTAAAAAAGTATTCCAAGTAAGGCAAAGATTAAACAGGTTCTTCCACAGATTCCTACTCCTACTTCCATCAGTTCCGCAGGTGTCTTCATATGCCTGATATCTAGTTGAAGTTGCTATACAGTTCAGGATAAACTGACATCTCCTCTATTGGCTATTTTCCTATGAAGATCTCTAAGTGTTCTGTAATAAACTCAAAACACTAATTACATCTGAGTCTGGAAGGAGATGCCAGATACGTCAAAGAAGTGTCTAGACTGGTAAACGAGCATCTGTGTCTTCAGAGAAGTATGGAGATAGTCATCTCCTAAACCTATTTCTGCTTGCTTCTACTTCATTCTAACTATAGCTGGACAAGAGCAAATGTAACAGGACAGTAGACAAACCACTATTATTCTAGTAAAAAGTTGGAGCAAGCTACAAAGCACGTAGGAATAAGCAAATCAGAATCACTGGACATCTTTAGCTCTTTCTCACCTATCACACAATAATACCACGCTACTGCTGGACATACAAAGGGATTTAAAATAATAACAAAATGTACTATTTCTGAGCTAGATGGAATCCAGCAAGGTTCCACGGTGCATGATGACATCCTTCCAATGACAGGCAGCTTTTTTCTATAATAACACCTTTTCAAGGGCATAGATACAGAAAAATACAAAGAGATTGGCTGTAGATGATTAAAAAGGTCAGTATGCTTTAGCTTTGGTTCCAGCTAACTTCAGGAGTAGCCCTCAGTTTAAAGGATTAGGAGGCACTGACTTCTGAACCGAGTAACATAAATGACAGAAGAAACCGGTTTGAAAAGCTGAAACAGTACAAAACAGCAGACAAGAGAACATGCAACCTGTCAAATTACAGCAATATATGAAAACTGAAATAGTTTACTTCCTTGCTGAACAGTACCTAAGTAACCCCCATACAAACTGCTCGCGACTGATGGAACAAAACTACAGTTCATCTGAGTAAAGAAAAAGTAATACAGGGCAGTCATTTGCATGCTGCACTTAAAATCTGCCCTTGGCCACAGTCTTGACAATATATTGAAACAACTAGTTTCATAATTACCTGTCAAAATCATCATCTGCAAGCTCATCTGCATTTGCCCAATCTTCATCTTCTTCCAAGTCAACCATCATTGCTAACATTTGAGGAACTGAAATAAAAAACACCACAGTTTTAAACTCAGGCTGCTTTCTTAAAATAGATTCTCGAATAACAAGCATGAATTTTAAGTTTTCTCCTTTCAAAAAATTTTTGAAGAAAAATAACTCTTCCTTCAGTAGCAGACGGCCAAGTCTGTCAAACTGCATCAGCCAATAATTCAGAACAGATTGGCAGAAAAGTATTTCCAGAACATTCAAATCCAGAGTAAAAAATACTTGAGTGTATTTCTTACCAGGACTCATAGTACAATGCAAGATTTTTTGTTAGTCATGAAAATTATAAAAAGCAAATTCCTCAATAAAGTTCTTGAAAGGTAAAAATGGTATTATACACTTTAAGAGCTCAGATACACTTTATTAGTACTGCTGAAGCTCTGACATCATCCTTAGAACATTTACTGATGAAAGAGACTATTAATTATGAAAGAGTAATACTGAACCCTTAGTTCATAACATAAATTTGCTTGCTATATGTACAGTGGTCACTTAGCATAAAGCTTTAGTTTTACAATAAGGTAATGGTTTAGAAGTTTATGTTTCTTTTTCCCCACTTAATGAAATTTTTGTTTTGTATCATGAACATATTTGCACATAATAATAATTCACCATTTTCTATTTCTACAATCTATTTCTGTAGATTGATCCTATCTGCTCTTCTCAGTCTAAGTCTTTATAGAGACTATTACACAATCTCTATCATGATGCTAAACTACTATGCAATAAGCATTACCTATTTTTCTGAGTTCTCACAGTAGGAAGGAGTGCAGCGATTTGTCTAAGTCTGCTGGTTCCTGTGCCTTCAGAAGCACAAGGGGTGAAAAGTCTACCTTGCACTTTCAGAGCAAAGTAAGGTGCTCTTTACTTTGTAGTACACACTAACCACTCAGAGTAGTTGTTTGAATTCATAGAATCACAGAATTAGCTGAGTTGGAAAAGACCTCCAAGATCATCAAGTCCAACCCTTGATCCAACACTGCCATGGTTACTAGACCATGGCACTAAGTGCCACATCCAGTTTCATCTTAAAAACCTCCAAGGACAGTGAATCCACCACCACCACCTCCCTGGGCAGCCCATTCCAATGTCTGATTACTCTCTGTGTAAAAAATTTCTTCCTAATATCCAACCTAAACTTCCCCAGCAGAGCCAACATCATTTATGTAAAAATTTTCACTTTAATCTGGAAACAAAAGTTTTTAGTCAAATACTCAACCTCCAATCTTTAATAATCTTTTTAGGACAGTCTAACCTTACATCTTGAAAACAGTCATCATAGCTAACTGTCCTTTACAGTAACCTACCTGAAAAACTGGTAGGCATACAGTAACTGTCCATGCTGTTAATGTGATTTACTGGAACTGATCAAGGACACTGCAACTGGTGTATTTCATAATATACTTACACTACTGTAAACCACTAAGGAGGCATCACCCTAAGCAAACTCTCCACCATACATTTGGACAGATGAGAAACTTCTAGTCAACTGATGACAGAAGAAAATACTGCTCACTGACAGCATTGTGGGGCAAGTATCAAGAAAAGATCTAACTATGGATTGATTTGCTTGATGTGGCTATGTATTTTCAGATAGACACTATACCATGTCTGCAAAAGCCTTCAGAGGGCTTTTATATACGTATCAAGATAACTTAATAGACAATATGAACTCTCTAGCATCATGCCCACATGTCAGAATTTAATATGCACTTACTAGGCCCCCAACACCCCTCAAGTATTACAGTCCAGCTGTTCAGACATAGATGTGCATAAGCACACGTGTGAGAATGATGTATCATCACAACACCTATGAAATGTGGAAGACAACCATCATCTGCCACAAATGCTATGCAGTTCCAAAAACTGATGCCAGTGTCCATTGCTGCTAGCAAGCAAGGCTGAGAACAGAAATTCAAAGGCTTCTGGCCATCAGTATATCTTGATATTTAATATGAATGTGGTTGCCAGTAAATGTAGTTTCACAGAGGGTTTTTTAAAAAAAAAATGTAGAGTTGTGCACTGAAGTTCAACACTCTGCGAATAAGCCTCTACAATTTAATTACTGCCAATATATAGACTGCTTACAAACAAGTTAAGCATCAGACCACTAAGCCTGCTTCTTATCAGAGCATGCCATGACTTTTCATTTTTTAGAAACTGTAGGGAAATGCGTGTCTGATTTGTAGGGAAAGAGCAATAAAACACTCTGTTATCCCAAATATTGAGCTCAAGGAGGGAAGTGTGAATCCAAATGGAACTCCTGAGCAGCTAACTGGCACACAGGACACACACTTACTCCTAAATAAGATGACAATTTTGCCTAAGTCCCAGCTCCAGTTGTATCAAGTGATCTATCACTTTTTAGTTGAATGAAAACAGAAAACTAAGACACAAAACCAAGACAAAAGCATTCCTTTTTGGCTACCATTTTATCCTTCTCTGAACACAACTGCTTTACTAGCTCTGCAAAATAAATGTGTTTCTCCTTAGCTATATATTAATAACAATTTTACAATGAACTGCAAACCAAAAGCATTTCATTCCCTTACAGTGCTTTATCTTAATACAAGTATTTCATTCCTAAACAGTAACCCAACAGAAAAGCAAAACATTCTGAAGAGGTATGAGGTACTTCTCCACTATGTTGCCCAACCAGATAAGAAACTTGTAATAATGTGGGGTCAGCAAGTGTCAAGTGTTAATATTTCCAACAAGCTACACAACAGAGTGAAAATACAGTGTTCTCAAAATTTTCAAATTTCAAAGTATATTCTAAAAGAATCTGTTCTTTAAAAGCCTATTCTACTAGTAAACAAAACTTCTCAACAATAGTTTAAACACTTAAGCCAAGCAGGTCCAGTTTACAATGTTTTCTAGAAGTTTTATGATTATCTTAGTGACATCTACATACACAGCTTTCCCCAGCCTGAGCACACAGATAAAAAAAGTTGCCTTTTATGCAAGTTTCAGAAAATAAGAATCTAGACAAATACAAGTGTGACAGGTAGGGAAAAGCAGGCTACACTGCTGTGTCGGTGCCTGGATCTAGCTAGTCACAAAGAGTTTAAAAGGCAGAGAAGCACCACTGCATATAGTATTGCTGTTGGGGCTGTCCAGAAGACATTTATTTTTAATATTTCAAACAACAATGCATGATTTAAAAAGTGCCTCTTCAAACAATTTACAATCTACATGTTAAACAGACTAATTAGATTATTTCTATGTAGTTATACAAGCATCTGATTTTTAATTCACAGCTTTAACTCAACACTGACACTCAACATGCATGCTGAATTCCTTCAGTCTTCAGCTGCCAGCATCACAGAGTATCTGGCCTACATACCAAACTTCAAACGTAGAACTTCAGCACTAAATGCATCAACTTTTTTTTTTTTTCCCAGTAAAACTTTCCAAAGCCAGCATAAAAGCATGAAAGCAGTATTTTCCTTGGAAACATCTAATAAGAGTCTACTGCATTTTTATTCATATTTTTGGTGCTGCATAAGCAACCATAAGATAAATTTATGAAGAGTCATAACAGGAAGGGGTTTTCTCCATTGGGTGACACTGAATTGAGTTATCAGCACTGGCAAACTCTCAGACATGATTCTGCCACTGACCACGTGTAAAGTCGATTTAATACTGTAAAAGACAACTATTTCAAAGAAAATGAGTAAAATACTTACTGGCTTGTGCAATAATATTTGTATGCCTCCTCAGCATAGCAGCAGCAGTTTCTGACAAGGCCACAATTACTTCAAGAGCCAACTGACGCTGCATGTTACTGAGACTGGTATCTGCACACAACTACAACCCAGAAGATTAGAGCAAACAGTTATAACAGAAGTTTTGGGATGGAAAAAAGTGATTTTTAAAAAACATTCTTAGCTTTACCTTCAGAGTTAGTTGCAACGTAGCTTCTAAATGTGGTCGTAAATACTTAGGAACAGAATCTGCAATTTCTACAAGGGATTTCAAAACAGAATCATCGTTTTGGTAGCAGGAATCATTTAGAGCCTATAAAAAGATAAGATGAAGATAAGATTAAATAAAACCAAACAATACTATGAATCAGACCAGTGTTATAGAAGGAATTTGATTAATTGTACTCTTGTCTCTCTGAACAGTCGTTTAGCACCAGCAGCTAAGTAGCTGAAGCCTTAGAGAGCAAGAACTGATGAGAGCAAACTTTTTCATGCAACTAATGCTGCTAACAAAGAACTAGCTGATTCCAGCAGATACAAGAAGAATGAAGAAGATAAGGACCAAGGAGACAATTGTAAGAGAATGAAGTAACTTCAGAAGAAGGTCAGCCCAGCAACAGTGAAAACCAGTAAGAAATCAAGAGACCACCAACCAGAAGTGGTTGGGGATTGGGTGATGTGTAGTACGGGTATAACTGAGAGGTGTGAATTGGGATGGGGGTCCCTATATGGAGGCACACAGCTTGAGCTGTAACCTGAGAACTAATAAAAGACTAATTAATTGGAAGCCTTCACTCAGACTATGTATTTTCAGCAGGCTCCTAGAGTCAGGCGCTGCTACGGTGGCCTGTGTGCATGAATCTGTAACAATGAAATACTATGCAGGATCCAAAACTACAAGTTTTCTAAAAGTAAGTTATGGTTCACAATGTTCAAATCTAACACTGCAGACACTCAGAAAGAATCAATGCCACACATCAGAGGTGCCAACATGCAAACCCACTGTTTTGACGAGAACTTCAAAGTCCACTTAAAATAAGGTAACTCTGCCCAAAAGAAGGAAAATGAGTCTAACTCCCCTTTTCCCTGTTACATGAGAAGAGCTTTTAATAGCCTATCTACACTTATAAACAGCAGGAATCTCAAGATTAAATATTTTTTTTCCAGACATCTCTGGAGAGCCATTAAAGACCTTTCAGCCTTCGGTCACAGGACACAGCAAAGAGAAAAAGAAATCAAGCTTTTTGCAACTGTCTTTCCTAGCTTATAGACACATTCTGAAAAGTAATTTAGGAAAGTATTTCATGTCTTCCTAACGTAGAAGCACTTTTTGAAGTGAGTAGTTAGGTGTTTTTTAATACTTAAGTCTAGAATCCAACATTTTTTATAATTCCACTTAACCAGCCCACACTTTCAACACAGAAGCAGCATCTTCTAGTATCAGAAATGTTCTGAAAGAAAAAACTTACTTCATGGTTAAGGCTTTTTGGGTTAATAGTTACCACTCATCCTGATTCTGGCAAAGGATAATATAATATTTACTGTAAGTTTCTGTAAAACTGTACTTTATACCCATTGCAACTCTGACAGTTTTTTAAAGCAAGCCAAAGTTTCTGAAGAAAGAAGTTTGAAGTGTACAGTGAGCCCAAAAAGGCAGATGCACTTCTCTGACAACAACAACAACAACAACAAACAAACAACAACAATCACAGTGTCAGTTAAGTTCTATCTGCTTTCACCTCCACCGCAAAATTAAGCCCTTGGATAAAAGTTTCAACTTAGTTTTTCAAGTTCAACTTCCAGCATAACCATTATAGCTCTTGCACTGAAAGGACTGATTTGCTAAGTCAGAATTTTATTTTTAGGTTTTTTACCACGTCAGTGTTTCAACAAAATGAACTTCAACAGCAACAAAAAAAGCATCCAACTGTCTCCAAAGGTCACTCACCACTATTCTAACACATCCCATCCCCTATTTATAGACTCAGATCTTCATATCCATCTTATGTTACCACAGCCAGAAAATCTAGTCCTTCTTGCAGTAAGTGCTTTAAAAAGATAGATTTCATAGCATAGCTCTGTGTATTTGTAAAACAAAGTTTGAAAATGGAAGCCAAGTGCATGTGTTCTTACAGTCTAAAATAGTAGCATTGAAAGGTATATCACACAAAGTGGACTATTAGTTTGAAGTCTAAAAACAGCATACCATTTATAATTGCTAAACGTCAAGATAAATGGCATGCCCAGCCCAAATCCTGCCTCACTCTCATTCATACAGTACTATGTAGCCAAGGTCCTCTCAGCCAGTTACAACTTTTAAACAATACAATTGTTATTGATGAAGTCACAGACAGGGACTAAATACCTAATAGTGACTTCAATATAAAAACATTTATCTTATACACACTATAGCCCATTTTCAAGTTCAGTTGATTTAAATAAATTACTCTCAGTTTCCATTTAAGATCAAGCAGAATTACATCAGTTGTAGATGCCAGTAGCTTTGGCACAATTTTTGTTCAGCTTGCCACAAAGCGCATACAAAGTTTATAGCTCACACTGTCAACCTGCTGTTCTGACTGTAGCAAAGAGTCAGTCTTTAACCTAATTTTAGCCTAATTTAAAATCAGCAGAAGTGATTTTAAAGAACACTTAAAGTGAACACTACCACTGTTATTAAAGGCATCTAGTTAGTTACTACTTTTTCATGATATAGAAATGGAACTGCGAAATTGTCATCCTTCAGAGCTCAAACCATTTCTGTTTCTGGTTTGGTTTACAATAGGCTTCCCCCCAAAAGTAAACAACCTTACATTAGAATTTCAACTTTTGCTCAGATTCATCCATCCAAGACATCCAATCCAGCCTCAGAAATTATATGAAGTTTAAAAAGGCATTTTGTTTGCAATTTCCTAATTTATCAAAAACAATAAAGACCATTTGTAAAGACTGTTGTTCTCAGTCTGAGAATCTATGCTCAGAATAATTCTAAGCTTTCCTCTAATGTGAAGAGATACAGGCTATCATGGGTCCATGAATTCCCCAATTACTGATTATTTGAAGTCTTAGGGTAGCCCATATTTAAACTATATTTCAGTATCATGGTTAACTTAAAAGCTGTATCATTTTGACTTAAAATACCTTACAAATAATTTTAACTCATTTATCCAGGTAACACTGCATAAGTTAATCAGCATTGAACTATTTTCCTTAAAACCCTAACAATTATCTTGTGTTTACAAAATTCGGTATTAGTCTCCACTGTATCTTGCTGGTGACTGATGTCTGGTTAACAGAGACACAGTTAATCCAGGTCTCAGCAAAAATTCACATGCTATGCAAATTTGCCAACCAATAATTTCCATTTGGATACTGTCAATGTACAGACAGTAATGGTACATTGTTACTTTGGTTTCTTACCTGCAAGATTCCAGGGAGTAAGTCTGCAAAATGTTTAAGAAGGGGAGCATTGTGCTCATTAGCAAGAACAAATGCAGCTGCAGCTCTAGCAGACAGAGTCTTGATCTAGAAGACAGGATTGGAGAAAGAAATGTGAAAAACTGGTAATGAAACCTGTCTTTGTTTTCTCTTAACATTAGGCCTACTATGAGACTACATTGTCCTAATAGATATAGCAATTAGTTTTTAACATGGGATTTTACATCTTACTTCAAATTAAGGTAAAGCATCTATGATACAAAAAGTTTATCATGAGGTGGCAAGTATTCCCTAGTTTTGTTTTGGTGGCTTTTGTTTAATGAAAGAAAAGAGAAAAAAACCCTATTGTTTTCAACTTTCACCCCAACTTCAAATGTGCATGCAAGTGTCACAGTCTCATTTTTCAAGAAGTGTGATCTAAGGGTTTAAGACATGCCTCTTTAAAGCATGTCTTCTTTAAGACATGCTTTTCTAAAGTACTTGTGGTATTTCAGAAAATGTTACTCAGCTGACTTTCAAAGTAATTCATGAGGGAGCAGCAAACCGAACCCATATACCACAGCAGGGTTTCCTATCCCTGCCCAGCATTTTCCACAACAAGAGAAACATTTTCAGAGTACAATTCTCTGCACAAATCAATAAATCTGAAGCCTTCCAGAAAAGCAAGGCTTGCTAACATGCCCTTACAGCACAACATGCAAAAACAGTTCAAGGAGCTGTTGTGTATTCAGAGTTTTGAGACATACCGTATACAGATGCTACATGTGGAGACACTACAGACTTACACTGTTAAACATGAGCGCCAGAAAGAAAATTTAACAAGGAACTTCTGACACCTCAGTGTGGCTGGCTAAAACCCCAGCTCTGCTTTGGGCCACTACTGGGTTTCTCCAAGCACAACAGCAAGAGTCTGGGCCTAAGCAATGCAGACATGAGCCAGCCAGTCAGCTTTAGTCAGCAAAGGTTTGAGCCTTTTGTTTTGCAGTAAGCATAGTCAAAACTCCAAAAGTACACCAGTTTCAGGTAATGTAATTCTCTGGTTGAAATCTATGGTTTAACCTTTACATTTGAGACTACTTGCCTGAGTTTCTACGCTCAGAACATATTAAAAACCCAAAAGAACGTAAAGGTCTTACTGATGGATGCTCCTGATCTTGCATACACTGAACCAGCATTCTCTTAATGACCTCCAAATAGTGCTGCTGTTGATTCCCAAAAATCCCAGGAAAATTCCTGAGGATAAGACCAAAACATTACTAAAATATCACATAAGTTTAACCTTAACTACTATTTTAAACTTATCCATTACTTAAACTACAGATTGTAACTGTACATGTAAGAGTTAAGTAAACCACAATAGGACAGTATAAATGAAACAAATATGATTGCTTGTTAATTAAGTTGTGACAGTTTTCTTACATTTTCAGACATGATTTGGCTACCCTGCAAAAATGCAGCAACATCAGAAAGCTTACCAGAAAATATGTAGAGCAGCCTCACGCAGACCCACATTCTGAGAGCTGACAGAATCAAACAGGAATTTCAGAACTTCTGGCCACTGGTTGTTGCCATCTTCATCTACGTTAAACACAACAAAGTTTTAGGACAAGCAAACTTAAGAGTGTTGCGATCACAATTGTGCAGGAAAGCTGGCCATAGCTACTGAAATTCATTTAAAAAAACCTGATCTGAAGATGTGCCCAAGTCACAGGGTAAAATATGGCTGAAATGTTTAATCTAAAAGCATTCCAGAACAGATTATCTCCATTTACTGTTATACAACAGCACTTAAAAAAGAAATTGATGCAGATGTTCAACATAATATTTAAGACAATTTACACAAAGTTGGATTTATAAACCTTAATACAATCTCATCTAAACTCAAGCAATTTAAAAAGCAGAGTTGAAGAACTGTATTTTTATTTGATTAAGGATAGTGTGAACAAACACTAGGTTTTATTACAAACCATGAAATCAGTTAGCATATCATGTGCAAATGCCTACATAAGACTAGAGAACAAGAGATACAAATACAACTACTATCAATACATAAACATTTTATCACTGAAATAAATAAAGTACCTATTAAATTCCTGGCCAATTCAGCGACTATGTCACATATTTTTTTTCTCATAGTGGACTGCACTTCTATCTGGATAAAGAGCAGCAATTCACTTTTGACTGATGTCTGATCCTCAGGTGACAGAGCTGGATAAACTTCTTCAAATGCAGATGACAACAGGCGGCGCAGAAGGACAGCTGCCATCTGCCGAGCCTATTGAATGAGAAGTGTATGTTAAAGTGTTTTGATATGATAATCATGCTCTTACAAGGAAAGATAACTGACATCATGCTTCCAAATTATGTTTTCACTATGTAGATTTATTTGGTAAATGGAGTACCTCTCAAGCAACAGACACAAATATGACAGTAAGAAAAAACATAGTAAAGAAACATCAGCTTACAACCATGTTTCTGACAATTACAGCTCTTCAAATAAGTAATCATAGTACTGAGGTATTCAGCTGTTTTGTATAGCTGAACCTGAGGCATATTTTGTGGCAAGGTAAGGACTTAGCTGTATTATTGAAAGATCTTTAAAGCATGTATTCTTTCTATTTTAAATGGCCTACTGAGATCGTTATAATCCAGACACGTTTTTTTGAATTAACAAGTGACTTACTGGGACAACTGTCAGATAATTAACCTGTAAACCCTCCTTCACTTTCTCAAACAACCTAACTCCATGCTGAAGATTCAGGAACCTACAGTTAGAATTCGGCAAATAAAACTCTGCTCTAAACAACAACTCTTGGGCACGTGGTGTGACTCCTTGTGGGTCTCTTCCAATCCAGCATATTCTGTGATTTTCCGAAAAAAACCCAAACGCAAAACAAAGCTTTTAGCATTTTGCAGGCCTACGATGAAACTTTTTTCTTTAAACTTGAACGTAAGCATAGGAACCTCAATACCACATATTAAAATCTTCTATGTTTCCTGCATGCATACACCAATTCTACAACACTATCATTTACATATCTGTATTTATTTACAATTTACAAGAACCACATGAAGCAAAAAACATGGCTCAGTAATTCAAAATTAATACAGCAACACTCGCAGTAAAGGCAAAAAAGACACATGAAGCTCTTTGAGTAACTTAATAAATAAAAGGTTCACCAACTAGTGTTTCAACAAGGACAAACTAATTAAAAATCACCTCCCAAACTTCTAAAGTTTAACACACGTAACAAAACCTTATATATATATATGTGTTAAATCCTCCCAAAAAATAATCCAATGCAACACACACTCAATTTTTTCCCCAGACATTCTTACTTAATGTGTACTTGAATGAAAAACAATTTCACTTATAACAGTCTTTGGAATTCAAAAGTGTTCAGTGAGCAGCAGAAGTAATCAAGTCCAATTTCCAGAAGATCTCTCAACTACATTGCTACAGTATAACCTACAGAAAAGAAACACAAACCTCTGCAAAGTCTCAACTTCTAACATACCCTGTAAAAATCAGGTATTGCTAGAACATCACCGAAGATACTATTCTTATGATCTACAGTTTCCAGACTTACTGTGTCTTTTTCCAACCTACTCAGCTCTCTTCTGTATAGCTAAAGAGTAGTGCATACAAAGCAGGAGGGAAGGACTAGAATTGAACCCAACTGTAGATCATTCCTTATCTCCTTCTTTACAGCTCCAGTGTGGACAAATATGTGGACATATGTAGGATTAGAGCTTCCCTAGTAGATCCATGGAAGGCAGCAGGTGAACAAAGTCACAGTGCCCACCTGTGCTGTAGCTCCCATCATAAGCCAAGACTCTGGAGCAATAGGCTGTCACATGGGGAACATGAGGAAGGAGATTCTTTCTACACTGCCTCTGGGAATCTCACTAACAATGCGTCCAAAAACTTCAATGGTACCACAATATAATAGTATCTTTCCTTCTCCTACCCCAAGGAGCACCAATATTGACAAAGATTAAAATTTGTCCTCATTAGTATGGTAAACGTACATAGGAAAAGCCTGGACTGGGCAAGTTTACTAGGACTAAACAAGGCAAAAACTCTGGTGTAATGTTCTCCCCTTAATCAAGGCATCCTGTTTCAGTGTGTATTCCCTGACATCTGATAATGACTGAAATCACATTGTATCAATTTCTTCCCTGAAGTAGTAATATGTGGCCAGAGCTTGAGACTATATGCTTTATGGAAACAAAGAGAAGAATTTCCAACTCTAAAGAACTTAAAATATTAAAGGATTGATAAACACAGATTACAAAGTAAAAACACAAGTGACAAGGCATACAGAAGACACAAGATCAGGACTACATGAATTACTTCCTGGTTAGAGTTACTAGTGAGGCATCACTAGCTGAGGAAAAAAAAAACCCAAATCCCTAAAGTAAATTCAAATGTTTGATAGAGTGACAAATGAGCAATTGACTTCTAATAATAAATAAATGGCATATTTTCCCCAGTAGATATTCACTTATATATGAAAACTATCATTGTCAATTTAATTATGACAAAGATGGCTGGATTAATGGAAGCTCTGAGGTTGTTTCTTCTGCTTTACGAAAGTATGTATTTTTCACACACCCCAAAGGTTCTTTCAGGTTTAAGTATTACAAGACATGTAGCCAAACAAGCATTTTAAAATTCTGCTGTTTAGTGGCTATAGCTTTTAATGAAAACAGGACTGACATAAAGTGCACATCCTCAAAAAAGAACTCACAGCGACCAAAGAAACATAAAAAGAGCAGATATTTTTTCCTAGTATTAGATTCTTCTGCATGTCTAAATTACTGACATGATCACATACAAATGGAATGCCAAAATTATTAACATAGAAAGTAGTCATAATACTCAAACTTCAACATACCGCTTCCTATTGTAGAATTTACAAGGCTTTAAAAATGTTTTAGGATTTTATGAATGATGGAACCAAGGCACAAGAAGAAAATCAACTTGCTGAGTAGGGCAGCAGAAGAATTATTAACAGCTATCTGGGATACCATGCTCTCCTCTAGTATTCAAAGTGTCCAGGTAATCCTATATATTTTTGTAAGAAAAAGACTGACCACCTTGCGTAGCATCGTCACAGTGATTTTTACTTTTGTTTCACTATTCCTTTTAAGTCCTCAAGGAAGAAAACATGCACAAATGGAAGTAAACAATATTTAGGACACAGTCCAAAGATGGACTTGCACAATCTCATTCAGAGATCTAGCGCTGTGTGGAATTCAAAGCGCAGCATGCCTCAGGTCCACAGACAACTCAAAGGCAGAACCATGGTGCATCCTTGGACTGCCATCCTCCCCTGCAAACCCTGACAGGACTCCGACCACAGCAGCAGTTTTCAGACTGAGAAACACATCCCTTCATGTGACAATATGGGGAGTGGGGAGAGGTCAAAGCCCTCTAGAAGGAGTACAGCAGAAACAGTTTAACAGAGCATTTGTTATTGTGTCAGTCATCTGTAAATTAGGACACAAAACCTGCCAACCTAGACTTAACCAAGAACACAAATGTAGGAGAAAATGTAGAACTTCTGCTCCTCTCTAAGATTTATGTGGTAAATCAAAACTGCAAAGCCTCTAACACCTGAGACACATCCTGAGAATAAAATGCATCAAATAAGCTGTGAATTTAAACCACCTTGCTGTTCAACCCTTTAAAATGCAGCTGCATAGGAAGAAGTAGAGTCCTAACTTCATAACAGTGAGACTACACGTTCAGGAAGCTGGAGACCTGTGTTCAACCCCCTCCTCAGCCTCAGGTGTACAAACTTGCATATCACCTGGCACAGAAGCGTTCCAACTGCTAAGTCAGATGCTTCCCTCCACTTCTGTGAACAGTACTTCTCCGCTACCAGGAAAATATGAAATAAGAACAGAGGAAAAACATGTTCCCATAGTTTAGCCTCTGATTAGGAGAAAACCTGTTACACAGTTAGTTAGAAGAGTTATTCCTAATCTAGCTTAATGGTCAAATGCAAGGGGTCCTGGGAGTATGATCTGCATCCATTTCTCCATTTAAATGCCAAAGCTAACAGTTTGCAGAGCCAGGATTCTCCCAACTGCTGTCTTATGAACTTTGTATTCTCTACAACACAGGCGCCCAACTCATGCAAACAGGATGAAGTATTTTCTTCAGCCTAGTTTTCCTGAGAGGACATAAAGCAACACAGAGGCTTCAAAATAAAGAGGGATCTGAACTCAGCTTTCACATAGCCTGGACAAGGAATTTTTAAAATTCTAAAGCTCCTTCCAGCACCCTGTGTTCAGTGGTGCTGATACATTCAGTGTGCACAGAGGACACATACCAGACCCAAAGCTCTATTCACTGGTGACATGCAATATTCTACTGAACATCTGGATCTATATAAAACATATGAAGAAACAAAATGCCTACCTGTTGATACCAGCACAGAATGTTTCCCAGCATGTTTATATGCAATGTTTACATCAAGCATAGGGGATTACTTCACTTAGGTTCTAAGGCTACTAAGTACTTCGATTTATAGGGCAGAGAGGTTGTTTGTAGGTTTTATTAATCAGGACATTTTGAGTCCAGCACGTAACGTTTAGTTAAGAGCTAACATTTAAACCTTTCTTTGGTTTATGTATTGGTGGAGCTAAATGTCAAGTTATTTTACAATGTTCGCCTCTGATGTCTTTAGTAAGAGTAACTTCCGTAGGTGAAGTTTCTTTGCACTTTGTAAGCTGGAATCCAAGTCATCGGCAGGATTCTTAACAAGTTTTACACTGGGCTATTTCCTTAGCTGATGTAAAGGGAATAAAATCAGCAAATATATGGAGCAAGTATTTATTTACACAAGCACGACTTTGTAGTAGTCTACTCAGACTTGACAAATGCGTTCGAAACAGCAGCATGTGCAATGCAGCTATGACTTCTATGGCATAGCATTATCTGATTATTACTCTGAGGCAAAAGGAGCAGCAGCTATCTTTTCCACGGCAAATTTAAATCCAGGAGACACTGCTCTACAGTTTTTGATCATATGAAACATCTCAGAGAGCAGGAGGGAAAACCAGATACTTCTTATGCAACTGGTTGCTAGTATAATATTGAAGGATTCTGTTGGAAGAACACTAGGTAGATAAACATCAGTATGGGTAAGATGATACTTTCTTAGCATTAAAAAGCACAAATGGCATCTATCTCTAAACGGAATACAATCTACCAGAAGAGATCATTATCCATAGAGAAACAGCACACTTATGCTCTTATAATATTGTTCAGAAATTCTACATGCTACATCCTTACAATGTTCAGTAAAACTTTAGATCTGAAATAAAAAAAAGTCAAATGTTTTTACTTTAAAGTGGCTCTGAAATTTGTAGCATCTTGAAAGCTTAGGAGTTCTTCACTCTGCATATCCAAGTGAATAACAGTTTTACCAGCAAGACTTTAACTGATTGCTAAAATTGAGAGCCTCTACAAAATAAAGGAATAAGTAAAAGGTACCTTTACTGTATACCCAGGAATAAAATTTATATAGTGCTTCGACTGCTCTCCACTCATTGTATAATACTGCTAGATGACTTAATGAGTATATTCTCCCCACACAGGACAAAATGCAAAAGCCATCCGAATAAAACATGCAATACATCTGTAACCTTATCTCCTCTCATTCCAATTTAAGAAGCATTAGAAGTTTCAGATGACACGTAAGTTTAACACGTTTAGGCACAGTATCCCAAAACAGAAAGCACTTCTCAACTGTAGCTTGAAGAAACATCACAGTAACAGTCACATATTAGTTACACATTTTAAGGAAAGAACCCATTCATTAAGCAAACACACAACAAAAAACAATGGAGATCTAAGCAGTTGCTTATGAAAAACTGTTTTTGAAACTAAATATCCTACATCAAAAAGTCTCAACTAGTGGACTAGACATGCAACAAACAAGATAAGTGATCCCTTTACAAATGTGCAGTAAATTAAGATGCTTCAGTTAATGCCAAACTTGCTCATTTATTTGAAAATTACCAATGCTGATTTCTTCCCTCCTTCTCCCAGTTCCTTTGAAAATCTGCAGAAATAAAAGGTTATTGAGACATACCTCCTCAGGAGTAGCATTGTTTCTGATTGCTTGCAGGAGGTAAGTGATCTTTGATGGGCCCGGAATATTCTCATAGGTCTCCTGCATAAAAATGGATGCAGCTTATTACAAATATGTACTAGAAAGCATGTGTTAAGCATTAATATGAACTGACTTTCCTTTTAAAACAACTTAAGTATTCATCCAACTTACAAAAAAAAATAGCAGAAAAAATTTAAACCTATCAAAATAAAAATTTATGACCTATTTTAAGATTATGAGTAAAATCTTAGTTACCCAGTAAGACCTGCCATATTGGAATGATCTACATATGCACGACTACATATGCCACTTATGCGGTGAGTTACAAAATACAACAAAACCAGAACATAAACTCTTAGAAATACAACATACACAGAACATATCCTACTGGGAATCCATCATAGCTTCTATCATATCAAAGAATTAAGAACTTTGGAAGCTTGAGACTGAGCTGTGACCAACAAATGTATAGCTTAAAAATTTGTTCAGTTCTGGTTTTCAACCTGTTTACAGCTTTTATCATGTTATAGGGCAGCCACATGTCTCAACTACACATTTTGATTAAGAATTTTTTATTTTTAAACTCCTGCCTGAACTTCAGAAAGAGAGACTATTTAGTCTCCTCCCTTGGAAGACCCTCTTAATAAAATGGAAAGTTTAATTAGAAGTTCAGTTATATTGTTTTACACGCTTCTGGCATGCATTTCATTCACCTCAGCTTTTTTAATTAGATTGTTACTTAGAAGCTAGAGGGAAAACACAGAAAAAAACTTTTGCTATCCAAAACATGGTATATGTGAGCATTTTGAAACTCCAAATGCTTGTTTCTAATACACTAAACCAACATAGGTAAGAGCAGGAGAATTACAAGCTGAATAGCAACCACTCATTCAGAAATAGTTCTATACTTAATAACTCTGAGTTACTTTTTGTGGACATAATCTTGAAGATAAATTATTCCACCCTTTCCACATATTCATTATCCCATCCTGAACTCAAGGAGCTTACTATGCAAAGCTCAGGTTCATTTCAATCAGTTTTCTGTCTGTCTACTTCCCATTCCTGACACTGCAGCAGCTCCTTTCAATACTCTAGCAAACTTACATACCTTGAGAGCATATCTGCTATTTTCAGTAAAGTAGTTTAGCTATCACACATTTAATATTAGACATCATCTTCCTCCCCTTTCTGTACCTGCTTCCTAGTAGGCCTTGTTCACAGAGTCCATCCTCATTTCACATTCTCTCTAGTTGCCAATATACACTCACAGTCAATGAGACTGAATCCCCAGTGAATCCCTGCATTTAATCTAATCCTTTCATGGAGACTGTAAAATTAAATGAGGTTTAGGGTCAGAATAGAAAGTCCTCAGGTTAACTGCTTCCATGAATGTATATATTCATATTGCACTATTATCTACAAATATAAACTAATACAGAAACATGAAGGTTCTCTAAATACTCGCCCAGCACAGACCTGAAGTTATGCTTTTATGGACACCTGAAGCACTGTAAAAGCTCGATTCCCTCATGTCAATTCTGACAATCATGAACTTCTATTTTGAGTTGTTTAAACTCAGTAAAAATGGCACCAACCTATGCAGTTGTTCACGGGCATAACTGTCAATTCAGTAAACTGGATTCAGAGGATGTTAGAGCAAAGGGGCAAGAGGAACTCACAGCCAAACACAGAACATTCCCTCTGGGCTGGTGGAAGACTTCTTTGCTGGCTTTACTACCCATGTAACTATCAGCCTTGCCTAGACCCTAACTATGTTCCTGGATCCTGCTACATCTTCATTCTTCTAGTTCACAATTAGTTCCTCAGCTACCTTATAGAGAGGTACAAATTTCTCACACAGCATGACAAACTTTCAGAACATATGAAAGCAAATATGTATTATCTACTTTCAATACTCATGTTGCCCCCAGCCTGAGAAATACACTTTAAGAACGAGTACAAAATTACCAAAACAAAGTAAATAGAAGTTGCTCTATCAGAAGACAGAAACACAAACAAGAAACAGACATGCTTTTATAGTCAACAGACAACATTATAGGACAGATGGCAAAATGAACAAATCAGGTTTCAGCAAACCAGTCAGGTTAAGTTATGAGCACGCTAGCACATGCACAGAATCACAGAATGATTTGGGTTGGAAGGGATCTTAAAGATCATCTAGTTCTAATTCCACTGTAATGGGCAGGGACACCTTCCACTAGACCACGTTGCTCAAAACCCCATTCAGCCTGGCCTTGAACACTTCCAAGCATGAGGCATCTACAGCTTCTCTGGGCAACCTCTTCCAGTGTCCCATCACTCTCAGAGTAAGAATTTATTCTTAATATCTAATCTAAACCTGTCCTCTTTCAGTTTGAAGCCATCACCCCTTGTCCTATCACTACATGTCCCTGTAAAATGTCCCTCTCCAGCTCTCCTGCAGGGTCCCTTTAGGTACTGGAATGTGCTACAATATAAGGTCTCCCCAGAGCCTTCTCTTCTCCAGCTGAACAACCCCAGCTCTCTCAGCTTGACTTCATAGCAGAAGTGCTCCAGCCCTCTGGTCATCTTCCTGGCCCTCCGCTGGACTCACTCCATCGGGTCCCTGTCCTTCTTATGTTGGTGGCCCCAGAGCTGGACTCAGTACTCAGGTGGGGTCTCACAAGAGCAGACTTGATGGGGAGAATCATCTAGATCCATACACATAAATGAAGTTTTCGGTGATCAGACCTTCCTCCCCATCCTTCTCTTTTTACAGCTTTTACTAGAGTCCTCCCAGACAGCATATGACTCTACATCTTCATCAAGTCTAGTTTTTAACAGAACACCCCTCATCCTCATTTCAATGATCAGACTTATCAGAAATAACCCGAGTCTCTCTCCTTCTGTCCTCTGTCTATATATTTGTCATTCTCACCAGTCTTCATTGGATACAAATGAGAACCTGCTATTCAATTTAGCTGCAGTTATTTGAATCCTTTAAGTACTCAGTATTGCCTTCCTACAGTATGCACACTTTAAAAAACTGACTGGACTAGACAAATGCTTAAAACCAAATATGAGTACTGCATGATTCTAGGAAGCAGATATTTTAAAGGCTATGCAATACCTTTATCCAAAGAAACCTTACTTCAAGAAACAGATAACTTTAAAAAGTCAATCTACCTACACTGTAGAGAGATAAATTTGTGTTTCTAGGTAAAAGTTCATTAACCCACTATGAAAACTGAGTGGGGTTCTTCACAGCTGTGCATGGTGTAAGAACAAGAGACAACTGATGTGAATTGCAAAAAGCAGGTTCAGACTGGAAGAGGTTCAGATCTCTGTTCTAATGAGAACAGTCAAGCAGGAGTGGGTAGCTCAAAGAGCTTGTGTAGTCTCCATTCTCAGAGGTTTTCAACAGCCAGCAGGATAAAGCCCCGCATGACCTGGTCTGACCTGATAGCTGACACTGCTTTGAGCAGGTGATTGCATCCTGAGGACCCTTCCACTCTCAATAACCCTAAATCATAAAAATACTTGCAACACACCTCGACAATATGCAGAAACCAATGCTAGGTTCAGTGCAGTTGAATAAGTAAAAGGTTATACTACTTGTTTGTATTTGTATACGAAACCAGCAACCTGAAAAGATATCACGTCAATTAAGGTTTCTTATTCTGATTGACCATAGTGCCTACGTACCTATGAAGATTAAAAAGTACTCCAACTCAGTTCCAAGCAAGCTTCTGAGAAAGTATGCCAGTTGTAAGAATCTAAGTTTTAGAGTTCTTTTCCAATAATATTTTATTTTACAGGCATTATGACACAGCTGCCCAATAAATTTGCTTTGTTACAATTCCAATAAAGTTCATAAAGTTGCTAGAAATATTCTTATGTTACATGCAGGCAGTCAAGAAAAGAACAAAATTCAGCTCCCAGGGAATGGCTTACATCGAAGCTCTGTGTTCAGGAATGTGGGAACAGTTCTTGCTGCCTCTCTAGAAAGTGTTTGTGATAATCAATACTGAACTTTACTAGCTTTCTAAAAACATATATCCCCCTCCTTCTCACTCTCGATTTATATTAGAAGAATTTTCACTGCAGCATCAGGAATAATGCTTTTTATTCTTCACCAAACAATGCGCTGAACTCTGCTGACCGCTGGAGTGATGAGAGCGATAAAAGACCCGATGCAGCCATGCAGCGGGAATTCATGCTAAAGCTAGACGCTAGTATTTAATTCAACGGGAGAGATTCCCCACCAGGCTTGACAATGGAGCCTTAAGCACGACAGAGAGAGAAAGAATTAACGTGGCTTAGCCGCCACAAAGAATTTCAGCTGATACAACACGTCTGAAAACTTTTTGCTGATAACAAGAGAAACTCAGCGTATTGAAAACGCTTCTTTTGGGTGAAATACTTCTTAGCTGACGAAACACTAGAATACACATAGGACCGTTCCGAAAAGTTAAAAAACCCAACTACTGTGCAGCAGAGCACCTCGGCCCCGCTCCTGCCGGGGAGCGCGGGGGGGGGGGCTCGGACCCCCTGAGAGGGGCGCCTCGGGAGCACACACAGAAGCGCTTCCATCACGCCAGGCAGCCGCTCTGACCTCCTTTGGGAAATCCCCCTCCGGCTCCCGAGCCACCGAGCGCCGGCCCCCCCAACCCGCCACCGGCTCGTGGCCCCCCCTGCGCGGCGGGGCCGGGGCCGTGCTCCGTCATGCCTGGTGGCTCGGGCGGAGCCAGCCGTGGGCAATGGGGACACGCAGCACCCCGGGGGGGCTCCTACACGGGCCCCGGGGCGGACACATGGCGGGCGAGGGGCGAGAGCGGCGCCGGCCGCGCCGGGGCGGGCGCGGGGGGGTTACGGGACCCCTCGCGCCCTCTCGGGGCCAAGGGCCGGCGCGGCCCCCGCGCCCGCCGGGCAGAACCGCCGCCATCGCCCGGCCCCGCCGCCCCGACCGGCGCAACGCCCGGGCTGCCCCGGCAGCAGCTGGTGCCGCTGTTCACACGTGGGGCTCGGCCGGCCCCGCCACCTCCCTGCCCCCCGCACGCCCTCCCTCCGGCGCGGCCCGGCGAATCTGACAGGCCGGCTCGGCGGCCACGGGTGCGGCGGCCCCGTTACCTCGGCCTGCTTGCGGACCGCATTGTCTGGGCTGAGCAGGTTTCCGAGGAGAGCGTAGAACTGCTCCTGCTCCGCCACGGCCACCGCCACCGCCGCCATTGCTGCGAGAGGGAAGGAGAGGGAGGGAGGGAGGGAGGAAGGGGGAGCACCGGCCGTGCCGCCGGCGGGGGAACGAGGGGCGGGGCCGCAACGCCAGCCGCGCTCCCATTGGCTGCGACACACGGGGCCTCGCCCCCGATTGGCCCTGCCTACCCCTGACGTCCCGGCAGCTCGGGGCGAGGCGAACAGCGCGGAGCGACGGATCAACCGCCCCCAAGGGGGGTTGTCTCCTCGCGTCTCATTGGTGCGCCGCCGCGCCGGGGGCGGGAGGCAGAGACGGCGGAGCGCTCTGATTGGTGTACGGCCCCGGCAGGCTCAGCGGGATTGGTCAGCGCCGCGGTCGGGCGGTGCGGGCAGGGAGGGGTCGCGCCGGGACGCGGGGCCGGGGCAGGGCGGGGGAGGGGAGAGAAAGCGCGGGAGATCGCCGGGCGTCGCCTCCCGCCGCTCCGTGACGTTGTCCTGCTGTCCCGCCCCACGCAATCACGGGATCACAGAATCACAGAAGTTGGAGGGGACCACAGCGGGTCACCTGGTCCAACCTCCCTGCCCAAGCAGGGTCATCCCAGAGCACATGGCACAGGATTGCATCCAGATGCTTCTTGAATATTTCCAGTGAGGGAGACTCCACAACCTCTCTGGTCAATCTGTTCCAGTGTTCGGTCTCCCGCACAGTAAAGAAGTTCTTCCTCATTTTAGGTGGAACTTCTGTGCATTAGTTTCTGCCCATTACCTCTTGTCCTACCACTGAGAAGAGCCTGGATCCATCCTCTTGGCACCCTCCCTTCAGATACTTCTAGACGTTGACAAGGTACCCTCTCAATTGTCTCTTCTCAAGGCTGAACAGACCCAGGTCTCTCAGCCTGTCCTCATAAGAGAGATGCTCCAGTCACCTAATCGTCTTTGTTGGTCTCTGCTGGACCTGCTCCAGGAGCTCCATGTCTCTCTTGTACTGGGCAGCCCACGTCTGAACAGAGCCCTCCAAATGTGGCCTCATCAGGGCTGAGTGGAGGGGCAGAATCACCTCCCTCGACCTTCTGGCAATTCTCATCCTAATGCACCCCAGGATAGCATTGGCCTTCTTGGGCACAAGAACACACTGCTGGCTCATGGACAGCTTGTTTTCCACCAGGACCTCCAGGTCCTTCTCCACAGACCTACTTTCCAGCAGGTCAGCACCCAGCCCATACTGATACATGGGGTTATACTATCTCAGGTGCAGGACCCTGCATGTGCCCTTGTTGAATTTCAGAAGGTTCTTCTCTGCCCATCTCTCCAACCTGTCAAGGTTTTACTTGACTGAATAAAATGTAATTCCTGTGATCACAGGGAATGTCACAGATTCCTACCGTGCATGGCGAGAGGTTTTAAGCATTGCCCTGCTCCTTGGTGGAGGACTCTGTCTCAGGGTGCACCAGGCAGCTGTTTGGGATGCAGCTGTGGGGCACTGCTGGCCAGATTGGGTACTACCTGTACTGCTGCTTGGCTGTGCCCAGGTTCTGGAGGGCTTTTTGGATGTCATCTTGAAATAGGCACAATTTTCCTGCCTTTTTATCACCAGTGCTTTGTTTGAACTTCAGTAAAGTCTGCTTTCCATGCATTAACAAATAAATGTATTTTCTTTCATCTTAACGTGTCTTAACAGTGATTTCACTATAAATCTAGAGTAGGATTGTTAGCCAAAGAATACAATATCTGATTGGTGTTGGGGAGAGAATGTAAACCACAGGATATGGAAAATAGTTTTCTTGCTTGTACTGGTTTTTGCATCTGTAGGTACAGGGAATGGGTTGTTATATAAAAACTCTCTCATTGTCTTTGAGAAACAGCTGGGCATATAAAATTGGTCATTTGCTTAAGACCTGAAAATAGTTGCCAAATCATCTTTGGAGTACCAGGGATGAAAGTCAGATTCAGTTAGAGCTCCTTTGGAAGGGGAAGGCAGGAGCAACCTGATACAATTCATTAGAGCAGGCCAAAAGAGAGTGTCTCTCTACATGTGTGCATGTGTGTGTTTCTGTTCCTGTGTGTGTGATGATCAGTGAACTCAGAAGTGTAATGCTCTAGGAATATATTTGAATACATTTCACCCTGGTATTCAAAGCATAGAAGGGAGCATCTGCACTGAGTTTAGAAGAACCTGCTGGTAAAGTCAATGCTGTTCTACTTCAAATCCTGACAGTTTGGTGAAAGCATAATAGAAATTTCACTTAGGTAAAAAGCAGTTCGGATATTGGAAAGAGTCCCAAGTGATTAAAGTTATCGGTAATGCAATGTGATCAGAGAGTCTACCATGTCAGGTGGTTGTTCCCACTCAGTTTAAAGCTGAGGTGTGGGAAGCAGCCAGAAACTATGTTGAAGAAGCAGATATTTGCACCAAAGATGGTTTGAACAAGTACCTTAGGAGAGCTCAAATCGATAGAGCCACAAAGCAGCCAGCAGTAATGTTGGTATTGCTGGATATTGCCTGACTGCTGCAGTCTGGTTAAAAAAAAAAAAAAAAAGACAAGACAAGGTACTAAAAACTGTTCCACACATTTTGAAACAAAGGAAGATGTTCATTAAATAGCAGAAATCAGAAAGACTACCTTGATCTCTTCTAAACAGTTTAGACCCAAGAAGTGTGTTGAACTGTAGTTTATCCAAAGAAAATTTACTGATGATTTAAAACTTGGACAGATTGTGAAATTGAAAATTCAAGTCCTCAGAAAGCAGAAGCTTTATTGAATATCTATTAAACTTCACAACTCTTCAAACAGATGGATTATAAAGAGAGAGAGAGCTGGAAAACTATTTTATTATACCTGAGGAATGCTATAATGTTTCTCCCAGAGTAATAGGAGATGTGGGATGACAAACAAAATGAGGAAAGGTGTCTCAGATTCTTGTAAAATACTGTCTGATGCTGACTTAGAGGCGAGGGTTTGGCGTGTATGTATTACAATGTTCAGAAGCAAAGAATGAGATGAAGGTAAAGAAAGATAAAGAAAAGAAGATAGAGCAAAATAAATTCAAACCTACTTACTAAGCATAGTTACAGACCAACTTTGTCCACATTTCTTAAGATGTCAGGTCTGCCATATGAGGAGATCTACCATAAGTTTAAAGTGCCCATTGATGGTCCATATGGATTCTATATATTCTACATATCACAAAAAATTGCCATCATGATAGCCTGAGAGGCCAGAGAAGAGTTAAAAATGTGTGAAGGCAGATTTCCAGCAGAAGTCAACTGAATGGAGAAAGTTGATGTCAGTGGGAAGCTGTCTTCTAGCAGGAGCTGTCAGAAGATATCTTGGCAGAGCGAGCTATCTGCAAAGAGGACTCAGAGTCTGAAAATTGTTCTGACCAAAATATGGGGTAAGACAAAGAATTACAGTCCTGTTAGTAATGAGCATCGGTAGTGGACAACAGTTTTCACAAATCTGTTTCTTGTACTCAGAGTTCAGAAAGGACACAGTGGTCAGTTCCTGTGCCCAAAGCGTGGGGGTGGGATGCCTGTAACTAAAAAAGGTGCTGATAGAAATGCTGCTCTTTCAGTTCTGCTCCAAGAAGCCATGACCTGTAGCTTCCTACTGTCTTTCTCTGTTGGGAAGGCAGAGCTGAGCTTGGTGGAGGTGATACAACCACATCTAGCCACAAGCTGAGGGGTGTACTAGGCTGCTGGGAGTCTGGAGAATAGCCATCAACCCACTAACAAGATCCCAGATTCTTCCATGGGAACTTTCTGAAGCTGTTGAAATGGTTACTAAGCTTAATGACAAGACAGGAAAGCTTCACACAGGTTATACAATAGATCCTACACACTGCAGACTTGAAAAGCTATTGTATCTGTGAAGAAACTTTGAACATCATGTAGAGCTGTGAAGAGGCATTCCCAGACTTCCCTCCTGCCAGATTTACTCTTTGAAGTCAGATATTCCTTACAGGACATTGAACTGAGAGAATTTTGCTACTCCCAGAAAGCAGAACTCGTAGGGACAATTGAACTGAGGGAATTTTTGTCCACCCAGAAAGCAGAACTCATTGGGACTTAAATATATGTCTGGAAGAATTTTCTGACCAGGTATACCTGATAAGAGAGTTCACTCTAACCTTATTAGGGACCACCAGACAGTGCAGAATGAAGTGTACTGGACTGGGATAACCTGGGGAGATAAGTGACTTCTAGAACAGGGCTTTTCCCTCTGGCCATTTTACGGAAGAATGATAAAGTGGAAGAAGTAGGAGACAAGGTTTTTATGTGTATTACAGGTAATTCTACACTGAGGCTGTGCCTGCTGTATCAGAAGACAAAGTGGATAATTTACTGAACAGTCTGAGCAACACCAAGTTCTACAACTTCACTAAGCTGCATATGCAAACCCCATTGGAAAAATAGTAGTTTGTATGCATCATGAATGTAGGCCTTTGAGTTCAAGACAAAACAATGTGATTTTGTAAATTTAGGAGGCACCTTTCTGACTCTTATAAACCTAGTAGTCATAGGACTGCATGATTTGATGTATTGACAAGACAGAGGCTGAGAAGAATGTAAAAAATATGAGGTTTGTATTAAAAAAATGGATAAAGTCTGAAAAAATAAGTTCTAGTCAATAACAGCAAGAGGTAGGGAGAGATGTAGCTGCTCTCCTAGAGACTAAGATAAAGATACAGTTGATTAGCTTGTACCAAAAAAAACCCAAATAAAAAACCAAATAAAAATTGGTTATTCATAGAGTTTCTTTCTTAGAATGCAATAGATTCAATATTATAGAATTCAATTATTATTGAAGATTTGTAGATTGCTTCAGTGGTATTTTTGCTTTTATTAGGGCAGTTTATCAAAAACATCTATCTGACAAGTTGATCTGAGCAGAGGCTTTGAACAAGATAAACTTTTTTACCCTCCTTGTGTTAACCTCATGGCTAGGCTTTGCGAATGAAGATGTGGGAAGGGCTCTACTCACATTTGCTACAAGTGCTGGTGGCTAAAAAGGCCAATGCGAGATAGACAAGTCCGGTTGCAAAAGGCACAGCAGAAAGACTCCTTAGGTGGTATCGGCAAGACACGATTCTTTCTGCATTGTCTTTTCTCCTCAAGAGTGACCCTGTGTGCATTCTCAAAAGCATCAGCAGCGTTATAGATAGTGTGTCTCCAGACCTCCTGACTGGAGGCCAGAATAGACCAGTGATGTTGATCAATATGGCCAAGGCTGAGATGTTGTTTCAGGGAGTCCTTGTATCTTCTCTTCAGGGCTCCTCTCATGCGGCAGCCAGTGGCAAGTTCACCATAAAGCAGGATCTTAGGGAGGCGGTGGTCCTTCATCCTTGAGACGTACCCTGCCCAGTGCAGCTGTGTTCTCAGCAACATGGCCTCAATACTTGTGACTGCTGCTTGTTCTAGAACAGATGTATTGGTCACATAATCTGACCAGTGGATGTTTAGGATTGTACGGAGGCAGCGTTGATGGAAGCAGGTGGTGGCGGTAGATGACCCATGATTCAGATCCATATAAGAGAGTAGACAGCACAATGGCTCTGTAAACACTGATCTTGGTACTTTTCTTCAGGTGTTTATTTCGCCAAACTCCTTTATGGAGTTTTCCGAAAGCTCTATGTGACTTTGCTAGCCTGTTGTCTATCTCTCCGTCAATCTTACCTAGACTACAGGAAAATACTTGAATGGCCCTGCTGGTGCTTCAGATGCAGGTCTGTGGAGGATGCCTTTCTTGACATGGAAAGGGAGTATGGCTTTTAAAAGTTAGATATGAAGAGAATTACTCCAGAATGAGTACATTGTCCCTGTGTGGGCTATTGGGTGAAACATTATTTCCTCAATCACAGATTCAGTGTCCCCAGGGAATAAATAGCAGTGAGATTTTTGTCAGTCTCATAATATTCATGGTAAATGTCCTTCTCCCGAGAGGGAAAAACTTGACAACATTACAAGGAATTCAGTATGAAAGAATGTAGTTTTGAGTGAGTGAATGTTGGCAGGTCTGATTACATATTTATTTTTTTGGCAAGCCCCTCTGCTCCAAGCATCTTACCAGGCTGTGAGGGAATAGGCAGATTCACAACCCTTTTCAGAAGTTTCTATTAGTTACTCAATAACCTTTTTATTCTATAGCATATTTTACAAGCACACAGAATGAAAGTAAAGTCATATTTTTTCTGAAGCAATGAAAAAGATACTGTTGTATGCCTGCTAAGCTCCCACAAAAAAATTTGCTTTTCCTACTGAAAAAACTGAAAGCTGCCTGCTGCATCAAGACAGTAACTTAACAGCCTCCTTGCTCTTGTCTGGTTTGACATTTTGTCAGGTGTTATTCAGAAATAATGTAAAATCATGAAAACCACTGTGGAAATGCACTACTGCTGTATCTAGGTCGTCTTACCAGAATTCAGGATTCAGCTGAAGTTCCTCATCCCTTCAGCGCTGACTCTGCCTTAATGTTGCACAACTTCATTTCTCCTTCCAGCTTCCATATGTGTGGGAGAAAAGATATTGCTAAATACTCACAATTCAACCCATTTTTCTATATTGGTAGAAAAATAGACCTTTCAGCAGAAATCAAATTGATGATTGTTTTTGCATTAGACAGAGCATTAATTGATTTGGCATACAAGTTGGCTTATAATAGGGAAACTTATTGGAAAGGATAGTCTGTAAGTGCATAATTATAAGAGAGTGTGTTTCCAAATTATGAAGATTGATGTGTCCAAAACATGAGTTGAATGTCAGTTTTCATTAATTCTGTGTCATAAATAACTTGCTAATTTTTTGTATATAATATATTGCATTTGTGACACATTTATAAAAGCTTACCTACTGTTAACCTGTTTCAACCCACCTCTGAAAGAACATTTTGAGATCTTCAGATTAAAGAAAATGTCAATTGCAAATTTAAAAAGACCAGTGTTAATAGGAGATTAAGAAAAACATGAAAACGTGACTCATTATAAAGAAATTGTTAAATAATCCATATAAAAAAGGATAAATTCAATCAGTCAGTCTTAATCTTTGGTAAGAACATGGAAGCACATATGGACACAAGACAGATAGAAAATCAGGTTTGATTTGGTAAAGGAATAGTGTGGCAATACCACCAATGTACTCTTGGGTTGCTCAACAGAAGCATGGCTTCCTAGCCTGGAGAGATGCTCATTGCTATGCAAGTGTCACCTTGTATGATCCCAGGAAAGTAGCAAGCACAAGTGCAGATTACAAGTTGTGCATGTGGTATTTCCATTCCCTTTGATGAAAACTGGATGTGCTTATCACAGGAAATGCTCTAACCTAGAATTAGGAGACTGGAAGGAGGCATTTAAAAGGAAAAGCTAGAAGTGATAATCAGCACTTACCATGATAGATACTACAAACGCAAAGTACACTGTTGAGAGTTACATGAAGTATTACATATCTTTACACATGGGCTAAATTACAGGAAAAAAATTCTGTGGCTATATTTTTTGAAAGTTTTCCTTGAACTTCCCTGATCATATGAGGTCACATATGTAAGTAATTGCAGTAATGGAAAAAGGTCTGAAATGTGTTTGCACAGGAAACTTTAATTTTATTTTCCAATTTTATTTTCCAAATTCATTTCCAAATTCTGAGTGCTTAGCTTTGTAAACTTAAACATACACGTTTCAAAACTACTATTTTAAAAAATGTAATAAAAAAATCTATCATGTAAGATTAAGACCAAACATTGCAAATGTATGGTCTTCCCTCTGACCTGGCTTTTCAGTAAGTGAGTATTTGAACCTGTCTTTCTGTACTCTTCAGGTACTACAGATTGGTTCCAGCTGTTAAGCTGGACAAAATCAGCTCAGATGTGCTCCTGCAGAATAAAAATCCAGCTCAACAGTGGCCCATAGGATTCTCACTCTAATCAACATTTTGGTGAAATTTTCTTGAAAAAGTTATAACAATTCTCTATTCAGCATGTATGAACTGTGACTTTTTTTTGAAGGTTGAATAATATTTTAAAAGTATGCTAAGTTAAAATTACTTTTTCCAGGGACAGTTTATGTCATTAAAAAATTCCCTAGTGCAAATTTCAAGACCTTTCAAGCTGGCATGTCTCAAAGAAAAGCTTGTAGGAATTTGTTGATGTGGGGAAAAAAAAATACTGTCCTTTAGTCCTATTCTTGGAAATGTCTAACTGCTCTGCTTGAAATCAGAATAAAAGTGGTTAATACAAACATGGCAAATTTTAGTCCAGGTTATAGAGTTCAATAAAATTTAAAAACTAGGGAGGTACCAGTTGAGTTTATATCATGCTTCTCATTTATAAGTTATGTAGTTGTGTCATCTCAGATAATTCTGACATCTTCCAGCTTTTAAATTCCATTCTTGCCTGTAGCTCCTGGGTTCTGTTATACATAGAGTATGAGGTGCCATTGGTTCCACTCACTTGTTTTTCATTATCCCATAGAAACTGAAAGTTGTTGCCTAAGAAGAATGAAGGTCAAATTGTTTAATTAACAGAAGACTTGATTTTTTGAAATAGGGATGGAGGCTAAGAACAGCCTGCAAGACATACTGAACTCCAAACAGTTTCAGTTTAATCTAGTTTGAGTAATTTGGTTTTAACTGCTCTGAATACCAAACTTACCTTAGAAGTCTAGAAAGTCCTTTGTTTTTCTTTTTGTCTCTTTTAGCTTTCTAACATTACATTTCTCTAGCTGTCTTTCATCAATTAAATCTCACATAAGATATTTGTAATTCAGATATCTGCATTCCTTGTACTCCCATTAAATTTATTTATTTGGAGCCTGTGATTCTTCTTATGCCAAAGATAAGGTGAAGAGGTGATTGAGAGCACCCCTGCACATCACTTGGGGGTGATGGTTGATGAAAAACCCAACATGAGCTGGCAGTGTGCACTCACAGACCAGAAAGCCAATGAAATCCTGGTCTGCAACAGAAGGAGCGTGGCCAGCAGGTCAAAGGAGATGATTCTCTCCTGCTGCTCTGCTCTTGTACGAGGTTCAATAAGGCCAAGTGCCAGGTCCTGTGCTTTGGTTACAACAAACCCACACAGTGCTGCAGACTGGGGGCAAAGTGGCTGGAACACTGCCCAGTGGAAAATGACCTGGAGGTGCTGGTCAATAGTCAACTGAACATGAGCCAGCAGTGTGCCCATGTGGCCAGGAAGGCAAATGGCATCCTGGCCTGTATCAGAAATAGCGTGGCCAGCAGGATTAGGAAAGTGACTGTTCCTCTGTACTCTGCGCTGGTGAGAGTGCTTCAAGTACTACTTCAAATACCGTGTTCGGTTCTGGGCCCCTCACTGCAAGAAAGACATTGAGGTGCTGGAACATATCCAGAGAAGGGCAATGGAGCTGAGGAAGAGTCCAGAAAGTTCTATGAGGAGCAGCTGAGGGAGCTGACGTTGTTTAGTGTGGAGAAAAGGAGGCTCAGGGGAGACCCTACCACTCTCTACAACTACCTGAAAGGAAGTTGTAGCAAAGTGTGGATCGGCCTCTTTTCCTAGGCAACTAGTGACAGGACAAGAGGAAATAGCCTCAAGCTACCTCAGGGGAGGTTCAGGTTGGACATCAGCAAGAATTTCTTCACAAACGGGGTTGTCAAGCTTTGGAATGGGCTGCCCAGGAAGGTGGTAAAGTCACCATTCCTGGAAGCATTCAAGAAACAACTGGATGTGGCACTTTGTGCTATGACTTTTAACTTACTTGACAAGGTGGTGTTTGATCAAGAGTTGAACTCAATGATCTTGGAGGTCTTTTCCAACCTTAATGATTCTATGATTCTGTGGTTCTAATGTTGTTTCTCTCCTTTTTAAAAACTTCTCGCCCTCCAGCTCTACCTGAAAAACTATTCTATTGGATTTTTTTTTAAACAAAAGCATTTGAAATCTCTTTGTTTTGCCTTACCCCTAATTATCCTAAAATGTCAAGGTGCCAAGATGTTGTTTTGCATGTCAATTGCCTTTTACTGCTGTAGCAGAAAAAAATCAAGCTCAGATTCTACAGCAACAGGAGTATTCTCTTGTTATATGGTTCTAACATTTACATATTTTAATATAATATGTAAGTAAGTGTAAATAGTAAAAGGACTTCATTATTTTTTAACCAGCATGTTGAAGGGCTGGATGCCTGAAAATACATGCTGGACTTTTTTCACATGGTTCAGTAAAATGTACTACCTTTTTCTTGCCTTCTTTCTGTGGGGGAGATTTAAAACAATAATGCAAACTGTAAAAAACTCACACAATATCATCCACTGCAAGGGGTGATATGTGAATGGTTGTTTGCCGTAGCAGTTTTTTTGTAAAAAGAAGATGAAAGACAGACAGATGTTTAATGAAAAAGTAATTAAAAAGAATGGTGCTTGAACAGTTGATAAAACAACTGCCAAAGGGGCATGTCCTACTGATGGATGGTTTATCTCTTTCAAGTAAGCTGTATTGCAGGCAATAAATACTAGCAAACAGTAACAACAAAAAGTTTAGAAATCACCACACATCCGATTAGCCTTAACTGAGCAATATTTCCTTGATATTGACAGAATCTCATTATGGATAAATGAATATCTTTCAGGGAAGATCACATTTATCCAATTAAAGGGTTTTTTTGTGTAATAGGGTATTTAAATTCTGATAGTTTTGGTAAATAAGGTCCAATTGATTTTTTTTTTCCTCAAAGCATTTCTATTCCTCTAAAGTCTAGCCATGGCAATCATCAAATAAAATGGTTGGAAAAATAGTGATGAACAATGTGTTGGGTTTTTTAAGATTAATGTGGGAAAATAGAATAAAAATTATCTGCAGGGAAGCATAATAAACTTACAGAAAAATCTCCCACAGGGTTTTTCCTTGTTTTCTGCAGATCCTTTCTTTTTTTTTTTTTTTCAACTTGCTGATACAAATACTTCAAAAATGTAGGGACAGACAGACACATTCTGTTTTCTCGGAAATTCTCGAAGGAAATCAATGGCACATTGGACGACGAAAAAACTCTGCCCTAGATTTTTCCCCTTAGGCATATAGTGCAATACAAAGAGAAAAACTATGGAAAAAGTGGATGTGTGATGTTTTACCTCTGTGTTTTCTATTCTTGTTATTTGGATGCTGGGCATGTTTCAGTTACTGTTTTCATCTGCTACAGTCCAAATTCCAGGTCCTGGATGTGTTAAAATTGTAGAAGTCTTTCTAGGCAACCCATGCCTAGCTTGGAAAGTAGGTTGTTTGGAAAAAGGGACAGGAAGAGAACAGTCTTCACGACTCCTGCTATATTTGGCCTCCTTTGGTGCCATAGTCATAAATGGGAGGAAATAATTTTGTTTTGGAAAATATCAACAAATATCCAGAAGAAAAAAATTAGTAATGAAGTTACCCTGGGAAAATTCAGTGGTGGAGGTAGCAGGTGAAAACTTGTATTGGGGTTCCTCCCATGAATATGAAGGTACACACTCCTGCCTTCTTCCCCACATGCTTTTCTCCTATGTGGAGGCATGTCTCCTTACTCTAGGCGCATCATCCTCTAATACTAAGCATCTGCCACATTCCCATCTGGAATATCTATAAATGGATGATGATGCAAAGCATCTGAGATATTAAACTGGAAGCATTAGGAGAGATGCCTTTTCTCCAGCCATTACAAAGAAAAGTTTAGGAGTTCCTTTCAACCTTCTGATTTCCCATGAGATGTCTGGGAAATCTCTTTGCATTGCAGAGAGGGTGCCAGGCTAAAAGGATTTTAAGCTGGACCCAATACAGCAAATTTTGTTTTTAATAGGGAAACTGTTAATCTAATGAGATGGTTGTTTATCAGTTACAGAAAGTAGCAACTGGAGGGTATCCTGAAGTTATTTCCCAGAAGGAAACACTCTTTTCGCAGAACAGATTATGAACTGAAATAGACGTCCCTTGTTCTCAATGTTAGGCAAGAAACCAGCATGCTCACGTAACAGCAACCTGCACATTATGTAACATTCTTCAGGCAACCAGCAGCTCTGCTTTGATTATACTGAGTGGTGTTCCCACATATCTCAGAAATGATTTACCCGATGCAGTGCAAATAAGTTGTCTGAGGAGAGCATCTGCATGGGAAGTGCATGTTTCAAGAACTTTTCAATTGTCAGACCTAGAAAAGTGTGAGGATCCAGCGAGGAGATAATTATTTTCCTGCTACATCAAGGATTACAAGATTCTTTTGGCAGATAATAGTTCAATTTCCCAGATAGAACACAGTCTAATTTGTGTAATAGCAACAAGTAGCTTTGCAGACATGACAGGCAAGGTGTGGTTGCTTTGAGTAAGAGCATGTCTTGATGTTTTAGGCAAGGAAATTCTTGACTGTGATTTATGTTGAGTGTCAGCCCTTTCTAAGGAACATGCACAGTCCCTGGGACCACCACCCGCCTGGATTCAGATTATCAGCCTCTGAGGGCTGTCCGCGTTGCCTCTCACACACGTGAAGCATATGCAGCAGGAGCAGCTTCACTCTGTGTCTTGGTTCACCTCTGCTTTTAGAGATCTTATGCTGTTTAAGATTTATTTCCATGCCTAAGCCACTCAGAGTCTGTACAGCCAGCTTGCTCTTCCCTCTAGCAATGTCACCAGTTTCCTCACAGTGCCAGTGACTGTCAGCAGTCTACCCACTTATTTGTAGTGCATGGCTGGTCTGATAACAATTGACCTCCTTCAGAGTTGGCAGCAGGCTTTGGAAGCTCACACAGAGAAATCCTGCATCGTCCTGGTAGTACCTATGCCTGGAGAGGGTCTGTGTTATCATGTTATCTGTGGGGGATGCGATACGTTGCATAGGTAGAGCTCCAGGCACAGGTTGCTATTGCTCGAGGGACTTCATGATGGGGAGGAACAACTTTTCTGCTAGGAGATGTGCAACATCAAGGCTCTGGTGAAAGGGGTCTTCAGTGAGAAGGCCTTGTACCAGACAAATGGATCAGACCACTTGCATATTATGGAAAGGCAGCAGAATGGAGGCATTATTAATGGAGCTAATGGAGATTTCCCAGGAGCATTGAACTCAGTGGATACTCTGGATGCTTAGGCAAGGTCCCCTTCTTCACCTAACTGAGCCTCCCAGAAGAGAGAAACAGCAGAAATAGGTTTGGGGAAGAATCAGTAAGAGTCTTACAAAAGTGAGATAGATTATGGGGTTGTTTGATTTAGCTTCTAAATTATGTACAAACATGGGTAAATAATTTTCTCTCTTAATGATTCCCTGATGAAAAGATTCTTTGCAGGAAGGACTGCTTTTGGATTTAGCCACATTTTCCAAGGAAACTTCACTGATGCCAAAGGTTTCTTTGGGGTTTTTTTGGTTGTTTGTTTGTTGTTTTTTCCCTATGGAATGAACCCCAAACAATGATTTTGCACAAGTAAAAAGTCTTCCAGTAAAAGATTATAATCTGTGCACATATCCATGCCACATGTGAAAATTGCACTGAGCAATTACCAGTGTATGTGCTGCTTTGAGATTAACCAAAAAGCATGAAGTATGTGTGTGGGACTCTTCTGGGGTGGTGGTGGATGACTGGTGTGACAAGTGTTTAGAATTCCTGGGGTGAGAACTCTTACTCGGCACAAATATCCCCTACCAGATTCACTTAATTACATTGTCTGATGGTTGATTTATTTGCCAAATGAAGTATAAGTTTTATTTACCAAATATAATGTTTAAATCCCTCTGTTCAGCAGCTTTCCTTTATAGTGGTGCTGAGTTGATGGTTGGACTAGATGATCTTGAAGGTCTCTTCCAATCTTGATGATTCCATGATTCTGTGATCCGTTTATTTGGCATGGGTTTACTAGCTTATGTGGGTTGCTTGCTGCTCTATTATGCTTGAAGAAAACCTTAGAGTATGGCTACCTTTTCTTATTTCTTCACAAGTAAGTGGACAACAACCGGTCGTTAAATAAATAGTGTAATTAGACACACACATTTACCCTAATACAAATTTAATATCAATGAACTGGAGATAGTCAGTTCTTTACAAAAAGAAAATTAGCTGTCTTAACTATCATAATGCTATCTGAAAGATCAAAGTAAAAACCAATTCAGGCAGCTGTAATGTTAGAAATAAAACAGAATAGAACTGTTTCAGTTGGAAAGGACCCGTATGGATCATCTAATCCAACTACCTGACTCTTCAGGGCTGACCAGAAGTTAAAGCATGTTATTAAGGTTATCTGCAAATGCCTCTTAAACACTGACAGACCTGGGACATAAGCCACCTCTCTAGGTAGCCTATTCCAGTGTTTGACCACTCTCTCTGTAAAGAAGTGCTTCTTAATATCCAGTCTAAACCCTTCCTGACGCAGCTTTGTGTGTCAGGAATCCTTCCCACACATCATATTGCTGGATCCCTGGGAGGAGAGATCAGCCCCTTCTTCTCCCCTTTCCCTCCAAAGGAAGCTGTAGAGAGCAATGAGGTCACCCCCTCAGCCTCCTTTTCTCCAAACTAGACAAGTCCAAAGTGCTCACGGGACATGGCTTCCAACCCTTTCACCTTCCTTTTTAATCCCTTTCTGTATTTACCAGGGCAGATGTCCCTATAAGGCATCTCTTTGGTGTTTAGTTACTGCAGGCCCCTATCTATTTAAAGAGCAGTAGCTGCCACCCAGGGACAGTTCAGTTCACTTGGCTCTGGGATTATCCCAGGGTGTTCCTCTCTTTTGGTTGTTGAAGCCTGGGATGATGGGATTTCCAGTGTAAGTATGCCAGTTAGGTGGGATGGGTCTAGATCGTCTGGCACGTTACATTGGAGCTGGGAGAAGGAGGGCTGCTTTCCTCCCTGCTTGCTGCTGTTACAATGGTCTTGAAGAGTTGCTGGACTGGGAAACCCTAAGTGTGAGCGATTTGGCAGTCTTTACTCTGGTTGGGCACTTAGAGGAGTTGCTGAATAATGTCACATACACTTGTCTCTCTGCTAGAAATTTCAGAAATCCCACAAAAGGATTGCTGGAATGCTGCAGGTATCAATGCATAGACTCCACATAGAGCATACAGAGACCATTGCTGGTGCTTCTCTCTGTATGAAATGCTGCAGAGAAGCCTGTTTGGACATCAGTTTGTGAAGTAGTCTGGTAAAGTTAGGTCTATTGAAATAACCAGATTAAATGCTGAAGCCCTGCATGACAATAGATTTTGGTGTCACTTCTTAGAAAGGGAGAAAGTTGTCCTGCTGACCAGGCTCTTCTCTATTCTCTGTGGACTCAAATGCAGTAATTGTGGTTGCACACTAAGAACCTTTTGCAAAAGTCTCCTCCTCCTTCTTCTTCCAATGAAGTTAGTCTCCTAGAAGAAGCATGTCATGGAAGCAAATGAATTTGGTGTCTCGTGCATGGCTGGGCAAAGGACGAGAGGAAGAGAGATCATCAATAAATCAACTATGTCCTTACCCTTTCTATATATTTGCATGAAATGAAAGGCTTTGAGTCACAAAGATACTTATCTTCATCAATGAAAAGCGGGAAAAGGTGCTTTTTCGGTTTTGAGGGATCACAGGACTCTTTCAGTGGTGGAAAAAAAAAATCTCCAAAGGCACATCAATCCTGTGAGAAGGAAGAAGCAACTGAGATGATGTTGTATGAAGTGCCAATCTGCTCCTGTATCAGCAACAGCTCACCAAAACAAAGATCTCTCTGGCAGCAGGTAAGGCTTATTCATGATGGGGTGTCCTTACCTTTGCAATTTATTCTGTGCAGGCAGATCCCACAGAAGAGTGAATGGGGCCAGGAGGTGCTCCAGTCACCAGAGCTGAGATCCCCCTGCAGCTCATGGTGAAGAGACCATGGTGAGGCAGGATGTCCCCTTACAGCGCATGAAGTCCACAGTGGAGCAGAGATCCACCTGCAGCTTGTGAAAGATCCCATGCTGGAGCAGGTGGGTGCCTGAAGGAGGCAGTGACCACCACATGGGAAGCTCACACTGGAGCAGGCTCCTGGCAGGACCTGTGGCCCCATGAAGAGATGAGCCCACGCTGGAGAAGGTTTGCTGGCAGGACTTGTGACCCCACAGAGGTTGGAGCGGCCTATTCCTGAAGGACTGCACCCCATGGAAGGGACCCATCTCAGAGCGACTGGTGCAGAACTGCAACCCATGGGAATGACTCACATTGGAGAAGTTCATGGAGGACTGTCTTCTGTGGGAGGGATCCCATGCTGGAACAGGGGAGGAGGAGTCCTCTCCCTGAGGAGGAATGAGCAGCAGAGACAAGGTGTGATGAACTGACTGCAACCCCCATTCTCTGTTCCCCTGTGCTGCTGATGTAGGAGGCAGAGGAAATTGGGAGTGAAGTTGAGACCACGAAGAAGGGAGGGGTGGGGGGAAAGTGCCCTTAAGATTTGGTTTTATTTCTTGTTACTCCATTCTGATTTGACTGCTAATAAATTAAATGAATCTTCCCAAGTCTGTTTTATCTATGACAGTAACTGGTGAGTGATCTCTCCCTGTCCTTATCTTGACCCACGAGCCTTTCGTTATATTCTCTCTCACCTGTCCCACTGAGAAGAGTGATAGAGTGGTACCTGGGCACCTGGTGTCTAGACAAGGTCAACTAACCACAATGTTTTGTGTTTTTCCTGAAGTTAAACTTATACTCAGCGTGTCATGCTCCTTGCTGTGGTTTTAACCCTGTTGGCCAGGAGTCCCATTGAGCTCACAGGAAAGGTGAAGTCCTTTGCAGGATTAGTTGTGCTATTTTTCCACTCTGAAATTGAATACTGTTGAATCACCCTCAACAGTGCTTAAAAAATAATATGAACTTGTGTTGAAATTAGCAGGTCCATCTAACAGGCTTCCAGATGAACCATTTCCCCTGAGTTTTACATTATTCTACTTGATTGCAAAGAATGTTTTCTTTTGCAGTTTTGTAAAAACCTCTTCAGTAACACAAAAATGAAATATGTATGTCCACGAAGTATATGCAAATCCATTGTTCTGCTTGTTCTAGTTTGGTTCTTGTGTACACTTATTTCATGGGTAAAATTATGATTTAAAGTGCTCTTTATACTGTATCTCTGCTTATTGTCATAATTGAAATTCTCTAAGCAGCTAGTCACCAGAAGCACCTCTGCTCTGAATACTTTTTAAATAAGACTGTGAAGCTTTTCTCTCCAGAGCTATTTCAAAATGTGAAGTTATTCTGTCATTTCAGCTGTAGCAGTCACTATCTCAGGTAAAATATATGGTTCTATTTCCCTATCATTTGCATAATTTGATTGGATATATTTTGAAATTTTCCTTTTAATTGGAATTTCTGCTTGTTCTTCATGAGAATTATTGTGCACCTCAACCCATAATTTCCAAACTAATGTATATCAGTGCTTTGTTGGCTGCCATTATAATATTGAAAATCCTTTGAATTCTTCCTTTAAGAGTAGTTGAATTACCAAGAGACATTTCCTCTTGAGTGTAAAAATGGAACTACTAACCAAACTGAGTAAAGTTTAAAAAAATGTAACTAGTATTAAAAATTATTTGTCTCACTGCACAAAAATCATTTGGTAAATAGAGTGTTTTAGCTGATCATTGAGATTCTTTTCTTCTTTGCCTGCTGTTCATTTGAAGCAGCTGAGAGTAAGTATCTCTGAGATGAAATGCAGTTCAGATTACTCTCAGCTGTTATAAAAGGAAGATAGGTCAAATGAGAGGCAGCCATCATCCCTATAGAGATGACAGACCCTGATCCTGCCCTCTGCCCCTACCAGACAGACCCAGCCGGGATAACTGTTAGGGAGTGATCTGGGCTGTCAAAGCCTGTGGTGAAATGCCTGAGGTGTGCTTGTGCCTACTTGATGTTACATTTGTCATTTATACAGAGGCACTGCAAGTGAAAAATGAGTGTAAAAGCAAACTGTTTGGCTAAAATAGTGCTTTCTAGCTATTTAAAATATCAAATCACAAAATAATTCCTCTGGGAAGAAGTCTCTGGAGACCATCTAGTCCAACAACCTTCTCAAACCAAGATCGATTTCCAAGTTAGACCAGGTGACTGATATGTGGGTAAAGATGTATAAATATGGTCATGGAGAATTAGACTTAGCTGGGTTGAAACAAGTCTGGACTGGGAAAAAAAATATAATTTAACACGAGTATTTAAAGTTTTCCTGGTAAAAATTACCTTTTCTTCATGAATATCTGTATGCCTGTTCCATGCTGACAAGCCCTAGTCTTTTTGATACCATCCTAATGAAATACATCCTCAGTTAAGAAGCTTCCTCTGGGATGGTGCCAGCATACACTACATTCTTTGTCCTACTAACTGTCCTCAAGAGTCCCCAAGCGCACTGTGTCTCTGCCAGTAACCCTGATTATAATTTTGAACTCTGCTGCACAGAAGTCACAATGTCCCAGAAGCATCCACTCATGCTCTTAAAAACTGCTAATTATGGAAGTGTCCCTTTCCCCATTAGCTCCCTGCTGCAAGCAGAAAGCACAAAAATTAGGCCAAAATGTCAAAGCAGGGGAGCAGATGCTGGATCCTTCCTTGGAAAAAGGATGTGGGGCAGTGAAAGAAAAGAGAGCAAGGAATCCTGCATTGCTTGAGGAGATGGGGGAAATGGTGTGGAGGGTCCCAGGTCACCTGCATGGCTTGGAGCCATACGCAGTGTGCCTATGGGTCAAGGGTCCAAGGTCACGTGGACTGACTGTTGAGGCACAGGTTCACAAGTGTAACCAATATCTGTCTTGAGAGCATGCTTTGAAACTTTTCTTCTGATTTCGTTGAAATTAGATGCATTTTTTTCCCAAATTATTAGTAGTCAAAATGTTATGTAGGGGACTGGATGTCCTCAGAGCTCAGAGAAGGTATTTTAGCAGCTTTACTTCAGGCTCAGTGTGAACAATTTTCTAGTGTTAATAAAATCTTCATTTTAAGAGTTCAAACTGTTTCAATGACATCGTGCTAATGACTCCCAGTCAAAACAGAAACTGATTTGTGCTATGGTCAATTCTGTGGAACCAAATTTTGTGCAACAGTAGAGCTGGATGGAAGGAAACATGAGGAAAAGGTCACAGAAGAATTTCCTTATCATAAAGGGAAATTTCTGTTATCATGAACAGAAATTTTTGCCTTATAAAGAGACTCCATTTTTTACTTGGAGCCATCAGAGCAGCTTTATATTCCCTTGTCACAGGTTGGCTGTCACGGGTGTGCAGTCAGGGAGGTGAGGAGCAGTGGGCTGTGCGTCATCCCTACTATTTTTGACCGCAGAAGTACCCGCTAATGTCCCAGGGTGGCTAAATTTATGTTAGAACTGCCTGGAGATGGCATGCGGTGCAACCATTGCATTGTTTTACCTTGCACTGAGCCCCCTCCCCATCCCTTCTTGGATGCAGCCTAAGTACATCTCAGCCACGCAGACCAGGCTCGGGCACCCACCAAAATAGCCAAGCTGTGAGTAAAATGATCCAACATAAGGAAGGCAGAACTGCAGGTGGAGATAGGGCTGTTGAGAGCAATTCAGGAGGCAAAAAAGTGCAACATGGAAAGGTATAAAATCCTAATGGAGAACTGTAGCAAGGACATGGTAGGTCAGCAGCACGGAGCAGCAGGGCTGACCCTTGCCTGTCTGCCTGATGCCTACTGGGCCAGCAAAGGCTCCCTTAGGGATCTTATCAGGGCGGGAAGCATATTAATGCCTGGTAACTCATTAAACCCCAGCTATCTCTTGTGTGTATTCACCAAGAAACGGCTGCTTGGTGGAAACCCAGTTAAACTGTATGTACCTTTCAGGCAGAGCCTCTGGGCACATGGCAAGAGCTGAGAATGGTGATCCAGAGAAGGCCAACTGCACCCTGAAGAATGACAAAGGGAGTCCACAGATACTCATGACATCAGATATGCTTTTGCCTGCCTGAAGCTCTCTCTAAAGGCTAAGGTACAGTGAGACACCAGCCTGTCCTGCCCAGCAGCCACTAGACTCATTCAGCCTGGAAGGGAAGCACTGATGACAGTTTCCAAAGTGGCACCGTGCCTCCTTAATGCCATTGGAGAACTGTTACCAAAGCAGAGCTGGACTTTCAAGGCTGAAGCAAGAACTGAGATGCTCTTAAAGCCAAGGGGAAAATGCACTCATTCATCTTGTATTAGTTCATATGTAGAAGCTACAGGGCTTTTCCCACCTTAGCCATTGCTTTTAATACTAATGAATATTTAAACAAACAAAAAAAGACTCAAAAACCTGACCGATTTTTCCTTCCAGAATTTGAGTAGTTATCTATTTATTAATTAATTTTATTTTTACTTCATTGCAATTACTAGTATTGTGTTCTATGACTTCACTGCATGTTGTATGAAAAGTTGCTTACTCTTGTTTGTTCGAATCAACTCCTTACTAACTTCACTGGAAACTCTCACACCAAGAGGGGAGATGCAAAATCTTTCCATATTCACCACTATTCATGATGCTTTAACTTTGTATTTTTCCCGGAAATAGTGAAAATACCTTTCAATTGTTTTTTTTTTTAATGTTAACTTTCTAAAGAAGAAAGAAAAGACTGCAGCTTACGATTATCATTCATTCTTTCTTCAATGATCTGGTTGTAGTTTAATATGGTAATTACTGATAACTGCTAGTGAGAGACTAAGATATTGTGCATAAAAAAAAGGATACCTGTTTCAAATCGGGTACAGACACATGCAGAAGGATTATTGGGCAGGATATTTTATTGAAAAAAGTCACCCTTTTTGCTTATGAAACAGAGACTTTCAAAAATAATTGCAAATGTCATGAAAAAAGACAAGAGAGCTTTGTGTGATAAAGAAGAGTGATGATTTCTAGGTGTATACAAATAGTTGTGAATTGTGTCTGAAGAATATTTGTATACATATGCAGTGTTTGTTCTCAGTACTAACAAAAGATGCAGCATTAGCAGTCGGTAAAAGGGCTGAGCAATAGTATGTTATTCAAGGCACCTCCTTGAAAATGCATCAGATAAGTATGTAAGTTTAAGAAAAAGAAGTAAATCTTCCAATTCTTAATCTGAAAAAAAAATTGAAAAGTTGCCTTCTGAGTAGGAATCAAAGCCTTTATTGAAGGCTTAAATAAAAATTCGATGTTGTTCCCATAGCTTGTAGCTGTATACACTCATGAATTGTTGAAGTAATTCTCTATTGACAGAATAATCTTTCTTTAGTGACCAGATGAAAAAATATACTTTGTCTTTCAGTTTCTCTATTGGTGCTGCATAAAGATTAACTAGAAGATTATGTTCCACTCCCACCTAGTGGCAAATAAAACATGCTCAGTATAATTTTTTTTTTGTATGGTTAAAGGAATTTGTGTTGCCCTTCCTACAAATAAGCTCTGAATTGCTTAAAAATTACACAAACAAACAACTTCCAAATTAAAGTAAACTTATGTAACTCAAATAAACCTTGAGTAAGTAAAAACCTAAAACAAAAAGATGCTTCTGTACCTAGGCAGTTTTTGAACCGAAGAAAATCAAGACAAATTTAGGCCTTGGTTTTAGCTTTATTTTTCATGTTTAATGCGTGCAGTCAATAATAGGATGAAATTGTAAGTTGTCAGGTCGTGTACATTAGAAAAAAAATAAAAATATGTAGCATTTTTCTGGTTTTCAAATAGCCCAGATAGAGTGTGTCCCCACGCAGGACCCCAAGCTGGCTGAGACAAGCCAGCAGCTGCCTGGATCCTTACTGGGTAGTCAAGTCCAGCTCAGACAGTAGGTCCAGGGACAGGGGTTACCAAATACCATGGGACCAAAGTCAGCCACTTGGACTTGCACTGCCCTGAAGACATGATGGATGGGATTTAGCTCCAGGTTGATGCCTCAACATAGGAGTCTATGATCTTGTCGTTTGCCTGTGGAGTTGACATAAACTAGTTCTGCAGAGTCAGCTTTCATTAAAGACCATTCCTAACACCATAGCTGCAAAGGAAATCCACTGGAGGTGTTTTCCTAGATAGGCTGAGGCAACTCTGAGACTACAACTGACATGTGTAAAGACATGTTTGGTTAGCTGTATAATCTTGGAAGCACAGAATCATAAAATTATGTGGTTGGGCAAGGCTCCAACAAGCCATGTAGTCTATTTCTGTGCCAAAATGCAGCACCTCCTCTATCAACAATGTTCCTTGACAGGTAGTAATAGTCTAGTTTTTGATATCTGTATTTACTCTTGATTTTTTCTCCTTTTAAAGTTAAGTGCTGCAGTCTCCCTTTCAAGTTTTACAGTAACTCATTTTTCCTTTACAGTAACTCAAGTGTACTGAAAGATAGCTAACATCAAATTGTTTAATCCACTAGGAGAGTATTCATGAGACCTGGCTGATTTGAAAAAACACTTTTCATACTTAAATGCTTTCTAACCCGTCTTTTCTCTATTCTAAAAAGTGACTTGTCACTCTCTTTGGTTCATTAGGTAATTGATTTGTGGGTTTGTATGAAGACAAACACAGAAAGACATTTAGTCTTGCCTGGTGTCATCTGCCAATAGTTTGTATTTCCAATCAAGCAAAAGATCAACATTTTTCTTGGTCATCTCCTTGCTACTTGATATCCCTACTGATGGATTTCTTGTTATCTTTGAAATCACTTATCTTCCTACATCTCCTCTTAATTTTTTATTTTCCCTGGGACTTTCTGATTTTCTCCCTAATTGCTTATGCTATTATTTTGTATACACTCCAGTCAATCTGATCTAGTTTCTTTGGGTGTGCACATATTTCTTGCACTTGATATTGTTGGAAAGACCATAAGATAGCTAACCTGATTTCTCATTCAGCTTCTGTCATCCCTCTGTGTTGGGAAAACTGTCACTTGCAGAATAGCTTCTGTACTCAGATGAAGTTTACAAGCCCCCTTTTTATATTTGAGACCTTTGAGATTTTACCTGTGAATTCTGTCTGCTTGTTGAAGTCTGTCTTCCTGAAATCCCTGTTTAAGGACCCTTTTCAACCTCTTCTCTTCTTAGGGAATGTGAGTGTTACCTTCACATGAGTAGTGTCACATTCTGAATCACGTTCTGCTTCTAGTAGGGATAAAATCTAAAAAAGTCTTCTCTATCTGCTTCTTCTACGCTCTTAAAAATAAAACATCTCAAGAGCTATGCGTAGCTGTGTTTTTCCAACAATTTGGGCTTAATTAAATACCTTCACTAGTGCTGACTCTTGAATAGTTGCAAGCAATTCTGGCTTGCATCGGTCTCACCTACTTTGGTGAACAAGAATCACCTAATTCCCCACACCAGCAAACACATTCTTCCTCCCATCTGTTTTCGCCAAAGTTTATTTAAAAAGTTTTTCTCCCTCAGCATTTTGGATCTATAAGCCCCACTGATGCACACAGCAATGCTTTCTCTCTTCTTTCCAGAACAAACTACATTACTTATATTAACAAATAATTTATTTCCATAAATCTAATAATGTATAATATTTGCATAAGCCGTAGTAGGGAATATTTGCAGTGATATAAATGTTACTTTAGCTGGTGGAATTTATTTTCCTTCCCTCATGGGAGACTTTTTATAGTGGTGTGACTGTTTCATGCTAGTAAGTCCGAACTGGTCTAAGTTTGTGGTTTTGACTAAAGGTATGGAAAGTTGGTGTGTTTATGAGGCCTGTGCTTCCTCTACACATTTTCAAAGCATCGACAGTGCAACGTAACCAATTCCCACATGCTACAGTTTAGCTTTATATCCAGGATTCTGCAGCACAGTGATTAAAGTTTTAAAGATGACTTCTGATTAATTGAAAATAATATCAAGGATAAATTAAATTAAATTAAGAGGGCTGTAGTGGTGTTGTTGATTGATGTATTGCATTCAGTAAAAGCCTCTGTTCTTCTCTTCATTGAACTCAGAAGAATCTCAGATCTACTCTATTCTAATTCCAAGAGTCCGGGTACTTTGATGTACAGCTCACAGTGATTTTGCCACAAAGTACACAGGCACTAATTGTAATTTATTTTAACCAGCTTATGTTCCCAGTGTATACTTCATCAAGGAATTAAAATACAGATAGAAGCATTTAAAGGATCAATTTCCTTGAAGACAAGATAACCACTTTCTAAAATGATATTCCATTCCTTTTCCAAAACCTTATGCTGAAGATTTACTTTGAAGTGCTTGGTTAATGAGGTGAGAGGAAAACATACTTTTAGATGGATGGATAGTTGTTCTTAGCTTTTCTGAAATCAAAATATTTTCTCATTTTTTTTTTGTATTATTCTGTTTTTTGAAGATTAAGTTCAATTCAGATGTAGGCCCTTCAAAAAAGCTAATGCAAAGAATTTCTAAATCCTCATTTGGGTATGCAGATAGATATAGCACCAGTGCAGTTGAGAACATCTAAGTTTTGGCTTGAAGACATTGGCTTTCTAGTATATTAATAGGTAAGCTGTTCAGTAAACAGAAGGGAGCTCTCTAATTCCTCAAAAAAATCTTTGGTGTTTACAAATAGTTCTCATCATACAGATGAGTCATAATGTTCTTGCTTTTTAGATTGTTGAAAATATGAAAGCCAGATATTTGATTCTTAAAATGCCTTTGCTTCCCAGAGAGTGTTCCTCCTATGAAGTTTTATTCTTCTTGACATCCTGTTTATCTACTGTGAATAATGATATAAAGGATAACAAATTACAGTCTATTTCACTGAGAGAGAAAGTAAAAGCAGGTAAATTTTTGAATCCAAATATCCAATTTTCTCTAACTACACAAAGAAATTGGGAAATAAGAAACAAGACAAAAAGGAAAAAAAAGCTTTCTTCAAAAGATTTACTATGTTGTGTCAGTAGGACTGTATCTTCTCATGCATTGAGTGAAATTATCAGTAAGATGAAAAGAGTAGCCAGTACACTACAGAAAAGTGAGATGCCAGAAGCTACCAGTACTTCTTTAGAAATTCACTTCATGAAGCTGAACCCTGAGGACAAACCCTTTCTCTACGTCCTTTCCTAAGCTTGAGTATCTGACTTATCATGGAGGTTTTATGTGAAAAATCTTCTGTGCCATGCGTTATCATACTTCAGAGCCATAATGTATTTTCCATAATTGAGATCTGCTTTCATCAGGTTTACTAGTGGATCTTGGGAGGTCATCTTCAGCTGTTCTTTTTATCTTGAATCTGAGCTCTGCTGAACACCATTGGCCCTCTGCACTGTGAGAACAGAACACCTTGACTTTGACCATAAGGTCATCTGGAAACTGCCTAACCTTCTCCTGGAGTCCTGGGAAGAGGAGCTGAATGCTACTTTTCTTTTATCTAAAACTTTTGTTTTAGCAAAAGGGCAAGAATTTATCTGCAAGTGAAGAGGTACCAAAGTTTATCCTAAAGTGTAAGCCAGCAGCAGCCAGCAACATGCCCTTCCCAGTTTCATGTATCTGCTTTTAAAAAAGAGTGTAAGTGAATACATTAGGTGAATTCTGTTAAGCAGTCTTAGTCGTGTGGAACAGAAAGAATATTAAATGTTAAAAAATATGTTCTGTGAATGCACTGGAGATACATTTTGACTTGGAAACAGCTTGGGAGGTCTCTCAGCATTTCTTAGAAGAAAAAAAGGTCTTCAGTTCTTGATAATTAAATGAAATGGTTTATTTTGCCCGTTGACCGTGTGGTATAAGTTGTTAGAGATTGTTAAAATAATAATTCTTGTCTTGAAAAAATCACATTCTTGCGATGTTTTCATGTGAAAGGTAATGGCACAGAATCACTGTCACAGCCCTGGGAGTTGTGCTCTCTGAAATCAGAAGGATTTTAGAGTGGTTAAATGAACCTGCTTTTCCATAAAACATTTGAATCTAGGATTCAGAAATAAAACAAAATTTTTGATTGTTTGTTTTTAATGAACATTGACAAAGTAAGCTAGACTTCCCAGAGGCAAATTAAGATGGGGAATAGAGTTAGGTCCTATTCAACTCCTTACAAATAGAACCCAAAAACTGCAGTGGTTCACTTTGGATGCTAATTGGGGTAAATGAGGGAAAATGAGGTATGGAACAGTAAGGACATTTACAAAATATTTCGTATCACAGGTCCATTTAAGCTCTGAATGCATCAGCTGGAGATGGCAGAACCATACAAAAACTTTCTGTACTATTTGATTGCAGGTTGTGTATGAGGATGATGGGGAAAATGGGGAGACATTAAGAATGAAAACGTGATCTTGGAGCCTGTCAAGCAGAATATTTCACGTAGTGATGAAATAGCATGTGCCACTGGTGATCCTCCTGTGGCACCTCTGCACTCCTGTGTGAAGTTCTGGTTATCTGTGTTCAAGATAGTTTTGAATGGCCCAAACTCTATAAAGATGAGAGGAAACCACTATTGGGACCACTGTCTCATGTTTCATAATAAGAAACTGAGAAAGCTTTGCTTGCTTAGTCTGCTTAAACAACCTGAGAGAGAATAGGAGCAAAACTGATTTACAAAATTGTGTTTGAAAAGTATTATCCTTGTTACACCACCTGCAGGGAAGGGGCAGTGCTGAGGTTTCAGCACCATCTGTCCTCAGCGAGCTTTGACTCTATCCTTTGACTAAAGACTCGGACACTGAGATGGGATATACTTACTAAATTTGTCAATTACTTAAACCTGAGAGCAATTGCCATGCTGGTGACTGGAGAAACAATTTGAAAACCAGGTAATCCATGGAACTGTGGGTTTATTTGCCATACCTGTGTCTTCCCTGCACATTATGTGAACATAACTTTCCCCTCATCCCCTCTGCCCTATCTCTAAGGTGTCATTTCCTGTCACCACATATTATTTCCCATCTCCACTTCACACTGGGGCTGATTCTTCCCTATATTCCCTGTCTGAGCTGGGATGCTAGCCCTGAACTAGCCCAGACAGGGGCCAGCTGGCAGCCCAGGCAAAATAAATGCCCAGTGAGCTCACACACTGCAGCCTGGACCTCTGCAGGGACTGTAATTTCTACCTTTTCCCTCTGTCGGGTCATTGATTTTCACATAACTTGAAATAACTTAAATCCTTCACAGCTTTTCAACTCAATCAGATACAGTGATAAATGATTTCTAAGAAAATTGAAGGAAATAAGAAAAAATATCAAGTAAACAGATAAAGCAGCTGCCTAAATGCATATGTTTTGTTTTCTCAGGAATCACATGGAAAACAGGATGCAGTTCAATTTGCAGTAACTCTCAAAGTGAAATAAGGAATATAACAGCTCTTTAGAAAATGATATAGGAACTAATATAATCATACTTTAAAAATTTAAACATAGTATGAGTACATATATGAAAAAGATTAGAATATTTCAAAGCTTCTCATCATGGTAAGGTCTTGGTTGTGGTATTGTGTCTGTTCTTGGCCACCACAGCTCATATTTATGTGGGCCAGCTGGAAACAGTCCATAATGGCTAGATGTCTCAAAAATGTGATTTAGAGAAGAAATTGAAGTAATTTGTATGATTTACTTTATAAAAAAGTAGGGAACCATGCTAACAGTCTTCAAAGGCTGGGTGTAAAAGGAAGTTTTCTATGCAGGTTTCCATCAGAAGTGGATGGGACAAGAAGAAACAGACCTAACTTTTAATGAGGTTAGACATTAACTAAAAATACTTCTAATAGTGTCTGGAGTAGATTGCCTAAATATGCTTTTTATTCACCTGTACTGGAGACCTTAAGTTTTTGGTGAGGCAAGTTCAGGGATGAATATAGATGTATAGTGATGATCCCACCATGGGGTGTGGAGATGGCTTGCATGATTTCTTTCATGGTAATTTTTCCAGCTTAATTATGCTAAGACTCTATGTTTGATCTCTGTGAATGCAGAGGAATGAGGCAGAGTTATTTACATTAAGAAACAGTATTGATAAAAAAGCCTGTGAATTCTGGTTATACATCAATTATTCTGGAAATTAGAAGAAATCTTCTAACCATCTAGGTACAGTTTTTCATATGAAATGCAAATCTATCTGGCTCCGAGCAGGAATATTATCAGTTTAGGAAGGTGTGCTGTATGTTTTCTTCTGATTCCAAGGGACTTGGCTCAAAAGATACAGAAAGACCCTTCTGGTAATTTTAAATTATTGAATATTATATTCAATCTTACAAAGATCTTCTTTTGGGCAGATCTTTGCTTCCCAAAAGAGTGCAACTGAATGCTTTAGGCCCACAGGAGTCCTGCTACAGCTTGTGAATAAGGCAAATGAATCTGACTCAAAGTAGTGTCAAACTCACCTCTCCTTTTAAGATGCTTCTCAGTTCATTCTGTTCCAAAGCTTTATTTTATCAGCTTTTAACCTTTTCTGACATTCCAATTCAATATCCAAGGGTTTATAATCCTTACAATGACAGTGGACCATCATGAACATTGGATGGTGGCGTTGCAGAATGAATCAGGTGTGCAAAACAAGCAGCATCTATCTATATACACAGATATCCCAGTAAACAAGGAAAAGATTTGAAGAGTTAAATGTGTTGTAAAATACTCTATATAGAATTTGCTTTTGGAAATAGACTTGTAACTATCATGTAAGCTCGTCCAGTACTTCAGATTTTCTTTTAAGTAAAAAGATTAATTCTGGAAAAAAAAGTAGTATAATCTATCACATTTGTTCTCACAGAATAATCCTTGATTATTTTAAGAATACAGCCTAAACAACAAACTGTATAGAGCAGACAAGTTTTATAAGAGAGTTAATCCTGCAGGGAGAAAAGGCAGAAATAAATTTGTGGTAGATTTTCATTTTCGTTTGGTTTAATGCAGTTGCTGCTTTACTTAAGCTCTGCAAAAGTGAGAAGCAATATGAGTTCCTGCATGTTCAGATGGGATGCCCATCTTCTCAGGATAGGAAGTAGCAAGATACCTGCCAATTAGGGTCAGGTAATACGTATGGCTGTTCTTTCAAAGGGTTTCACTGATGAGATAAAATGGTTTTTACTGGTTTTGCTGAAAAAAAAAGTTCAAGAGTCCCTTACTGTGTAACCAGAACCAAAGCTGGTAACAGTGGCCAGATTTTTCTTTGTATTATGTGAGTAAATTTCCAAGTGTCTCAAGTTGGTCCTTTATAGCTGGATATAGCAGGGGCACTTGATGCAGATAGAAGTTTTTACTCTCTCAAATACTAGCTTCTTAGCTCACTGCCAAGAAACCAGTCCTCTCCAAAATAAGACCTGAGAGGGATTGGTTCAGGCTGACCTCCATACTGCCATCCTCCAGCACCATCCCCAAGCTTTGGCTGCCACTGCCCAGCTCTCCCATGTCCACCTCTGCCCTACCCCCGGGTTTGCAGCACTCCTTCTCAATTTCATGCTACGGAAATGCCAGTCTGGAGGGTGTCATCCTGTCATCCTGTTGTCTGAGGTACTTTGAGACAAAAGCAATGCGGTCCCAGACCATTCGTACTTGTAGCAGTGTAGGGCATCACTCTGCCCCTTTGAGGAGTCCTGGAGCCAGGAGTGGCACTGCATGGATATAGCCTGTAGCTTTTTGAGGGGTGAGGTCTGAGCAGGATTGACACAGCCCCTTTATGCCACTTGGCCTTTAAGGAGTTCATAGACATAACCCCTGCAAATATGCCTGCAAGGTGCAGTCAGGTGCAGAGTGGATTTTCAGAGCTCTGTTTTTTTGTCAAAGGTGCCCACAGAAGAAGTTGGGCTGGATCTAAGTCCTTTCATAGACCCAGCTCTGCTGTCCATTTTACTAGTTTTGAGACTGTCTCCTTTCAGATTGTGGGATAGCAAATGACTAAATTGCTTTCCACTTTAATGAGACTAAGCCCCGTGGGACAAAAGATTATTAGTAATATGCAAAACTATATTTCAAGCCCCAGCTTGCTGTAAAATTAATCTCTATTTCTTAGAATGACTTTAAATTGTTTAATACAATGGAACCAATGCATCCAACTCCCGAACACCCCAGTCTTGAACTAAGTTCAGGGTCAGACCTTGGTTGAAAACAGTGTGGAGACACAAGAGGAAAGAAAAGACACAAGTGCTGTCTTGCTTAAAACTCCCTCAAATGAAATGTTTGTGCATTTTGAAGACCAGTTTTGTGTCAGTCAGTGAGAAAGTACACATTAAATGTACATTTGAGCAATTCCTCCTTTCGGTTTTGGATGCTGCTCAGAGACACTAGATGGCACCTTTTGTTTGCTATGTGCACAGGGCCAGAAATGGGACCCATCTGAATGCTGGTGAAATCTGACAATTATTTTTGAAGCAACTGGTGCATCCATATGGATCCTTGCTGATGAAGGAGACAGAAATATCGTGGTGCTCCATATCCAGAAAAAAGGGGAGGACAGAGCACCTATTAACTACCTTGTGTCTTCTTTTTATATCTTCTCTGCACTGTAACTGGTGGGGATTGAAACACCCCTTTTAGTTAAAGAGCAGGCTGGGAATGGTTATTTTCATGATGCATTTTAAGGAGATGGTTTTCAGGAAAGCTGGACGTGATACAGGCAGCTAGGATGGGATTTAGGCCAATAGGGTATAACCTATCACAGTGTGAAAGTAGTGTACAGACATGTGAGTCTATAGCACTTTTTAACTGCTTCACCATGGACATCTGGTGTCATTCAGAGTGCGATAAAGGATCTCACAGGAAGTCCAGCTGCTGCTTCTAGAAGGCATGGGTTATATCTGCTCAGCCTCTGGGTCTGTGTCTGGGTTGTCGCTGCACTGGGTGGGTGACTGCACCGAGCTCCCATCACGAGTGGTGGAGACTTGGTGAGTCAAGGCAGGGAAGCTGCTCACCTTACATGAGCACAGACACCTGCCAGCCCAAGCTCTCTTCACCCTCCATGGAATGTACTGACTGGATTGCTGTTGACCGAGCACCCAGCCCCTACATAGACACCTGAATTTGGATGACAACAAGGAGGTGAACCCCACACTTAATGAGCAAGTGCACGATGTGTTTGTGTCCTGCTGATCTTAAGCATGTGTAAATTGGTGACCCCACATGATAAACAGAGAGTACTGGATGTATAGCCTCATGATCCCAGAAAGGGATCATGAAGAACCAGCCAGCATTCACCAGTGCTGTTTACCAGTGACATGAATGAACATAAATGTAAACACTGCAATGGCATCCTTATAGGAAGAAAATTTAGTCCATGACAAAGCTATTTTTTCTTAATTCAGTGCTGAAAAATCTCTGTTCTTCCTAACAAGTTTCTCCTGGCATGTACCTTTTAGAGAGAATTCTATTAAATAATTTTGGAAGAATCTGCCTTGAACTAACTGTGCAATTTCTGCTCTGTGTTTGTCATGGTGCAACCCCTCATTCTCGTTATCCACAAACAGCACAAACTGTGCTGTTCTGCAAGACTTCTCAGGCACAGACCACTAGGACTGCCTGTCCAGTGTCCTGACATCAAAAGTCCTCATCTGATCATTGTTTAATCCATAAAGATCTGCAGAATCCCCGTTCCACACAAAGCAGACACCACAACCCATAAAACATCTCCTTTGCCCATTGCAAGTGAACCCTACCTTCAGCACAAAAGTTGAAGTACTGGAAATTCAATGAAAGGTCACAGAAATGAGCAAGGGAAGATCCAGGTGCTAGAACCAATGACTTGGCCTGTTACAGCAGGAGCTGATTTGTAAGGAGTAAAGGCTCAGAAGTTGCTGGACATTGAACTATGTCAATGTTACAGAGAAAAGCAATAACTTTCTCCCCAAATGGTGCTCTCTTGGGAGGAAATTCTTTCCTTACCCCTGGATCTGGTGATCTATTCAAACCTGAGCCAGTCAACAAGACACAAAAACCAGCTTGCCAGAAATTTTCAACACTGTCAGTACTCTGTTGGTCATCCTATTTCTGAAGCAAGACCATATCTCCTGCTTTAAAGGAAGGAGCAGAAATACTAGGGAATCAAGTTACACATTAGCAAGAGAAAAAAATCATCTTCCTATCCATTGCAAGAAACCAGGATCAAATTAAAAACTGTAAAAATCATGCAAATTTGCTCTGTCAAAAAAGCACCCTTCATTCTCCTTTTAGAGCCCTTACAATTCTTATATTCACTTCTACAATCTCTGTCTGACATGCATTAAATATAAATAAAATAAATCTACTACATTATCTCTATCAAAAAAGCTGGTAATTTTTCAGGGGAAAAAAAAGTTATAAAATAGAGGTTGCACAGCCCCATCCAAGCTGGCCTTGAACACTTCTAGGGGCATCTCCAGCTTCTCTAGGCAGCTTGTTCCAGTGCCTCACCACCCTCACAGTAAATAACTTCTTCCTAATATCTAATCTAAACCTTCCGTCTTTCAGTTTGAAGCCACTATCCCTTGTCCTATCAGTCCTTGTTAAAAGTCCATTTCCAGCTCTCTTGCAGGCCCCCTTTAGGTACTGGAAGGTGCTATAAGGTCTCCTCAAAGCCTTCTCTTCTCCAGCTGAACAACCCCAACTCTCTCAGCCTGACTTCACAGGAGAGGTGCTCCAGCCCTTTGGTCATCTTTGTGACCCTCTGGACTCATTCCAACAGATCCAGATCCTTCTTATGCTCGTGGCCCCAGAGCTGGATGCAGCACTTCAGGTGGGGTCTTATGAGAGTGAAGTAGATGGAAGAATCACCTCCCTCAACCTGCTGGCCACGCTGCTTATGATGCAGCCCATGATAAGGTTTTTGTATCAGGCAGAAACATTCCTTGGCCACAGTCCCCTCACCTGCTCTGCTCTGCATACACACTGAGCAAGCCCTTGATTTCTCAGCCATTTGAACCAAAGTGCTTGACACGCAGCTCTCTTGGCATCCTCTCTTTAGTGAGTTGTCATGGTTCAGACTCCTGTGGCACATCTCAATGGATCTCCAGTCTGAGACCAGGACCCAAGATGTGTTGCAGGACATTTGCACGGCAAAGGTGGGATGAATGGGGTGTCTATCTCCAACAAAACAAGCTGCTGTATCTTGTACACCTGCTTTCCTTTTCTTTGGTAAACAGAATGTTGAAATAAGGATGATGAAAAATGACTAGAGAATTTACACCTGAGGAGAAAGACGGTAGATATGAATGTGTCTGCAATGCTCAGTCTAGCCTTTGGGTTCTGGAAGCTTTCTCATGACCCTGCTTTCAGTGGAGATGCTTCCCTTCAGTTCCTTATTTCTCTCCTTGATTCTCATGTTGTATTTTATGTTGAGAATATATTGTACCTGTGTGAGGAATTAAAATCTGTGTTTTGAGTAGATGACAAATTAGCAGAATTGGGTTGCAGAATTGCAGTTTAATATTTCAAGAATTTGATTAAGAGTTTGATTAGTCAATATGCAGTCAGTAGATGAACCCAGCAAAGAGCACCGGCACAGTATCTCGGTGAGATATCAAAGGCTGGCCTTTAATTGCTTCTTCATTTCCTAATACTATCAGGCTTCTCCTGTTGAAAATTATAATAATAGCTTTTGTAATCATCACACCTCTAGAAAAGGAAACATTAAGAAAAAATATTAAAAGTGAAGTATTAGGGAAAAAAGGCAATCCACCAGTTTCTGGAATGGTAAGTTATGTCTCACTAATCTATTAGAATTTTTTGAATCTGTAAGTAATGCAATGTAAAACTGTAAAGCAGTGTAAAAGAAATAAAAAAATAATGAATTTTGATTTTCAAAAGGTGAGTGAAAAGATTCCTTAGAATAAGGTATAAAACAACTCTTGTTTCTGTTTGGAGAAGTGATGTATTGTCTGGGAACAAAAGCCAAGAAATAGGAAACAAAGAATCAGATGAATCCATTTCCAACAAAGCAAAAGATTAAGAGTAGAGTACTCTAGTACTGATCTCTTGAATATTATTCTTGGAGCCTGTCATGAATGGGGAAGGTTGTTTGGAGCTCTGGAGAAGTGAAAAAGAGTGAACAAAATGACAGATGGAGCTAAGTGTCCAAAAATGCAAAATATTATCAATTGGAGAGGGAAACATGACTTAATCATTAACCCAACACCATTCTTCCTGTGTCAGGTTAGGAAGGGGATCTGGATATGGTGGTGCACAGCTGTGTATAGCCACAGTCCAAAGAATGAAACAAGTTCATAGGCAGTACAGGTATGGAAAAAGAAGGCAGTGCTTTAATGTGGTCTGCAGTGTGAATCTGTGGGGAAAACCAAATGCAGGACTGGGTGCTACAGTTTCAAGAGACAATGCAGACCTATGTTAGCTTCAGCACAGGATGAAGGGAATTATTGGGAGTGTGGTAAGATGTTCAGAAACCATGTTTTAAGAGATTGAGGTACTCTGCTTTTGAAAGAAGGAGAGATGAGAGTACAATAGAAACGTATAATACAGCAGATGGCAGATGATATGAAGAACTGAGTTTGGGAGGAATAAGGGAAAATCAGTGGTTCATACAATGGCAAATGCAGTTAATTGAAATTAGTTCACTTCTAATTTGGATATTTCGGTATGTATCTGGCTTTTACTGCTCCAGCCCGGGATGCCAAACATCTGGGCTTAGCCACTTTTTCAGTCATTGAGTCTCAGAGAGAGAAAATTACAAAGTGATAGAATGGAATCTCACAGAAAGAATAATTAGACCGTAAAAATCATTAACCCAGAGTTGTGTTTACCATTAATACTCTATCAAATGTTGATTGTGTGACTAAACTGCAGAGTAAAAGAGCAGCCGTAAACACTGCCCAGCAATATAAACAAGGTCATCGTTGCTGTGAAAGAAAACATGAGATGGATGAAAATGGTTCAGAAGGTACTTTCATCTCTAAGTGATAAAATTGAGTGGGTTTTTAGACATAATTCATTAAATAGTTTTCCACAATTTTCTGATACAAAAATTATTTAGAAATTAGTGTCTGTTAAAAATGAAAAGAAAGACACATTCAAAAGATTCAGAAGCTGCTTGTGCACACTAATCTCACCTTCACACGTTTTGGAAGCAGTAGCATTTTGCTTGGTATGAACAGCACCTGCCAAGTACAGCCATGTGAAATATCTGCTTTCTGCTATCCAGTAGTCTCCATACAACTTTCTTCAATGTTGTCATGGCAATCAGACTGTTTTTGACACTGCCATTAATGAACTCTGAGGGTGAGAAAGGTCCTTCTCCAACAAAGAGTGACACCACCACAAAGCAAATTAAATTGCTCTGACAATGTATCTATTGAGAGTGAGTTCACATGTCACTGGAGCTTTTAGGATCTTATTGATGACTTTGTGGCTGCCAAAAGTCATAAAGTACTGCTGTTGTAACAGGTTTATGTTTATAGACAGTATTTACCTGCATTGTTTGATTGTCCTAATGCTGATATACTCTGTCATTTTACCTTGACAGTTGTATTTGCTATTATTCCTCTGCCAGTGAGTTAATTAAGGTGTGTATGTCAGTAATCATTTCTTATCTTCAAGGGGGTAAAATGTATATGCCATAAACACATAACTATGTGACAACTGATTACACTACAGTTAAGTGATAAGAGCAGTTGACAGGAGTATTTGAGGATCACAAAATAGACATGGGTCAGCACATTTTCCTGGGTGATAAAAGCTAAAATAAAAGTGGACCAAACCACATGTGAATAGGGCCTTTTACAGTCAGTTTGCTGTCTGTTCAAATAAAGGACCTACCATCTGCAGAAGTTATGAGAGATATCAAGATATCTTCTTTAAAGACCATACATTAATGTGCATGGTGCTTTACATCAAAAGAAAATCATCACCCTGGTGTGAGTAACTCCCTGATTCTAAACCTGCAGCACTGTCAACTCAGAGCTTATTGGCTGAATAGCAATTTATGAATCTTATTTCCCCTAAATTAAGGGGCTGACATCAGTCTGTAGTCTTATTTTTTCTGGAAAACAAAGGAATGAGGTGAGCTGTAACAGACAGCCTGAGTTGCCATGGTCACTCCTGGAAATGGCATGGGAGAGATGGAGGTAATGGATGCTGTAAGTTTGGATAAGGGCATCCTCCTCCCATCCCAGTCTCCTTGCAAGAGGTTGCAGGAAAGACTGGCTTTCCAGGACACTAAAGAAGTTGTCTTACACTGTGTAGGCAGTTGGGTCTATCTGTTTTTACACACATGGTACTCTTCTGTCTTAAGCAACTGCAAACTTCTGCTCAGAGCCAGCCTGTCTTGCAGCCAGTCACCATCCCTACAGGTGAACTTTCTGTACCTACAAGCCAAGAAGAGAAAACTTATCCTGCCCTGGCAGAGCACACAAGGACTTTCTGAGCATTAACTACCACATGGCTGTGCAAGATCTTCAGGCCTTTGTGCCTACAGTTCTTGTCTGCTATAACCTAGCTTGACCAAAAACTTTACCATGCAATTTTTTTTTATTTCCCAGTCACAGAAAAATGAGTAAAGCTCTAGGAAAATGTAATCCTGAAGGTATTTCCGAGGAGATTACTGGGTAGGGTACATGGAGCCATACTTTTGCAAGCCGCAAAGTCATAAGATACTAAAAGCTCTAATGACATGTGAACTCACTCTCCACAGATATCTCTCCTAACAAGTCCTGGTGTTTTGAAGACCATGTTACTTGGGGATTCACAGGTACTGTGATAAACAAACAGTTGATTTGGGTTTATTATGGCACAGCCATAACAAACATCTGGACAATGCCCTTAACATCATGCTTTAACTTACTCTTACCTGATCAGGCAGTTGGACTAGATGATTATCATAGATCCCTTCCAACTGAAATATTCTAGTCTAGTCTAGTCTAGTTTTAGCCCAGCATAGGCTTCTTTCTGTCAAAGGTGTTTCCAGGGGGAAAACAAATGATAGAACTAAACACAAGTGCACTCTTGCATCTTGGACAGTTTTGAGGCACCCTGATAAGGCAGAAGGGAGAAGACTCTGCTACTGCTGTCCAGGCTTCACCACCACTGGAGGAAATACAGTGATGAGTGAAGCATATGCTGAGGTGTTAGGCTAGCTAAAAGGGCTGGGGAGGCGCATGGGAGACACGAGAATTATTTGGATAATTTTCTATGATAAATGATGTGAACTGCTTGGCTAGTTATCTGACTACCAAATCCTGGGCAGTGTAGACAAGAGGCATCCACCATGGATCAACCTGAGAGATGTCACAAAAAGTGTCCTTCATCACCACAAAACTTTTCCATATTTTTTTCAAACACATTCCAGCTCTTCCCCCATCTACTCCTGTAAAATGAAGATGCATTTGGAGTCCTCACTATTCTTTTACTGTGAATCAGTTCACGCAGATCTGCAAGAGTTGTCGAAGGGTCAGATGTATAGGTATTGTTTCATCCTTCTTCAGTTATATTGTGCAGAGCCTTCAAAAGTTTCCATGTTATGCCTCTAAGCAGCTTCACAATATTGCGACTGGTGCTAGAAAAAAATTAAAACCAGCCATGGATTGAAGGTGCATGTAATCAAGAGCAAACCACCCAGCTTTAACAAGCTTCGCTCAGCTTAGCTAAAAATCTGGATAGAAACCAACACTGCACTGATGACTAGATACTGCACCTGGAAATTCATTTTATTAGAATATCTAATGTAGTGTACCTTATGTGAGCTTATGGATGGATCTCAAAGGAATTTAAATGCCCTTTGGTGCATTTCTATAACTTTACAAAATAAGATGTAGAAAAAGAGTGCACAATATCTAACTAAATAATGTTGTTGCAGATATCAAGAATAAATTATCATTGTTAAAGAAATATCATGACTCATAACTAGAGTCGCTTTTCAATTAGTTGCTTAAGGGCTAGAGAATACAAAAGATGTATTCATGACACACTTCAAATTCATGTTTCTTTTCCATTTTATTTTTGATTGAACACACCAACCTCAGAAAAACTATGCTAATCTCTTCCACTGGAACTGATCTGCCCTCAGTCTTTGTGTGTGGCTGACACTGCTGGTAACCCCCATTTCAAAAAATAAACACATTATCAGCACACACAGGAGGAGGCATCTGAAATCTCATCTTTGTCTTTCTATTTCGTCTTCCACTCAGATTGCTTTACTCATACAGAGACTCACCCCTTTTAACGACCTTGTAGGAACTGCTAAAATGCTCTGTCATGTGCTTCTTATGTAAGTAAAGCTCCATTTAATAACTTGGTTCCATCCTGATTGCAAGCGGAGAAATTCAGCATGAAAAATGGTGAGACAAGACAAAACACACTATGTAGTTCTGGTAGCAAAACACGGTTTTGCTCTCCGGGTTCATTGTACCAGAAAGCCCTTATGCTAATTTGCTGTTTCTTTGGCATGTGAAAAAGAATTTGAACTGAAAAGTAAATAATAAACCCAGTACCTGTTTTCAGTTTCCTTTATGGGGACTATGTTTGCTCTTTATGACAGTAATGGCTTTTTATAGACCAAATTTATACTTCTGAATTCGAATTCAGAAGGATGGAGAAGAAAATGAAAAGAAAGACCTTGCAACAAAACATGAATTTTTTTCTTGAAGCCTTGAATATTATACAAACTTATATTTTAATAGAATGATGAAATAAAATGAAGTAGGACAGTGTGCTCCATGTATTACCTACCATCAGGATTTCAGCAGTGTAGTTTCAATTGAGCAGGTAATAGAGGTTAACAGCCCTACAGGAAAAGCTTTGGGAATGCTGGAGGTAACAAGTTGGATTTTAGGTGACAATGTACTACTGCTAAAGGGTCAATATCCTACACAAATATCTAAACGGGAGCAAGATATGTGAAATAATCCTCTCCTCAAGACTGGAAAGGCCTCAGAAATGCCCAGCTTATGGGATATATGGGATCTCTGGGGACTGCATATCTAGAAGGATCGTGGTCTCACAAGAACCCAGTGTAGGTAGTGCAGATGAAGGAAAGGGCATGGCCAAGACTTCAGAAAACATGGTCTCATTCAGCCCAGAGCTGGAAAGCTTGTGGGTACAGGTGATGGACTGCTGAGCTATCTCCAAGGATATAGCACAAAGAAGAAGGGGTCCATGACTCAGGGCAGGTTTGGAGCACATCCTCTCCCTAGAGCTGAAAGAGGCAAGGAAAAAGCACCTGTGGCCTACAGCCTGCTTTTCCTGAGGGATTTTCTTTGTTTTCTGTCATATAGACCTCTCAGCATTTATAACCTGGAATGTGACTGAGAAAGTGACATCAGAGGGCCCATCATGCTGTGACCGGGCAATGGCTGTCCCCAGAACTGACAGAAGAGCCTGGTCTTCCAAGGTGCCTCTGTCATGCCTATGCCCACTTCATCCTCCTGCACAACCCATCATAGATAAGCTTCTTCTTGAACGAAGCCTTGCAAACCTTGACAACAACTTAAAAATCCCAAGAATTTTGAAAGAATAAATTTAGGTCGCTTACTTTTTGATTTATAGGTGTTACAGGCAATGTCTGTACTTGTACTATCAGCTCAGGGCACGTAAACCCAGTGCAGACATGCTCCCATTTAACTTAACTTAGATACCAATTTTTCTAGCTTTTATCCATCATCACAAGATGGTTCATTGGTCCATTTTTTTAAAAGGTAATCAGGGTTCACCTGTCTCACAAGCACCTCAGATCTCCAGTTTCATGTCTTGAATATTCTCTACTTAAAGTTCCTGGGTGCTGTATCCTGCACATTTCATTTAAGTTCTCCCACTGACTTCAAGCTGAATGGTAGCAACCTCAACTCAGCAAATAGGACACTCAGGAGTCCAAGTTCATTCTTATTCAATAAAAGTCCCACTCTACACTACATCCTATGCTTGAGAGTTTTGTAGAATACAAAGAAATTTTGAAACTGACACCTTTTCAGAAACAGCCTCCAGCTACAGAGAAACAAACTGCTTTGTGTGTTGACTGTATTTTTGTGTCCCTCATTTACACTTCAGTTTATTTCTTTGCCTGCCCTTAGGTTGAACTTTTCAGAGTAGAGATCCTGTTTGCTTGAAGGTGCCTTGCACAGAGCTACTAAAGCTGCACAACAGTGCAAGTGCAACAGCAGCAACAGCTTTAACTAAAGGCAATGAAAGCACTTTTTATTCTGCTTTAAATATGTCTTAGAAATAGAAAAGAATGAGAGATTGACTAAATAATGAGAAAAGGCAAACCATTAATCATATCTTTAAAATTATTTTAATACTTTAACAAAAATCTGTCTTGAATAAGAAAATGTGAGTATATACAATTAGGAAATAATATAAATCTCCTAAGTTAAGATCCAGGTTGAAAGAAACAGGTAGGATACGAATCAGAAAGATTTAATTTAGGCAAATCATCAAGACCAGATTATAACATCATAAATTATAAATGGAAGTAGTTAATGAATTTATTGAATCCCTGAATTATTTCTGAGCTGTTCTGATGAGTCAGGAAGGTAATGAGCACTGGGTAAGGGTGTGGGTGTTGTCTATGTTCGTATGTATCTGTGAGATTTTCTGTGTCAGGCAGTGGATGTGATAATTTCTTTGAAGTTTACCTTTTTTGAGGGGTGTGTAATTTTCTCATAGACAGGGATAAAGTTAGTGGGGGACACTGAGGCAGGAACTCTTTAAGAAGAAAATGTGAAGCTCTTAAACCCCAAACTTTTGAAGAGATATGAGGAAGTCAGTTATAGCTGTACCCCCACAGGTCTCCAGACAGACTGGTATGTGTGAAATGAAGGATTGCAGACACAGATGGGCCAATAAGAGGTATGAAAAAGTTCTCTCGAGCTCCTCCAAACCAGCATCTTATATGCCATGCCAATGACAACAGAGCTTGCTTATACTGGTTTTGGTGAGACACAGGAAGAGGTTGCCAAGAGAAGTTGTGGATGCCCTATACCTGGAAGCATTCAAGGCCAGGTTGGATAGGGCTATGAGCAACTTGGTGTAGTGTCCCCACTCATGGCAGGGCCCTGAAGCTAGATGATCTTTAAGGTTTCTTCCAACCCAGGCCATTCTATGATTTGATGCCAGTTATTTCTGAGGCAGTACTTTACACCTCTTGTTCCTATGTACTATCTGTCACCAGTAGAGCATTTGTGAGGTTGAAGGGACACATGTAACAGGCTACAGGCACAATCTGCTTTTAAACAAAACCTTTTGTGGCAGGTTTTAGGGACAGAAGCTCTTGGGGAGGACTAGTTGCCCTGATAAAACTCTTCTACAGGCTGGACAGTAAGACAGAGGGCAAAACTCTTCCATCTTCTCCATCATAGCAGTTAAGTGTTCCTTTATTTCGGCTGGTACGTTGTTCTTTACTGCTGGAGTCTGTGTTCGTGGAGGCTGACTCTATAGTGATATGTTTGTGATTAATTATATAAGTGATAGTGACTAATGTCATTTTGCATATCATCAAGGGATTAAACACAATCCACTTAATACACATAAGAAACTCCACTATAAAATAGTATTTGTGATTGTTGCTGATGACAAATGTTGGCTTCTAATGTCAGATAAATCTGAGGGCTTCCTGGAGGCCTGCCTATTCCCTTGAAATACCCAATTAATTAACATTTTGCCTACAACAAGCAGTTTACAAAAGTAAGCATCAGACAGGCATTACTGTTAGATAAACTACTGTTCCTCCTCTGTACCTCACTGTGTTATGAAAATAAATCTTCAGACATCTCTTTTCAGAGTGGTAGTCTTTTAAAACTCTACTAGTGTGAGAGTACCTAACATCAAAGAGAAAGATAATTAGAAATGTGAGTGCCAAACGCAGCAAAATGCACAGCAGTTTCTCAGTACCAGTTCATTCTGGTATTGACTGGTGTCAAAGGACTGGAACCTTGGTGAGATTTGTTGTTGTTTGGGATTACACAAGTTTGTTTATTTCTGAAATATAGGCTTTTCTCCCTCATTGATATTTACAGAATTACTATGTGATTTTGGCTCCACTGCAGTTCAAATAAGTTTAGGGGTGGGTCTGCCATTTAGCAGGGTATGAAGTGGTTCCTGGGGTCCAGCATGGAGTCTAGCTGGGACAGCCCTTCCTTTTCTGCTGCCTCTGCCACTGAGGAAGCAGTAGCTATCTCCAAATTTCTTACCTCTAAATAGAAGACATGACTTTTCCACCACATTGGAGTTTGTCTGGAGGAACATATTGCCCTCAAGAGGAGATTAGATCAAAAGTCTTTGGGGAAAAAATGGGACTTTTCTGCTCTTATTAAAATGGGACTTGCTGTGGAAGGGTTGGAAGAAGAGGCCTCAGCTGCAACTGTGCGACACGAGCTAACTGATCAAATACCAGATAGTATCTGATAAATTTGTCCCTGTCAAACAAAATTCCTCTACCTCCAACTCTTTAAATTGCATATAAATCATAAAGAAAAAGAAAAAGAAAAAGAAAAAGAAAAAGAAAAAGAAAAAGAAAAAGAAAAAGAAAAAGAAAAAGAAAAAGAAAAAGAAAAAGAAAAAGAAAAAGAAAAAGAAAAAGAAAAAGAAAAAGAAAAAGAAAAAGAAAAAGAAAAAGAAAAAGAAAAAGACAAAAAAAAGAAAAGAAAAGAAAAAGCAGAGTGTACTCAACATTCAGTAATGTAAGCTAGGTTTAGTAAAACCCAACAGGAATACCTGAGCCATGTTCACTCTTACCTGTGTTTCTGATGGGGAAAGATATAATTCCCAGAAGAGTGTCTGGTAGAGGGAGATGTTCTCTGGACCAGCTCCTGCCACCTTCCTCTGAACATAGGGAAGAGTCCCAGGGAGCTCCTGAAAGGTTTTTAGGATAAGAAGATCCCATCCTGCTTTTGAAGACACCAACCAGCACTGAGTTACAGGGTTTCTGCAAACAGTTATTTGGATTCAGAAAACAATGTGACTGACAAAGAAAACACTCTCTGGACCAGGTTTCTTGGGAAAATGTAGAAAAAGTTTGCTATTGTGTTTCCAGCTACAAAGTCCAAAGAAAGGGGACCTAGGGCTTTTTCCAGATGTGCATTGGGAGATATCTAGGAGTTGGATACCTCAGTCCACAAACTCAGCCTGCTCTATTTCCCATAGAGATAAACAGACTATGTTATATAGGAAATCAGACCACTTAACTGTGATCAGACTGTTCTTCTCTTCACTGTTCTTCTTATTCATTGTTTTAAATGAATGAATGATTGTACATGAGTTGTATATTCATTTACTCATCATAAATCATTTAAACCAAGGTATTATGTCTATCTTATTCTTTTGGTGAAAGCAAACCCAATGTAGAAATTATTATTTTGCACTTCAGAATCCTCATGCAGTCTATCCCTTTTGTTTTACTAAAAATCTGTTTTCACCTGATATTTGTAGATGCCCTTTTTTATTTCTCTTCACTCTTTTGGACAGACCTAACTGGGCCTTTTTTGGCTCTCCCTACCCTTGCATACTTATAACTGCTGCAGAGCATTCTAGATGTGTTGCTTTTTCCCTCCTTCTATTTCCACTACACCTTCTTCCTTTAAGCTTGTGGTTGAAGGTAACCTCTGGGTACATATCCACACTGCACATTAATGAATTTCTGTCCTTTAGCAGGGATACTGTAGGGCCAAGCTTGAGTGTGGCTCCTCATTTTAAAACCCCTATTTTACATTCTCATTCTGTTCTTCTCTACCACTCAGAGCGTTAGTTGCAAGGAGGCTTTTGTTTGAGCCTGGGCAGCTGCCTCCTGGCAGGAGGAGTTTTGAGCAGCTGACCTGCCTGTGCTCATCACTTGGTTAAAAAACCGCTCCATTTTCATGTGGGCGGGACCATAGGGAAAACAACTTTGGCCCCAAAAGCATCGTCTAAGAGTTCGGAATTGTTTTTCACCCCACTCAGAAAATACAGCAAAACAACAACAGAAAAGTTTTCTCATATGTGAATACTGTACCGCTCCGTGCCCAGACACAGCCAGCATATTGTTCTTGCTCAAACAAAATGCACTCATAGTGCACTTTCTGAATGCAAATGTTGTGACTCTGGAGACAGGGGTCTTCCACTGGGTCCTGGGGAGGAGGGGACCTCCTGACCATCTGCATTGTGAGCCCTGGGCTCTGGGATCCCCTCTGCCAGGTGGTCATGGGACTGCAACATGGCAGCAGACGTGCCCAGGAAGGAAGCATTTTGAAAGCAGGATTTATAATTTTATTTTTTTTCTGAGGGTTTAAGCAGCAGCACATTTTTCTGTGAATCACAGAAACTCTCTGTTGAATATGGAGATACTGACTGCTGCAGTGCTCACCATTCTTCCTAAACAGGTCCACATTGTTTTTCCACTCTGAACCTCCACCTATGATGGCCTGTGGCAAATGGGAGGAAATGTGTCTTTTGAGGCACCTCAGAAAGCAGTTTAATGTTTTTCCTAACATTAGGCCAGTGTGAAGATACTGTCACAAGTAGGCATCTCAAAATGGTATCCAACAGCCCAGAATAGATAAAAGAGTGTTGCTGTGGCGCAATAAAAACACCCCACCTTGTCCTCTGTCATTCTACATATTGTGTGCATGCTTGGTTTCCTTGGAGCCCAGAAATCTGATGTTAAAAAAGACGTCACATAGGCGTGTGTGTGCTTCTTTTTCAAACCACTTATTCACATCAGAAAGAAAATGTGCTTTGGAAAGATTTATTCCCATTAAAAGAACAGAGTTTTATCGGGAAGGAAAATTGTGTTTGGCAGCCCACAACATTTGATTGCTGTAATGGTAGTGACGGCAGTAATCTACTTTTTTGCCTTGCTGGTAAATGGAAGTATCCAGCAAAGATAAAAGGTTACCAGCTGAGATAACTATCCTCTAATTAGTACCGCAGATTTTGGGGGGAATTTAGAAATAATGTGATGCAGCCTCTTAAATTTGTTATAAATAAGACAAAATAGGAACAAGCAAAGTACTCAACATATGAACTGCAGCACCTAATCTGAGAGGGCTGATCAGCCATTCGGGGCAAAATACTGCTTGACTTCATCCTGCAGGGAAGAAAATAAGCGTATTCTGAGAGCCATCATTCCCAAAAATCAGTTCAGACTTGAGCTTCTTACTCAGATCTGGTACTTCTGTTTGGTCAGGGTACATGGCTGGTATAGTCATAGAGTGCAGAGGTACCAAAGCTAAGTAACACTTAGGTAACTCAAAGAACTGGTAACAGATTACATACGGGAGGACAGAGAACCAACAGTCTTGGTTGATTCTCCCAAATATTGCTTAATTATGTCAAGGGTTTTACTTAGAAACTAGAGATTATGAAGTATGAGGAAGAAGAAAAATTCCCAATGGGGAGTATCACTACTCTGGGAGAGATGATCAGAAAAAAAAAGCGTCTAAACCCATCTGTGGACTAAAACTATGGCAGCTCAGTAGCTGTACTTAAGCAGATTAGATGCCTCCTCTCTTAGGGGAGCAAAGTCCAAGAATGGGTTGACAACAGCTTCAGTGGCCTGATTTCAATGTCTGTGAGACCCCACCCCAGCTATTTATGCTAATAAATCACATTGACACCTCAGTCCACGGCCCTCATGAGCTGTTGCAGATATTCTGTGAGCAAATGCCTAAATCTTTCCGAGTGTGATCAGCTGGTGACAAAAGCTGAGAACTCAAGGGTAACTGTTCCTAAAGGGCAACAAGGACAATTTTTGCACTGTTATCAAACAACTTGTCTAGGCAGACATGCTCAAACATCTGGGAAACCCAACAGACATATTCTTGAAATCACCTGGACTAGCAGAGATGCAGTGCAGACAAGGAGGACCAGGGTTCTGGAAGGGTGTGCACTCATCTCTTTCTTTGTTCGTCTCTTCCCTTTGCCCCCATATGTTTTTCTGAAGTGATGTGCTTAGTAGATAAGGGTGTTTTGTCCCATTTGTCATCAGCAAAAACTTCCAGAGGACTAGATAAAAGTCACCGTTGGGCAGTGTTTGGAGCACAGCTACAGCCCAAAAAGCTTGTGACTCCCCTTCTATCACATCAGCTCAAAGTCAGCAAAAGCCATGCAGGAGCTGCTCAGGGTGACTGACCTTGGAGGCTATGAAGCAGCTGCAGCCCTGAGTTGGTTGCCTCCTTACGTATTGGTAAGACCATGGAGAACAAGACCTGTAGCTGTCAGAAATTTATCATTCTTCGCACATATTTGGGGAGCAAAGATAAGTCTGGATTGCACTGAAAAAAAATCTTGAGGCTGCTTGTCATCAGACCACACCACTGAGTGCTAATCAGAGCATCTTCTTTTAAATGTCTCAATCTACTATTTTTAGGCTATAAGTAGGGTGAAAAAAATTTACTTTCAGTCAGACAGGAAAATACCTCTGCAAAAACAATGTGGCAGAGAGGGGTATTCTTGGCCCCAGGTCTCAGATGGGAGTTCTCGAAGTTTTTTCCATTGTGAGCCCCTTAGCAAGTGAGATGGAAGGTTGGGATCTGAGTTATTAAGTATGCTAGGCCTTGGAGGACAGAGAGGGCTTGAAATATATTCCATTCATGGGTGCCTTGCAATGATCCTAGCAGATAGACTGTTTACCAAGCACAGTAACACCACTCTCACTTCAAAGCCTGTACTTGGTTAGTCCAGGTGGCCTCACAACTCCAGCAGCTCCATCTCCCTTCTCCAATTTCTCACCTCCTCTCTTCAGGGAGCAATAAACCCTGGTGTAGGGGGAACATAAGCACACAGAATTATCCAACCAGCAGTTCTTATGCAGCCAATGTCCACCCCACCCTCATGAAATGCTATTTAAACGAGAACAAATGTAATGCTCAGAAATCCCAAAAGATCCAAATGCACCAAGGGCCAGGGGGATGGCAAGGTAGAGAAAATGTGATGGAGTGTGCCAAAGTCTCTGAGAAATCTTTGTGCAGAGCGCTAGGCCAGCTGACCTCCTCAGGAGACCCAGTTTGGGTTTCTTTTTGTGTGAGTGGTGTTACAAAAAATTGAGCAGATTAAAAGCTCTTATAGTTATTCTTTGATTGACACCTATAAAACAATCCTGAAATTTACTGGCATTTACACCACACTGCATTAACCACAGTTAATGCGGTTTCTGATGCGGTTTCTGCCTGCTGTGCTACTTATTGAAGAGACACTGGTTTCTTGCAGGTTTCTGGAACAGTATCAGCATGAATACAACCCCTATGGAGAATACATTACTGTCCCAGGATAAATGGTTGGGTTCAAATTGTCTTTGTCTGAAACTGGCCTTGATATCCAGGAAATTAGAGTCCTCGGCTACTCCTGTGGCAGAAGCAGTCAAACCCACATTGTGCTGATAAACACTATCAGTTGCTATATAAAAATCTGCTAAAGCAGCACTTTTTACTAGACAGCCCTATTGCACAGAAGGGCTGTACCCAGCTCCTGTACCTTGAGTACTACAAAACCTGCCCAGTGCATCCCAGATTGTCCCTGCTAGTGTGCATACAACAGGGATTTCATGCTTTTATGAGAAAACAGTGAGCATCACAAGTAGGCATTGCTACCACTCCTCTAGGGCTTGAGACCTTCACACAACTATCTGACAGGATGTTGTGGTGAGGTGGTGGTCAACTTCTTCTCCCAGGTAACATGTGATGAGAGGAAATGGCTTCAAGTTGTGCCAGGGAAGGTTTAGATTGGATACTGGGAAAAATTTCTTAATGGAAAGGGTGGCTAAATACTAGAACAGGCTGCCCAGGGAAGTGGTTGAGGCCCTATCCCTAAAGGTATTTAAATGACATGCAGATGTGTCACTTAGGGACATAGTTTTGTGGTGAATTTGGCAGTGCTGGGTTAACGCTTGGACTCAATGATCTTAAAGATCTTTTCCAAACTAAAAAATTCTATGATTCTATGCATATTTTGCTGAAGCAACTGTTCTCACATTAAGTTCACTGTGCAAATCTGGAATGGATCTTCTTAGTCCTGTGGAGACACTTGCTGCTTCTCCATTTTGACCACCCCAGGCAGCAGTTTATATTTTTGGTTCTGACACTAGACAAGTCAAAAAAACCAGCACAGTATCTATGACACAAGAATCTATGGCTGTCACTGTGATCAAATGCAGTAAAGGATCTAATCCTATTTTTGGAAAAGACTTTTTCTGTCTAAACTATAGGATAACCAGGGCTTTGCTCTTGATACATTTTGAATAATAAATCAATCATAATAAATAGCTTTTGTAGCTCCCTACTTGAAAATAATATTCATAAACAGAGAATGTCTATCCACCATGGTACATTGGATTCTTACTCAGACCCACAGAAATAAGATCAACTTGAGAGGCAAACTCCTGCTATAGGTGTCTCTGGCAAGCAGGACCTTCAGGGACTGACTTTAGCAAGGTAAAAGCTCTTGTTTCCCAGTTTTAGTTGGAGATTAGGCAGAGAGCAAGAAGTTTTATTTCTTGCTAAGGTTCCCCTAGAAAGAAGGGGCATAAAGAAGGGTAAAATAAAGGATTTTAAAATGCTGCATTATTTGTATGACAGAGGAAGGAGTTGCAGGACTATTTGCAACAGCACCTGCCAAAAATCCTTGGTCCATTAGTATGTACACAGGTGGATGTTTCAGTGCACATACATGCTGATGCCCAAATCTCCCTTATGCAGTGTGCTGCAATACGGCTTCTGCATACCAAACAAATAGGAAGCACGGTATGACTGCCAGGTTATCATATTGACATTCTGTGATTTGCTTTATTTTGCTGCTATTTTTGAGGGAGACCTGGCGGGGGTGGGGGGAGGGACAATGCACACGGACATGCTTCTGTACGGTAGCACCTTTCACACAGTAAAGCTGAAGAGTTCATCTCATTGTTATAAAGAAAGGAAAGATGTTGCGCATAGCTGAAATGCAGCCAGGTCTCGAGTCAAGATTAGCATCCTGGAAACAGCAAACATTAGCAGCTGCATAGTCCTGAATCCAGTAGCAATGTGCAAAACTGTCAGCGTGCTCTCAGGCTCTGCTCACACCACTGAACAAGGCAGACTAGGGCCCACATGCAAAAGGAGATGAGAGTATGTTACGACCCGCCCCAGGAAAAGAGAGGGGGGGGGGGTAACTCAGGTTTTATCAAAAATTCCTTTGGGGTGGATTAAAGCGAAGCGACACTAAATAATCGGTGTATGAAAATATATAAGATTTATTTCAACAGTTTTGTATCAACAGGTAAGTTAATAAGATTTATTTTAACAGTTTTGTATCAACAGATAGGTTAACATTTTTGGGTGCTGTCATAATCAATAGGTAAACTAACACCTTTGGGTGCTGTCATAAGCTTTCTGGGGAGGAGAAAAATGCATAGGGGAGAGAAAGGCAGGATAAGAGCCAGGGAGAGTAAGGGAAAGAAAAGCTGAAAGTAGATAGATGTCCATAGTCACCGCCCACGGGGTCCAGCGATGCTTGATGGTCTTGATTCGCAGGCGGTGGGGGAGAAGAACTCCCGAATTCCCAAAGTCACCAGTAAGTTTATATGCTCTGGCGCCTCCCTGGCATGAGGGGTTGCCTCCCTTTTTTGGACTTAGTCCTCCAGAGGCACATTGTCTTTTCAGTTGTTGTTTGCCCAGCAGAGGTGTCAATAGGCAAGAGCCTGCAAGGTTGACTCCTCATGGGCTATCAGAGGTAACTAATCGCCCAGCAGGTGTGTCAAAAGCCCGAGGTCCGTTGTTGTTTTTTAGGAGGACTCCCCAGCAGGTGTGTCAAAGCCCGAGGTCCGTTGTTGTTTTTTAGGAGGACTCCCCAGCAGGTGTGTCAAAAGCCCGAGAATGCATAAAACATCAACTATTTCAGTCTCTGACAGAGTAACGTGTGCGTCACCTCCCTGTTCTTGAAGGGGAACCTCCACCAGGTCCATGATAGGGGTAAACACTGTGGTCGAAATATCTGCTCCAGTTCTTTTAGGGCAGGAGGGATGCAGACCTGGTTAGTGCAGTGGTGTAAGCAGAGCTGAGCAAATGGAGGAAATTGCAGCAGTGAAAAGCTCTGTTGTGTGAGAGGCTGAATTAACATCTCCCGCATAACTCTCAAGGAGATGGAGAGGCATAAGAGACACCTAGTAGAGTCTCTGTTGTAAAAGTGAATTCTAAGCTTGGGAAACTGCATAAAACAAAGAGTATAGATGAAGATTTTATTCAGAGCAAGAAAAAATAGCTGCAGATAGATGGTCCTTGTCAAATTAAATGGTCCTTAAGAAAAGCCTATGTATTACACTCTCTCCCGTTTAATATACTCAGCCTGTCTTATCAAATGCACTTAACTGTTACATTTTATCAGCCCAAACTGGAGTCAGGATTTTTGAAAATTTTGTATTCAGACTTACTGACTTTATCAGCTGAACACTTATTGTACAAGTGCAAGTTGTTGACAACACCAAGCTGTGTGTGCAGTTGACACACTGGAGGGAAGGAATGCCATCCAGAGGGACCTTGACAGGCTTGAGAGATAGGCCTGTGTGAACTTCATAAAGTTTAATAAGGCCACGTGCAAGGTCCTTCATGTGGGTTGGGGCAATTGCAAGCACAAATACTACTGGGAGATTGACAGACCAAGAGCAGCCATCAGAAGAAGGAGTTGGGGCTGTTGGTTGATGAGAAGCTCAACATATTTTGACACTGTACACTCGCAGACCAGAAAGCCGAATGTATCCTGGGCTGCATCAAAACAGCATGGCCAGCAGGTTAAGGGAGATGATTCAACCCTTCTACTCCTCTCTCAAGAATCATTGAATCATAGAATCAACCAGGTTGGAAAAGACCTCCGAGATCATCAAGTCCAACCCTTGATCCAACACAGCCATGGTTACTAGACCATGGCACTAAGTACCACATGAAGTCTCATCTTAAAAACCTTCAGGGATGGTGAATCCACCACCTCCCTGGGCAGTCCACTCCAATGTCTGATTACTTTCCCTGTAAAAAATATCTTCCTAATATCCAACCTAAACCTCCCCTGGCAGAGCTTAAGACCCTACTGCTGGTTACCTGGGAGAAGAGACTGACGCCCACCCAGCTACAACCTCCTTTCAGGTAGTTGTAGAGAGTGAGGAGGTCTCCCCTGAGCCTCCTCTTCTCCAGGCTGAACAACCCCAGCTCCCTCAGCTTCTCCTCACAGGACTTGTACTCGAGTCCCTTCACCAGCCTCGTTGCTCTTCTCTGGACCTACTCCAGCACCTCAATATCCTTCCTGAACTGAGGGGCCCAGAACTGGACACAGTACTTCAGGTGTGGCCTCACCAGCACTGAGTACAGGGGAAGAATCACTGCCCTGGACCTGCTGGCCACACTGTTCCTGATCCAGGCCAGGATTTCATTGGCCTTCTTGGCCACCTGGGCACACTGCTGGCTCATGTTCAGCTTCCTGTCAATCCAAACTCCCAGGTCCCTTTCTGCCTGGCTGCTCTCCAGATACTCTGTCCCCAGCCTGTAGTGCTGTGGGCTGTTGTTGTGGCCAAAGTGCAGGACCTGGCACTTGGCCTTGTTGAACTTCACCTCGTTGGAATCAGCCCAACTCTCCAGCCTGTCCAGGTCCCTCTGAAGAGCCCTCCTGCCTTCCAGCAGATCAACCCTCCCCTCCAACTTGGTGTCATCTGCAAATTTGCTAATGGTACACTCGATCCCCTCATCCAGATCATATATAAAGATATTAAACAGGACTAGGCCCAACACTGCTCCCTGGGGGACACCACTAGTGACCGGCCACCTAATGGATGCAGCACCGTTCACCACCACTCTCTGGGCCCGGCCCTCCAGCCAGTTCTTAAACCAGCAGAGAGTGTCCCTGTCCAAGCCATGGGCTGCCAGCATTTTCAGGAGTATGCTATGGGAGACGGTGTCAAAGGCTTTGTTGAAGTGCAGATAGACACATCCACAGCCTTCCCCTCATCCACCAGGTGAGTCACCTGATCATAAAAGGAGATCAGGTTGGTCAGACAGGACCTGCCCTTCCTAAACCTGTGCTGGCTGGATCTGATCCCTTGTCCATCCTGTAGGTGCTGTGTGATTGCACTTGGGATGATCTGCTCCATAACCTTGCCAGACACTGAGGTCACGCTGATGGGCCTGTAGTTTCCTGGGTCCTCCTTGCAGCCCTTTTTATGGATGGGCGTGACATTCACCAATTTCCAATCATCTGGGACCTCCCCAGTGAGCCAGGACTGTTGGCAGATGATGGAGAACCCACCTGGAGTACTGCATCCAGCTCTGAGGTCCCCAGCACAAGAAGGATGTGGACCTGTTGCAGTGAGTCCAAAGGAGACTCACAAAGATGATCAGACGGCTGGAGCACCTCTCCTATGAAGACAGGCTGAGAGTTGGGGTTGTTCAGCTGGAGAAGGCTCTGGGGGGACCTTCTAGCTGCCTTCCAGTACCTAAAGGGGGTCGATGAGAGATGGAGAGGGGCTTTTTACCAGGGCATGTAGTGATAGAACAGGAGGGAATGGCTTTAAACTGAAAGAGAGTAGATTTAGATTAGATATTAAGAATAAATTCTTTCCTGGGAGGGTGGTGAGACACTGAAACAGGTTGCCCAGAGAAGGTGTAAATGCCCCACTCCTGGAAGTGTTCAAGACCAGGTTGGATGGGGCTTTGAGCAACCTGGTCTAGTGGAAGGTGTCCCTGCCCACAGCAGTAGATGGAAGTAGATGGTCTTTAAGGTCCCTTCCAACCCAAGCCATTCTGTGATTCTATGATTTCCCAAACTTACATAAAGGTTATGTAATTCATGGAGTTGGTGATTGATCAGCAAAACATCAGTGGCACATTAACAAAGGGAAAAACTTTCCTACATGCTGAATAAAGGTCTCTATCTTTTAAGAAGCCTTGCTATGACCAAAAGAATGCCAAAAAACCAGTAACAGTGGTGAGGAAAAAATAAAGGACACAAAATGCTAAGAAGATCATCTTGATTTGAATTGCTTTGAAAGTAGTTTACTTGGTTTTTAATCAAAAAAAAACAGGTCTGAAGTCAGAGTTAGAAGTACAGGGATGCCATGGGATGAGCAGGGCTCCTTTCTGATCCCCACGCATTTCTTCTGCACAGGAACCTGAGGACAAGAATGAGAAATGTGTGAGACTGATGGGCACAAGGAGCTCCTATCAATACTTCTGGGACTGATGCAGCCTGGACCAGTAAAAAGCAAGGGAGAAGGAGGAGAAGCTGCTTGTTAAAAAACAGAACTACTCGTATGAAAGTCTGCACAGAAGAAGATTTACATGAGGTTTCTCTGAACCAGGGAACACATTAGCTTTCACTCAAAGACTCTGAATGTAATGAAAATTATCCTGTTTTCTTGACTCATCTGCACTTTCCTCTGCAGCAGGATGAAGTTTTCAGTGAGAAAAAGCAAAATCCACTTTATAAAATGACAACTATATTAAAGCGATACTGCCTTTAGAAAAGGCTTTCACCTATTAAGCTTTACGCCTTACAAAGCCTAACATTTGTGTTGAAAGAGATTCAGTGAATCCATACAAATGCATCACATGGTAATACTTGTTATAAATTTCAGGTCAAGAGCTGACAAAAATAAGTATACAGGCAGCATATTTCTAGACTATTTTTGAACATAATTTAGATACCGTAAGTAATCTATTTTCAAAACACTACTTTATTGTAAAAAACACTATTATGTAATTCTAATACTCAAACAGCAGAACAAAACTTATGAATATTCATCATCATGGCAAAGAGACAAAATTTGCAATCAGTTGTAGCCTATGTGAAATCTAAGCTATTCTACTAATTTATATAATTACACTCTTACATTTCCAAAACAGATTTCAGAAACAAGAGAACTGGTGTATTCAACCGTGTAGGAAAAAGAAAGCAAAATCATCTTTATGTATGTGACAGCACTGTTTTCTGGATGACTGGTGCCTGTTGTGCTTAGAAATGGCTGTCTATGCCAATTCAGAACTACTCTGGAGCCCTGCCTGTATGAGTAGCTCCATTAGTATGTCTAGATTGCTCTAAGTTTTGGTTACAGTCCACTGATAATACTAAATTACTCTTCTGCAAAATACAAGATATTCTCTGAAAAAGGCAACAGCATAGACAACTCAGAGTCTCATTGGAAAATGTAAAATCATTTATGTCTACTTCTTTGCTTCAAATCTGATTCAAGTTGATAACAAAAACTCTTGACTATAATGGCAGCTCATATGGAGAGGTTTCAGCTTTTTTTTTCTGCAGTTTGGTCAGCACAAAGGGGATGAGGTGATTAGCAGCTAGCAACCATCACAGGAGTCATGGTGCCCATCTCCACCTCCTGATAAGCAAATGCTTTGTGTTTGCCTCTAACTAGCGTGTGGACAGCTGGCTTTGCAAAGTTCTGGATGAGATCTTTCTCCCCACAAAATCCCACAGGCACTTAAAAGAAGACATAGACAAAAGGGAGTTGTCGCTGATAGGAAAATCAGCATAATGTAAATTTGAAAACTAGATACTCTGTTATCAAAGACTATAATTTAAAATGTTATTAAATTCATTGATGTGACTTTTTCAGTAGAAAATTGCAGTCTATTTTATATCAGATTAGAAATTTAATACATCTGCTGTTAAGTATCTAGAAAGCATTGCGTAACTTTCATCCACGAAGAACAGAGCCAGAGTAAAAGCACTAAAAGATGAAGGGAAACCTGCGACAGTGGTGTTGCATGGCAACTGAAAGCTTGGCTCTGCCAGTCGGTGGCTGTTCCTTGTACTTTAAACTCTATGGTAGGGAAATTAGTCATTAAAGTGGATCTCAGATGGATGATTCTTAATTTCTGAAATACAGCTGAAGTGCTGCTGTACAAAAAAGCTTGCTTATGAAAATATCTCTTTTTGAACACAAGTATGCTTTGTGAAGAGCTGGAGACTAAAAAAAAAAAAAAAAAAGCCAGGTGCACCTTAGTCAGAAAAGGCCCATTGCTGTTTTTCCCTAATCAAGCAAATGATTGAACATGCAGCCCAGTTTAGACCTCACACAACATTCAATCTGTCCTTAATTTTAGAGAAACAATACTTTTTCTGTTTGGAAAAGAATATATACCAAATAAAATTGCTTGGCCCAGAAATTATGGTGGGGTTTTTTTTCCCACTTGTTCCAGTAATCAACCAATCCCACGGAAGACAAAAGATTAGTTACATACGTATTTACTCAGTTTTCCCACAGAAGTTGCACAGACTGTGATGTGTTATGACTTGCTCATAAACATCTTGTCCAGTGACTGATCTGTTTTCACAAAAGGCATAGATAAGCAAAAGAGAAAGGTCTCTAAAATTACTTACTACTCATTTCTTTTATTACTAACAAAGAAAACCTTGGAACCACTTTTATTTTCCATATACCCCCCTGGATGAGAGCCATGGTTGCAGGAGTGCTGGGACCTGCTGGGCTGGGAAGGTCCTCTTGTGCCAGGTTTGTGGGTGGATGTGCTTCTCCTGCATGGGGGGGAGTTTTGACAAATCCCCACTGGGAGGAAAGCATGCGGAGGTGGCTGGATCTTAGTTCCTTTTCTAGGATTTGAAAATGTTCCTCATGAAACAGTGAAGACTACTGAAAGGAAGACCAAGGCATAGTCATTACTGTGCAGAAGACAAGTTCAGTTGTGTTGTTTCTCAGGCTTTGATCATGTGTTTCATGGTGTTTGCTGATTGATTTCTATGCTGAACTTCCTGACTCTTGCAACTGGTGAAAATCGTACTTATGTTAATGTTTTTGGACACAAGACATATTTGCACGCAAACCTGTGTGTACCTGGAGAACAGAGGTGGTGATGAATGTCAAGTGTCACAGACACTACATAGATGCTGTTGCAGACATGCTCTCATCTATTTTATTTCTAAAAATCTTAATTTACTGAATTTCCAAAATTGAAGTTGGTAGCAAGAGCTAAAGATGAAGCAGCATGCTGAGAGAGAGGCTGGGGGAGATGGTGTGGGGAGTTTTGCTGACGTTGGGCAGGGTGGTGGTGGCAGAGAACTCAAAAGAGCCTGGAAGGTTAAGGTGTGAATAGAGTGAAAGTAGATGAAAAAACATATGTAAAAAAGTTAAATTTGATTTACTGATGAAACCATTTGTAAGTTGAAATGTTTATAAATGTTCACACTGTACTATCTTAAATTTCAGATGTGTCAGACCTGTGGCTGCCTTATCAGTTTGTTTCCTAACACCCTCTAAAATTTCACATTTCTCAGAGAAATTACCCTTCTTTCAGAGGTCTCCAGTTTAAAAGTTTTACATGTGCTGTGGAAAGAGAGAGCATGGGTCCATGACAGGGTTTCACCAGCATCCTTACAATGACAAAGCCATGCATTTATGCAAAATGCTTGAAGGTGAGTGCTTGCAAAGAGGGTGAGCTCTAAGTGTGCTGCATCTCCTTCACCTAGGAAAGCTGAGAAATTAACTACTGGGCCTACTCTAGTATCTGTGGCTGCGTCCTGTGCCCGTGGGGCTTGAACACTGAAGTCACAGAATCACAGAATCACAGAATATGCTGAGTTGGAAGGCACCCACAAGGATCATCGAGTCCAACCCTTAGCCCTGCACAGGACCATCCCCAAAAGTCACATCATGTGCCTGAGGCAAAGTCAGTGAGACACCTTCGAGACTCCTTCCATAGGATGTTTAGATATGAATGTAGGAAGCCAGCTTGGTCTAGATCTTGGCTGCCTTTTTGAAATAAAATGATCTGCATTGATTTATTACCTTGAAATCAGTCTAAGCAGGTTTTGTTTCCTGGCACTTTACAATGAAACTGTATTCTTGTAAAGTTTTTTCCACTTAAAGTTGCTTTAAAAAATAAAACAGTCTTTATTTTATAAATAAACTTACATGTTTAATTCCAAATGCAGCTTTTGTCTGTAGCTATTTTCTCATATTAAGACAAAGTACCTGATCAGCAATAGTGCTGTTTAAAGGTATTTTAGATTTAATTTGTAATTAAATTTAAAAAAGCTCTATTATGAATTTGAAACAGCATAAGTTTGATTTTAATCACAAATCTGATTTTAGGTAAATAGTTCCAACCTGTCATTTGTCAAATCCTGAGTGGAAATATTTCATGCGACTTTTATTTTGGGCAGCTTTTCATGTGTTTAAAAGGTATGTTTCCCTGAGCAGAATTTCCTACAGATTTGTGTCCTGTTTTGTATGTTATCCCTCTGCAGTGCTCCAGCTCTCTCTCATGTCTCCTATGGTGCTTCTGCTTGGCAAGAACAAGCAAACACTGACACCAGCCAGGAGCAGAGTGCCTGTGGCTTAGGCTGCCAGCTGCTGCCAGACAATGCATAATGTGTGAATGTAGTCTGTTCTTTCTGCAGGGAGCAGCACTAACTGGTGTCCTTTTTTTGCCTGGTCCTGAGCATTCTCAGAACCTACAGGAACTCAATCATCCTCAGCTCCTTCACATTCAGTTGAAAAGCCAAATTAGTTCAAGAAATGTTAGGGGAAACTGGTAGACATGTAACGTGACTGCCTAACACTCACTTTTTAAAGAAAGGAAGCTAACAAAGATCTAGTGGTTTAAGCTATCCTTTTGAAAGCAGGAAGTATTAACTATAGCAGACTAGAGTATGGAAAAGGGTTACATGTTATAGCTTGCACTGTCATTTGATTTACCTAGAAAGAAGAGGAGAAATACGAGAGGATAGGTAGAAAATCAAGCAAAATTGAAGGACTGAAGATATGGTGGAGTGGAGTAGGAGAAGCTGAAAGAATAGAAAATTGGTGACAACAAATAGTAAAGGGGAAAGAAGGAAGTCCTGCACCTCAAGAGGAGTATGTTGGAGAGAGTTTTTGTCGATCCTCCATCCCTTCTGGGGCTTCCTCTTGTTGACAGTCAGAGAAATCTTCCAGGTCTCCCTAAACACGGATGCAAGTTGGTGATGTGATATGAACAGGAAAACAGGTTGTTGTCACCCTCCAGGAAAAGCTGCTTTGATGGACATCCATGAGCTTCCCAATTATACCATTTGGTTTGCCTTTTTTGTTTGTCTCTTTGAAATAAACAACCCACCTATGTTTACTTTTTCCTCACTGACACTGGTTTTGGTGATTTTAGACAGTTATTTAGGAATTCCAGCCTTTCTGAGTGACACTTGTAAATCTGGGAATCTTTTTTATTCTCACTGTCCTCTGATGTTTTTTATCCAAGAAGGGTTCCCAAGACATCACTTTCCCTGTATATGTTATCTATCAGTTTCTTGGGTTGGTTTATTAGTTTAGCTCCAGGTTGGGATTGTCCAGCCACTTTTCCCTTCCCTTGTTCTCAGCATCTGGCAGTTTCTCATTTTGCTGTCATATTGTCATATTGCTGGAACCTCTGTCGTACAGGAGAAGGGTGAGCAGGATCTAACTGCCATCCCCTGCTACTAGAATGGGAACTGTGGAGAAGATGGAGCAGGCCGCTTTCTCTGAGAAGTTCATAGCAAAAGGTGAACAAGAAACAACGAGCTGCACCAAAGGAAATGCTGGCTGGAGATAGAGGAAAATATCTTCCAAAAAAGGATAGTCAAGTATGGAAACAGGCTGCTCAGAGAAGTGGTGGATCCTTCCTCTGTGGAGGTATTCAACACTTGAAGGGGACAAGATCCTAAGCAACCTGATTTAATTTTTAAGCCGCTTTTGCTGCCCTTTTCATCTGGTCAGCTAGCCAGGCTGATCAGGCAGTCAAAATTGCTGAGAAATCCTCCCTGAGATTTGCAATAACCAGATTTGCTTGTCTTCTGTAATTAAGGTTTGAAAAGCAGTTTTACCTCGGGCAGTATGGTAGCAGTCAGTTGTCATGTAGACAAATGTGTTGTCTAAAAGAGGCATCCATAGAAAGAGAGAAACATTGACTTTTTACAGAGCCTTTACCATGACTTTTCATAGCTCCAGTTCACTATCAGAACACCAAAAGCCAATCACTGCTTATGTAAAATGTGTTTTTTCTTCCAGCACATGTAAAATAAATACCAAATCTCCTAACGTCCCAAGTATCAAACAGAATCTGTTGTCAGAACCCTGAGGGGCCCCTCAACTTGTCACAAATGCCAAGAAGATCAGGCAGGTGAAGGCTTGGGATTCAGCTGAGCAGTGAACTGGGTGAGAAACAGGCTCAGCAGTGAACAAGAGAGTTGATTAGGGAATGAATCACTTAGGGAGAAAGTTGTGCAATTAAACTGATAAAGTTGGCAGCAAAACAAAAAGAAGAAAGAGAGAATGAATGCAACAATTAATCAATAAAGCAGTGAATCGATTGTCTAGTTAATAAGATAGTTAATTATGCAGAACAGAGCAGGCAAGGCAGTGTACTTGGTCAGTTTGGCTCCAACAAATCTCTCCGGTATATTTCAGCCATGGCATCATTTATTTTCACTAATTTTTGATAATACAAACTCCAAAGGTTTGACTTCTGAATTAGTATTCTCCTTCCTCTAGTAATCTTTAAACGCAGTAGCTGTTTCTAAACTGTTACAATCTGTTTCTTTATATTGTTTCAGAAAGGCAAGAATTAGCTCGTTATCTGGGAGAACTAGTTCTCTACTCCATCTGTAAAAGCAATACTTAGCTATCAGCATATTCTTATTTCTATTTCTTATTTCTTATATCTATTATTTCTATTTTATATTCTTTTTATATTTCATTTCTATTTATTTATTGATCTCTCCACTGTCAACACAAATATGCTAAGTGCTTTCCAAACTGGAATACACAAATCTTTCCTCAAAATAGTTTCTGTTCTGAAAGTATCCACTTTCATAACACTTCATTATGTTGCTGAAAGAACACTCTCGGTTTTCTCTCCATGGTATAACATAGAAATTTAGATAAAGAGCTGACAATTCAGTGTCCTTTCCTCCTAAAGTGACAGAATAATACAGTGTAATAGAGGAGGCAAAGAAATACATGAAATAGTCACCTTGTACAAGAAGACAGATATGTAGGATTTTCAGACATTGTCTGAAGCTGGGACCACCCCTACATGGATAAGATCTTCTTCTAGAATCTGTCTACATTATTTGTCAGAAGTACTTTTGTGATACTGTTGTGATCAGCTTCCACATAGTATAGCTGCAAGACTGGGCAGTTTTGCACACAATCCAGTAACTGCCTCCAAGTCTTGGATGTGAGTGTGATTTGGTTCCACTGTTGGAGCTGGACTTCAGTAAGCCTTGAAGGTGCTTAAACCCCACGAGCACTTTGGGTTTTTTTCTTCTGAAGTTCCCAAGGCCTCTTAAGATGTGCCTCTGGTTGTGTTTATGTCTGCTCACTACTAGAAAGAGCTAAGCTGCTTGATACCTATCTTACCCTTGAGCCTGAAAGAGGTCCACAGATGTCCTGGTCCCAGCCCAGTCACTCCCCCCAGAATCTAGGCCTGTAGAAAATGCAGTTCAAGTGGTTGCTCTCTTGGTTCAGATCAGCAGTTGAAGTGTGATGCCCATCTGCATCCAACAACTGTTCAGTGTAAAATACAGAAATTTGTCGATAAACTTCTGTGGAAGGACTATCCAGAGTTTGAACTGTTGTAAACAAGCATTATACTTGAATCTACAACTCTTAATATTTAGCTGAATCACAAATAGTTGTTTCTGGGGCTGTGTTCTGATAGGGCTCTGAAGATACTCCTTTAGGGTAAAGACAGAATGATTGAAGATGGGATGACTATTTTGTGAAACACTGATACTGGCAACTAGATAGTCCTGTTTCTGTGTATGTGAATTTAACCTGGGTTGCAGAGGTTGTTTGTTTTCACTGACATAGTTTCCAAGGACATTAGATGACATAGGTTTATGTTCTGAGATGCACATATGGACCTTTATTCACTGGTGTTTCCGACATCGTGTTGGAGGAGTTTATATTTACTGCACTGGCCTGATATTGTTCCATCCAGAAAAAGTAAGTCTATTTGTCCTTTGCCTCGCTAATATTGCAGACACAGAATAATCTTTTTACAAAGTTCCAGCTGCCTCCTGGTCTGTTTATGGGATAAATATGGCCATCTCTGCCTGAAACTTGAGACAGCTGTTAACAGTTAGTAATCTATTCATTACGTCTAGTGGTCCATCAGCTGTGGATTGAAATAATTAGGCAGCTCATCTTGTGGTTTCACTAGAGATTTCCCTTTGCCTTTTATATATCTTGATCTCATTTTGATGGAAACTGCCTTATGTGGAGGCAGTAATTTTTATGAGGAAGTTGGGGCAAAACAGAACAAAACCCCAAATAATGCTCTCTGCTCCTCTAACTCTTGTTAGCTTACTTGGATTCTGTGCAAGAGGCCTCTTTGCTGAGGTGACAAACACTTTGACATTATTAAGTAGATATTAAGACATCCATAAAAGTTCCAGTGACTGTACTTGAATCCTTACAGTATTGTATGTGACAGGTTGGAGCCTGCCTGCAGCATGCTGTCAGATGCTTACACACGTGGAACACGCTGGGTAATTGTTTTGTGTCTCCTTCCATGAGCTGATCTACCTAAAGGGAAAAGCATTTTTATTCTTAGCAGACAGAGCATTCATTTTTCTAGCTCAGGAAGTCAGTGTTTGGGACTTTAAGCTTTTATTGTTGTTAATACCTCCTAGTCATATTTTGAGGTCTGAAAGGCTTGTAAGGTTTGCAAACACAACCAGTAGGCCCAATTTGTCACACAGAGGAGAAATGCTGTAAAGAGGAGCTTGAAGAAGCCAACAACTATGCTGTGTGGAACAGTGAGAGCATTACAGACTTTATCTGGGCCATATACAATATGCAGAAATATAAAATAGTGTAAAAGCACACTAGGAGCTTAACCAGAACATGGCTTATTACAGTAGAGTACCAGTCTATAAAGAACTGCTTGATAATATAAGCTTCCTGTTAATCCCATAACAATGAGATAATAGTGAAATGTTGATTTATTCACTGATTTACTCTTAGCTAGATTGAAATAATGGAGTTAAATGTGCCCATTTAGACTGGTTCTTAAATTGAATGTTCGTAATTGCACTTGAAAGAATAGACCATAATGCATTTGAGTATCGCAATGACCCTGCTAATCTATGCAATTAGTTAACTATTTTGGGAAGGAGGCTACCTCACATATAATTTTGTCTTAAAAACTAGAATATATTTTTTATATATTCTATGCATGATTCTGTACCAAAGTAAAATTGACCATGTAAAATCTTCAATTTTACTCCAATCCTAGTAGCTTTCTGTGTAAATTTGTAATAGAACAGCTCAATTACTTTATTAGGTTTCCATTTAATTATTCAACTAGAATTCTGAAATTTGCACATATTCATTCTGGGTCACAGGGTTCAGCATGGGAGGGAATTTGAGATTACATATTCCATTAGATATTATCAAAAGACCATCTGTCTTTTTTAGTGGGTTTCAGTCACTCAAGAGCCTGAGGATATTTAGGTAGGAAGGAGAAGTAAGAAAGAAAAGCTCTTGCAGTATAAGTCTGAGCAAAGCACTTGCAAGTGTTGAATGTTTCTAGAGTGGTAGAAGCTGACTACAATTTAACAATAATCTCCTGCACCACTTAGTGTTTTTCACCCTCATATTTTGGAGAATCACCTTTAAAGAGATGTCTCAACAAAGACTGGTGAGCTTCTGCCTCTTGAAGCTCCTGGCTGTACTCTCGGCTATAGAAACAAAACAAATTAAGGAGACAAGCTGGTGCTGGGGATTTGAGCAGTGCTTCCAGTCAGTGAATCCTCTCCTTGCTTTCGTTCCAAGATGACCATATTGCCAAGCAGGCACCATTTTAAACGGGATATCTGTTTTAAACTCTTCTGTGCGTATTTATGTAATGGTCCATTTTCACATACAGCTGGACATTACCATATTGCTACTGTGTGCAGCTGCAATTGAGTGTAATTGAGAGCATGAGTCTGTGCATCTCAACTGCCTGGAGCTGTACACAACATTTCTATCTGCTGGGTGTCCCTAAAGCTGAAAGACACAAACCATCCCAGTGGTTTCAAACTGGATGGGACTGGATCATTACTGTCTTCCTGCTTTTCTGTGCTTAAATTTCAAATTTCTAGGGCTTTCAGAGTTGAATTAGGTTATGGTTATTTCTATGCCTGGCCTCAGATTTATACAGCGCTCTTGTCCTGATGCATGCAAAAAAAGTTTCCAGAAAACACCCCGGTCTTAGAAGGTACAATGGAATTCATGACACCTATACAATTAAAAGAACTTTTAAAATATGCTATATAGGTTTTGTTTGTTGATAATTTTGGTTTCTTTCCTAAAAAATGCAAATGTTTTCAGGTAATGAGGCAAGTGTTATAACAGAATCTGACACTTGGTTTAACAATGTTGGAGTCTTGTAAGAGAATCTCCTGAGAGATTAATAACAAATGGTTTATCAGACTCTTTGCAGGAAATAGTTTGTGGAGAAACTACAGGAAGGGCAGCAAACAGGTCTGTAAAGCTAAGGGCACATAATTACTGCTAGTTTCCCTTCCTGAGCTCATGGAATTTGTGGAAAAAATACAAGACCAGATTTTTTTGTGAGCAAGTAAAGGCACTGGATGCATCTCTCCAGCTGTAATTTAGGCCGAGAAAGTTTCAGGGTCATCAGATTTTGCCAGTAGAGATGCCGAAGGACAAAAAGAAAGAACAATTATTAAGGGTTACAGCACCATCAGCAGTGAAGGAGAAACATCTACTCCACAAGTGCCACCTGCCCAATGGGCTCCACTACATTCAATGCAATGCATTCTGTTCCCTTGCAAACACTATGAAAACTCTCAGGAGAATATGAATGGTTATAATGGTTGGCTGTACTCCCTTTGAAGATCTTATGATTCAGCTTGATGTCCTGTGAAGTATGCTGTTCATCAGGAGTGCAAGCCTAAGCTAAATCTTGAGTTCTTTGCTATGAATTAATAAAAAAATCACAAAATGGCTAAGGTCATCAGGTCCAACCCCACTGCTCAAGCCACCTAGAGTTGATTGTCCAAGGACCATGCACAAATGGCTTTTGAGTATCTCCAGTGATGGAGACTCCACAGGCTCCCTGGGAAATCTGTGCCAGTGCTTGGCAACCTTCACTGTGAAAAAGTGTTTCCCGATGTTCAGTTGACACTTCCTGTGTTTCAGTTTCTGCCCATTGCTGCTGGCCCTGTCACTAGTCACCACTGAGAAGAGCCTGGGTCTGTCCTCTTTGCAACCTTCTTTTAGGTATTTATGTACATTGATGAGATTCCTCTGAACCTTCTCTTTTCCATTTTAAACATCCTGAGCTCTTTCAGCCTCTCTTCATAGGAGACATTCTTGAGTCCTCTAATGGTCTTCTCTCCAGTATGACTGTATCTCTCTTATTTTGGGGATCTCAGAACTGGACACAGTACTTCAGATGTGGCCTCACCAGTGCTGAATAGAAAAAAGGGATCATCCTCCTCGTTCTGTCAGCAACACTCCTACTGCGGCCCAGGATACCATTTGCCTTCTTTACCACAAGGGCATGTTGCTGGATCTTGTTCAACTTAATGTTCACAAGGACCTTTGTGTTCTTTTCTGCAAAGCTGCTTTCCAGCTTGACTTCCAGCATGAGCTGGAGCCTGGAATTGTTCTTTCCCAGCTGCAGGACTTCACACTACCTCTTGTTGATGAGGCTCCTGCAGGCCCGTTTCTCCAGCCTGTTGAGATCCTTCTGGCTAGATCAGTATATTAACCGCCCCTCCTAGTTTTGTATTCTGGACAAACTTGCTGAGGGTGCACTCTACACCATCAGTAGTCTACACCATCATTACTCTACAGTAATGAAAATGTTGAACAAAATTTAACCCAGTATTGATCCCTGGGGTACGCTGCTAAAGGCCTCTGACTAGACTTAGTACCACTGACCACAGTGCTCTAGGCCTGTTACTCCAGTTTTCAATCCACTTCACCTTTCACCCAGCCCATACTTCAACAGCTTGTCTGTGAGGAGGTTATTACAGACAGTGTCAGAAGCCTTACTGAAGTCAAGGAAGAAAATATTCACTGATCTCCCCTCATCTACCAAGATGGTAATTTCATCAAAGATGGTTGTCCAGTTGTCAAGTGTGACTTGCCTTTGTGATTTCATACTAACTACTCCTAATTTCCTTCTTGCTCTTCATGTGCCTAAAAATGACTTCCAGCATTGCTTGTTCCATCATCTTACAAGGGACTGAGATAAGGCCCATTGGCCTGTAGTTTCATGGGTTTTTTGCCCTTTTTGAAAATAGGAGGGATAACAACAAAGGGACAGAGAATGTGTACGTAAGATAGATGGTTCCAACTTCCTGGTATCTGATGAAGTTCACCACAGTGTATTTAGAGACCACCAGCAGTTCAGGAGCTGCTGGTGGTATAGCTGAGAGCTTCTGGAAAAATATTGAGGCTTTGGAAAATCAGTAGTGGGAAAATTTTGTACTTAATTTTCAAAAGAAAAAGATGGAACTAGTCAGCTTAACCTCAGTTCCTAAAAACGACTGGAAGAATTACTAAAGCTGTTATTGAGCAGCTGGAAGTTACAATTAAGGCAAAATTGTCAAGAACAATTCATGTGAAAACAATCTAATGTCTTCTGACAGGGCTGGCTGGTAGGAGAGAATCAGTACCTGTCATCTCTTGACTTTTGTGGAATTATTGCACTTGACACCCTCATATGGAAGCTAGAAAACTCAGTTCTGAAAAATTGTGGTGAAGAAATGTACAAAAATACATTTCTTCAAGAATCGATACAAATAGTTTGCTGTAGCAATGGGCAAGTATGACCAGCTGAATTATCTCCTCTACAAAAACATGGCACCACCTCAGAACCTACTCCTCATTGCTGGCTTTCTTTCCCTGTCCAAATAAACATTTCAGGCTGAATATATATATGTCCCTGCATATATATGCTAAGTTACTGGGACTAGTTCTTGGAAAAAGAGAAGGAGATAATTAGGCAATGTTGCTGATAGGCAAAGAAGAAGTATGTCAGAAAGGAAGGCTTCTATCAGATAAGAATGCCTTTGTTGGAATGTGGTTCTGTGGGGTATGAATGTGAAATGAGAGTGGAGTCCCAGCTGAAAACAGGATCTGAGGAGCCCTGTGGTTCATGTGAGTCACTCGATCCTTCTTTGCAGTTTACTTTTTTAACTTGCTTTCCTGCCGCAGAATTGAAGCCTGTTCTCCAAATATTCATGGAAAACTGAAATTCAGAACAAGATTTAGAGCCACGTGGCATAGCTTCCCAGTTTGCTCTGAATTCTCTCTCTCTTACCACTGTTAAAAATAATATTTATAGAGAGCTTACTTGTGTAATGAAACCATGTCTGTCAGGCACATCAATATCCACTGCACAGAAAAGCAGATGGGAGCTAAATTTTTGAACAAAAGTCTTGAGATTTCATAGAGACATAGCTAAAAATATTTTGTCACATGGCCTATTTGAGCCAAGGGTGAGAGTGTGGAAGGGATTATGATATTTCTATGGGAAGGTGAGGACTGGAAATGATAGTACTATAGCATATTGTCAAAACCTGCCCTTACAAAAAGAAGACCCTTTTGAAAAACATACAGCTCGATGAAGGCAGTTCCAGGATATCCAAATCTGGCACCAACTGGCAAGGGCATGGGGGCTGTCCTGCCTTAGCAGCTTCCAAATAATCATAGAATCATAGAACCATTAAGGTTAGAAAAGACCTTTAAGATCATCATGTCCAACCATCAAACCAGCACCACCACCATGTTCACCATTAAACCATTCTTTGAAGTCCTATATCCACACATTTTTGAACACTTCCGGGGATGGTGGCTCCACCACTTCCCTGGACAACCTGTCCGGTGCTTTACAACCCTTTCCATGAAAAACGTTTTTCCTAATGTCTAGTCTAAACCTCCTTTGGCACAACTTGAAGCCATTTCCTGATGAGAGAAACCTCTCTCCCAGTCATCTCCAATGTCTGAACCCCCATCTCAGGCATAAGTGTGGATTATGAAGAGAACACTTAGCCTCATTTTCTCCATGGGAAAACTTCTATTAATGTGACTAGGCTCCCCCTGGGGTCAGTTTTCCAAGGCTATATAAGCCACTCTCCTCAGCTTCTGCTTTCTAACCCCAAGGCAGACCCTTGGATTGCCCTCAGCTCCTTTGTATCCCATGACATCATACTCCTACCACTCCCTCAGCAACCCAGTGCTTCAGTCCAGGTCTGCCTTGCTGACTCCTTGCTATCCCTGAGTACCAGTATGCTCAGTGGCTTTTCCCAAACCCAGACCAGCACTCAGTTCAGTTGTAGACAGATTTCTCACTGGGAAGCAGAATGGCGATTCCCCTCACTTGATGTTTCCCAGTGGCCCTCTTCCAGTCACCAACAATGAAGGTACATGTACATGATGTCCCCTTGCTTTCTGGACAAGGGCCCTAAATTCCATGTGCCCTTGCTTCCTTTTCAGCAAAGCTGGCATGAGACTACAGGCTTTGATAAGACACAGAGATGACATACAGTGACACATGATGACTCTGTCCATGGGGCTGTGTGTGTCTAACAGTAAACCTGGAGTCAAATTCCAAGGACATCCTGTTCTTCAGGAATCCTCTTTGCTGAGCCTTACCTTAAAGCCCTAAGGCCTTGCAACTCAGCCCTATTTCACACTTCCTGAAGAAAACACCTTTTGAATCATATATATATATAGAAACCTCATGGTTCATCCTTTGGAATGTAGTGCCTTGGGATGTCCTTCCAAATTTTTCAGTTCCTCAAGCCTGAATCTGAGCATAGCCAGTCTTGTCCCCATCATCCCCTGAAGAACTATAAATGTCCCAGATTTCTGCACAGAAACCATACAGCCACTCTGCAGAGGTCCCTGGGGAGCAGGGAACTTTAATGGAGACATTGGAAAGTGGAGCCCAAGGAAAGGGAACCAGTAAAGCCATTTGGGATCATAGAAAGTGTTTTGGGCTGACCCAAGTGGGCTACATCTCCTCTTCTTCATATGAGTCCTTTATCTCCTGGCTGACACTGAGATTTGGACCGTTTCTTATCTAATCCAGTTATGAACATGAAGCAGAAGTTAGGAACAAAGTTGAAGGGTGCCACTGGGAAATAGGGTTAACCTAGCTGGCCACTCAGTTTCTCAGCAAGGAAATAGGGAACAACACGGAAAAGCCCGTAGAGCATAAGCTAACTGTAGAGTTAGTTCAAGTGTAAGGTGGATGGTGAAAGTAATTGTGCTTTTGGGAAGGATTTCCCAAATGTCAGCTTTCTGCAGTGAAGGTAGAACTGTACATTGGGTATTCTTCTGCCTTAAACTTATCACTGTCACAACCCAGATCTGGGTAAAACCAGCACATTTGACTTCACACTCTAGCCAGCAGTGTTCAGTCCCGTAGTCCTTGCTGAGCTGGTCCCCTCTAGTTCAATAATAAATAGCAGTGTTTATTGGAGCAAGATGTGGCTGGCTGCTGGTAATGTCATATCCAGTTTGTAGAAATCTGCCAGAGAAGCATGGAAGCTGCTGCTAAGAGCTCTCCTCATGTAAATTCATTGTCTGTACTTCCACAGCTGCATGCTAGATAGGGAAGTCTTGTTCAAAACAAAAGTAAAAGCCTTGTATCTGGTAGCAGAGGGAAGAGACAAGAGGTCTCCGAATAGTTTATTCCATGTAAGGAATGTAAGCATGTAAGGGTCCCTTTGTCCAAAGCAAAAGGTATCCTAATATTTTATTTCCTGTAAAAGTCCTTTTGTCCTCCCAGTTCTTGATCTCTTTGTTTTCATTGTTACTGGTGGTCATTTTTTGTTTGTTTGTTTAGCGTTTCCAGAATAAAATTTTCCTCTTGGATTCCCATATGTTGATGCAAGACTCCTGCAGGACTCCCACAGAAGTGGGGTTTGTCCAGAGGACACAGGATTCCTGCCCTTCTGCAGAGATGAGACTGGGATAATGCACTGCAGCAAGCATGAGCTATGTAGCAGGAACCCTTAAATTGTAGATATGGGTTTGATCTGACAGTTATATATGTCATATGTTGCAGGAGATGTATAGCTGCCTTATGGTCTTTCTTAACCTTACATATTCTTAAAGACAGCCTCTGCTCTACTGCATCTACAGGCTGGAGAACCTTTATGGGATGAGGAAAATGGTTCGTTATTTTTTTAGAATAAATATCTCTGTGAAGCTTTCTGTGGATCATCACTGCCTGTCTAATGCTAGTTAATTATTAATCTGTTTAGAGCTCTAGGTATGTGTGAATAACATATTTAAGCACAAAAAAATTTGGATGGGCTCTGATTTTAAGCTGGTCTGCACTTAATCCTGCCTGGCACCCCCTGATATCTTCACCCTCATTGCTCCCTCAGGGTCAGGGAGAGGGTCACCGCCTGCACCCTGGCTGCAAACACAGCTCAGGCTCCTATGAAGGCTTGTGGAGGTTTTGTGTCCAGCCTCTTTTTGAATACTAAACCTAAGATGAAGTATTCAGGCTGATCTGGCCCTTGAATGGAGAAGATTGGAGAGTGAAGATGACTTTCTTGCAGAGGTGCTGCTGAAACCCCCACTCAGGGATGGGAAGGTTGGGAATACGTTTAGCAGAATAAGCCAGAGGACAACTGGAGAGATAAAGAGCAGACAGGCAGGAGGAGGGAAAACAAGGTTTTTGACAGCCAACATTTCTGCCCTTCACTTACCTGAATGACTCCTGTGGGTGATTATTTTAACCAGGACCTTCAGGCAGCAACTGCCGAGTACAAATACTTTTTCTTATGTCCTTAATTGAATTGAAAATTAACAATGGACCAGCTCTGGCACTTGACTGGACTTTTTTTTTGCCAGTGTTCAAAAAGGAAACAGATAGCAGCTTAAGGATAAATAGGTTTCTCAACTCTTTGATATTTCTCAGAGCTTTGTCACCAAACGGGAGAAATAGTGGCACTGTGTGGTGTAAAATTTTGAGAAAGCCTTAAAGAATCAATCTTAATATAGATCCAATTATGCTCAAGGCTAGGATGTGTTATTCTAGCATACCACAGCAAACTGTGAGCTTGTTTGAGAACGAAGTACCAACGGGAAAAAAATAAATTATATTTCCATGATGCCAAGACAAGCCAGGAACAGAGACAGTGCCTGGGAACAGCATGTTATAGGGACTTCATGTCTGTAAGGAAGCTGTGCTAATGACTTCCCAGTGGGTGGAACTGGAGAGGAAGTCTTATCTCCAGACTCCTCAGGGATAGGCAGTGGGAAACCACTGGCTCCAAAGCTAATTTTTTTGCCTGACTAATAGGAGCGTAGAAGTTACAGATATGGTATGTGTTATGTGTCAAAGTTAAAACAGTTTTTACCAACTCTGAATCATAAATGTATTAAATTAAGCAGAAAACCTTATAAGGAATGCAAGGATAATGGCAAAAATAATAGGAAGAGAAATAAAAGATGGAATTCAAGGAGTCACCCAACCATCTGAAATCCTACTATATTTAATTGGCTTCTGAGAGAAGTGTTCTGTTATGGCAGACAGACAAGGATGCATCATTGGTTGAAGTAAATCAGTATGGCTTTTCTGAAGCCAGTAAAGCCATATTGATTTACATTACTTGATGGTGTCTGCTTGAAAATCCATCACTGTAACAAATACTGTAAAACTTCAGGTTTGTCACTGGAGGAGAACCTGTAGGAATCATCCTTCCTGGTCGAACAAAAGCATTACTCAAATGGGAAACAGTCTTGCACCAGTATTCGTCCAGGATATGATGCCACAGTGCTGTGAGGAACAACACTATGGGCAGCAATCCTGGAAAGCAGTTGAGCAGCCAAAAACCAGGAACACCTGGCAGCTGGAGACCTTAAACAGGAAGGAACGGCAAAAAAAAAAGAGGGCTCATAACAGGACAAATGTATGAGTGTTTTACTGGCTGTATGCTCACGGCCAAGGAACATCATGGACGGATGTGTACCACAGGACTAGCAAAAGGAAGTAGGATACCGTGTATGAAGAGCACAGTGAAGCCCCAGACTCACCCGGAAGAGGAAGGTTTTGTAGGAATGGAGAACTGACTTTTATCCGTGACTTGTTTTTGGAGGTACCACACCACTGTGCATAGGTTTGGGAGTGGTGCATGCTTGGCCCCAGCAGGAGCTTGCCACACTCCAGAGCCCCACAGATTATCAACAATTAAAGAAACAAGTCCTGATACACACCCTGTTTCTATTAATAGTGCCTTTCTTTTTGCAAACAGGGTTCAGTTCTTCCTTTATCTCATTGTCTGAGTGGGTACTGTTAGTAAATGTCATCTTTATATACTTATTATATGCCACAGGGTGTTGCTTTATACTACAGTACAATCATACACAATGGAGGGAGTGCAGAAGCTAAGCAAGTAAAACCATACAGGAATTCACGGAGTTTGTCTTTGCTGTGTTAAACACACACTAAAACTAGCAAATAATCAACAACATTTGTTATTCAAAAGATGTCCCAAGCCAATTCCATCAGCTATACAACACTGGGGAAGGAGAATCTGTTCTTATCTTTCAAGACGTATAGCAGATGGCTCATGTTTTATGAATGAAGAGTAATATACAAACACATCAACACATGGTCACATGCCCAAGCCTAAGCATTGCATGTCTTAGACCAGAGTACTATTGTATCTTTTTGGTAAAAAATTTGCTTTGATTCCTCTTCTCAGACCTTGGTAAGCTGGTTTTTCCATCTCTTTTCTCTTGCTATTGTGGCAGTAGGAATCTCATACTATTTACCTATAAGTCTGACTTCTGAAATACATCTGTTCATGCCTGTTCAGTCTAAATTGTCCCTCCTCCTTTTTTTTATGTGCCTGTAGGATTTCATTTGCATTTTTAAAAGCAGAGAAAAAGTATAGCCTGTGATCTGATAACGAGACTCTGCAGCAATCTTCACTTTTGACACAGATGACCTTTATTTTCCCATCTGTAAAATTCAGATTCAAATTTTTTTTAGCTTTGATGCAAGGCCTGATTTCCCAACTTTGATTAAGTCCTTGGAATGGGAGATAATTGTGAAGTGCACAGTGAGGTAAATTAACCTGGACAAAAGAAATATGCTTTAATGCAACCAGACTGATTGAAGTAACTGAGGTTGCACAAGTATTTTGAAACAGTGCTGGACTTTGCAGGTAGACCCTTTGCACTGCAGGATTTCCCCTGAAAGTGTGGAGCATCAGGAGATTATCTGCCCAGCTGGCTGACTACCAGTCTTAACTGAACAGACATTTCAGCTTAACTGTCTTTAGTGTGACAGCCACCTCACTAAATGTAGGAACACAATGATATTAGAAGTTATGCACCCCAAAGATTGAATTCTCGTGGTCATTAACTAAACAAACATGCAGACTTCTAACATATATTTTTTTAAACAATGTTGTTACAATCTAGATTGTATATTCAAGACTGAAAATGAAGCTGGAATCCTAGGAGAGCCTCAGAATGACTCAGTCAGGTCATCCTGAGGATGTGACAGTAATTTATACTGCTATAGGTGTGATGATAAGGAGCCACATCCTGTAAACCCTTCTGAGACAATCTGGCCCACAACCCCACTGGCCATATCCCATCACAGGACATCTACGAGAGAGATAATGATAGTCCTAGCATCTGACTCTGTAGCACATTGGCACATCCCTGAAACAATTCTTCAATGCTTCTTTTACACACATTTGTATCATATTGGATCTGTGGGTAGAAGAGAACAGGGGACTGGATTGTGATCCGAAAGCTGTGACTGGGTGCAGGAACTATCCTGAGTGCCAGTTTCCCTGGGCTGACAGGATAACCTCATGGGGAAGGCACCTCCTGCTCCTGGGGCCTTTCCTGTGGGATGTCCCATGTGGGGCATGGCAGACCCAGCCTTTGGCTGAAAGTGTCTCTGGTGACCGGTGCTCTGCAGCACAGCTGGTGGTCAGTCCTTTTGAAGGCTCAGCCTGACAGCCAGCTCACATTTTGTTCCAGTTTTCCTGGGTTTCAACACACTTACCCTTCCACAGAAATATGTGAAACAGTGAGAAGCTTTTCACCCCACCAGCTGACTTCCAATCTTGCTCTTTTTGTCAGAGTTTCTCCCTGGAGCTTCCCAGCAAGACTACAGAAAACTCCCAAACAAATTATTTAACTGGCTTCTTACCCACTGGTCTCAAAGCTGCATGCTGGGCAGTCACTTGTGCAACTGCACAGCCATGGCCTCAGGTGTCTGACTGAGAGACTGTAAGGTTTAACAGAATATCCTGGTAACCCCAGGTCTGCCACTGGGCTGTTCATAGCCTCATATTGCATATATACATTTATATATATATATTCTTTGGGGAAGGGGTTTGTATATTTATACAGTCAGGGTATACAGAACTCATGAAATGGTTCTAAAACATAGTGAGAAAAATTTGTACCCCAAAACTGCTTTCTTGTCTTAATGCTTTGCAGTTAAATTTAGGGTGCAAATTCATCCTGAACGACTATTGCATGAGGCAAGATGCACTCAGCTGTTCACTTTTGAATATGAAAATCCTCAAGAGACATCAGTCAAGCTTTTCTAATGACTTCCCACATACATCCATCTTCCATATTTTTGTACGTGCTCAGAATGCACTGAGGTTGAAAACAGAAAAGTTGCAAACCCAGAGCTATACAATGGTGTATCATATAATAGCCTCCAGTTGTAATTAACAACTTCAGAATTTACACAAACTTAAAACCAATGTACCTGGATGTTCGTGAGGAAGTTTTAAACTTGATGTACAAAGAAAAAACTGGTCATTGCTAGGGGAGGAAGAAAAAGAAAGACACGTGTTGTTCCAGAGTTTTCACTGTGCAATATGAGTGGAGAAAAAAATAGGATTTGATCCAAGTTTGGTGATGATGCTGGATGTTCATTATCAAGAAAAGGGACATATTATCTCTTTTTTCATCTTTCTAATTCTAGCAGAGCTTCTTTCCTGTACATTATTAAATACAATAGCCTCAGTCTTACTGTGTGAGTGAGGCCTCTGCCATCCCTACTTCCCAGCTGGTTTTGAGGAGTGCCTGCTTTTCTGTATTTCTGTAATTTAGCTTCCTATGTGAGGCTTGAGTAGCCCTGTCGAGAGTCAACATCCCCTACTAACATAATTCTCAGGGTCACTGAAATACATAAACTTTCCCACCACCTCTAGATGCTCCCCCTGGGAAGTATCATCCTAAATATATATGTATATATAGTATAGACATATAAAACTTGGAAACTCTGGGAAGGCAACAGCCTCCATGACCTTACAGTCACAGGGAATATGATGTAAGTGGGAACTTCCCCTGAAAGATCACTGTGAGATTTGTCCCATGTGTATCACATGCCATAATTATATACATTAAAGTGTTCAGAGTTTAAAATACACTCCAGATGCTTTTTCCTGCCCTTTTCTCTCACTTGGCTTGACTTTTCCCCAGTAGATTGATTTTCATAGTTTATGTTCAGAGATTCAGTATTTTGCTTGCTTGCCAGATTGGCACAGCAAAAGCTGCCCAGTAAACCTGGGGAAATGCAATATCATATGCTGAGAAGCTGCAGCGTATCAGAATGGGATGAGCAATCAGAGTGTGAGTGTTCAGCTGCACTCAGCACCAGACAAGCTCTGGGTTTTGTGAAGTCAGCAGGACTTTCCCCAGCAATCCTAAAAGTACAGAATGAGGCCAGTGTTGGGAAGTGCTGACAAATGCAATCTATTAAATTATTCCTTCTGCTATGATTCTGACTTCTTTTTATATTTTTCTTTTTGTGTGTTTCCTAAAACATGAAAACTGTAGGCTGCCTTTGGTCTCAGGTCATCTGCACGATGTACCTTTTAATTCTCCATTTCTTTGACTGCTTGGTGATAGGCAAACATCACAAAGATCCAAAGATACCCCCATCATTTTTTAATGTCTGGCTTTGTACTATAGCTCACACCTTTCCTGCTCCCCAGAGGAGGAAGCAGCAAGGTCTTGTTCTGATAGAGAAGAGCTCACAAAGATCGCTCTCTATGCACCAATTTTGTGTATAGAATGTAAATATGAAAGGAAGATGCAAGCACACCTGATATACGACCCAAAGAGGAGCAATAGTTAAGAACAGCCTTGGATGCAAAACAAACTACAATTCCATGACTTGCAGCATTTTGTTTTCCTCCCCTGGCAGCTTTCAGTGCAGGTGAGATTCCAAACAAACTTAGGTATCTCTCAGCCCCCTTTAGCCCTGGAAGCTAAAACCTCTGGGAAGCTTTTGGGATCTGCTTTACACATACAGGATGGAGGAAAAAAGCAATACGCAAAAATATTTAAAAAGGTACACAGGGAAATGCTGATATGAAGAGGCAGGTCCCTTTTCAAGGTGATTGCACAAAACGTCCACAGCCTCCACTTTTGTTTGATTCATTCAAATAATTCTTCCTATATCAAGTTATTTACATATTAAGATAAATAATATTACTCATGCCTGTGATGTTCATGATTACCCAGCAGATGTACTAAGATAAAAGAATATTTCTTCTGATGCTTTAAAATAAGAACTACATATGTATTCTTAGCCTCAAATATAACTTATTGTGGACACCATATATAAAGCATCATCTGTCCTGGATGGTAAAATATTGGAGAGCTGGACTTGCCTGCCTTGTCCTGCCTTACCATTGCCATGCCTGTCTTGGCCTTTCATCAGTCAGCAGCAACCACTCCTACAAGCTCTGTGGCAACATCATCCTCTGAAATTGGTTCTTCACAGTTCTGTAAGGAGGGAAGCCTGTTTATTGCTGTGTAGGGTCACTGGTGATATCAAAACTCAAGATTCCTTGAGCTCTGCTCAGGATCTCTTGGCTGGTATCTCAGGTCAGCTCACCCCATCCCATCTACAGGAGATGCTGTTTTGACTCCTTGTCAGAGAGCAGTGACATCCTGCTGCCCATGTATCCCATCAGTCATCACTGACATTTTAGTGAACCACATGCACTAATGCTGTTCTTACTTGTTTTTTTTTTTTTTTTCTTTTTCTAGTGTGAAAAGACACGCTTGATAGCTTATGGACCAGTAGAAGCAGCACAACTGCACTGAACGTATGCAATTCCCTGGCACAATAGACCAAGTCAATACAACGTGCAGTGTGTAGGACAAAGGGAACTCCAAAACCATCATAGGTCCCATGCATTTCCTTGTCACTTTATGATGGCAGTTTATTGCCATTTTTTATTTGTTGCTGTTATTGCAGCAACATTGTTTTTCTGCTTTCTTTGACTGTCTTTTGCTACTGCACGGACAGTATATTCCCCAGCTTTGTCTTCTTTAGACTGAGAAAAACATGGTACTAACTACTCCATTTGTATTCTTTTTATGTATATTCTTAATATATTCTATATTCTTAATATATATTATTTACATATAACCTTCCCAATTGCCTTTCTCTCTTTCAGCTCACATTCATTTTTCTTGAACTTGTATCTCCTACTGTACACAATAGTACAGATGATATGTCATTGTTGCTTAATGTGGTGGCATTAATACTTCTCCATTTCTGCTAGACAAACTAATGTTTAAGGATTGCATTTACACTTTTCACAGCCTCATCAAATTGGTAACCTATCATAATCAAGACAATAACTAATACTCTTCTTCCTTTGTTCTTTTGCATAGTATCTCTAGTTTATAGCAGAAAATCTTGTTATTTGTGTGTATGTACATTATTCCTGCCTTTCAAGCTTTTGTGTGTAATTCCATTTCTATTGTGGGAGTCTGCAAAGTCATTAATTTTTCCCCTTATGATATTTAAACTCTTGGATGTAACTGTCTTTAGCACATTTCAATAGCACACTCTCACTTTGTATCAACTTTATTTTTGAAAACATTAAATAACATTAATCCCAAGACTGAACCTTGAAAAACTCTGCTCATAACCTCCCTCCAGGCAACAGCTCTCTTTTCACTAGCCTGATCTTCTGTTCATCTCCTCTCTTCTGCCTTACATTTCCTTTGCTAATCTGTACCAGTGGTTTCCAATGCAACAAAGTACCGCAAGATTTATAGAACCAATACATGTATCTCCTTTGTCTGAAAAATCAATCCCATCAAGAAAAGATATCCCATATAATATACCTTTGATAAACCTGTGGGATTTTAATCATATTCTTCACTCTTCTCCATATTTTTGATTATTCTTACTTTGAAGTCTATCAGCCAGAGATCACAACAGATACCCACCAGAGTTAATGAGACCAGAGTGACGATCCAACATAGCACAGAAACTACATTCCCATTTTCTTAGAAAATGCATCACAAAAGGCCCCATTTGCTACTGTCTATTCCAATAACACCACCTCTGAATATGAAAAGGTACTGAAAAACATTGTTACTGGGCCCGCAGTTGTACATTCATATTCCCTCTGGACAATGGGCTCTAGCCCAGGCTCCTTTTTGACCTGAGCACCTTCAGTTCTCTGAATTTTGCTTCCCTTGGTGTTGCAACACTCACTTTAATTGATGATGCTACCTTTACCACCTTGTTTTGTATTGACCTTCCTGTTGAAGGCGCATTGAGAACAGTCACTGTGGTTGTGCACAGTGTCAATAGTGTCATAGATTCATGCTCATTGCCTGCTCTTCCAGCTGAACAGATATGATCTGAATCCCCCTGGTCAACTCACTTTGTAGGACTTGAATTCCTGGCCCTCCAGACTACATTACCGGAGAGGTCACTACCTCTTGAGGGTGTTTTTCATGCTTTGGATATCTTTATTAATCTTGCACTGAGTCAGACATGAGTCTGTAGTTCTGATAGAAATGCCATAGCCCACAGGTAGAGAGCTGGATTTTTTCATAGAGCCTGTCAGATTCCCCCAAGCATGATTCTCAGTATATCTCATCTTTTTCACGTAAGCCATGTGTTTTTTCACGTTTAATTCCTCTATTCAGAAGCCTCTTTTCATTGTTAGAGGAGATGACCTGCAAAACCCTGCCATCTTGATTCCAGCTGGACGTGGGCATCTTTGAACACCTCAATTTAAGTTGCCTTAATGCAGGTCTCTAGTGATATCTGAGATGCCCAAAGTGTCTCACATGGTCTCCAACTACCAGTCCAGCAGTAAATAGTACTAAACTATGACAAGTGTTGCATAATTCAAAGGAAAAGAAACAGGAGAAAGGAGTAAACAGGGAGTTTATAATATTAGAATTTGCAGAATATTTTTCTACTGACAAGTAAAATGGACTTTATACCTTTGTTCTTCAGAATAATGTGGGGAGTTTTTTTGCAAGCCCACAAGTGGTTGTTCTTGTAGCTGATTAGGTCTTTCAGGATCTCTCAGGAAGTTGCAGGGAATATGGATGGTTTGTGATGTTTCCATACAGTTGTGCTGCAATATGCTTATGTGCTCACTTCTCTTACTGAGAAGCAACTGTTCAGAACATTGTACATTTTACCACTGGAATGCTTAGTCATACAGCATAAGGGAATGACAAAACAAAGGCCCTGAAATGTGCCTGTGTTTCCTTATTTCTGCAATTTTTAATTAATTTCATTTCTTGTTTGTTTTTCCAATTTGTGTTTTGTCTTGGATTTCTACATGGGTCTGTGTATTGCTCTCTTTGGCCACATCAGAACAATATCAAGATCTGAAGATGTAAAATGATATGCTACTGACTAAAAGGCTCTCAAGTTTTGACAAATATGTATTCTGGTCCAAAGAGCAAGGATCCACTCTACCAGAACTTTTGTAATAAGCTGTGATAGCACATCCTACCCCCTTCCCAAGGAAAGCAAGACCTGTGTCAGCATACTGGCAGGAGTGTTGGTGTGTATTTGCATTGACCATTCTTTTTTGGGGCTAGAGGTAGAAGAGTTAGTCAGGAAAGGTTTTGTGACTACAGAAGATATAGTCATCATCATGGCTAGGCTTAGTGAATGAAGATTTGAGAAGTACTCTACCCACGCTTGCTACAAGCACACTGCTGGCTAAAATGGTCAGTGCAAGATAGAGAAGCCCAGTTGCAGAAGGTACAGCGAAAAGACTCCTTAGGCGGTATTGGCAAGACACATTTTTTTTTGCGTTGTCTTTTCTCCTCAAGAGTGATCCTGCGTGTTTTCTCAAAAGAAGCAGTGGCGTTATGGATAGTGTGTCTCCATGTCACCCGATTGGAGGCCAGAGTAGACCAATAATAATGATCAATATGGCCAAAGCTGAGATATTATTTCAGGGAGTCCTTTTATCTCCTCTTTGGGGTTCCTCTCTTGCGGCAGCCAGTGGCAAGTTCACCATAGAGCACAATCTTAGGGAGGCAGTAATCCTCCATCCTGGAGACATGCCCTGCCCAGAGCAGCTGCATCCTCAGCAACATGGGCTCAATACTTGCAACCACTGCCTGTTCAAGAACAGACACGTTAGTCACGTAATCAGTCCAGTGGATATTTAAGATTGTACGGAGGCAGTGTTGATGGAAGCGTTCTAAGAGTCGCAAGTGGTTGTGGTAAATGACCCATGATTCAGACCCATATAAAAGAGTAGACAGTACAATGGCTCTATAAACACTAATCTTTGTACTTTTCTTCAAGTGTTTATTACACCAAACTCTTTTATGGAGTTTTCCAAAAGCTCTATATGCCTTGGCTAACCTTTTGTCTAACTTTTTGTCAATCTTACCATCTGAAGAGATGATGCTTCCCAGATAATTAAACTGCTGGACTGACTTGAGCTCTGATGATATGGGGATGAGGAAGACTTCCTGAGGTGCAGGTTGGTAGAAAACTTCTGTCTTCTTTAAGCTGACTTCCAGCCCAAAATGCTCAGCAGCCTCTGCAAAGCAGGATGTTAAACGCTGCAGAGCTGCTTCTGTGTGGGCAACAAGGGTAGCATCGTCAGCACAAAGCAGCTCAAGGACAAGATGATTTAAAGTCTTAGTGTGGGCCTTCAGTCGCCTTAGGTTGAATAGGCTTCCATTGGTACAATATCGGATGTAGATACCGTTTTCTTCATCAAGATCTGCCACGGCCCTTTGGAGCATCATGCTGAAGAAGATTGTGAATAGGGTTGGTGCAAGAATGCAGCCTTGTTTCACACCATTGGTTATTAAAAAGGGCTAAGTGCATCGCCATATCTGACTTGGCCATGCTGATCCTCATGAAGCAAAACGATCACTTTGAGAAAATTGGGAGGACATCCTAATTGTTCCAAAATCTGCCACAGATCTTTTCTGCTCACGGTATCAAAAGCTTTGGACAGAAGATATAGTGGGATGTGGAGAGAATAGTGAAGTCTATAGATCTACAGTGTCATATAGAGTGTTTCTGGCTTTTTTTCTTCAGAACAAGTCTTGAGCTGGCCAGAGACCAGACCAGAGTGATTTCTTTGTACCTGAAACTGATCTGTTCTGCATCATTGCTGTAAATGTGGAGGATTCAGTGACTGAAAATGCAAAGAGCTTCTTCCCTCTACCAACTGTGAAGACAACCAAGTGCTAACTTGGTTAGTACTTAATATGTTGATTATTATTATGGCATGAAGACAGATCTGAGGAAATGCAGTAGGCCTATCTAGCTGCAAAATAGGGATAGAATTACAGTGTTCTTGCATTTAAACCAGAAAATGGCAAGATTTTCTTTCAGATAACATTCATCTTTTCACTCTAGAGATAAATATGTGTTAAAGTTAATGATGAAGAGAAACAGAAAACAATATCAAGGTAACCTTTTGCAGGTAGATGTCATACCTTATATCAGTGTATTAAGTATTCATTCTACCTGCCAGTCTCACCTTCCCTATATCCTCAGACAATTGCTGCTACAACAGCATCTCTACTATACTAATAAATTTGTTTACATATTTTTTTAGAATTTCCTTTCTGTTTATTTTCTAGGTGGGGGAAAAGGGAGTTCTCCTTCAGCTTTGGTTTGGAAGAAGTTTGCAACAACTGAGATCCCATACAAGAATCCTGATTTCTTTTATTTTCTTCTTTTTTCTTTTTTTTTATGACTGAGACTTACTAAATCTTCTTAATAGTATTTTGGTATCCTTTCAAGTTGGAAACCATTCCATTTTTGATTAATGGATGCTGCCACACAAGTCCTAGAGCTATGCAGATAAGCTAATGTAGCACACTAAAATATCTGTGCTGTAAACCGAAGGGTATCCATGGGCTTTTCTAATGAATGCACATTCATACGTGAAGTAGGCAACACACAGTGAATGAGCTACATTATGTGAATGTGCTCAACAGCTGAAAAATGAACGATGTCATGGATTTCAGCTTCATGGAGTGAGCAGCTGAATTTGTCAGTGACACTGAAAGATTGTTCTTTATGACTCAGTCTGATTCACTGGCCTGACAATGTCCCCTACTTTGTGAATCCCTTGCACCTGTAGATGCACAACACTAACAAAGGTCTAATTCTGGCAGTTAGCAAAATTCCAGCTATTAGAATGTCAAAGTAAGTGCAGCAGTCTTTCTGATGTCGATGTTGATTGCAACACTCATTATATGTTGAAGAATAGTGTAAGACTGATGCATTCTTTGAAAGCTTAGTTCCAAGATTTTATGTCAGAAAAAAATATTCATGCTGAATTCAAAGGACTCTCAAGAAAATGATAGAAAATACACCATTCCTAGACTGTAACACTGCAAACTCGAGGCTAAACAGAATAGTAACTATTTTCCCCCTTTAGGCCACTGTGTACTAAATTCTTTGAAGGATAAATAACAGTAAGCCACTAAATAAATACTACAGATTTCTCAGGAAATCTAAGGTGACATCCCAATGTCAAACCACAGGAAATTCCTACAGAGTTTAACCATAGATTTTCTAATTGATATACCCCCAGATAAATATTAAAACCAAAACCACAATTGGCATTCTCCTTCCTGATTGAGGTCTACACTGAGCTGTCAGAATATTAAAGCAGTTTGTACCCAGGTTGTTTATAAAGACAGTAGCGGCTGTAATTAAGCTAGAAAAAGGGGAAAAAAACCATCTACATGAGGTTTGTTTCTGGCTAACCAACTTCTGATGCCATCCCCAGTTTAACAGTAAATCAGGGTTTCAAAAAGAAAAGGGAAATAAATCGTTCCACATGCAAGAAAAACCAGCCCAAGTTAATATTGCAGTAGAAATGCTACCTTTTTGGATCTAATTTTTAGCAATAATTGTATGAAAATGCCACTGAGAAACCACAAATCTTCAAGTCCTTCTTCAAGTCCTCCTGCACACCACAGAAATATGCAAGAATTCCTTGAAAGCATCTAGAGGTGAATGATGGGGGTCAAAAATACAAATTCAGAAGAGATGCTGAAGCATATTGCTGGTTGTATGATGATAAACGATGCATTCTAGGTTCTTGTTTGGGATTGCAGTTTTAACAGATAAAAAAATAGAGAAGTGCTTCTTTCAAGTTACAGCAGTCACCTCAGCTAACAGCAACCTAGCCTAGAAGCCAGGCCGTTGAATTCCTCTCTGTGTGATCAGTGACGCAGACGAAGACCCAAAATGTCAAATGCAATAACAGATGATTCAGAAAAGCTTCAGGAAGGGCCCAGACAAAAAGAGCAGAGAAGCTGAAAGAGGCTGTGCAAGGACAAAAGAGGAGGGAAGGGAATTTTGTTTCTGACTGCTGCCTGTTCAGGCAAATCTAATTTTAAGGACTGTGTGTTTCTTGAAGTAGTATGGATTTTTTTTTTTTCATCAACATTTTCCTTTAAGTACAAAAATTCATGGAGAAAGAGTGTTGGTTAAATTAAATGCATAGAATGGATCATGTTCTGGATGCTTTTTTAGACACATCATTGAAGGATATTTGATTTCAGCAGTGGTGGCAAAACACATGCCTAAAAAGTCACTTTTTTGTTTGGGACAAGTGGTTAGGGAGGTACCAATATTTTAAGTGCCTGTGCCTCCTAGCCAGCACACCATCCCTCATGAGCTGGACATATATCTAAAGGGGTACATACATCTGGGAACAGACTTCTTTGTGCAAATCTTACTCCCATTTCTTGAGCTGTGCTATTGCACTATGGGCTGAGAAACCTATCTGTGAAATGGCTCTTCTTCGCTTCCAGAATTCACCTTAAGGCAAATACTTAATTTCTCTCTTTAAACTGCTAAGTTTTAGTTAAAAATAGTAAATTTCTGGAGTGTGGCAACTTTTAAAGCTGTCTGAAGGACAAGGTTTGCTACCAATTTTCTCTTTCCTCTTTTATGTGCCAGTTACCAAGTGGAACCCTTTTGCTTGGTAAAGGTGTATCTGTACTATATTGGAAGAGACTTTGAATTAAAATTAGTAGGAGTAAAAGCAAGGACAGCCCAGTAGTGTCATTTAGTTAAAATGAATCGAATCTTTTTATGTCTAAATATCTGTGACCATGGCACTTTGCAATGTCATAAAGGAAAGACAAAGAGTTCCACATACTTAAAAAGTTCACTCTCCCAAAAATTACACTAATATGAGCCTCCTCAGCGTACGACGGTGGGTAATGAAGATGATGAGGTAGGGTAAGTTATAAAGGATTAGCACTGGAAGCATAATAAGAGACATCATTTACAGAAATTTAAACGTTACTTTTGTGATTTCTAAAAGCAGGCTGTGGATCTCTGAAAGGTGGACTCACACAGAGTCACAGCGAAAAGGTTTTGAAAAACCGAGAGGCTTCTGTTAGCGGTTCTGCCCTAAGTAAGGAAGGTAGGTGGGAAGGCATGAGCCCAGGAGATGTTCAGCCTTCTGCTCTCCATCCGAGACAGAAAGTGAGAGTAACCTTAGTCAGTAGGACCCTTACGAAGCTTCTGTTTAAATGCTCTGTTACATCGATCCTGGGCACCAGGCCATCTCTTTCCAGATGTGACTCAGATGAAATCAGAGCTGTTAAAACCAAAGATGAAAAGGACTGCCGAGTTCAAGGCAAGCACAGAGTGACACCAGGCCCTCTAGGAGAAGCTCATGGTCACAAGGACGTGGACATTTCAGAGATGTGGTCATACCAGCAGCATGTTGCCTCATGAGGGATACCAATGAACCCTGTGAGAAAAAGGATACCATCAGGTGTCCAGGAACATGTTGCAACTCACAGGGACATGAAAACATGAACTGACTTCCTTGTAAAAAAAAAAACCACTCAGAAATCTTTCTTGCAATTTAAATAAGAAAGTCTTCTTGTCCTTTTTTCTTGCAGTGTTAAAATGAGAGGGAAAGAAGTGAACAGCAAGCAAGGAGGAAGGAATCGGGAGAAGACTGGCTCTTATTAGAACAGAAAAAGAAAAGCAAGAATGGCAAGACCACAGAGGCAAAACCCCCAGCAGTCTCAGCCAAAGACATTATCATTTCCACAGTACCCTGAACTAGGAACCTCATAGGATGAATCTTTGTGAAATCAAGCCTGGTTCCTGTTTCATTGGAGTACAAGGGAAAAAGACATCTAAACCTGACCGTGCCACTGAGCTGCTCAGCATGTTGGACAAGCAACTGCAGATCCTCTGAGCCTTAGCTCCTTCACTCTGCTCCTCCTGCCCTTTGGCCTGAAAAGTTTACGGCAAGTACCCCTGGAATCAGCGTTTGAGCAGGGTGTGGGACATGGCAGGCACCTGCGATTCAGTCCCACTTCCTTCTTCCCTCTGGATGCTGCTGCACTAATGTGAGACAAGATGGGCATTAGGTATAGATGTGAACCACGAGAAATTGTGAGAAAAAAATATGGTAGCCCAACTTGCTTAAATGCCCAGAGTCTTTAGGTATCTTTTATATTCAACTTATTGTTGGTTTTATAGTTTGGAGCCAATTTTGTCCTAATGAAAATAAAGGAAACAGGTGAAGTTCAGAGGCTAGGTAAATGGAGATTAATACACATTTTAAAAGGATTATTTAAAATTTTTACTGCTTTAAAACTATAATACTTTTTGATTTTGAACATTTTCAGGGTTATTAACTTTGCTTAGGTTTAATACAAGAAATTTATATGTATGAAATGGAAAGACAAGCATGCAAAAATTATTGCAGGAAGTGAATTGCAGAATGAGGACTGTATATGGATGCTGAAAGACTCTGTATATTTAAAGACAATCATTTTGGGGATAATGACGACTGAGTCATCATCACATACTGCATGTCTCTGTGTGTGTCAAAATAAGAGTAATAAATGTAGTCATAAGGCAAAGCTGTGTGACTGAGTAATGAAGAGGCTGAAAAAGACTTAATGCCGGGAATAATGATGTCTGGGAGGGTTGCTTGTTATGATAATATGTTGTTTCCTTCATGAGGAACAAGCTCAAAGGAAGAGTCAAGATATTTCACTGTATATTAAACCAAAAGAGTAAGGAAAGATGGCCAAAGATGGCAGGCAGTCAGACTTCAAACAGCTTGTGTTATATACTCAGTGCCTCACAGAGAGACATGTTAGAAGTAACAAGGTGACAGGGTATCCTTCTTCCCAGAGTGTTAGCATCCAGGCCTTCTGCAAAGCATGGCCAGCACACTCAGTCTTTGGTGTGGGGAAGAAAAATGGGCCTTGGCACACCACACTTGAGAAGCTGCTGATGATTGTCACAAGATGCTGGTGGGATAAAAACAAGTTTTCTTGTTCATGGAAAAAGGGAGAAGTGACCCTGCAGTGCAACTGTTGGTGTACCTGCACTGGGAGAGGGTTAGATGCAAACAACGATCTGCCAATTCCAAAATGCAAATGGTTTTGGAAAGTCAGTATCTCATTTGCAGGTATTTCAGTGAGAGTTTTGCTGTTAACTTCAGGAGATTAAACATTCCTTCTATAGATGTTTGTGAACCAAAAAATGGTATAATATTGAGCAATGGCTTAGCATGAATAACCTAATGGGTCAATTCTGAAATAAATTATTAGCCTTAATCTCCTCAGTTAACAGAAGCAACGAACCATGTTGTAACTTTGTTGGTAATTTTCCCTATGTAGATAAATAATTTCCCTCTAGATTTCAGTGAAGTCTATATTTTGAACCAGTCATAAGAATGCCATAATGACTTAGTGATTTTTCTCTGTTGGATATATTAATAACTGAAATATTAGTTATTTCTGAAAGTACTATAATCAACATAAATGCATAGGAATTTCTCAATACCAATTACCAGTAATAGATTAGCATTATCTATTAGTTATCACTTATTGTCAAAAGTAAGTAGTGAAGAATATTAATGTTTGGGAACAATCTGTCTTGTCCACAATGAATATATCCAGTTTTCCATGCTGCTCAAGTCAGACATAACATTAGATACCATTTTAACATTGCTGGACCATTCACAGAGTCAAATCATGGAGTAAATCACTATCTGCATTGAGTTCCCCTCAATATTTCTCAGACAGGGACTAGGTTCATAGCTGAGAGCTGTGGTAGGGAGCTGGCATGGGGCATCCCCATTGCTCCATCCTCCATCCATCGTCTCTGTCAGCTGTGAATGGATAATCGCACACGAGAGCCTGGTTTTTCACATGCTTATGCTGAACTCTGTACCCTTCGGTTGCTGTGTTTTCTTCTACAGGGCTCTTAATGAAACTGAAGATTTGCTGAGGTATCTATAGGGTTGGGTGCCTAACGAACAGAATTCTTAATGGTACATAAATCCAATCAAGATTTTCATACCATGTAAGCAAACAGTGCAGTTTGTGGAAAACAAGAGCCTCCCTGAAAGCTACTGTTATGCAAATATCATCACACTCTGAGTATATATTAAAGCAGCCCTCGAACTGCAGATTTTTGGCTTGACACAGGAAATAAAATGAAATCAAAACAGGAGGGAATAGTACTGGTTGATTTGCAAGATGAAGACTAATAAAAAGAACTCATTGTATGCTTTACATGGAAATTTCATGGTTACCTTCCTGTAAACTTTTTTAAAAGACCTTTTTTTAACTTCCTGAACCAGAACTATGATTCATTCACACAAAATATTATATGAGAGGCAATTTTTTAGTTCATTCAGGCTTTCCTGTTCAAAGGAGAGAGGCTTTTGTGAGATCCACTGTTGTTCAGGGGGGAATTAATTTTATTAGCAGTGTGCCATTCACAACCTGCTTTACACGTTTTTCTTTTTCTTTTTCTTTTTCTTTTTCTTTTTCTTTTTCTTTTTCTTTTTCTTTTTCTTTTTCTTTTTCTTTTTCTTTTTCTTTTTCTTTTTCTTTTTCTTTTTCTTTTTCTTTTTCTTTTTCTTTTTCTTTTTCTTTTTCTTTTTCTTTTTCTTTTTCTTTTCCTTTTCCTTTTCCTTTTCCTTTTCCTTTTCCTTTTCCTTTTCCTTTTCCTTTTTCTTCTTTTTCTTTTTCTTCTTTTTCTTTTTCTTTTTCTTTTTCTTTTTCTTTTTCTTTTTCTTTTTCTTTTTCTTTTTCTTTTTCTTTTTCTTTTTCTTTTTCTTTTTCTTTTTCTTTTTCTTTTTCTTTTTCTTTTCCTTTTCCTTTTCCTTTTCCTTTTCCTTTTCCTTTTCCTTTTCCTTTTTCTTTTTCTTCTTTTTCTTTTTCTTTTTCTTTTTCTTTTTCTTTTTCTTTTTCTTTTTCTTTTTCTTTTTCTTTTTCTTTTTCTTTTTCTTTTTCTTTTTCTTTTTCTTTTTCTTTTTCTTTTTCTTTTTCTTTTTCTTTTTCTTTTTCTTTTTCTTTTTCTTTTTCTTTTTCTTTTTCTTTTTCTTTTTCTTTTTCTTTTTCTTTTTCTTTTTCTTTTTCTTTTTCTTTTTCTTTTTCTTTTTCTTTTTTCTTTTTTCCAGTTTGTTAGAACTGGAGTGGTTTGGGATTCTCAGTATGAATAAAACCCATTGTATGCTTCCCATATTCTCACCCTAGAATATTTCCTTCTGACCTAGGACTCAGGACTCATAAAAAAAGAAAGGGAGCACAAGAAAAAAGTCCCAACAATGGTGTATTTCCAGTATGTCAACATTACCAATTGATTTAACCACAAATATCTTCCTGCCTCATCTTTTCCTGTACCTCTACATGTTGTTTTTGCACTGAACTAACTCAGGAGTTTTTCCGAGACCTTTTGTCCTCTTTGCTAAAAGCCGCGTGCATGATGCTAGAATTAATTCCCGCATTTGGGAGAACACTGAGGCAGTTCGCTACAAAATGAACCTTTATTATTCACAAATCCTGGTAGGATCACATGAAGCGTGGGATGTCTCTCTGGTCCCTGGCAAGCAGATGCAAGCAGACACAAGCAGCCGCAGCCAGCCTGCCCTGCTCTAGCTCCCAAACAGCTGGAGTGGGAGGACAAGAGGCCCGTGTTCCCTTGCAAAGGATGCTGCCATCACATCACTGGAGCCCAAAATAGGCTGTAAGCAGAATTTAGATGTCTCTAAGTAAACAAACAAGCCTGCCCTTCTTGCACGATTATATCCGCTCTCACATGTAGGTGAGAGAGCTCTGTACTGCATCAAACATATATCAAGCATGTGTAATAATTTGGGGTTTATTCTTATAAATTCAAAGTCCAGGGTGAACTGCTAGTGACCATCTCTGTGTCTGAATATGGTAGATGATAAGCCTTCTTCAAATTAATTGGAGCAAGAGTATGTGTTCTAGAAAATATTCAGTTGATTTTAAAATTTCCAGTACTGTAAAAATCAACAAGCTAAACAGAGTCAGAGAACCCTCATACTTAATGATTTGTGCCATGTTTCTCATCTGAAGTTTTCTGTTTTCAACACCAGGCCACTGTGTGCTGTTACACTTTTCTTTGCAGAATAAAGAGCCTTCAAACTTTTATTCCTTAAGCTGGTAGTTGTAGATTGTGATATCTTTTTCTGCTAAAGTAAAACTAATGGAGCTCCTGGATTACATAATTATTTTGCATGTTCTTCCTGTCACATTCCTTCTGTTTGCCTTTTTTTCTGAACACTCATGTTCTCAATGTCCTGTTTGACTAGAGTGTGGGTAATGAATATTCCACTGTGGCAGTGGTCATATTTGATGTGGGGATGATGCATCCTCCTCCTCCTCCTTCTGCGCCTTCTCCTGGAGCCCATCACGGTTCTACAGCCTCTGATCATGGCTTGTTCAGATCCACTGATGTAGCCTTGGCTATTGAACAGGACTGGGCACATTTTATGATGCTCAGGTCTTTTCCAGGGTCTCAGCATACCTTCAAGATGCAAATGCAACCTATGTTCTGCAGTTACAGGTTATCAGTTTCATATTTGGCTGTGTTAAAATGTCCGTGGGTTTCTTCTATTCAAGTTAGTACATGACTTTTTTGCCACCTTAAAGTTTCTCAGTTGTGATTTATTTTTCATTTCTTTCCCTACATCATGGATTAAAATGTTCAGTAGAAAAAAAAGAGTCAGTAATTGATCTTTGTGGGACCTCCTTAGAAACCAATCCAGTCCTGAATAATTCCCCATTTACTCATGCCTTGGGGAACTGTCAAACCACTTTTAATCCATGCTGCTAAGAGAAAAGCATTAATTTTGACACCATTCATCCCCCACTGTAAAAGAGTACATTCCAGGACTGCCATATTTGACCAGAACAAAATTGAACCTGCAACTGTATTTGAGTTTTCATGAGATTCAAATAGCAGACAACTGACTGGCCATCTCAGTCTGTTCCAACTTATATCTCTATGGTTTTTTGCAAAGGAAAGGCAGACCTCTGTGGTGATGTGTTGCCAACATTTGAAGTCAGAGGTTCCACTTTGAAAAAAAAAATTAAAAAAAAAAAGGGCTGTGGAATCTATTATTATATCTTAAATCTTTATGTGCTTTCCTGTAATACAAGACAAAGAATCATGACAAAAACTGCCAAATGTTTTCTGCAGAGAGGTTTTGCTTTCAGTCTGCCAGACCCTTTGTACATCCTGAGCCATTCCAGCTACAAATTCCCTGTTCTCCATGAGCAACCATGATGCACTGCAGAAGCCATGCTTTCCTGGGTGCAGAGCTATTACAGGGAACTATATGCTATATACTTCCCAAAGCCTCCCTTAAGTCTGAGGTAATGCATGAACAGCTCAGGGAACCACCTCCTTCCATGAAATTGGAGGTGGAAGAGGGGCTAGAGGAGAGGTTTCTAGACAGGGCTCTGGCCAGGGCAGCGAGTGATACCCTGGTACCACCCAGCTCTTCCAGTGCTGGTCCTTTCTCAACACAGGGAGAAAGCAGCTCTATGGTGTGGATTTTAGTGTTGTCAGGTGAGATCCTTCAATGTACCACTGGGTTGGCCAGAGCCACAGTCACGGACAAGGAAAAAAATGCTTGCCATGAAAAAACACCCTTGCGTTCTCACACTTTTTGGCCCGTAAATATTGTGACTGAGTCTGTATCTGCTGAAATGAGCAATTTTCTTTTGGTTGGAGATAACACTAACACGTGGAAGCAGCATGTAGGTCTGCAAACTCAGTCTGAGGGTCCTGCACTTAAATGAGCAACTCTAAACTGAGTGGAGGAAGACATCTCTCTTGGGCTGAGATAATCTATCTATAATTTATAAGAATTATTCCTACCTTGAAGCATAATAATCCATAAATTGCTGATATACAAAAAAAATACCAGATTTTCCCTGAGAATGGAGGATAGAGAGGCATTGTAAAATTCTTGAAAACAAGTAAACAAAATACAGGCAAACCCCATGGCATGCAAAATTCAGCATCTAGACCTAGTCAGTTGAAGGCTGAGCAGGCCTTTACTTCCTCACCCAAATCACACTTGAAATCATTCATCTTAATTCTATAATTGTAAGACCAACAGCCACTAACCCTGGCACACCGGAAAAATTACATAAGAGGCAAACTCATGCCCTCCAAATCTGAAGGAAGCAATGACAGAAGTTTCCTGTCAAATGTTCATTTTTTAGGAAAGACAGAGAAATCAAATCCTGAATAGCTGAACATCTCCCATTTTTCTTGGTCTTTCTAAAAAATAAAAGTTTTCTTTTTCTTTCCTGTAAGAACACAGACTGGTTCACTTGTGGAACAGATTACTATGAAATTGCAGTTACCGAAAAAATGTATTAAAAATTGCCTATTGCTTGGTTATAATGGACAAAATTGTTCTTTGCAGCAAGTAAACCCAAATTTGGCATATCATTCACTCGTATGCTTTTCTGCTGCTCACCTACCCCACACTCTAGGTGCGCATGTGTCAGTTGTGCTTGCATCATTCTTAAAAGCCTTAATGACTGACTTATTTTTGCATGGCATGTGGTGAACATAGGCTGGACTTCTGCAGGCTTTTGGAGCCAGGGAACAGGAGGAGGCTGTAGTGAAAGAACTGTTGCAGGGAAGCAGGCACCAGGAGGGCAGCACCATAGGCAAGGTTCGCCTGAGCTCTGTTTCTGTGTCCCTATCTTGTTTTGGTTGCTCTGTGTAACTACAACAACATCGGTTGATTCTCTAATACCTTCTCACATGGAAAGGAGCTTGATTGTTTTGGGAGTGTAGCATCACCCATTACAGTGTCCTAAGAAGAGCAGTCCTGTTTTCTGTCCCAGGCTTCCTTATTATCATCATCACTTTTAGAGTTAAAAAGTGATGACACCTATTCTTTTTACTCAGATGTCCCTGAAAAATTGGACAAGTTGTGCCAGAGTCAACATGTCCGAAAGCCAACCTCTGATTTCTAAAAAACGGGGTACTTGAATGGACAGGCAGCCACAGCAGTGAAATTTAACAGCATGTGTAAAGTCAGACAGATGAAACCTCTTTATTTACATGGCTTTGAAATACCAACAGTTGGTTTGTCCATGATGGGCTGTAATACCAGCATAAGGTACCAAATTTCCGACTCTTCCATGCAGCTGTTGCACATCTGCTGTGGCATTGTGGCATGGTTACCTTGCTTTGGTGTCCAGAGGGCAAGGTGTTCCCAAGCATCCTCTGTGGGACTGGCATCCTTCATGATACCGACATCCTCCATTGGACTGGCATCCTCTATGCTGCCATACAGCAGGTGCCATCGGGGCAGTGGCTGGGCATGGCTTCTTCTTATCTTTTTGCTAACACATCTAAACACATGTTGCAAGAAGCTCATTTTCAGAAAGAGGAGACAGACATTGCTGCTTGCTTTCTGGCTTCCCTCCTGCAGCAAGAGTATCAATTAATAGCATCAAAGATGCCAGTTAATTAGTGGTGGAGGACACCACTGGCTGGAGGACAGTGACACCTTTTCCTTGTATGTCCTCTCGAGAACAGATTAATCCCAGGCGGGTCAAGCAACTGTGCAGCAGATGGCCACAGCTTTCCCTGCCACTCACCTTAACTGAAGCTGATCTGGTTGCTCAGCACTGCCCACCTTGGTTTCTGCATCACCTTCCCAGGCCTTCATTCAGCCACACAGAATTTGGGGTGAGATGTTCGTTTATCAGATCAGTTTTGGAGATGTAGGTTGCAACCGTAAACACTCATGCCACAGCTATATTTGTCAAAAAGCAACCTGCCAGGGAGTGAATTCTTTCAAGTGAAACTTCTATACAGTTGAGTAGATCAATTTAAAGTCGTTATGTACTGGTGCTGCTGCAATAACCTGTGCACATTTCGGCTTTATGATACTCAAATATTATTTCAAATAAAGCTAATCTAACACCTCATTCATCTGTATTGATTCCATAACTAGGGCACTAAAGGCAGTCTGGAAACACCTAGGATCATCTCCAAGCTTTACAATGGACTTTGCCATGCCAATCTCTTTGCACATTCATCTTACCTCTAGATTTAGTTTTCTTCTACTCAGAGTTAGTTATGTTGGCTCCTCTTAAGCTGTCAGAGAGGGCAATGACCTCATCTTGCTCAGGTGACCAGGCACCTATGAGAGGACAAATTGCCCTGTGATGATCCTGTAAGAGGTCCCTTTAACTGGTGCTTTTCTTTTGTCCAGAGATTTGTTCCCTTTATTTTTTTAAACTGTGCATTCTTGGCAGTGATATATGGGACATAGACAAAGGCTCATTCTGCACTTCTGGAGCCATTCTGTACATCTTTTTGGCAGAAGCAAGGATCAAGTTCAGTGCTACACAACTGCTGGTGAAATATTAGGTCTGAAATGATCTTAATTACAGCTTCTTTCCATAAGACTTTTTACTACACTTTACATGCAGTTGGTTACAGAGAAAAACACATTCCTTCACTAGCACTGTCAGCAGTGACCAGCCAGGCTGCTCTGGCTCCAGTGCATGTACCACTACAGATGGGACAGTGGGCTCAGGGGCAGCTGAGCAAAGATCAGAGCTAGTTGCACCTTCCTACTTTCTTGTGCCTAAACACGGCTGTTTGAAGAACAGTGATCTTGTCCTTCAACTGCTTTGAAGCTTTCAGAGTCTAACAAGCTTTAACTGCTGAAACTCAACTTCTCAGAGCAAGAAACCATGAAATTTCATTTATATATGTCTCTAAGAACAAGGATTTATTATAATACAGAACTTTTTTATTTTTGTAATAGCTCTCCACCCATCTTTTGCCACAGAAGAGGGTTGCATTTCTCTAAGTTTTGTTTCTACATTTTGCTTAAAAAGAGGTTTGAATGTTGGGGCACAGGTGGGTGCTGTGGGGGCACAACACTTTCCAGCTGGGACTGGCACATAGATCTCAGCAGGGTGGTGGGTTTCATGGCTTTAAAAATCTAAAACAAGGAGAAATGTAGCTAATGACATGCTAGAAACATTGGCTTAAAATCAGGAACCAGTTACAACTCGTTTGTTAATTCATGTTCTCAGAGGAAAGTCCTTTTATCTGGATAAGCTGTACTTAACTGCTGCACTTCACAGAACTGGGAATCAAGAAGGTCTCCCAGATGGGGAGGCACCAATGTAGGCTCACCTGCTTTCATGTGCTCCTCCTTTGTCTGGTCTGAGCTGTGTGCTCCAGGTGAAGGCCAAGAGTAATGCAAGCATCTGACAATCTACTTCCCACATGGAGAGGCTGCATCTCCTTCAGCAGGCTTGCCTCTTCAAAGGTGCAAACTGCTCAGAGCAGTAAAGTCAAAACAAAATAGGCACTATTGAAACTTTGCTTTCCTCTTCCTTTGCTTTCCAACGTGCCTAGATTTTCCAGTTTTGAATAACTTCTTGAAAAAGTGGTCCAGTCCTCAAACCTGAAAGTCAGAAGCACTGATCAGCATCCCTGACAGGCAGAGCAGCAGAAAACCAGTCACTGTGGTGTTATCACAGTCATCTGGACATCATACCCTGTTTGGGTGGAGCATACCAAGTAGTGAGCTTGGCTTTCTCAACATGTCTCAGCCCTGAGCAAACCATGGTTTGAGAAACTGAGTGAGCACCAGAAGAAACAAAACACGAGGAAATGCAAAAGAAGTCCTTAATTTGCTGCAGCGGTTTACCAGCCATAAAAGATGTTTCCGTGGTGCTAACATCACACAAAATTAGGAGCAGGAGCTTGATAAGGGCTTAAAATGATGAAGAAGAAATGGTAATTGTTCAAACAGAGCCGCTCTGCCCCATGGGAGAGCAGGGAGAGCTTTGCTGCTTCTGTTCTTCACTCACTTTTCAGTGCAGTGAAGACCAGCATCACATAAACAGCAAATATTTTTAAGAATGCTTGTCTGAGTCTGCATCCAACCACTTCTCTCTGTCCCAAGGCCTCCTAATTAACATTTTTTTTCCTATGGCTGGAAAGCTGATACTGATGAACTGCTGCTGAGTGGATAATGGCAGATGTATTTGCCTCTGAGCTATTGGCAGCCAAATTATGACTTGATCCAAAGTTACTTAAAAGATCACATCAAGATTTTTTCTTACTTGCATATGGATGCAACTACTTGGTTGCAGAAAAATTTAATCAATGAAGGCAGCAGCAGCACAAAATGTGCCATGTGAGATCAACTTCAATCGTTGTCAGGAAGGAGAGGTTGTGGGAAGCATTGCTTTTACAATATTGTGATTACACCAAATGCAAAATTTCATTTTGCATTTGCCTCAAACCAAACAATTTCTGAATTCTGGACAAATATGAAGGACTTCTTGAATCAAATTAAATATTGTATTCAACTCCCAAATGCTTTTTAAGGCTTTCTTTTCATCCAAGCAGTGGGTTGGGCTTACAAGACTAGCATGGAGGGATGGAATGTTGTATTCAGCAGCGTGGCAGAAATAGGAGTAGGATGCAGATAGACTGAGGTCCTGATATGGGGAAAAAGATAAATTAAAGAAGGAAATTTCAGTCATGTCACATTTCAGAAGCATGTCCTGACTGCTGAGAATGCCTCCCCATCCCATGTAGTTTTGTGACTGGGGTTTGCACAAATTTTCTCAAGCAGCGAGTATTCCTCAGAGTTCACAGATAACTAAGTCTTGTTTAAACAGAATTTTTTCTCGTCAAAATCTTATTCCAGGCAAAGACATAATTCAGAATCAATACCGGGTATGTAGCAGAAGTCTTCCTGACTGTGCCATACAGAGGTAACAGAGCCCATAAAATGACCCCAGAGGGATGTGATTCATGCTTTCCCTCAGCCTTAGGATGTGATTAGCCATTGTCAGTCCTATAGTGTATTCATCTCAGAGCTGCAGAACCTCTTTGTAACAAATGTATTCCTCCAGCTAAAAAGAGACAAAGTTGGCAACTTATTGTGTTGCACTGGAGGTTCAGCCATGTTTGGTGGTTTGTAGAGCTTAATCCTCTTAATTTAAAGTTTTATTCAGTGTGGTTGCTTCATTCTGAGCAAATTTTTCAATTGACCCTCAGAAGATGGGGAATCATTTTCAGCCTTTGACAGATTTGATCTCTTATAATTTTTTAACTAGAGATTTGGAGATGTAATTATTTTAATGATTTTTTTAATTTGAAAATTATCAATAAGAAGACTAATGAGTTCCTCACAGGGAAAGCTCTGCAATGAAATAACAGAAATGTACAGTAAGAACACAGCCTTAGAGCTGGTTTGGGAGGAGCTGTCTATGAGCCAACTCTAAGATCAAGATTGTTGCCATGTTCATTTTTGGAAGCCTCCTCCATTGATTTTTCATTTGTGTATTCATTAAACTGAAAGCCCACAAAGTGCAGTTGATAATTGCCATCAATAGTCTGGGTTTGAATTCTCTTCAGATGAAGCTGATAATTCAGCTACGTATCTGAATGGTTGAGGCTCCTTAATACTAGCTCACTACATTGCCTTTCATTTCTTCTCTTGAAGGCCTTTGTGAAGTGAAGCAGGGGCACACACACAGATTATCCTCCACTTTTCCTGGTGGTGAGATGCCAGTTTCCCTGTTGATGTCTATCGTATTTTTGCTGTGGGGCACTTGGGCACAACAAACTTGTTTTAAAGTAAATTAACAATCTATTATTTTACAATTATGCAAATTGAAAATAGTTGTATCAGGCAGCAGATTAAAATGGTCTTTCCTGCCCATGATTCAGGCAAGATTTTGACCATTCCCTATTCAAGGGCAGGGATGCAGCAGGTATGGCTCTATTGTGAGGGTTCCCATTCTTTTGTTTTGGCTGGAGGTCTCACCACTCCTCCTTTTGTCCTTTCTTCCCCTCTGCTAAATGTTCCAGATGCAACTTCCAGGCTGTAACTAGGCTCTCATCTTCCCCCTGCCATGGTGGCTGAAGAAATAGTTACTGAACACGCAGAGCACCAAAGACTGTTCCTGGTTGAGACTGCTGATAAACCTGTTGTTAGTGTGTTTTGCCATGTAATTATCTGTATTTTCTATTTTTTAAATGACTAGTTGAAAGTTTCACAAAATTAAAATAAAATTGGCTTGCTAATGAAAATCAGAAAGATGTGAGAACTGTGACCTTGATAAACTTCTCCATTTTTAAATGTTTCTGGTACAGTATATTTATGCCCAATTGCAAGGAGTGCTTAGGAAAGGGTGCTATGAAACTGCCAGGCATCAGCAAACAGATAGCTGAACATTCTGATAGTTTTTCATCCTGAGATCATGAAACACCTCACACTTCAAACTACTCTTGTTTCATGGATTAGAAGAGAAAGGGAACAGCTCTGGGTCCCCCGGTAATGTGCTAAAAATAAGTGAAAACCTTTCCTTTGCATTGTTTTGTCATGCTTTAAATCTGTGTGATGGATTTTTTTTCCCCAAACAATGTGATAATTTAGGTAGATTTCTGTACTGGAAGCCACAATGCAAAAGGTATGGTGGAATTCACAGAGCTTCTTTTGTATAGGAGCTGTCGTGCCTGAACATGTCAATGGTTATTTTTAATGTCTCAGCTCTGAGACAGCACTCGACAAAAGACAACTCCTGCAGCGTGCTCAGCACCCACGCTCCCTGCCCCAGCTGCAGGTGCCAGTGGAGGTGATATTGGTGCAGTGGGGGTGAGGGTGCTGTGACAGCCGGTCTCAGGTCACATGTGGATCCTTGTGGCTCCCCAGTTGGGGCAGCCCCGGTGCTGTGGCCACAGGAACTGGCTGGAGTAGGGGGATAATTGCAGTTTGGGATGGTTTGCCAGAGGAGGTTAAACTGGGGTCTGTCACAGCAGGTTACAAGAACTTACTTTTGTATTTTCCAGGTTTTCTGATATATAGAGTTTCAGGCTTGCATCGAGGGGCACATTATAATCAGATTTTTACTTTTTTTTTCCTTCTGAATGGAAATGAAATCTTATAAAGCATTTTATTTTGCTAGCCTGGTTATTCTTCCAGCATGGGTCATTACCAAATCACTGCATCGCTGTCGACATGCCTGAAATATTTAGCTTGCTTTAGTTACATTTCTCTCGAGCCCTGACTGGCTGTGTATGCCAGATAACCGAAGATGCGCCTGGAGCTTTACTTTGAGAGCGGAGGTAAGTCATATTGTGTAGGCTGAGGTGTTCTAGCTTCTGCATACTATTGCTCATGCCTAACAATCCTTGGAGTCACCTTGCTGCCTTACTCTACAGATTTTTTTAAGTGCTGCAGTGCTGTTTGTTACTAGGTAGAGAGCAAGACTAAAGACTGCTTTGAGGAGGAGATTGTTTCAGCTCTGGGGTGGTAGCATTCAGACACTATTTAGATTGTTCTTCTGGTCTCCTGTCTTAAACTGTAGTCATGCAGAGACAAGCTGTTTACTTATTTTACATGACTCCCAAATGTCATTTAAGCATTATTAACAGGAGGGTTACTACCTCCCAAATTTCTAATTAAGGTCTTCCCTTCAGTCTATTAGCAGTGTTTTTGTGGACACATTCTTTAATTAGTTCTGACTTTCTGACTCCAGTGCAGAGCAGTTTTTAACTACTGTCTGCAATGCCCATGAGTGGTGAGTCAACCTATTAAAAATTAAAAATCAATTTTAGTTTCACCAAATGAACCAAGTGCTATTTCATCTTATTTTCATTATCACAGCATCTGAGAGTGCAGGTAGTGGTGAGAGCTTTACAAACAGAGAGCAAAGACAGCCACCTTAACAGGTCCAGGGTAAGGAAGGGATTATACCTCCATGACCCTATCAGACCCTCATCTGAAGGCAAGCAGGGGATGTGCAGTAGAAAGAGATGCAAGACACTGTATACTTGGTAGGACGGGGATGCTGAAGGCCTTAGGTTTTGATGTCTTCCCTGATGTGGGTGCTGACCTGGGCCCACCTGCCAGCAGCTCTAAGGGAAGGAGACTGACCCCACAGATGCTTCCCCTCCTAGTTATGCTGCTCTGCAAAGGCATCTTGTTTTTTCACGGCCCTTTCACGTCTTAGAAACTTTTGGCAGAAAAACCCTCAAGATTATGGCTTATCCTAAGCTGAGGCCGTTTAGCTGGGTCCATATTTACCTTTTGAAATCATACCTATGCTCTCAGAATGTAGACATTCAGCCTGGGCCTAGTGCACACTATGGCTCCTATCCTGGGTGTGACAGGAGTGTGGGGTAACATTACATCAAATCCCAGCTAATGATTACCGGCCACCAAAAACTATTTGCACTCTCCCCTCCACCTCCCACGGATGCCCTTGTACACCTTCAAGGAGATGAACTGGCAGAAAACTCCCCTTCTTCTGGCTGAGAATTGGAGCAGGGACATGGCTGAGCCTGGGCCAGGGCAAGAAGAGGAACCGGGTCCAGGGGAGGCCACCATCATCCATTCCAGTGGCTGCTAGTATTTCATCAACTGTAATGAGCAATGTGTGGACACCAGAGTGTCCAGAGGGATTGGAGGGGGAAGGAAACTAATCTGGAACAAGGAAAAAGATGGCTCCCCTAGAATATATGTGAGTGTTCACATCTAGATTTGCAGCCCTCAGATAAGGAATATTTTGCGGCACAGAGCTGTGATTGAACCCTTTGTTCACACTGCCATGATTGGATGCACACTGGTACAGAAATCTGCTCAAAGCCACTTGCAAGATCAAGGCTTTTCTTTGTAGCTTGTTTGGACCAAATATGGCCTCTTTTTCTAAAATGCTTCACATCCCTGCAGCCTTTGCAAACAGAGAAAATGATGCTAACCCACTGAAACATTCCTGTGAAAACTTTGTTGGCTCAGACTTGGTGCTCACCTTTGTACTCAGGGTTGATTTTCTAAGTGTGTGCATAATTATTAATGTATTCATTAAGAGTATTTCCCATGGTGTCAAACAACCCTAAATAGATATTAGAACAGAGGGTCAATCAAACCACTGTGCATAAAAGGTGACAAAAAAAATCTGTGAAGAACAGGTCAAGAGGAGTCTAATTACAGTGTGCATTTTGAAAAAGATTCACTTATCATTTTGGGGATATATTTTTAAATTTAAACACTCACATTTCTTATTGATTCTGTGTTAACTAGAATTAAGGATAAATTGAGTTTTCACAGTTCCAAATACAAGGATTCTGTTGTGCATATAATTTAAGCATACTATATCATATTAAATGCTCTTTTAAAAATAGTAGGTTAATCCCAAATATTGACATTGTTTGTCAAAATTTCTTATTTGACTAGAGAGTTTGCCACAAGTAGAACATAAAAAGTATGCTTCAAAGTGTTTTCTGGGCAATGGCAGTATTGCCCAAGTATTTTTACTTGAAACAAGTATCATCTGAGTGGTAAAAATTACGCAGTATCAAATTATGAAGTGCTGGGAAAGAAGGTTCAATTCAAGGACCTTTACTGTAATTTTGGCTGAATGTTTTGTCTAAGATCAGGGCCAGCGAGGAAGGAGGACTTTCAGAGCTCGATTAATAGATTGAAAAAAGGTATAAAGAGGAAGAGTTTAAATGCATTTGACACTGAAGAATATTTTGGATGAAAGAACCTGGAGCTGAGTCTGACTGGGTGTAAGAATCAAAAACCTACTGCAAGGATAATTGAACAATGGGACATGTTGCCTTGACAAGTTGTGCAGTCTCCATCCATGGTGGCTTCCAGCATCCAACAGGTCAAAGTAACATGATCTGAAGACAATGCTAGACTTGTTCTGAACAGTAGGTTGGACTTGAGGCCTCCTGAGGTCCCTTGCTGCCTGAGTGACTTGGTCTTTCGGAGTGGATGGGTATATCACAGCCTAAAGTGAAGTGGTCTCCTAGCAAAACCTCCAATCCCAAACACCTGACAAAGTCAGTTTGGAGTTCGTTGAGTTTGACTGCCCAGACAACCCAGAGCTCATGACCAGGGTGGGGGAGCTTCATCCATAACCAAGCCAGGATCTTTGCATGGCAATGGGAGCATGAGCTGCCCATCTGTAGAACCATGAGCTCTATTGCTACTGTCCCCCTGCCTAAAATAGGCCCAACCCATTTCGGTCAGACCTATAACCTAGGGGGCTGCTCAAGGAAACTATTTCCCTCCTACCAGTGGTGAGAAGAGCCTCTAGGAAAGGTGCAGAAGCAGAAGAGAGGGCTGACAGGGCAGTGTTGGTCTCTGCACGTCCCTGGGAGCAACCTCCCTTGGATGGAGGACCCAGCCCTGGGCTTGGGGCCCCTCGTCCCGGCCATTTTGCCTTGGTTTGCTTTCATGGTCCAGCACCTGCACTGCTGAGGTGCCCTGTAAGATTTATTGGCATGGAAGGACCCACACAGCAGACACAAACTGGTAAACACCCTTGATGTCCAGGTCCTCAAGGCCCCTCTGCCTTTCTCAACACAAAGGGACAATGTCTTCATGCACTGGCATGTGAACTCAGTGACACATCCATGGTCCAAAGGTGCCTGAAATCACCAATCACCAAGAGGATATTTGGGGACCACTGCCCACTCCCATCCCAAGGTGGTTGCCAGGGATGGGGCTGTTTGGGGCTCTGGTGAGACTCTGTGCAGCTCTTCTGCTTTTTGACACCAGTGAAAAACCACGAGGCTTGCCAGGTATCTGGACCCAGAGGAGCTGTGCTACCTGGTACGTGAAAGGAATGACCCCCAGCATCCCAATGGACACCAGAATCACTGCAGCCAGGACTTGGCTCAGCACACATTAAACAAGCCCTGTGAGAAAGGGGGAAAACCTACTCACTATGTCCTCTGCCACCCACCAGCTGACTGGCTCAGGGTTGCAGCCAGTTACTCAAGCACAGGTTGCAGGAGGCTTTTATTGCATCTCAAAAGAGAAAGCCTAATCTCCACACATCTCCAGCAGAACATCCCACCTGTTTTGCAAATCCTTTGGTGGTATTAGTCATTTATGACTATTAGCAACGCTTTTCCAGGCCTCCCTTTGCAGCCGGTAACTAGGAGAAAAAAAATTATGCTGTAACAGAAATTCTTTGTGTATCTAAATCACAAACATCAGCATTGTGATATCCTAACAGCTATCATCTTTATTTTTAGGATATTTAATCAGTTTGGATGCTTTTATATATATTTTATTCAGATCACTTTGCCCTAACACACCTCCCAATTCTGGTTGCTATGGCGTAACAATGATTTCTCTCTTAGCTAAAAATAAACCTTCAGCAACAAATGTATAAACCATTAAAAAACCAAAAACAAATTAAACCAAACAAAAAGAAAACAAACTGTGATGAAAACAAAGCACCTCCCTATGCACCAATTCATGTTACCCCCTACAGCTTCTTCTTTGGCATCAGTTGTACAAGGATGGACACTCCCTGCCTCCCCTTTCGTATTTACTCACTTTTATATTCTGCTTGAAAAGCAGTCAAATGCCTAAAACATTGCAAACTTTTAAAATGGCATTAAAATCAAGTGCCATAAGAGACACTGCCTGTCCGCAGTGAGGCAGAACTGCCTGTCCTCAAAGCCTCTGTAGCTCCTGGGCTCTGTTGGGAGATATCTTTTCTTTCTTTGTAATGAAACCAAACATGAGAGAAAAACCTCCCTCCCCAAAGAGGCTGATGGCAGAGAAAGCTGGGGCATAAGCTGCTTGTTTCCCCAGTGCGGAGGCCAGGCCCAACCCCTTACCTGCCCAGCAACCTGCCACCTTGGCAGGGTGGCAGGGGTTGGAGGAAGTCCTACTGCAGTCTGGTACAAGGCGCTCCATCCCTCCTGGTGAAAAATTCTCTCCTTTGCAGCTATATGTTTTGCTCAAAAATAAAGTGGTATGCCACATATTAAACAACGAAATTAAATTACTAAAACTGAAAGACAAATGAGTCACCTGTGAGCATCTCCACATGATTTGCAAGTGCTGATTTAGAGGTGCAGCAGGCTACGGCCATGCTACAGCTCACAAAAAATAATGTTGGTAGGTTCAGGGAGGTGTTTTCTTTCACTTTTGATCACAAAAACCTTTGTTTTTCTTATAATTGTACTGTGGGTCCTGTGCAAAAGGAAGAGGGCAAGTCTGGCCAAGTTTGTCCTGCCCTGCCCTCATGCCCAAATGACTTGGTAACCTCTGCACAGAGCCTTGGAAAGAAATGCTTCAGCTACGCAGATCCTAACACGCCTGTACAAGGGTGTGGAGGAGAACATGCAGCTTGTTCTGCTCCTTCCTACAAAAACAGCTGTTGGCCAGCCCCAGTGAACACAGGGCAAAATGATAACGTGGATGTTTCTGAAGTTCAGTTAGAGAAATGAGATTGAAGCAAAGAAACAAGTACTCTCTCTGAGTTTGTGGAAGATGATTGGGCTCTTTCCCAAACTGTCCATATTTGCCGAGTCCCTACATTTGCTGGTTCTCATGCTCCTATTTTAGACAGCCTGTGAGGCTGATGCTTGTCTGTTTTAGTAAACACAGTAGCTAGATAAAGGAGGGAGAGGAGCAACTCCTGCCCCCAGGGACTGCCTGGCTCCTGTCCATGCAGCAAAGCTACTTGTCTTTGATGTCATCAGCACTGTGGTGATAACAATATACATACATATAAAATATACCGATAATGTTGCTGTCCTCTTTTGAAACTGCTATAATAGCAGAAAGGTTGGTGACTTTGTGAGTGCTTTCTTGTGAACCTGCTTCCTCAGCTGCCATGGTGACAGCCAGCAGGTTAATTCTGATGGTTCCACAGTTAAAGCCCGCCAGGTCTGGGGCAAGGAAAGCGCTGTCCTCCAAGGCATGTGTGTCAAGGCTGGGAAGCTCAGCGTGTGTTCCTCAGTCCACAGCAGAGGCATATGCTTTTAACATGTTTGAGATGGGTGCCTAGTCCCTGTCCAACAAAACTAGATGGAGCATGGGAGTTTTCTGTAATTGGTAGCTCTTTTAATCCATGAGATGCCCTGGGGCTCACCACTGGTGTGAGATGCTAGCACAGTGGCTAACCAACCCAGCGGGCTCATCAGCTGAACTCCTTGTTTTACCTGTTTGTAATGTCAGCATTTTAATAAACCTGCGAGAAGAGCAAAGCATTCCCAGAATACAGATGGCTTGAAAATCCCATCCCAAATTTGTACCTATGTCCACACAACACAGGCCATCACTCTCCTACTTTTCTTCACAAAACATGACTCCAGGCTTGGAGCTTGTATTTGGGTAAGAGAACAAGGCTGTGCTTTGTAGATGGATGGATCAACATCTCAGGCACAACACACTACTGCTGGGCCAGCATCCCAGTTCTGACCTGGGAACCTGCAGGTCTGGAAAGGCTCTCCAGAGGCACATTTGATGCTCCTTCCTCCCCTTACTCTTGAGCTTTGATGAACAGACAGGCTTCATACCATCCCTATCTTCACTACTGACAGCAGCCACAGCAAAGAAAACAACCTCCTTACCACTACGGAGGGGCTTTTTGAACATTTATTTTCCATAGTTGCACTGTCCAGCCCCCTCCATCTTATATCTTACCAGCACAGGTTTGAAGGAATGGAAGAGCACCACAGGTGTTTTCCACATGTGCTGTGCTGCTGAGCTCATGGTGGAGGGAGCCATGAGCTGAGCAGGGATGACAGGGAAGACGGAGTGAGCAAGCACTTGTAGAGCCTTTCTGTGCTTCCTGCGCTGAACCCATGTCAGTGTCCTGCCCCTTGGAGGGATGTGGTTTTCCACTCATTCTCTTCCTCCTCTGGAGTGTGGTAAAGAGTGAGAAGATGGTGAGTCTGTCTGCAGTTTCCAGGACATGGCAGGGGGGCTGTGGGTCTGTGGCTGCTTTTCCCCCAGGGCCTGGCTCCTGTGGAGGGCGCACATCAGCCCACCAGCAGGGAAATTTCAGGAAGAGCCGCTTAACCTTAAAATTGCTTTTGGGAAAGACAACGAAGAAAAGCGGATCCCATACTCACCAAAGCTGTCTGTGCTGGGCTTACAGAAACACTCCTCTGCTGCTCCACTCGAGTTTCTGTTTTCCTTTAGAGGTCACATTTTTTTCCATTCTGCTGCAGGAGGTCAGGTCAGTTTTAAAGAGCTTTAAAATCCCCATTGTGGTGTTTAATAATTTTTCCAGAGCATATTCCCTGTGTTCTATTCTACTCCTCTCTTTGTTCATTATATCCATATTTCCTTCTGGACATGTGACTCCTATCAGTTACAGAAGCCCCTTCCCTCCTGAAATTATTTATTCCTAGTTCATCCTCTTGGAAAACAACTGTTTTCCAGCTCTGCTTTTAATAGATGTAATTTCTCTTCACAGAACTCTAAACCTGGGTTTCTGAGAACAAAAATCCTTCTGTTGATTATCAGTATAGTCATTGTTTGGGCTTTATTTATATTGTTTCTTTCTACCTTTCCTCACAAAGAGAGGCAAAACCCACTATGATGCACTGCCTATCATGGCTGTCAGCTATCTGGCAGTGTCGTTAGTTTCACTGGAGCCAGAGGGATTTCTCTGCATTCAGCTAAATGTATTTGTGTGTGTTTTTCAGGCTTGAGAACAAAAAAAAAAAAAAAAAAAAAAAAAGAAAAAAGAAAAAAAATTACAATATCTGAAAACTTTTGATAATTTATGGGTCTAGACTTACACCTTGCTAGTAGAAACCCTGTGGAGGGATTCTACACAAATTGCCACTGGTCTGAAATGGGATCATGCAAGCTAAAATAACCCCATGCTGCCTCACTCCAAACTGCTTGGCATTTTGTGCTGTCATCTGTTTGGTGGACCTAAAACAGCAAGGGTGCCTCAAAACGCAGCGTGTTTATGGCCAAAAGAACCCTTAGAGCTGTTCAGTAAATACAAAGAGAATAAGGGGCTAAACCTCAAGAAATACTTTTATTTGGGTTTATCTGAAAAACCCGTCCTGGGGGCTTCTTCAGGAAACATGGTATTACTTAAAAAGAAGCCATACACTGGTGCACTCATGGCACTTCCAGCATTACAAACATATTACAAACATTACAAACATATTACTTTAAGGTCAAACAGGTAGCAAATATGTGTGAGAATCTCACATTGGCCTCATAAGGGCTTAAAAATCACAGGATTTTAATGACCTCTTCCTCCTGTGAGCCACTCTCTTAGTCACTGAATTGTTTTCCTGCTCCTCGGACATCATCTGGGAATGGAAGAGAACTGCACAAAGACTGTGTTCTGGTCTCTGTTCATATGGGCAGCATGTGCTCCTGCCCCCTCTGCAGAAGAGGCACTTCCAGATGACAGACAAGTATTTTAACATCACCATTAACTGAGAGCCTGGCTTGCTCCTGGGCACATCAAACATCTGCACAGTTGTGCCTTTTGGCACCTGGCTGCATGAATCACCAAACCACATCGCCTCACTGCATGGCACTGCTGCCAAATCATTGCCTGAGGGGTGCATGGCAGCTGGGGGGAGGGAAAGGTGAAGGGGTTTTCATAGGTGTGTTCCATCAGGACTGCACGTTCAAAGGATGACATTTCCCCCTTGGTCAGCATGGGACCAGTTGAGAGCTGAGGACACTGTTTGGAGGGGGCTGGACATCCCCCTAGGACAATCAGTGTCTGCCAAGTGGACACCATACCTATGTGAAATATCAAATTTTGGGCTATTGTCCAGTGGCCTGAAATACTCACTGAGTTTTATCTGGTTGCCTATGCTGTTCTTCTTGCTCTGGTTTCACTCAAAGGCCTGTATTTCTGTTGGATGCTGTAAGGGAGATGCTTTCTTTAGCTTAGCACCATCCTTTGTAAAATCATGCCTGGAATAGGTATCTAATGAGGTCAGACAAAATACAAGTGTATTCATGTACATAGATGCCTATGACTCACCCTGGCCATTCATGACACAGCCCTTGCTAAGGGTGTGACTGTGCTTAAAACTACAGGTGCCCTGCATTGTACCTATGTATAGGTAAATATAAGCATACTCGTGTGTGTGTGTGTGTGTGTGTATACATACATATAAAAGTGTGTAAATCTGTATTTATATTAAAAATACATATGAAATTAAAACAAATATATACGTAGTTAGACTTTGATAGCACTACAATCAAATGGATTATAACTCACCTTCGAAAGTACATGTTGCTATTTGCTGGTACTGTGGGTAGTTTAACTATTGGTAAGGTCTTTTTGTGTGTGCACATAGCTTCTGAATTAAGAAAATTAGCTGATTTCTCTGTGTAAAAGTATAAGTAAAAAATATGTAATAGAGGATGTTCTGAACTTGCACTCACTCCTCAACCAGTTCAGAAATCTATGTGAGAGCATCCAGCATGTTAGGGAGGGCTCTTAGCCATGGCTCATTAGTGCTTATCTATCCCAAGAAGTATGATGCACTTGGGTCCTGTCATCAGGATGTGAGAGTGGGCACAACTCCCCCAGAGCCTGCACTGAGGGCTGTTTTTCCACCTCATATACTGCTGTGGAACAAAGCAGACCTTCTTTACCCAGCCTGCTCACAGGCAATAGAAGTGTCCCAACTCCTCTGGTGGGATTCCAAATTTCCAGCTTGTGACAGATTCCAAGATTTTTGACATTGTTTCCAGATCAAAGCCAGATTGAAATTTCCCCATAGACCATGTTCCTGGTGGAAAAAGAATCTCTTTGGGATCAGAAAAAAACCTGATTTCAGTTTAAAACTGGGATCTTTTTCATCGGAAAAATATTTTGGAACAATTATTTAGAAAATATATATCAGAGAATGTCTGTTTTTCTACATATGCCCATATTAAAATAAAATATGTTAGGAGGTAACATCATAAGCTACTCCAAATGTTTGTTTCCCTCCATTTAAAACAAACAAACAAATAAAAAACCAACCACCACCACCCCCCAGTATGTTCTAAGAGGATATTCTGGATTTATCAAAATGCTTCTGGGCATAAAATACCCAAGCAGAATGACTCTCACTTGGTTTCAGTTCCTTGAAGCCTCTGTAGGGGCTTGCTCCTTGCTCCAGTGGCACACCCTGGTTGTCCCCGTGGTAGCCGTGGGAGCTTCAGCAAGGAAAAAGTGACTGCAACCTCTCAGCCAAGTCCCACCTCAATCCACAGCTGCTCTTGCAGACGTAAGGGAGGTAAATGATGCCCTTGATGCTCTCTGGGATGCTGGAGCTGGCCAAGCACAGAGGTGGGAGACAATTTTTAGAGGTCAAAAGTTAATAGAACATTTCTTATAACACAGACACCTTGACAATAAGCACACAGCTTTGGCAAGCAGTTCTGGAAAGTGCGTGCATACTCCTCTGAGCTCCTTGAGCTTTGGTGTAAAAGGGGCTCTGCTGTTAAATTAAAGTAGCAAAAGCACAAAAAGTCTTACAGAACTTGCGCAGTGACTCTGAGAAGTGCTGTGTCTGGAGCAAGGGAAGGAAGTGAAGGGATATGGGAAAGCAATTCCTCTGAGAGCCATCTTCTGAGTAGGGCTGTCCATATCTGCACAAGGAAATGGTGTATGTGTGCTTATGGAGGTGGAGATGTCTGCATGGGGTTGTGTTTTTTTGTTCTAAGTTAATGGGTCTGTCCAGAAAAAAGCAGGTTTGGTAAAACAACCATAGCAACACTTTCAAACTTTTTCCTACTTCTTTTCCTTGATCTTACTCTAACTTGTCTTTATTGGTATAATTAATGCAGGACTAAATCTTTAATTGTCTACATACATATTGGCCACAGTACTGCAGTCCATGGGGGCATTATGGCATAGCTAGGACAGAGTCATGGAGTTCAGAGATAATTGACTAATGTAGCAGTGGAAGATTGCACAGCTCATTTTGGTCTGCATTTTGTTGAGCAAGGGCCAAAGTATTTTGGCACTAACATACAATTTGATGTGAGACAGTCGAAAGGATCAGCCCACAAAACTGTTGTGACATACTGATAGTCTCCATACATCTATGTCAGTCTGTAAATACCATTTTCAGCCAAGGCTTTCTTGTGAATAGTTGTAAGACTTGGAAAATTTTCTGTTCAGACTGGGACTTTCTTGGGCAATAGCAGAAAAAAAAACCTGAAAATGCCTCCTGGCATTCTGTGTAGCACTGGTGGGATTTGGGATCTGGGGATCCAAGCAATGGACACTTTGCAGGAAGAGTGCAGTTTGTCATTATTTCACTACCTGCCCTTACCCCATCACTCCTGCTTGCCACCTCCCAGCACTGATGTCTGTGTGGCCTCCCAGTGATATGGGTCTCATAGGAGACCAACCAGAGAAAACGTTTATAAAACTGCTGTATTGGGTTTGCATGGCCATTTTTTGGTAGCAGGGGGGTTACAGGGGTGGCTTCTGTGAGAAGTTGCTAGAAGCTTCCTCCATGTCTGTCACAGCCAATGCCAGGCGACTCCAAGATGGATGTGCTACCAAGGCTGAGCCAATTGGAGGTAGTGCTAATGTCATCAGTAGGACAGGGGTGGGCAAGATCCTGGGAGGGGACAGAACTAGGCCATCTGACCCAAATTAACCAAAGGGATATTCCATCCCATAGGATGCCAGCTCAGACATAAAAGCTAAGAACAGGAGGAGCAAGGGGGTCATTCATTATTTACAATGTTTGCCTTCTGGAGCAACTGCTACGTGTGCTGAAGCCCTGATTACTGGGAAATGGATGAACATCCCTTGCTGATGGGAAGTGAAGAATAAACCTTCTTTTTCTCTCTTTGCTTGTGCATGCGCAAACTTTCACTTTTGCTTTTTAAAATTGCTTTATCTCAACCATCAAGGCGTTTTCCATCTTATTCCCTCTCCCCTGTCCAGCCAGGAAGGGGAGTGATAAAACAGCTTGGTGGGCACCTGGTCTTCAGCCAAGGTCAACCCAACACAGCTAAAAAAGTTAAGTTAGGCAAAATTTCCATGTTAAAAGAGTAAGCCTCTTTTAATGCTGTCTGCCAGTGGCCTCTAAAAAAGAAAAAGGAAAAATCACTCTTTAGAGTGGAAGGAAGGAAAGAATTGCTAAAATTTGTGTTAGGCTTGTGTGCAAAATCCATAGCTTTTTCATGTTGGCAAATGAAGACTGGATATATCAACAAAGGTGTTAGAAATTGAGTTACTGAGACTACAAATAAAGAAAGGTGCCTGATTGTAGAGCAGGGCATGAGCTTGAGATTGTACAGTTGCCTGCTTGCTACAAATGCAGGTCTAGGGTCCGAGTACCTCTGCTCTTCGAAAACAGAAATTACCTTTTAGATGGTTGTTTTCACAGACTTTGAAGTAATGCCTGTGCATTCACCCACTAGTTCAAGATACTCATGAGGTTTCTGATCAAATTGCTTTGTTTTTTTGGATGCTGTTTTTTCTAGGCCCAGAGTTACTGGAGTAAGGGCACTGCTTGTTTTCACAAGGTGACATACCTGCAACACACTAAAGGTGGTCAAGGTGGCCTCAGTCTCTAGGTGGTCTCAGTTACTAGTCTCATGCCCCTCAGTTGCTGGTCTCCAGCAATGCCAGGCTGCCTCCCTGCAGCAAGGTATGTGCTACCACCACCCTCCTGCCTTGCCACTGAGGCTTAGGAGTCCAAGGACAGCAAGTTCACTCCTGTATTTACAAGTAACCTGTAGCTATCCCACAGGTCTATCACTAGTGAGCCAGAAAGCCTGCCTGCCTGACCTTTGGTTGGCTTGTGCTACATTTTAGCCTCATTTTCTGTCATGTCTTCAATTATTTGTTCACTCAAAATTTGTTTTATAGGGTTGTAAACCCATGAAGTAGGATTAATGAGTGTGTAAACAGCTTGGATCATACTCTCCTTTCTGTTTCTCTTACTAGCTGGGTTCCTGTGTTATGGTATCTGTCTCTGATCTGATAGATCAGAAATCCTTACTATCAGACTGCCAATTTCATGGGCCAGTTCCCTCAGCACTGGGGATGGAGATTATCTGGTCTTTTTAGGTGGAATATATTAAACTGAGTATAGCTTCCATCTGTAGTGGGGTAATTTCCATTTCTCTGAACATTTCCATTAGTCATCCTGGCTCTGACCCTGCAGTCTAGATAATTATTCTTATTGAATTTCAGTGCCATGCTAGTCTCTTATTTTTTGAGACCTAAATAAATTGTTACTCCTTTAATCTGAGCAGGAAGCTGAATGTCAGGATCTCATAGATAATTTCATTTAGGAATGTAAATCAACAGGAGGAACCAAGTGGCTCTGAAGAAGTTTTATTTGTTTGCTTGCAAGGAGATGTAAAGTCCAGATCAAAACACTCTGAGGGGTTCCCGGCTGCCTGTCCCAAGCCCATATGGATGGTGCTGGAGCAGCCAAGCCCAGGCTGGGCTTCCCACAGAGCTGGGGCTACTGTCACTCTGGCCACCCTATCCCACCAGCAGCCAACTGCAATGCCTCCAGTCCAAGCACACAAGCTTCCACACAACATTTTGTTAATCTTTGAGAAAATTTTGTCATTAGCGGCTTCTTTTAAGCCCCTTATTTGAAAGGTTAAGCTGCTGATTTCCACATGGGTTAAGCAATCCAATAACCAGGTTTTGTATGATTCCTTCTTTATGAAAGAGTAGGATATTTCTTCTTGCCCCAGTTGTACACAGTATTTTCACATTGCCAAACACTCCTAGCAGGATGCAATAGCTACAGAGGTCTCTGCTACTTCTTTTTTCATCTTTGCAAGGTCTAACCAGACCCCAGCTGGGGTTATTTCTCACATGTTATGGGGTTATGGCGTTATGATCTCACAGTTTGATCTCAAATGTGTGATTTCTTTCTTTTCCTTTCCATTTTTTCTTTCTTGGTCTCTGCTCATAAGAGCGTTTATGAGACAGTTATGATGTGCCCTGGAGTCTTTCCGTGCCCCTTGCCCTTCCTGTCTGGGGTACCATTTTCTGGTGTCCTTTGGTGGGTTGTCCAGAACAGGGTGCAGAGGGACAGCACTGGTGTTGGTGATGCCTTCTCCAGCAGCCATGTGCCATTCCTCAACCCCTGCTACCTGCCACAGCCAAGCCAGGCTCACCAGCCTCTCACTTTCTGCTGAGCACTCTTCACTGTGACATCTCCCTGGTCCAGGGCCATGATGCAACCATACAACCCCCTGCATCAGTGTGATGGGAGAGGTGCTACACAGCAGGAGCAAGAGACATGGCAAGATACAACAGCCATGACACAGAAAGTCAAAGACCCTTTTTCCATAATTTTATAATTTGCATTTGTAATCTTTCCATTAACTTAACCCAAATTCATCCACTTGGTCCAAGGTCATCTTCTAGAGTTTTTCTGTTCTGTATGGATAACAAAGTAGGTTGAGATAATATCACCCTTGTTTGGCTTGATGACAAGTAAGCTGCTGCATCCAAGAATACCTGGGGTTGCTATTAGTAGAACTATCCTAGTGCTCCACCACTATCTGTACATTTTCTTCCCTCTGATCACTCAGTGACCTGCTCCCCAACGAGTTTGCAAACACTGCAATTGTGTGTTTCTGATCTTACCCATAATGTACCTATATCGAGCCCAGCCCTTCACCCTCTGTGCTTCAGACTGTCTGAAAGCTTTTTTTCAACACCAGGGTTTTCCTTCTGTCCTTCTTTTTCTTATTCCTTGGTCCATAGATACCTCTGCTTTTAAATTACTTTTCTCTGTCTCTGTAGTAAAATCAAGTACATGACCTTTCTGAGTCTCACACAACCTCCTCCTCCCCTCAATCTTTTTTTTTAAACTCTTCTATTTCTAGGTTTGTCAGCATTTATCCCACCAGACTGGTAGCTTAGGCATATGGGAGAAGTGAAGCCTTTTTGCCAAGAGAAGTCCTGTTGCTGGAAACGCCTGTTATTACATCAAGAATGTGATGATGTTATGTTCATGCTGTGCTGCAATGGGCTTTCTTTGTCCTGGATCCCTGAGTCCTTCTCAACATTATTATCAAAAACTTAAAAGAATTTGCTGATTATTTGGTGCAAGTTAATCAAGCTGAAAAGTAGATTAACTGCATTAATTCACTTTCATTTAGCTTTTATTGGAGTTTACTTCTTCAGCAGTTATTTGCTGAATTTGAAGATTGCTTACTTCATCTTGTGAACAAACCTTTGTGTATTATCCACCTCTGTAGGTGCCCATTGCTTTTATCTTTTAAGGTTATCAAGGCAGGAGTAGATGTACAAGACAGCATCTTAGCTTCTCTGCCTTGCCCCCTGGCCCCCTGGCTGCGTCTGGAAATGCTGAGATAGAAGTGCCACTGACTCCTGCTGGAATCACATGGACAGTTGCACCTCTTGGGTTTGCCAGACACAACCTGGCAGGAAAGAAGTGTTCCAAGGAGAGCAGTAGCAAATCCAATTGGTGTGATAATGTCAAAACAAGCCTTCAGGCCAAAAGGCTTTTGCAGACATAGATTGAGCTCTTTGAGTAGTCATCATACCCCCTGGCAGCTGACTGTAGTCCCCACTTGCTGGGATTTTCACCATGACAGCAGGACCCTACCACAAGACATGTGAACACTTATCATGCTGCTGTGGTGTCCCTTCATTTTGCTAAAATCCCTGGGGATGTTGCACTGAAACGGAGTGGGAGCACTCACACAATCCTTTATAAGGCCACCTGTGTGGCTGCCCATCAAGGGGACGTAATGAACATCTGGGGTGGGATTCCCTCTCAAAAGTGGTCACCTAAATATACACATCTAAATATAGGTGACTAAAGATGAACCAGATACAAACATCCCACTGCAATTAATGGAGCCTGAAGAGTGACTCAGATAATCAGATCTAGGTATCTACCGGAAGGTGAGAGGAATAAATTTAGGAGTCCAATGACTGAAGCTGAATCTCACCTTCGATGACTGATAAAATCTTCATCATCTCCAAAGGTTTCCTAAATCACTATGCCAGTAAACCCAGGCAATTGGTAAACAAGTGAAGGCTTTTCTGCAAGGTCAATCACAGATCCAGCCAAAACTAATGGTTATCCCCTCATCACATGCTTTCTGCATCCATCCTTGGACTGGAGAAGCTACTCCAGTCCTCATCTCATGTCTCTTGTGCTAGAGCTGGAAGGAGACCAGTGACAGCTTCTCTCATGGCCCACATGTTGTGCCACAGCAGGGGCAGGTCAGCAAAACAGTTGGGTGGTAGACAAAGTGGCTGGGAAATATTTCCTTTTTATTAGTTGTGCAATTCAGTATTTGGAGAGAGTGCATGTGTTGGTCTGAGAATGGTATCCATGTCAACATGCAGCCCCACCCCTTCCTCTCTAAGTCAAGGCAGAATGGCTTACTGCTGCTGCTGCTCCTTTTGTCCAGTTAAACTGCAAGGGAGGTACATTCTCTTTGCCATTACTGCCACCTCTGATCTCTGTTTCAAAACTAACTTCTGAAAGTCAAGGGGAAAAACATTTCCCTTCCTGCCCAGCACAGGTATGTTTGGCTTGTTGAGGCAAAGGGTTGCACTGCCTGTCTTTCTGCACCACAGCAGCAGCAAATATGTCTCACAGGAACATTCAGGCATTTATTTGCTCTAAGATATGAACACAGAGACTTTTATTTCCACAGCCTAACCTGTTTAACCTTGTTTGTCTACTAACAAATCCCATTTGAGTGCTGTTCTTTTTATTTAAGTTGCTGTTGCACAACAAAAAAAAAGTTAATCAGGAGAAAAGACTCTGTTCATGCCAGAACTTACTGAAGAAAAATAGGTTTGGGTCTGGGTTTCATTTTTTTCATTTCAAAGAGGCCCAAACCATTCACAGAGCTCCTCAGTTTTTTCACTGATTCTGCAGCTGATGCCCTCTGGGTGATGCTGTCTGGGAACAGAGAGCTTCCCATCCATTTCTTGACCACCTGGCGGTGATGCAGCAGCAGCACTGGGGAAGGATGGCAGTGGGTAGCAGGTCGGTCTTCCCAGGCATGTTGATCCATCTGGCAGGTTGTCCTGAAGCCACATGGGGACAAGGGTAACCAGGAGTGGCCTGTGCACCAGCCAGCTCATGCTGCTGCACTGGGTGCCAAGCAGGGCCATGTGCAATGCATCCCTGTGGGAAACAACCATCCTGAGGGGAAGTACGTGACTGGCATGTTACCATTTGCATGTGTATATTAAACAGCACTGATTGCAAATTAACAATCTTTTAGCCTACATTAGAGTATTGTCATTTAATAACTGTGCCTAGCATGAAAATTGCCATTGATGGCAGGGCAATTTAAGAATGAAAATAAGTGCTCTTTAAAGCAGGATAGGCATAGATAGATCTTCTGCAAGCTGATGGCTTTCCTAGGGTAGTCCAACCCGGGTAGACAACTATGCTGAGAAAATACAAATCAAAATGCGTCCAGCAGACCCTGAGGAAAACAAAGAAACACTCAGGATTTCTTAACTGAGCACAGACTCTTGGCAGCATGTTCCAAGCACTGGTATGATCAGTTCCAGAACCATGCAGCACTGAGATGGGGTGTCCCAACAGTAGGAGCCAGGATTTGCCCCTGGGTGATGGAGGTTGTTGTCTAAGTCATGGTGCTTCAGCCAGCTCTGTGCCATGAAACCACTCTGGGCACCTGAGGTTGTGCTTCTGGGGGATTTTGACAGGCTGGGACCAAGACCTGGTCTGCACCCTACATGGGCACCAAGTATTTCAGGGAGACCTGTGGCTCTGTGCAGAGTGCCTTTAGCAAAGGGGTTTGGGTACAGTATGTCCCTCAGAGTGCACATCATGCTCATGCAAGGCAAAAAAAGGGGGTGGAGGGTGGAAGCAGGGGAGAAAGGAAGCAGCTGCCTCATGCATGAAAAGATTTGCCAAATTCCCATGGTTAGATTTAATAGCTGGGTGCTGCAAGCCCAGGAGAACAATGTAATTTATGTCATTACTGCTAAAAGGCTCGTTTGATGGCAAGGGCTTAATTTGAGTTGTCTGAAACGTTTAACAAAGGGGAAAGTGAAAACAAACATGAACACTGTATTAAAAATGATGAGGATTTGGGGGAAACTGCCAGGCACATTTTTCCAGTGGTACAAAATTCTCTTCTGAAAAGCCGTTCATTTCGCCAATGTTAACTCTAAGACATAAAGCTGGAGTTAGAGGTAGAAGGAAATAGGTTTTGCTTTAACTTCACAAGTTGCTGGAACAGTAGTTAGGTCACCCTGTTGTGCTTGAATAGCAGAAGAAGTGGTGTGCTTTTTTTTCTTCAGTATTAATTTTCTTTTCTTGAAAAATTACTTCTTAAGTATCTTTTTAAAGTATTTTGGGGATGGGAATGGAAGGAGGCAGAATATAGGTCCAAAGGGATGAGGTCTGGGTGTTTGTGCTAAACCCACCTTTTCTATGAGTACATTGAATACGACACTTCTGTTCTCACAGGAGCAAAAGCAGTGAGTGCAGCTAACCCTGCTGTTTTGCCTGTTTCTGTACACAGTGCTATTTTTAATGTATCATCTCACACAGCATTGAGTGGAGAGTGGCGGGAACTCAAGTTAAAAAAATCTGCTGCTTCACGAAGGCACCACCACGCCACCCTCTTAATTCTGTCTGGTATGAGGCCATATGGTGCTGGGTACTGCCGGTCCTCTCCCCACGCCTCGCCAAATGCCACTGTGCACTGCAGGGGAAAGCGCAGTTCACAGGCAGTAAATTCATGGGTTATTTCGGTGATGTGCTGAAGTGGGTCTGGGTGCCTTCCTTAACTGTCTGCTCATCCTCTGTTGCCCAAACACACTGAAACACTCAGGCAGCCTCGGAGTGAAAACTGAGGCAGCATCAACCTCTGATTTACCGTTTGGGCTAAAGGACTTCTCTGGGGTTCTTTTGCCCTGAGCAGACACCTGGCATCAGCTGCCATCCTAGGCAATGTCCTCCTGCAGCATTGCTTAGGGTAGTAGTGCTGATACCAGGAATTCACCGCACAACCTGCAGAGATCTGTGCCTGCCTGTATTTGCCCACCATTTGGCACTGGTTGGACCACTGAGAACAGGCCAGGTGCTGAAAACCCCTTCCCTGAAGAGACAGGTGTTCCTTACACCAGTCCCCACTCCCACCATAAAAGCCTTCTCCCTTGTGCACAGACAACCATCTGAGGGGATATTTGAGGTGATGGTCAGCTCACCTTTGTCCAGCAGGGCTGATCTTTGCTTGCTGTTAATGGCAGCTAACTGGATAGCAATGATTTTGCAACAGAATTGCTGCCAGGCCATTCAGATTATCTGCTTCAGCGCTTTGAGAGACAGCTGGTAAAGCAAATAGTACCAATCCAGAGAAATTATCTTTATTTGCCTGTAAGCACAGCAGTATAATGTGAGGCTCAAATGAGCCTCTTTTGGCACGCAAGGTCAGTGTTGTCTTTTGCATATGGCATACATCAGAATAAGCCCCAGCCTCTTTATCAAGAAGCTGCATTTCAAGATTAGATGCATTTTGTTGCTCTTGTCAGAGATCAGCTTACAGAAAGGGCTGGCAGTGAAATCTGGTTTCATGTGTGCAAATACTTGAATACTTTTAGATGAGTTTTAAGAATACATTATTATACTTTTTCTTGCTCTAAGAGTTGTTGCTACACACAGGATGCTTTCCCATCAGCTTTAGTGGGACAAGATGCAGGATATGCATCCCAAAAAATCCTGATTTTCATCATGCTGAACATCCCATTGCTCCTCTCTTACCCCTTTATGCAGCTAATGTTACATGGCAGTTTCTTATAGTGCCAAATATGCCTTTTGTTGAGCAAGTTGGACCCACAGACTCTGAAGATCTCTGTAATTTAAGGGTTTGACATTGTTTTTCTGTGCCTGTCTTTGCACAGGTGTGTGCTTTGTCATCCCATTCTCCTCTGACTCTGAAGCCAGGGAAACAGTGCCAGGAGAGGCACACAGGCAGCGGTGCAGCTGTTGGGTCGTAAGCATCTCAGGCACTTTGCAATGCGCGATTACACAGGACTTCCACAGTGGTGAGGCATTTGTGTCAGGACCCCAGGAAACTTCTGCCCTCTGTCTCAGCTGCCACTGCCTGTGGGTCCCCACCTGAGCTTTGCTGAGGATGCCGCAGTACTGCAAGGGCTGGGTGAGGACGGGCATATTGCACACAGCCAGCACTGAGCCAACCTGCTTGCAAGAAACAGCTCTTTTAGTTGAAGGACCTGCTGTCTCTCCTCTGGCTGGCTCTTCTGTGGACGTTTCCAACAAGGAGATGGCTTCAGTGCTGCTGCCAGCTTGGAGCGGGTGCTGCACGGAGATCTGACTCAGACATGCAGGTTGCCAGATACCCACCAGCTGGCAGAGTATTTTAATCATTAATAATAGCAGGATTAAATGCAGAGCATCAACTATGTTTCCAGAATGAGCCAGGGTTCTCAGCCTTACTGACTCTTGCTTTTTCTTACAGGATCCAGATCCAGCATGGATGGTGCTTCTGGAAGGATCTTCACCCTCCTTCAGGTTCTGTTCATCATGTTCATACCATACCTGCGCTGTCAGTGCCACTGGGTGAGGAGGTCACCAGAAAGGGCAGACATTCCTGGCATCAACATATAATGAACATATGACCGACTCCACTGGACCATCCCATCCAAGGCAGACTATTTGATGGACTTTGTCTTTTCCCCTATTTCCAGCAGTGGCTAATGAAATTTCAAGACATTGGTTTGAGCAGCTCTGGAGTACTATGGCTGCTGCTGTGCTTTTATTCTTTCCCATCACTATGCATTTAAGTGTTGTATCAGTTTCAGCATTATCAATTCCCCAAATGTGGTTATCCTGTGCACTAAGTCCACTGCCTTGTATTTGTGCTATCTTCAGATGTTTTCTCTTCTGGTGTTGTATGAGAAGGTGCACGGACTCTGTTGGATCTACATTCACTGTACTACTCACTAGTTGCCACATCTTCACTTCTTAGTCTTATTGTATTAGTCTCATCTCTATCTTGAACAATTCTCTTTTTTACACTGCTGACTGCAGAAGTTTTGTGTATTGATAATTCTTGTTCTTGTCTCTGGCTCACTTTGCTCTTTCTAATGTATGCTGTGAAATGGCATGCTAATAACGCTCTGCAATATTTCAAGTGGGGGTACAATAATTTTCTAAAAAAGCTCAATAGTTTGTCAGTTTTCAGATTTGCTATCTCTTTTGAGTCCAGGTTACTGAACACAATGAAATGCAATGATACCTGGATCAAGGTAACTTGAGTTAGTCTAGGACATATAGTCCTAATGAAAATTTTCAAATCTTTCCTTTCCACATGCATCTCAAAAAGGATTTCCACTCACTGCTGTGCTATGTATCTAGTTTTCCCAGCTAGCACCAGAGCCTCCCAGTTTTCCCTGGTATTTATGAAGCTAGTTGTATATCTTGCTACCAAACAGTTCTGCCTCTGCACTGATGTTCCAGATCATTAACAACTCTATTAATCACTGTTGCCAGTTTGGAAGGAGAGCAGACCCAATTCCTCACCTCTTATTGCACTAAAATTAATCATTTTTCCTGTGTCCTTTGTCTCCTGTCTGTTTCAGCTGGTAATCAGAAACACCTTTTGCCCACTCTTGCCATTTTGGTACTTGCCTTGAGTACCTTTGCTAAGCGAGTAGGCATGACAAGTTTGACAGTACCATCAAGCACTTCTGCTAGATAGTTTTTGCTGACCAAATCCCAGAGAAGCTATTAGGACTGAAGAGGGCCCCAGCAGGGCATGGTGCCCATCTCTGAGCAGAGTGGGGAGTTGTAGGAAGATAAACTTAGCAGATTTCTGTGGCGTAAATAGGATGGCATTTCATGGAAGCACTTGAGTGTAGCCCCCATTCAGTACTAGCAGTACTATTTCCTATGTTTACAGCTGGGCAAACAGTCCAACAGCCAGCCTTGAAGATATGTAACCACTTAAACTGTTTTCATGAATGCCCAGGGTAGCTAAAGGTGAGAAATGCTTGATACTACCCATCCCACAGCCATAGAAGAGGCTCGTGGAGAGGAGGGCAGCCTGCAAAGGCATACAGCACATTTGTTACTACCAGCAGGAAAGCTTGCAAAACAGTGAATTTCAAATGCCTGCAGGACAGGCACTGGAAGTGAATTTCAAATTTGTATCAAGCACTGGCAAAAGGAAGTTGCTTCCAAAAGCCACACTCAATCAGGGAATAGATACACCTCAGGACTTTGCATCCCATCAACACTGCCTCAGTGCCGAGAATCTCAATTAGCACCGGCGATGCTCACAGCAAACATCAAAAGAGCATCTCCTGGGCTGGAACAGCTCATTCAAAGCTGTTGGGTGAAGAGAGAGCAAGTTGTCACTAAAACTTATCACCTGTCTAAAGGAGAAAGTGACAGAGTCTGTGAGGCCCTCAATAAAAACTGCTTTTGGCTCAAAAATATGCAGAGAAAAAGAGTGCAGTGAAGTAAAAGAGCCCAGCTACTGTCACCCTCATAAGGTTGTCCTCGATTACTGCATTTGAGGAAGGTCAGGCAAGGAGGCCATGCTTTGCTTCTTCCAGTTTCTGATAATTATTGCCTGCATGACAGGTGGTGAGCATAGGTTTTGCATGCGGCCTCGGAGGAGCTTGAACTCGCTCTCTCCCTTGAAAAGTGAATGTCTTTCTTCGCTAATGAAGAAGAAAGAAGGACACATGGGCATGCTTTGCAAAATGAGCATATGGCATGGGATGCAGGTACAAGAGCCTCCTTGACTGTAGCCTTCATTTAACAGGTTACAAACAAAATTCCACTTGGCAGCCAAGGAAGAATGCTAGCATGTGTCCCACAAAAGAGACCAAGCGCTGGTGCAGATGGAGGTGCAGAGGGCTGGTTACCAGCCCTTTTCCACTAGCAGGGACAAGTGCCCCTTGGTTGCAGCTCAGCAAACAGTCTCAGGGAGGAGGCCCTGCTCCCAGGCCTCTGCTCCACAATTACTCTGATCAGCAGAGGTGGCCAGCAGCCTCCACAGGGGCACTGGTTCTGCTGTGGTGATGGCCCACCCCAGGGATCTGGGACCCCACAATTCCTTGGGTGTTTCCTCCCCTTTATCACTTGATCTTCTTCGCTCAGGCCAGGGCCAAACTCTTCCTCTGGAGGGTCAGCCAGCTCCCACTAGCCCTCATTTGACAGTGTCCAAACTCCCTGGCAGCTTCATCTGGGAAGATGCTTTTGTGTCTGCCTTCCTCCTCCTTGCCCAACTCTAAGGTGTGTAGGTCTGAAAAAATATTGAATTTCCTTTTTTTTTCTCCCCCCTCGGAGGCCATTTCAGAAAACTAATTTTACTGGGAGATGTCAGCTGTCCTCAGACTGAAAATGTAGAGGTTTTTCAAAATTGTTTTTAGCAGCTCTAAGAAAGCATTTCCCTATAGGTACATGTCAGCAGAGACTGCCTGTTCGAATCACCTCAAAAGGATCCTTCAGAGCAGCTTTCAGACACAGGTAATTTTGATAGTGAGAACAGGCATTTCAGCTATCACTTTTGCTTTCCTCTTTGGGAAAGAATGAACATCTAGCTTTTTTTTTTCCCCCATGGATTTTGTTGGATTGCCGTTGTTTACGTGGGGAAATTTCACATACTGATTTCTCTCCTGGAGCTCTTTGCATATTGCTCTCTCTCCAGCTGCAAATCCCTCTATCAGTAAAAGCAGTTGCTATTATTACAAACTTTTCTCCTTGTTTCTCCTGGGTTTTGCATGACAACAGAAGTCTATCTGTGGAATCACTGTTTCTTTGTTCCGGTCAGGGTACCCCATGAACTCACTCATAAACTGGAGTGTACCACACTCTTTGCTTAAATAACTGGCTGTAGGAAGATCTGTCTCCCTTGGTGGGGTCTGAAGAGTCCCCAGAGGGGTTTGTTATTCACTACCACGCTGCCAAACAGACCGGCCAGCTTGCTTTTACATATTTGGCCTCCAAGATCAGGTTCACAAAGCATTGTTCTGTTTTTTACCTTCTCCCCCAACAGCTGAGGATCCGGAAAAGCATTCAGCATCTAGAATCGATATGTGTAGAAGAGAATAGTTCCCTCCTCACTTCCTTGTTTTCTGTCCACCAAGCCAGAATGCACAGATACCCCACAGAAAGCATCTTGTATTCCCTCTGACGATTACAGTTTTGAGCAGAAACATGTTATTGCAAAAAAATGTACCCTTCTCAGTTTGTAACAGCTCTTTTAAATAATTCCTGCCAATTTACTAAGCCTGACCTCATGTTTCCCTCACATCACAAAGGCCAGCTCTATTCAGGCTGTCCCTTTCCAGAAGATTCCCCATTCGAGCTCTTGAAATGCTTTTTGTGTCTTTGGCCAGCACTAAAAGGACTAGAGCAGAGTTTATATTTACCCAGACTATTTCTATAAGCACAAGATCTACAGAGTCACTTCTCACTACATCAGGATTTTTAAACACAGGAAAAGAAAGATTGAAGCTCCAAGTTCCTTTAACAAACAAAAATAATGCAAACTTAATTTCCTCTCTTGTTGCTTTACATTCTGTATATGCTGATGCACTTAGAAGCAGAGTGGTTTCAGAACTAATGGTCTTTCACCTTTTTTTTAGTTTCAGGGTTTAATTTTTATTTTCATTTATTGTTACTACAGAGTAGTAACTTTTAGTGACAGGAATCTGGGGATCTGTTGTGCTATGGTGCATTCCTTAGAACGAATAACAGTCTCTACGACTTCCTTTCTACAAGTGTGAAATGAGGATATAATGCGTATATTTCGCTCATTGCCTGAGAGCAGGATATATTTATAGACTATAAACTCAACAAAGAGAAGACAAAAAAATCTGTTATTTCACTGCAAGAGATTGTTAGACCATTAAAACAAAAGGCTGCTGGTAAAGCTTACATGTACATTTGGATAAATTACTAGTAAAGGGTCTGTCAAGCATCAGCAGAGGAAAGGATTTCTTATTCCCAGCATTGAATGTGGCACACATTCAAAGGTGTCTCCCTGCTTCAACCCAGAAAAGCTGTGAACAGGTCATTTGAGATCCTCCAACTCTGCGGTCTCAAGTTTAACTCAACTTCAAGGCACTCAGCTGAGGAAAAACCAAGTGCTAATCTTTTCCAAAGTATTTTTAAATTGTTGTGCAGAAAACAGAAGTTAATCTTAGCTGGAAACTAATTTTGCTTTACCTGATTATCAACTGTTACCTTCTTCAAAGCATTCAACAGACAGTTTTACTGACTTTTAAGATAGGCCTTCAAAAGCCTTCTTTACCATCAGTGTCGGACTGGTCCTGGCAGAACATTTTAAATGTTAGTGTACTGTAATTGCTATATGACAAGTTTTGTTTGATTTTAATTTGGCTTTTCTGTAGGAAATCTTTCAGTTTCCCTGACTATTCAGAAAACTACAGGAAAAGCTCCTGCACTGTGCTCTCATCTTGTTGCTTCAGTCCGTATTAGAAGACATAACATTGAGTGTTTTGCCAGTGGCAGCAGTAAGTTGTGCTTCCTGAAAAATGGACAGGGAAGAAAAACCCCATCCTTTCAAGAACCTCAGGTGTGTTGGCAGGCAGACATTCAGAGAAAGGGAAAACATCCTATGTGCCCTGATGCAAGGTGTCTTAATCACCTCCTGTACCTTCAGTGACTTGTGGGTGGCCAAGTCCTCTCTTCATGCCCTGAAAATCTCAGGAGAGAATTCACTTCTGCATCTTACTTCATTTGTCACTCTGGAGAGGGTCCCCTGAGACTGTGACGTAAAGTTTCCAGCACCAAGCACTTCAGTTCTGGCTTGGAGGCAGGGCAGGCATTCCAAGGGCCAAGGTCGAGTCACCCAGCGAGGTGGCCTCGTCTGCAGTTCCCCTGCAGGTAGCAGAACATGGGTTTTGTTTAAGACTGTTGTTAGGGTGGTGTGCAGAAGGCATATCCTGGAGAAAGCCAGCTAGCAATGTGACCACGGTGTAGTACAGTGGGCATTTCCCAGCGCTGAAAACCCACACAAGCAGGACCTCACAGCCTGGGGCATCAAGCTGCTTTGCTCTTGGTGTCACTCAGAGATATTAACGCATCCAAATATCCTAACAAACCTGACAGCACAGATGCTGAATTGCCCTGCCGATACACCTTTGGCAGTATATTTATCTTAGCCAGTCCACAGTTGCTTCAGGAATCAGGCAACAGCCAGAGCTTTTCTGGAGTCTGTCCACACAAAGCCAAGGCAATAGGAGGTCTGCTCTAAGGGGATTAGAGGGGATCTCTGCTTAATTAGTCTAAGAGGGCTGATCTCCAAGATTATTTCTTACACAGAGCAAAAAGAGCTACCAAATGGTCTTAGGGTCAGTCAATTACAGCACATATCGGGTGATGTGGCAGAAAACTCCACCAGTTAAGACTTTTGATCCAGAAGAAATCCAGTAGCAGAGATAGCTGGGACCACACTGACACACCACTGGTCGGGGGAGACACAGGCCATAGCCCTCTCACAGGGTGGCAGAGCAGTGACCTATGAAATCACAGCGATTAGCCCAGCTTATCTGGAAGTGTCCTCCCAGGTGGCTCCACAAGGGAGAGCAAGTGTTCAGCATGCCCTGGTTGTGCCGTTCCCAACCAACACGTGGAAGAGAAGGATGGCACTCAACATTTTCTCTGTGATGGACAGAAATGAAGGGTTGTTTTTTAAGGAAAATGCAGATTTAGGAGCAATTATATCGTCAGTTAAAGTAGCTGTGTATTTCTAAATATACTAAGTCCCAGCTGTGGTCTGCAGGGAAGCTTTCCTAAAGAAGGTGAATCTAGCAGCTGCTGCAATGCTAATCCAGCTTTCTTGGTGCTCACAACACCATTGTAGGAATGTGCTGCTCATCACTAAGCACCCACACTATGTGGCAGACCCTGTTCATTCAAGGACTTCCTTACAGGGAGACTTGTATGTGTAGAGAACAGTGAACTTTCTTTTTATTGAACTTTTCTTATCATTACTACTACCAAGCCACAGGTGACCACCTACTTCCATCATCATCTTTTTATACTTGATCAGAGAACTTTATGGATTATTTTAATACTGCCAGCCAATCTCACTGAGCAATCAGAATTCTCCCCCTCACCGAGTCTTCCCTTTTCCCTTCTTTTAATTTGCATTTATAGGTTTCTGGACACATAAAGGTGACAAATAGTAGCTGAAAATTTTTTTGTTGGAGTTACCAAGACAATGAAATCTGAATAGGGTTTGTATTTTTTTTCATCTTGTTTGCTTGGTTTTTACTGTTTGGTATTTTTTGTTAATTTGGTTTTTTTTAAACTTTTGACAAACATGCCAGAATTTAGAAAAAATGAAAAAATTTAATGAGGAAGCAGCATTACAAGCTTTTTGAAAGTGTGGTGCACATAAACTATTGGAAAACTACCACTTACAAATAAGCAACCTAGGTTTATAGTTTCAGTGATACATAGGTTCTGTACACTTCAGAATGTCTCCCGAGACCAGGGGATAGGCGGCTTCGGCCATGAACTATTGACTGAAGAACACAGAGTGGCTGCTATGTGCAAAATGAATACAAGATTTAAAAAAAAAAAAAAAAAAGGTGGGGGAATAAAGGGGGTAAAATATCTTGTCTTACATGAAACAAGTTGTTTTCCACATAGAAAAAAGTTGAACATGAGAACATGATTCTCACCCAATGGCAGAGGTGACTTGCCTAGGGCGAGGAGTCATGTACCTTGATGAGCAATAAATCTTTCCTATCACCATCCTTCCTCCATACTGACAAACACAGTTTTTTACCAATGTACATTTCTGGACAAACCACAGAGCTCTGAAACTGGGGATGCCTCCACCTAATGGGGAGAAAGCAATGTTTATTGCTCTTCAGATTACTTGTAACCATGAAAAATGACAAGGAAAATGAGCATTTTGCTTTAGATCTAAAGCAGAGATGAGAGCCCCCTCTCTGCAGTCATGACAAAGAACTTGTCTCCAGGTAGATGTTGCATTCCTGGATTAAGAGCCACCTGATGGGTTAACTGTCACTTTAAATGCAGAGATTAGGAATTATCTCAGTAAACTATCATGCATGTCATGCACAGCATTCCCTGGTTGAAAAGGGGAACAAGTAGACAACACACTGTAAATTCACACCCACACTTCATGATCTCTGACTGCTTGAATAAGCACATTCCCAGAAATAACCACGAATACCACCTTCATCAAGAAAGACTGATTGAGTTCACCTAATAAAGAGGTGCCAATTCTTATGAAGACTTCTGGAAAGCCTTGAATCTTCACAGTCATGTCTTCTGACAGTGAGGCAGAACTAGAAGAGTTTTTGGTTATCTCCCTTCATCTTAAAACACAAAGCTATGTTAAATCAGTAGTGCATCTGACTTTAAGGGCTGCCCTCCCCAAAACGAATTTACAATAGCTGCATGCAGGAGAAAGGTAAGCTTTACCTAAGAAATAGTTAGAGAAATAAACAGGTATGGAAGGAATCCTACCTTGTTACAACAGCACCAGGTACAAGTATTGATGCTTCATGAAGAATTTGAGAAGCACATTAATTCGCATTGCACTGAGTGTTCTCATCCATTTACTATCAATAGGACACTTATGTGTCATTCATTTTAATTTGCAGAATCCCATCTTCTTTGGGTTAATCAATTATTTCCTGTAATTACAATCTCACACAGCAAATATTATAAAGGTTAACTTATTATTGCCTTACTTAGAGGGAGAAACACTTCAAAGCAAAATCACACTAACACTTTTGGAAACTTTTTCTTGTGTCACTGCATCGGTCACAAGCCATCAGGCAAGTTATGAGGTTCCTGCATTCTGACCAGTGCTTCACCATCGGTGTTAATTAATTCTCCTCTGAATTTACTCCTAGAAGACTGTCAGCAGAGCTGATGTCTTTCTTAAGCAAGAAACATTAAGATGTACAGTTGGAAATCTTCCCTACTGAACAGCCTCGTTCCTACTCTTGCCCACTCTTTCTTAGCTCTTAGCCAGTGTGTACAGACAAGGACTGTACCTTGCACCCAGCAGTTACTACATATGAAATACAAAGAGCAGAAAGCATATCCAGTGGCAGCTGAAGAGTCTGGATGCAGGCTTCTATCCCACTTCATACCGGGTAAACCATTTTTTCAGAGGTTTATAATTTTGCCAAGTTTAGACCCATGTCCTGAGAGTGTAGGCTTTTTGGGCAATTTCCCAGTAGTTCAAACCAGAATGGTGTCGGGTCTTAACAGAATGTTTTCAAGAATTCAGCACATGCAGAATGGTGCATCCTCCATTGTTTTATCCTTAGACACAGCTGAACCATTAAAAAATAGAGAACAACCAACCACCCCCAAATCTGGGACAGATAGATCATCCTGAGAAAACTGGAGCTCAACTAATTAGTTTGGAAGGCAGCAGAAAAACCTGATCACCTTGTCTCATAGTGGAAAGTGCCAGGCGACCTCTATTCAGTTGGATTATTCCATCTGCAAGAGCAAAGAGTGAACAGTAAAATGAAGCCTATGTAATAACCAAAAGACCTGTGATCTAGAGTATATTCTTGGCTGTAGAATGAAAGCATTTTTTGTTTTTCTAAACTGGAAAGCTAAGGTGCCATGTCTCAAGTATCTGGGGATGATGTTTGGGGTTAATGTCTTTTGGTTACTAAACTGTACAAGGATTCTGAAAGAAGAAAAAAATCTAAGTGTTCAGAATCTTTCCTTACATCTTGAGAAGCAGCTTAGTATTTAACTAAACAAAATGTCTTGTAGAAGGCTACTCTTCAGATTCAGTTCTCTGATCAACCTAATAAGCAATTTTTTGCAAGAATACTCCTAATCTCGGTCTGTGATAAATACTGTACTTCTACCATTCAACGTAACACTCAGTCTACCTACATATTTGTCTTCAACAGTCTTTCAGATTCATATTTTCACTTCTTTAACCTAGATCCACCCCCATTCTCCTCCACTTTGGCCAGTTAACCACCTCATTTTCCATTCTTCAGTGAGACTCCTATGTGGCTGTCTGGCCTTGCAAACACTCCTAAGAAGAGGAGGCAGGTCTCCCAGTTGTTATCCAGTTGCCTACTTATGTGGTCACTGCACTGCGAAGAGTTTGAAATAAATTCTCAGTGCTCCACAAACTATTTCATATTCCAGTCAGACCATAAAGTGTGTGCTTGAAAGTACACAGAAAAACAGTTCTAGCAGAGTGGGATGAAGATTTGCTGTTAGCAGTTCCAGTATTACACAGTGCCTGGTTCACATCAACATGGTTTTTTCTTCCACCCACTTGCAATCCAGCCTGTAAATGCAACCCACAGCCTAGAGAAGAGAAAGCTCCGGGGAGCCTTCTGGCAGCCTTCCAGTACCTGAAAGTGGCCTATAAGAGAGTTGGAGAGGGACCTTTTACAAGGGCTTGTAGTGATAGGACAAGGGGAATGGCTTCAAACTGAAAAGAGGCAGGTTTAGATTAGTTTCTAAGGAAATTCTTCACTGTGAGGGTGGTGAGACACTGGAACAGATTGCCCAGAGAAGTTGTGGATGCCCTATCCCTGGCAGTGTTCAAGGTCAGGCTGGATGCGACTTAGAGCAACCTGGTCTAGTGGAAGGTGTCCCTGTCTAAGGCAGGGGGGCTGCAATTAGATGACCTTTAATGTTCCTTTCTACCTTAGCCGTTCTATGAATCTGTGATTCTAACTCAATACTTTTCACCTCCACTGTGAGAAGAAAAACATGTTGTGCTGAACATCAGACAACAAAAGCTCAAATAACTAACAACCGGAGTCAAAATCCAGATGTGTTAACTGACCTCAGTATGAAGAAAAGAAACCTGTAGTTCCAAATGTCTGCAAATTCTGTCAATTAGCACAAAAACACTAGAAAAGTTCTTTCTACAGGTTTTATGGTAAAATAGGAATTAGGTTTAAGGCAACTGACTAGGGCAGTAGTGCAATCAAACAGAGTCCTTGGAAGTTGGAAATCTCTTTGTTAAAAGAGAATGACCAAGATGGTGCCTGCAAAAGGAAGACATGACTACATACTGAGTACACTTGTGTGAGCCAGATAGAGCAATAAACAGAGTTTTCAGCAATTTCAGAATCATTCTTCCTCTCTCAGAAAAAAAGATGCTGTTTTAATGGAGAAGAAAGCACGAGGCAGCAGCTAAACAGCAAGAGACAGAATACTTCCGAAGGTAACTTGAGATAGAAGATGTAGTCCAGTGATTCCCTGGTCAAGCAACAGAGGTAGTGACCAAAGATTGGTTATCCAGTAAGACTGATGCTTGTGGAGGATTCACAACAAGATATTTATATCCAACCAAAATATTTTACAAAGCTTTCTCAGAGTTAAAAAGCTTCCTGCAGTAGCTAGAAAGAAAAAAGGAAGGGGGGAGGGTGCAGGACAGAGAAAGCATTTGCTAGGAGTAAAAAATTCAAAGTTTTCTAGCTGTTCAATTATTTGAAAAGAGCATGTCACACACTGGCATTTTTTTCAACTGTTCAGAAAAGCTCAGTGAATTCCTGTTGTCCGTCTACGGGTATCATCTTAGACAAAACAAAAGGATATTATTAAATTCATGGGATTGGAAGAATCCATCAGCGAAAGTCCCCCTGGAACTGATTTACAGAATGAATGGGCAAATCAAAACCATAAAATTAGCAGCATGTGTCAGCCTTCTATATGATCCATAGAACTACAACTTTTTAAGGTGTGCCAGCCCCAGGTTTCTTGCTCCTTAAGGCATGCATGATATGAAAACAGTAGACTACCAAGCACCCATCATTACTGAAAACAGAGTATTTGAGCAATACTGGCATGACTAAAATGCAACTGCTGATCAGTGCCAATTAGCTAGAATAATCCTGTTAGCATTAGCTCAACTGTTCATTTATAAATCTCTGCAACTCTAATTGTATTTGGAGTTCTTTCTAACACTAACTCCTTTTGTGTGGTGCTGAAAGCATTCAAAACACTCATCAATTGAACAGCTGATATAACAAACAATCCCTTTTTAACCCTTTGTAGCCTCAATGTTATAAAAGTAATTCTGCATATTAACTATATAATATACTGACCAAGTTTTTATTCAGTAATTTTATTTTATATATAATAAATATAAAAAAATTGTTATATTTTACAATAAGCACTATTCTTTTGCCATACCAAGAGCTGTATCTTATCAAATACTGAGTCTTACTGAATGTTGTCAACTTATATGCCTCTAAGAAAAGTGAATAAAAACCCACCTGCATTGCTATTGTTCTTTATCAAGTTCATAAATCACAACATGCATCCATCCATAAAAGCTAAAGTCTATTTGATTTTTACTTACTGCCATTTAATTTGTATGAGAAGAGCACTTTAGCAGGAAATACTTAGCTGAATTGAATATAATTGACAGTGTTGTTTCAAATCACTGGGTAGTCCTCATCAGCCCTGGATGAACTTTTTGATCAAATCAAAGTGGACAATAAAAAAATGCAAGGGAGATTTCATTAAATAAATTTATTTGTTAAAATAATTTAACTCCAAATACAACTGCTGAGTTTGCATTGAGTTCTATGTACAATTCTTGTTTTATTTGAAACATCAAGGTTTAAACAACTGACATTATTACAAAACAAACTGTTGCCCCATTTTAAGTTGCCAGTTGTATTAGAGCTCAACAATTAACTGCGAAATACATTAATTCATCCCTAGGAAACTCCAAATCAACAGCATTAAGTCTGACTCCAGAACCCACTTCAGTCTTTCTTCAAACCCTGATCAAGAATTAACAGACGCACAACAATGCAGATAAAAGCCTCCTGCAGTTGTCAAACATTTGCTTTTGTTGCGGAGTTTCACAATTAAAGCCTAACCAGTGCTTTGAGGGCACACTGGTAATAAAAAAAAATAAAAAATTAAAAACAAACATGCACAAAACCCCCCAACCAAATGGCTGACATCTTTAGGCAACATTCTATACAGGAAAGCAAATACCAGTAGTTTTCCCACAGAAAAGTAATGGCAACTGTAGCACTGGGGTTAGGGAGAGGCTAGAACCAGAACAGAAAATGTCATCAAATTTTTTTTTCATACTCTGAAGGGCTGGGCAGAGGGACAGACACAACAGAAAAAAACAAACAAAATCCAATACAAATTATTTTTAATACTCTTGATCTAATTCTGGTTTGTTTGCTTTTACTAGTTTTTATGTTATTTTTAAGGGAAAGAGGAAACAGTTGCTCTCACTATCGTAGCTTAAAAGAATAAAAGTTGCAACTTTTATTTTTAAAACAAAAAAAACCAACAAAACTGGAGAAATGCTGTTTTTGTAGAAAAGTACAAAGCTCTACAAGAACAGCCAAAGGAAAAGTGGGTCTTTGGAACAAATCATAATATTTTAAGGCATGTTATAAGAAACTTTCAAATACTATAATTGATAATCCTATCAGGGTACAAATGAAACAGTGACCCAAGACCAATGAATCCTGCAGAGTGGCCACACAGCCGCCATGTGGCTCGCTTTCCTCCCTTTCTGCTCCCCCTATAATTTGAAAAATCTGTTGAGTGCAACTGTCATTGATTCAAGCTCCACTACCTTCACATTAGTGGAAATACAAATAGTGCATAACTACTTCCTCAGAACTATACAATGAAAAACAACACTTACGCTTTCCTCCCCCCCAGCCAAGTTGCATGGTAGTTTACATATAGCCTATGCTTTTGAAAATGTAAGAATGTGATGAAGAAATGAGACTGGGAGATATTTTCTTTAATATTTTCTGTTAAAAATTTACTGTGCAATTTTTCCTACATTTAAAACCTATCTGCTTTAAATTATGAACTTCATATTAGGCTGTTCATACTATACTTCATGCCATTTTCTTGGCTGATGAACAATCTGTGAGGTAAGACTTTTAACATCTCTGTAAATAACATTGCATAACATGCACTTCCAACTCAGTTTCAAGTTTGGCTTTGGTTTGTTTTCTGTGGGTTTTGTTTTTTGAGTGCTTATGCTGTGGATCTCACACTGACAAGCTGTTTTACAGATAGGTTGTGCTGCTCAGTAAACTGTTTCCCAATCTAGATTACTTTAAACATTGAAATATCATTAATCCAACATCTCACATCTTGATTAAGCATGGTGGCTAACACAATTGGCAGACGGGGAGTGGTAAGAGAACATTCATACCATCTAGTTTAGGCATGTAAGTTGTGTGACTCGGAGGACCAAAGTTAAAAGCCTAAGTTTGCTATATAGTGAATGGAAAGAGGTAGGTGCCTCTAGGAGGGCAATTCAGAGCACCCAAAATGGGCATTCAGATGCCAGAAATAAATGGTGTGCCTATCTCCCTAAGAGAATAAAGTACAGTAACATAAGCTCTGCAAGGTAGATGGGAAATGGGCTACATTTATGTTCTAGTAAGGCTTAATGTTTTGCGATATCTAATGCCCTTTGATACATTGGTTGTGGAAACATCTTGAAAGATTAAGGGCAGAGTTGGCCAGTTCTCTTCCATTAATATTATTTCCTTTAGTTATCATCCACTGAACTATAATTCAAAATGTTAAGGATATTTATGTATGAAAATCTGCAAAGTTTTTGTACTCCAGTGTCCTTTGTAGCAGATGAGAGGGCTTTTAGGAAGTTCTGCAGATGGAGGCAAAACTCTCGAACCTAACTCCAATTACAGCATTTCTAAGGGTCATATACACACACACATACACGCTCAACACACACACACACACACACACACCAGCACCCCTGATTTCACTCATTTAAACACAAGGAACTACACTGTTACTGCACAAGATTGAAAACTAATAAACGCATGGTGTTATTTAGACCACAGGCTCAGTGACTGTATTTTTATGGCCAATTTTACCTATAGAAGATCCAGCTCAAGACAATCTCTCCAGCATTTAAAATCTAAACATTGCGATTGAAAACTTTTCTATACTTTGATTGTAAGACTTCGAAATAGGTATTTCTGTGCCATTAGTCATGCAAATGATAAATACTTCACTGCTATGAAACTAGCAAGTCAGAGCTCGAGCATCCTTTCAAAATAAAATATTTGCTCCCACCATTTAACACTCCAATAATTGGGGCAACCTTTGAATTGTGTGTCAGGCAATTAAAGAGCCATTTCCACACTCACCTAAGGAATTACAACTGTAACTATTTCACCTCTGAACCAAATGATTTCACATGGTTATTCAATTTAAGTTTTCAACATTAAAGCTATCAAATAGCAAACTGGATTTCCAAAGGTTAGTTTGGGATCACACCAGAGAACGTAGCCCTTAAAGGCAAGAAAAACTGTTGTCTTTAACAAACTTAAAAATGCAGGATGTTCATACTGTCCCACGAGGTTTCTGCAGAAGGGAACATATGGATGAAACATGGCTTAATTTTCCTTACAAGATGGTACTAGTTAATCTATTAAAGTGTTCCTTGTTAGTAAGGCTCAGCAAATTTTTTTTTCATCACAGTTGCTTCCTCCTGGTTCAGTAAAGTGAAAATAAAGATGCTTCCTGCTTTGTAAACAGAGGGTTTGTTTGGCTTTTTGTAGACCAAAACCTGAAGTGAACCTCCATTTTTGAGCAGCAAAATGAAAGATTTAAAACATTCCAATGCCAGACTGTTTCTTCACCCATCTTTTTTTTCCAGATCTCGCCTCTCATTTCACACACTGATTCAATGTTTTCTATTTCAAGATGTGGGATAAAGTGTAGAAATAATAGCATTGATTTTGAAAAAAATCCAAACTATATGGGTCTCTGGTAGCCTTTTCCTCCAACACTGTCACAAGTTCTGGTGAAATCAACATATTTGACTGAACAAACTTGGCCACACGTGATAGCACACGTCTTGAAGCACGGTAACTAGACACCGAAAGACTTGGCTCTCCTTTTCACGCTTATGCTAGTTGTGAACGGTCTTCAGAGATATCCTCTCAGCTGCTTCCATTTCCCATTTCCAAAAGTTTTCCAGCTTCTTCGGAAATAGTTGCTATTGTTGCTGTCAGATACAACAACACACGTATGTTCGACTGGAATGACCCTGTAGATCAACTGACTGTGCCATAAAATTGCAGGTGCTCAAAGGGAAAAAACGGGTGAGATGTGGTCATTTAACCCAATTATATTCAGAGTCAGTGATTGACTTTCAATGCTCAGCTCTGAGTTAATGTTGCTACTTCACTACAGATGTATTTCAAGTGACCCACAAACCAGGAAGTGAAGTAGACAGTTTTACCACCTTACAAAATTTCTGCAAATTAAGTCCAAGTTAGGTCATTTTTAGTGCTATTGTATATTACATGCAGAACAGCATGGATCATCTTTGTCTGGCTGTGCTGCATAGTTCATTTGTCTAACAATTTCCGCAAAGAGCTCATCCACCATTGTTTTACTTTTAGCAGAGGTCTCCATAAAGGGGCAGCCCCATTCTTCAGCTAAGGCTCTGCCTTCACTTAATGATACTTCTCTCTCACTTTCCAGGTCCACTTTATTACCAACCAGAATTACTGGCACCTTCTCATACCTAAAATTTAAAAACAGAAACAACAGCAATAATTATATTTTAAAAAATGGCAACATTCTTACAGTAAAAATCTATTTGCAAACAGTACAGACCCAACAGGAAAGAGACATTTGGATGATTTTAAAATTTTACATTTGAAAAAAATGCATATTTCGCATTCTAGAGATTCGTTGCGCATCTCTTTCCCCTCAGAGCTTCAAGAGTTCTATGAAATGCTTTCTCCTCTGAATTTTCCTTCTCACCAGGAAATCTGCCAGGAATACTTCCACACTACAAAAATAAGGAATATAATATTATTTTCTGTGTTTGCAATCATAGTGTGTAAGAACAGGATGGAAGTCAAACCCTCCCTTCAATATTACATCATCCTTTTCCATGAACAGATATGTTGTATCTCCTGTTTGTGACAAGGATGCATCACTCTCCTTTCAAGGGTACATTTTTCTTTGGTCAATACATATGGAACTTTCTGATTAGCAATAAAAAGGGAGAAAACCAAAGGGCCAGTAAATTAATTCCAAATTTCAGGAAATGTAGTCCCCTTCAAGTACTGTATACACATAAAAGTATTGTTATATAAAAACACGTATTAGACAATACAGAATGTATATCTCTCCCTTGCAGCATTCACATCATTATGCCAGTTAAACAATTTGGAAAAAAAAAAAGAATTAAGTTCCATGCAATGCTGTCACAGTTCTGCTTCATAATCAACTTGGACAGCACAACAGATCTTATAGCTATGAAGGAACTCATTACTTTGCACCTCCTTGTGAGGTGATCCTTGCCAAATTTTTAAAAAAAATTAAAATGCCTTTTTTTTTCCTCTCCTCACATGCATAAATCCTTCTTCAGACATGAAACTAGCTAAGTATTCCATCAGGTTTTAAATTTACATATTTGCCATAGAGAAAAGAAGAGAGAAGAAAACACTATGCCTATTTCCAAAATACTATTACACGAGTTTTCTCATGAAAGCAACAAGGACTGAGAGAAAAACTGATTATGACTTTTAGCACTTAAACCAGACGAAGATCTAAGAGAAGCAAGATGCTTCCTTCTTAATTTAAACCTGATTTTCTACTTCATATTAGCTTAGTAGTACTGCATTGAGTCAAATCACCTGAGTAAGACTGAGCTGTGGACAGACAAAAGTTATAGCGGACACCTGCAGCAGCTGAAGATGACACCATCCTTAAAGCCACCCATTACATCTCCTTCATCCCTCCCACCTGTCCCCCTTGCCTCCTAGGCAAGGCAGCAGAGCAGTGCTGGTGCATCTGCCTCAGCTGGTTGAGGGAAACAACCTGTTTCCCTTTCTGTCAAGACTCTGCACTGGAACAGGCTGAGCAGCGGGAACTGTGGCCTCCCACAGAGTCAGAAAGGATAAAAGGGTAATTGCATCTCAAACCACCTCAGCAACTCTTACATCACCAGAGCAGTGTCAAAACTTCATCCAACTGTCGTAAGATGCAGTTGAAATTCTAAACTTTGTTACACCTCTTTGCTAACTAAGGGAATGTAATTTAATCCACAGTCTGGGGCTGTGGTCAGTAATTGCAGAGAATTCCCCTCACTTTCACCATTTATCCTGGGCTCATTTACCATCTGAAAGACACAATCCATTTCTCAGTCTGTGGATATGCAGTATTTAGCACAATGATACCTTTGAAACTCTTGTGAGAGCCAAGCTGCCATTAATTAAGTACCAAAATACACACAAGCATCTTGAAATCTGTCCTCCCGCGTTTAAACACAAGATAGCATAGTCTTTAATTACATAAGATGGATGGCATTCAACAGATAAAAAGAAATATTGAATTACTGTCTTATCTTTATTGTTCAGATGCATGTGTCCTATTGTATTTGCTGTACAGCACAAGAACCCCTTCAGTGAAAGTGAAATCAGGTACACCTTCACTTCATTGCTTGCTATCTGAGGACCTCACACTTCCTCTCACTCCTCACTAGCTTGTCCTTGCATTCTGTATCTTCTCAATTCTTCCCCCTGGTAAAACTGAGAAATTCAAAGCATGTACTTGAGAAACACACAGTAAAGAAGCAGATGAACCAGAATTAAAACACAAGATCACCTCTTGTAATTCTGTGAGATTGCTCCAATTTATTGAGAAATATATGAGGAAGCACACACACACTGCAGAGTTATAGCCAGTTCCACTGAAGTATTCAAGTGCTTAAAAAGGTTTAGGAACCCTAGAAAAGCTGGGCAACTAAATACCTGAGAGTCTGTATACTATGAGTACTCAGCATCTGGGAAATGGAGCAGTGGAGATACTGAAGTTTCATACTGCAGAACAGAAACAAGAACTGATGAGGTGACAGGAAAGATGTGAAAAGCCTAATTTAATTTATTTGCACAGGACCATCTAGGAACTCTTAGGTGAAACAGACAGAAGCAATTTTCTGTATTGCTTTTTCCTGCTTTTGCCTCTTGCATTTACCATATTCGCTACCTACCTTCACCACCTAAAAAGAGAACCTACAGTCAATAGCTTTATTCACGTTATAATTCAGACTTGTTCAATAACCAATAACTTTACAACATTAAATTGTGTAAGAAAAGTGTTTCTGCAAAACTCTCATTATGTGTTCTTATCAAAAATAAAGTTGCTCTTGCAGAATACTTCCATGTACTACCTAGATTTTGAGTAGTCAGCTTTACATTTTATATATATATATATTACGTGTGACATATATATAGTGTGTCATATGTATTTTTATATATATTTTTTAATATATATATCTATGCCTGTATATAATATTTATATACACAATCAAGAGTCATGCAACTTGTCTTTCTACATGGAAAAATCAGTGTCTAGAATCTAGAATACAGCAGTACCTAGAATACAGCAAATAATGGGAAAACTGTCCATAGATACTGAGCAGAAGACTAGCTCCAGTATGGGCTTATGAGCTTCAGCTCAGTACGTCCTGCCAGTACGTCCAGCTCAGTATGACCCAAGCTGAGTATGGGAGAGTCAGATCAGACTCTGTGCATTATATTCTCCAAGTACCAAGATGATGATGAACTGACTGTGTGTTAGACAGTGCCATAGGTGAACTAGAAGGTCTTACACAATCTATATGGTTCCATGTTATGGTTCCAGCCCTTCATTCAGAAGGGCTGTCTTCATTCAGACTCCCTAAGTGGACTGTACTTCCCAGTTTTTGAGTTCAGGTAACAACTCATGGAAAACCTAGCTCTTGACTAAATCAAGCTCTACAAGCTCTGAAGTCCAAGCTAGGTCTCCATGCTTTGCCTCCCAACACTGCCAGAATTTCCTGCCTTAGTATACCAGGCTATTTTTTTATGATGAGTATGGGTGAGTTCCCTGGCTCAATGCTCTCCTTACCACAGATGCTGATCTCAACAGAGGTGACTCCTGCCTGCATTAGGAGGCTCCACTCCCTATTCACGAGAGCTTTGACTGCCCCATGCCACACAGACACCTCTGAGGTGGTGTGCAACAGCACAGGCCCACTAAGGAAAAGGGCGATTTCTCAGATATGCTGGAATTACATGATTCCAATGAAATTTGAAGCGAAGAAGAACATCTTTTCCTCACAGGCTTTTCACCCTGTTGAATTTCAGTGACCCAAAAGGAAAACAGCTTCTCTACAAAGGAAAAAAAAAAAAGAGCCATCTTGCGATGCCCAAGCAGCAATGCAGAAACCTTTCGTACAACCACAGAAATCAAACTCAGGAATTCACAAATCCTTCCAAAAGATTCTAGTAGGATCTAACCTAATTACAAATACTTTTAGCAGAGCAAAAGAGGCTAAAACCCCACCACCTATACTGAAGTCCTGAAAAGCCAGATTTCTGCTCCCATCACAGGATCTGTGAGAGGGCAGCTCAGACTGTGGTGGGAGCTGGGCAGAAGTTTTGCCTTCTGGTGCAGCTGATATCCCCCTGCCTGTCCCTTTGGCAATGGAAAAGTGGAACAGTTCTGCTCCTTATTCCTGGAGCAGGAAAATCCCATTTTCTCAGTATGGCTGAAAAGCTTTGAGCAGCACTGATCAATCCTAAAGAAAAGTATGAGGGCCACCTGAAAAAAAGAATTGCTGCCACTTTTGTCAGTATCAGAGCAGCACAGTATGTATTCTAGGGCAAACATCATAGCAGAGCCTGTAAGAAATACTCAAATGTAGTATGGGAAGGCTTGACTTTTCAAGACCTTTTCAGAAACAAATTTTTGCAAGATCAATTACACGTTTGCAGCACACATTTAAAGAACAAGGCACTTCACCCTGTTTAAATGATCTCACTATCTTTTGCTCCAATACGACAGATACTGAACAGTGATGACTCCTGAAGAGATAACATGACTGTAGTCATTTATAGCCCTATGAAAGACACTGGTGCAGAGTCAAATGCCATCATATCTAGGATATCACTACTAGCAAGGTACATTGCTCCATAAAGGCAATCAGAATGTATTTCTCAGTCTGAGATAACTATTCAATGCTAAAAGCCACTCATCCATCTTTAATGAGCATCTGGGACTAACAGGCCACAGTAAATCCCTCTGTTTTCCTGAGGATGGGCACCGTAGCCACACGAAATCAATAAATACACAGCTATGCACTACTGACCACACAGCCTTACATGCCACATAGCAATAGTTTCTATATTTTATCTTATCTCACACGCCATACACATCATCCACATTTCTGTTTAGGTTAGTATGTACACTTTGAATAATGGCTTAAAATATTTAGGAAGCTTTAAGATGAACAGCATATAAATGATCTTCAGAAATTTTTACCTCCCATTTTGTTCTACCTCCAATCATACTCAGAAAGAGAAAAACACAGGTAGTACCTAACATCACATCTGAATATCTTTTATAAGGTACTTCTCAGATTTCTGGCTAGAGTTGTCATAGGATAAAGACAAAAACAAAGACAATGTGCAGTGAAAATTTAATAAATGAAGACTAAAAGAGTAAGAATTAGAAAAACTCCAAAACACACACCAAGGCTAATAAACTGATCTGATTGCCTTAGACAGTGCCAGAGATTGTCCAACATCCAATATATGTATGTGTGTGTGTGCACACGAAGCATGTTGTACTAGTCAGTATAGATGACGTTAAAAAGTTTAAACAGGTTCCTGCTTTCTAATTTCACATTCTGGAAGTATTGTATCTTTTCTAGAATTTTTTCCAGAGCTTCATACCAGATCCAAATATGTTCAACCAAATGCAAAAACATTCTGCATAATAAAAACAAATTAAGAGAAAACCATATATTCTTAGAGACTATTTCTTACAAGTAGCTTAAGTCCTGTTGAAGTTTTTGGAAAGATGTACGATTACAGCTTTATATAATAAATACTGGGATCACTAAAATGCAAAAGGTATCTATCCATGACAACTATTCCTGATCATCAAAAGGAGTCTCCACAACTAAACCACCATTATCATCTTCTACACGCAGAGTGTCTTCCTCTTTTTTTATTTTTTTAATGCATTTCTGGCACTTCTGATAGTTTTTCAAGAAGGAAAATAGTTTAAGGGATAAACATATTAGTGATTATAATGATGCTACAATGATGCAAATTACATCAGAAAGTCAGTAAAAATCATTATTCTTCATTCTAGACTTATAAAAAATTTATGGTATGAATCCTGTCAAAATACAACACAAAAGAATTCTGGGCGATATGAAATAAAGTATCAGAGATGACAGTTAAATCTCCTGGGTTGTTTAAAAATTCACACATAAATATAACTAAATATCCTTTTGTAATATAACTTGCAAACTTTGATTGCCTGCAGTAATATCTCTCATAACTTGAACTAGCAGTTTCCTCTTCTAGAGGAAGAACATATTCCAAGCGTAACTATCAAGACTTTTTATCTCTTTCACATAATTACTTGGTATTTAATGCAGAATCCTCAATAGTTAAAACTCACATCAGCTACAGAGGATAAAAAAATACACACCATGTTCCCCAGCCTAATTCTGAGCCCCTCAAACACCAGGACTAGAGGAAGCAATACCACAGAACTGTCAAGGAGAAAACAAGCTTAACCCTTTATTGAAAGCTACCAATTCTTGAACCAAAGAAGAAAAACATATACATACTTCTAAAATTATTACTACCTTGCCTTAAGAAATTCAGACAGAGAAGACATTTGATTTTTTCCAAACCCTGATTCTTTCTATTCTTGTAGCTTTAAAAAATGTTACCATTAGAGGCTCAGTCTGCAGAGCTATATTTGTTTCCATGGACTCCTGCAAATATACGTGAATGAAGACGTGCCTATGCCTGTATACATGTATAGAATGTGACAGAGATAGATACGCAAATCTAAAAATAAGTAGGTTTCTGCAAAGTTTGAGCACTTTTCCCTCTAACCAAAATTATTACAGCTTCTCAGGTAAGTCCATACAGAACAGCTGTAAAACCCTCACCATTCTGATGCAAACAAGTCATTCCAGTTTAGTAATTAATTACATTAATTATTTAGTTTTGTGAGCTATATTGTGTAATGATTTAATTTCTTAAGCAACAACTCACAACTAAAAAAGTAGTCTCAAAATAATTTTTATAAATGAGTAGATGTTTAAGAGTTTATTGGAATTCCCATTGCAATTAGGTGGCTGAGTCATGAATTAGATTGCTATAAAGAACAGTGTATGACCTAATTGCAGGACTGGAATCTAACATTTTATTCTAGGCTTTGACATGAACTCCTTACATAGCCTTTGGGAAAACAAACTCTTCAGATGGATAGATTGGGGTATAATGTCACAATAATTGTACTTACTCATAGGACAGCAAATTAAATAATAATCATAAAACAACCTGGAGGATAATATTAGAATAATAAATAACACCACACCATATCACTTTTGAGGAAGCTTCAGAAACGATCTTTGTTCTTGTATATGAAACTTTCTGGAGATAATCACCTCAGCTTTAATAAAATACTTCAAAGTCAATTCAGTTCTGTGGTTTTTATAGTTGGCTTACACTTTCCAGTTTGCTTCAAGGTCTAGAAAAAGTCTCAGCCAGTGCAGTTTGGTTCACCTTTGGTACTGTGCTTGCAAGAAACTAGAGTAAATAGTTCTCTTCCAAGCAAAAGCCCAAGAAACAACAACAAACCTCAATATAATGAAGCACTATAAATATTTGCTTCCCCACTGTTACAATTAGCAGTTTTCAATCAAGGCACTTGCACACATTGTTTCTAGGCAGCTTACAGATAAGACCTTCCAAGGGACAAGAACTATGGATGGTACAACACAATACACATACTCAAAGGCCATCTAGTAAACCTACATTCCCTTGCTGAAACAGAGGCAACAGGATGATGCACATAATTTCTGTATGAAGGACATGAAAGAACTTTACAAGGTCATTTCCAATCACTTCAGAGAGAAATTCTTATCTATAGAGGGTTTTCCACATCTAAGATTTCATAGAGAAACTAGAACAACAATAAACTCCTTCAGTCTGCTTCTGCAAGTCATTATAGATACAGTCTATTTTCAGCTCTGCCTCCAGTTTAAAAGGTAAAATGGCAAGAATACCTGAAAATTCAAAGGCCTGGTAACATGTCCTATGAGAGAAGGGTTCACTATTCACTAAAGTCCTAAAAAGAATCCCATATCATCAAGATGTTAGGGAGACGTTTTCTCATTAAGTTTGCAGAACTCCATGAATGTTTAAACTACGTCCCATGACACTATCAGTTCCCCTGGAAGTACGGCTCTGGTACAGGTGACAGGCAAACAACACTGAGTGCTGGGGGTGACAACAAGGAGCCAATGACATAAGTAGGTGCGGTTCTCATCTACTGCCATTTCAGATGCTCAAAAGCCTTCACAAACAAGGTTAATTTTCACCTTAAACAGGACGCTTCTCCCTAGTATCTATCATTAAAATTCATAGCTAACACTGAAGTCTATTATCAAGACTGAAAAGACTCTAAGGGATATATAAAATCTACCTGCTTAGCAGCAGGTTTGCTGTGAGCATATCCAAACAAGATTTTAATCCTTGAGTTCCCTCTCTATGCCAATCAAAATTCTAGTCTTACACAACTGAGCATCAACATCATCTTCTTGAAATCCTGAAATACTTGCCACATTTAGCAACTCAGAAACACTAGAATTTTCAAATAGGAATTTTCTGTTCTTTAGTGTAGCTTAAGAAGCAATAACATACAAGGCAAAGGTTTTACCTGACTTTTTCCATCATGACTAGTTCTCTCATTTCTAAAAGCAACAGGAAAATCAGAATGTTCTAAAAATCTGAGATTCTCACAGGCACACTGATTTTACTTAGCTCCAATCTCTCTACTCAGTTTGCATTGAAAGAAGTCTCCTTGTCAAGAAAACTATGAACAGATTATGAGGCATGCTATAGTTCCTTACATGTAAAAAAGTTCTTGCTCAAAATTTCCAGACACTAAAGCTGAGCATCTGATTTCTTTTTTTTTTAAAAATTGCTGCTACTAGCTGTAGGAATGGTTCAACATCTTGAAAATTACACCTCACATTTCAGTATTTAAACTTTGCATCCATAATTGAAAATTATTCTTAATAACCATATTAGTTTTCTTACCTTAAATATTTTTAGGCCATATCCATGCTAATATACTAATGTTTACTCCAATACAATGAGCATGACTGGGTATGTCAAGGCTTTCAGTACGTACCAAATGTACAACATACGGAAGACTCTAAAATTAAAGAGACTACCATCTATCTTCTATTTGTATTTTGAAATCTTAAGGACAGTCCCTTTAAATGACCATTTTTTTCAGACACAACCATTTATAATTTAATTTTATCCTCTGATATCTTACAGAAAACACTTTAAACATCAAGCAAGAGGAGTGCTGACATGCGACTTAAGAGATGCGGGTTGAGTTTGACACCCTGTTACAGACATCCTGTGCAATTTCTAGCAAGTACCTTGAACTCTGTAGCTCCACTCTCCATCTGAAGAAAACAGTTGTCAGCTTTAACCTCTGATGGCACATAAACACTTCTGAGTTCTTCCATCCTTAATGATGGAGGCAACCTGAACTTCTTGAAGGATGCATTAGCAGTTTTGCTTTTCCTTCGAGTGAAAAAGGATCTTGCATCCCAGCTATTCTCAGCAATACGCTATGTAACACCACAAAACTTTGGGTTCTACTTACAAGTATTGAGAACAGATATGTTAGGGCAAATTGTGTGCCAACATAAGCCTGTCAGTAGAAAGAATAAAGCTATTGGATAAGCTGTGCCTTGAAACAAGAACACCAGCTTGGGGGGCAAAGTCGAGGTTGTTACCTCACTTCAACACCGCTGGCTTGACCAGAAACTGCAAAGGCTCACAATATCTTAAAACATATGCTGACATTGAGGGATTTCTCCTCCTCCTCACTTTTCTGTACAAAACTTCTACAAGGTCAAAGCCTGCCTACTCTGGTGATTGTGGGACTGAATAGGTACCCTTACAAAGGCAATGAAAAATGTAGATATCTATTAAAAGCAATGTAAGCCTCTTGCACATCATACAAATCTATGGATTCTAATTGTTTCATAGTTTTGAATTATTACATTGTTGTGTTCAAAAAAACTTAACAGTGACCTTAACATGCATTACCATTTATCTATCAATACATGCTTTGTCACAAGAAATTTCTCTCACAAGCATCTCTCTTGACATGCAAATGCTTAGATGAACTACTGTAATATTTTAAAATATGCTGTAAACTTCCTGTAGAAGCAAGCATTGACAAAGGTGGGGGAAGAGAAAGTGACCGAACAGATTTGTACCAATTCAGATATATCAAATTTTATGCCTGTAGCTGGGTTAAAGAAAAATCCTTCAGATTAGATGTTGTTAATATTTCATTTGAAAAAACTGAAACAGCGTCCAGCCCTTTTATAAAGCAGAGTCTGTAAAGTAATTTATGAAAACAATGGTAGATCTAGTTTCTTGTAGAGTCTATCAATGCTTCTATCTAAAGCTCTAGTTTTATCTTCTGCCTACAATTCTTCCCCTCGCCATTCTCCAGTCCATAATTAGGGTTAAGCATGTGCCAGTTTCTTCCACAACTAGAGCACTGACAGCATGTCTTTCCCACCAATAATTCTGTCAGAGCTTAATCATTATTTAGATTTCTAATTCATTCAAGATATTGAACCAGGTAGGAAGGGAACTTGGGAGGTCTCCAGTTCCACCCACTCCTCAGAGCAAGGTCAGCCAGGAGATCTCAACCAGCTTGCTCAGGGTCATGCACAGTTCAGTCTTGAAAACTTCCAAGGACAGGCCTTCCACTATCTCTTGGGGAACTTGTCCTCATGTTAAATTTAGTTCAACGTTGTTATAGACCTCAAAACTTACTGGCAGGTAATGGAGGAAGATGACAGAAGCAGACAACTGAGTTGCATAAGGCTTGCTTACATAGAAAATGGGCTGAGAAACAAATGCCAAAGTTATATAAATATTTATACTTATTCATTTATGTAGAGGAAGCGATAATCATACTTACAGACCTCAAGATAGACATATATCTTAGAATTTTGAAAGCAAAGTGAACTAACCAGATTTTACAGAATTAACTAAAGCTCAAGTATAAGTTAATGACAACTTCAAACTCTTTATCCTTGTTTGTTTAAACTATAGAAAGTGAAACTTTTTAGTATAGTAAAAACTTTGGCTAATAAAACTAGCCAATTGCATATGCTTTTTAAAAGGGCCAGAAGACTACAGTCCTGGGAGATATTGGTTCACTCTTCAAAGCCAACACACTCTTATATCACTTTAACCAATTTATAATCACTGATAAAAATTCCACTGCAAAACTTGTTTAAACTATTCTAATAGTTTAATACATTTTTACAGTCTTCAAGAATAGGCCTAACAATTAATTCAAAACCTTCTTAGTAGCATCCCCTGCTTCCAAAGGATTAGAGTTCAGGAATGACTGTGTCATGCTGTCCAATCAGAACCACACAGAAAGATATAGTTTCTACTCCATGTCAAGCTAAGAACCTTCTTATCTCAAGAAGTCTGTGCTCCTGACTTTCAGCACTACCCAGATCTGGCCTCTGAAAACAAATGCAAGCCTAGATCAAAAAATTCACCTCTGACAATTTGACTGCCATTATCAGGTCTGCAGAATCAAGCTTTATGTATGGATATAAACTGCATTTCCATAGTGGCTTTTATTTATTTGCTTTTTAAAGAATTTGACCTTTTCCATTGAACCTAGCTTCAGGTAACTAAAACTTAAGAAAAACTAAAACAAAAATAATGAGACTAAGAGGCAAACAACCTGGCCTAAATTTCTGCTCTTTCATCAGTCCCCACGTAGAACATAAGGCAGATAGATACCAGAATTTATATGATACTGCATAGCCTGAAAAGAACTCGTGTTCGAAGCAGACTTCTTTGTTGCCCTAGAAACTAAACAAGAATACAGCTTAGTGTCCTTCAAGCTAATAAAAACATCCTACAATGCATATAACAAAACTTTGCAAAAAATTCTCTGTTGAGACAGATTTGCCTCACAGTAATTAGGTTACAGCTCTGGGTATTTTTCAGAGGATGGACTATTTTACTAAGCAAGTGACCACACTGATACAGTGAACCAATTAGGAGAAAATAGTATAAATGCTATAATTTTCTCTTTTACTTCAGAAATAGTATTCCGATTTCAAATCCTTTTGACTATAATCAAGCCCTCTTCTACCAAAATAAAAATTGTCGCCAACAAAGAAAGAACAGATGTGAATCCAAAGGCCTTGACTAGCATCATTAGCAGATGCTCTGAAAGCCCCCTCACTATCCTTCTGGACAAAATGTTCAGCCCACAGTTGGATAAACATATCATGTGGTGTGTGAGCAATTGGCTCGTGGGTCGAGCAAAGAGGGTAATAGTGAATGGGGCAATGTCAGACTGGTGACCTGTCACTAGTGGGGTTCCACAGGGCTCCATCTTAGGCCCTGTGCTCTTCAACATCCTCATAAATGACTTGGACACAGGACTGGAAGGGATACTAGGCAAATTTGCGGATGACAAAACTGGGAGGAGCTGTTCACTCCCTCAAAGGCAGGGAGGCCCTGCAGAGAGACCTTAACAAATTAGAGGACTGGACAATCACCAACCATATGAAGTTCAACAAGGGAAAGTGCAGGATTCTGCACCTGGGATGGGGCAACCCTGGATGTACCTACAGACTGGGGAATTAGATGCTGGAAAGCAGTGCCATGGAAAGGGACCTGGGGGTCCTGGTTGATGGCAAGTGGAATATGAGTCAACAGTGCCCTGGCAGCCAGGAGGGCCAACCATGTCCTGGGGGGCATCAGGCAAAGCATCACCAGCCAGTCAAGAGAGGGGATTGTCCCGCTCTGCTCTGCACTGGTGCAGCCTTACCTTGAATATTGTGTGCAGTTTTGGACACTGCAGTATAAGAAAGATATTAAGTTCTTAGAGACTATCCAAAGGAGGGCAATGAAGATGGTGAAGGGCCTTGAGGGGAAGCCATGTGAGGAGCAGCTGAGGTCACTTGGTCTGTTCAGCCTGGAGAAGAAGAGAGTGAGGGGAGAGCTCATTGCAGTCTACAACTTCCTTGTGAGGGGAAGACGAGGGGCAGGCACTGATCTCTTCTCTGTGGTGACCAGTGACAGGACCCAAGGGAGCAGCCTGAAGTTGTGTCAGGGGAGGTTTAGGTTGGATATTAGAAAAAGGTTCTTCACCCAGAGCATGGCTGGGCACTGGAACAGGCTTCCCAGGGAAGTGTCACAGCACCAAGGCTGACAGAGTTCAAGAAGTGTTTGGATGGTACTCTCAGGAACATGGTGTGACTCTTGGGATAGTCCTGTGCAGGGCCAGGGGTTAGACTTGATGATCCTTGTGGGTCCCTTCCAACTTGGCATATTCTGTGATTCTGTAACCACATCTTAAAAACATACAACAAGAAGGCTTTACATAATGCTCACTCCTCCTGAGTTTCTCCCAGAACATTTGATTTTCAACTTGGGAAAGAAAAACATTCTTGACTTCAGAAAGTTGGTGGTCCTTATCTTACAGAATAATTTATCTAATTACTATGTGCCTGGTATAAATAATTGGAATGTTTGAATAAACAGAGCACTAAGAAGGTTTTCTTCTCCACAGGTATAAGAAGTCACCTTCATCTTTAACAACTCAACTTTCTAATTCTAGAAAGTTAATTCAAAAAGAGTACATCAGCTTGTTAAGCGAAACTCTTTCCATATCTGAAGATGAATAGACCGAAATAAGGGCTTCAGAAGTCATGTTTGGATTTTTTTGGTTGTTTGATTTGTTACTTGTTTGTTCTTATTAAAAGAAATTTTGGTTCGTCTTCAAATATAAAATACTACCTCCCAGCATACTACCTCTGTGTGGCAAATATAAAGAATAATTTACTTACAACCTCTCTTCTGTGTTGAACATAAACTCCAGAAATCATTTTCTTAGGAGCTTTTTCATTCTTTCTACAATAGGACAGGTACCAATTAGAGAAAAACAAGACGATTTCATTCTAAATCAGTGTTGTGGATACATTCTAATAACCAGAATTTTCTGGGTAAGAACTTGTTTATAAAATGACATTAAATACAGGATACCTAGGAAAACAGTAAAATCTAAGCATTTTACTTTTCCTTACATGTGTGTACATATATCTCAAGTCTAACATTGGATTAAATACCAAAACGAAGCCAGGTAGAATGAGGAGTTCAGATATACTTATCATATCAGATGTCGAGCTATTTATATTTTAACTACTGTATAAATGTTAATTTCCTCAGGTCTAGTCTAGGTTAAAAAAAGTTCCCTTTTCCCAGAAGACCTTTACTAACCTGCCTGACAGCCATTTTGTTGTCCATGAAGACACTTTGTGGCACTCGGTCAACCCTGGAGACTGTTTTATCCTGTACACGTTAACCCCATCAGCTATCAGGCTGTGCCTGCACCAGCAAGGTCAGCCTCTGGGACTCCATTACCAGGCTGCTGCATCTCTGGGGATTTGGGCACTTGGCTGCTTTGGCCGGTGCCAAAGCTGTGTCAGCAGCAGTGTGGGTGCACCAGGGTCAGAGCCTAAGGCTCTGGGCTGTCAGCATCCCTTGGGCACTGGAGCGCCTCCGCACCGGCATTTTGCCAATGGCTGTGTGCTGGTTGATGGCCTGTGTCACCCAAAGAGATGGTTACTCAGCTGAATTCATGGAGAGGACAGGCCCCAATGGCTGACAGAAAGAGCAACTCGTGCGTGCATGCGTGAGAGAGAGGGAAAAAGAATGAAACAAGAGGCTATGTCTCTTACTGACATAATTTTTTTTTTCAGAGGGAGAAAACACCAACAGGCCAGACCAACTTAAGTAACTTCTTTAAAATGTTGCAAATTCCCCCATGGACACCAATTTCAATACTGCTTAAATTAGGTAGGAAACAGGGTGGATTTATACTGGTTTAACCAAACTTGTTCAGAAAGTAACTTGGTGACAAAATTTTCACATGTGGACAAAGACTATTTTAAATGATTTTGAATAGAAGATGACTGCAGAACCTGGTAAAACCTGCATTTTGGTTTTTTTCTTTTTTTATCCTGACTCCTGACCCCATAAGCTAAAAGACTGAAAACCCTCTCTGCACATATATGCATATATTCGTGTATATGAATGTACATTTTAACTGTCTCTCTGAGTAAAAACTTATTTTTAAAAAGCTATGTAATTTGTTTTATTCTGAGAGACAAAATACTACCTCAATATTTCCATGTCTGCTTGTCACATTCTAGGTGCAGAAAGGATGATAATTTGTATACTTAACCCTCAAAAGTAACAGTAATCATGGTAAGAAAATATTTGAAAAAGTTGGATTCCTTTTAAGAAAGAGACTATGTTTAAAGGTACCACACACCCTAGTGTCCATTACACCTTCTTCATTGAATCACTAATTGGTAACTAGAATTTCCTGAAAATAGTCCACTAATTATTTTTTCCACATTAAGTTATCCTATGCAGAAAGGCCATTCCAATTAATATGAAGGCATGTGCGGGGGTGTGAAACCCAGACTGTTCCCAGTCCTTTTAATCTAACCACATTTCTTGCTGACAGACAGAAAGTCTTTCAAAGGAAGGCGTTTTGATCATCTCTGGGAGAAGAATGTAGACTTCAATTACCAGTCCAATTATCCCAGCTAGGAAGGCAATACAATTGCTTAATTTTAGAGTAATAAGGGACTTCCAAGGTGTGCCTTCTCAGCTTTCATCCAAGACTGAGCTTTCCATTGTCCCTCTCTGGCAGATGAAGCTACCATGATGGCAGTCACTATTTCTGACTAAAAACCATCTGAAGGAGAATTCAACATTCACTAAGTTACTCGATTTCTTTCTTGAATATGCCCATCTCATTTAAATAAAGGATGCGTTTTTTTGTATATTTTTTTGCCAAATATAGTTTATGAGAACAAGATATAGAAAGAAACGGCATTATTCTGCAATAAATAGCAAATCATACTGAATGACCAAGTTCTTGAGAAGCCACAGAAAGAAAACTCTTTATTTTTTTCAAAAAAATCATTCTTCTTTCCCATGTTAAGAAGTCTACAAGGTAGCATTTCTTCCCAGAGGCAAAACCTTTGTAACCAGAGGTTTTGTTTTCTTCTCAGTGTCCCCCTATCAAGCTTAGGGATTCACCTGTAAACCCTGCAATACATGCCGCCCTCCTTCCCTCTTTCTTCATGTTCCAAAGCAATTTGGACTTTTTAAGTTCAAGTACCCTGACTCTAGCTTTCCATATATTTTGTTTCTCCTTTCAGAACACAGTTACATTGTAAACTTTGGTAGCTAAAACCTAAATTATGTGGATTTGTTCAATCAAAGAGTTACAAAAGCATTAAGACCAAGCAGTCCGGGTAAACATTCACATAAGGTGTCCTGTCTACAAACCATTAGAGCGGTCCAGTAGTTGAGCTGTTGGCAATTACAAATGTAATCAAAAGTGTAAATCAAAAAGATTAAAAGACCAGTAGCTCCAGTCCATCAGGAGGCTATCCAAGGATGGGATTTGCTCACCATGGTTTCTGAAAACCACCCTTGCACAGATGAGGAACAAGTCCAGCAATCCTCCAATTAAGTGGTCAGTGCAGAATCTGAGGCAAAGGTCCTGATGGCAGCAGGACCATTTCCACAATAATGCCAGACCTGTAAGTAAAAACTGGTACTCAGAGTGGTAATAGGAACAGCATTCCTTGCCAACAGTTGTCAGACTGATCTGATGGATGGCAAGTATCCGACTTTGGTTGCTATGAAATCTGGTTACAGAGAGCACTCAAAAGAGTTACAAGACGCTTGACTAAAAACTGTTGGATGGTAAACAGACTCATCAGAAATTTGCAGCAGCTACATAAGGCTGATACTTCAGTAAATAACGGAGGTTATACAACCCCACATGAAATAACCATGGTTGTCTATGGTGCCTGACTACAGGCAAGACCATTAGATATCCAGTCATCCAGTCCAAAATTATCAGCTGATCCATAATGTTATCTTTAAAGGCAGGAGAGGATTTTTCAACCCTAATCCCATCAAAACATAGCCACCCATTCACCACATCAACCAGTAGCCTAGCTTCTCCACAGTTTGAATGAAATTTAGGAATATTTGAATGGAGTGAAATTCTAGAATGTGACACCATGCCTAAATTTTCTAGAACATCGAGAGCCAAAGAGCAGAAGGCTATTGATTCTCTCACATGGCCAACCTCTAACAGCTACTGGAGAAACAGATGGTATGAAAATAGACTGCTGAGCATCTGCAGCATCTAATGTTAAGTGAGGCTGCAGACAACCAAACTAAGGATAGACAGAAGAGATGCCTATGAAGGAAAACTACTCAAAGTTTCTTCCTGTCTGATATTTAACATTAAAACTACATGGACTCTCAACAGGCTATCTTGATATCATCTGCTCCTCCAGTTTCTTCCTAGGAAAGAGTCTGCCATCCCTCAGACAGCTATTTGTATAAGGATAGCCACCTAAGCAGATTCTACTCCAAATAAAATGTTACGAACAGTAATATAATATAATGTGTGCCTAGAACTCTTTTTTTAGAGAAGGAAGCTATCTGAAGTACAAGAATTGTTATAAGCTCATGCTGTGGATGACATGATCATCAAGTCTGTGGTCTACTCAATATTCTGTACAAAAAAGATCCATACAAAGACATTCAGAAATTCACTGCTCAAAATATACAGAATGAAACTGATGTGAAGAAGCAGGAAGTAAAGAGAAAAATTCATTTTTGATGACAAATATTTCTGGGTCTGAAAGTAAAACTGAGGCAGCTAAATATGCTGGGACTCCAAAATAATTTAGAGGCCCATGAAATTTCTTACCTACCCACTTAAATTCTTGAAAGTCTGCACCCACTTGAAGCTTTTTTGTCAAAACAAGGTAGCAAGCAGTCTGACGGCCTACAGCTGTGCAAGCCCAGCTGAGCCATCTACTGGAACCAAAACACACCTAAGCTCTCTGGGGACTTACAGATGAGGCATGGAAGCAGCCAAGTCCCTCGAGAGCCCTAATTCACCAAACACTGTTCCATGAGTCTACTAACACAACAATAGTAAGATACTCAACAAAAACAGAACAGATATCACTTCCATAGAAAGCCATGAGAATAAAAGCAAATAGTGGCAAATGCTGTTTCTCACATTTAATGTAGCAGTACAGCAACTACAGCCCTGATCACTGAGGTGACAGACCTGCACCATACAACTTCTTTGGTCATAGGAGTTTCACATCTGCTTTTTCCAGCAGACTGTTCTAACCACTAAGCTACAAGTGAGGTTGAGAAAATATTCTTCAATCTTTCTGTTGAAGATAAGCCACTATGAAGGTACGTACAAATACATGAAAGCAAATTCACAAATCCCAGGGGAGCAACAGAAAAAGATCAGATGTACAAGCTGAAGAAAGATACCAGAGATTGAAACCTGGTGATTTCTCAGAACTGCTTATTCACTTTAGATTAAGAAGTCACTGCAAAAATGCAAAATTGGTATTCCATACAGTTAGTGGTCACCAGAAGACTCCCCTAGACCAAGTGACCACAATATTTCAGGAAAGATCAGATGTTGCCCCATGATGACATACTGACTTGCATTTTTCTCCCATTCTTTCAGAATTTAAGTGTTTTGACCAGTGAGTGGGCCTGTGTCTCAAGAGTAGAGATTCTGCATACAAGTTGATTTTTCGAGTAGTTTGCTGCAACAGGAATACACACCTCAAAGCAAAGCAGATTCCTAAAGAAATAACACAGAAAAGAAACACTAAGCTATTTTGCAAGACTCATTCCTCATTTATTTCTCAATGAAATGCAAGAAAAGAGAAGGTTGGCATTGGGGAAAAAAAAAAAATTAAAAAAAGGCATCTCTTCCAGAGCACTGGAAGATCGATGCCAGGATTGTCTGCCTGCGTCCTGCACACTTGGTACAAAAATAAAACCAACCTTTCCTGCCCCCAAAACCTTCACTGCTTACTGAGGAGGTTATCTGTTAAAGAACCCAAGAAAATCACACAGACTTACGTGGTACCACAATCACAATTCCCCATTCCCTTTCCCCCAAACCTAACACCACATCCAAACGGACAAAAGCAATGGGATAATTCATTCCACGTTATTGCTTGAATTTCGATAGTGGATTGCAGCATTAACCCTGCAGAATGTGAGTCATTCTTCTGTCTTACAGGCATTGTAGGGAGTAACCTGCATGTCAGCTACTAAGAATCTAACTGCATCTGAGACTAACAGAGCAAATGCCTTCTTTAAGCAGCAAGATGGGGAGCCTGGATTTGATCAGAGACTGAGAAACACTCAGACCAGTTAGATTTTTCCTTTGTGAGGGTGGAGGGGTATGAAAGGCATCTGATAAAATGCTCCAGAAGAAATAGTTCAACATGATTATCTTCTGACCTCCAAATCATTTTCAAAAAAAAGAAATTGTATTCCTGAAGTTAACTCCCCCCCAAAAAACTAAAACACAAAACACCACTGTGTGACTGGTCTTCAGCAGAATTATTACAGTAGAAGGGGGTCATATAAGATATATAAGGATATATATAAGGATATATATATAAGGATATATAAGACTACTACTAGGAAAACCCATTAATACATCAAGTCCTTTTGGCCGTAGAAAGTAACCCACACACTGAAAACATACCTTCTTAAAAACAGGAATGTACAAGTAGCAGTATATAAATAAGGGCTGCTGTCACATAGTTCAAAAAAATATACACATTCAGGATTCTGTATCATTAAATACAGAGGTGGGTGAATAAAAACCAGATTTTTTTTCCCCCACTCTTTCATAAATTCTGGGGAAAACGGTATAAAACCCCAACATTTTGTATTCACTGTTTTGTTCTAACAAAAATCAAGGAGTTTCTAAAATTTGTAAATGAAATTAAAAACATGGTAAGGAAAATTCAAAAGAAAACAAATTCTTGAAAGACTTAGTTTTATGCATTTCTAAATAGGTCTAATAAAGCTCATGGTTTTTTCAAAAGAGAAAAGCATTCCAATTATTTGCACATTTACAAAATGTTTCAACTAACATTTTGTACATCACTTAAAAAGATGTCACAGAAGTGCTGGAAACTGCAACCAGATCTAATCAGATTAAGCAGGTTGATCAGTCCTAGCTTATACTTCAAACAGTAAAATATATTAGAATTAAGAGGGCAAATAATTCAAACATTCTCCTACCCAAACTTGCTCATCAGTCAGCAAGCATGCATATAGGGCCAGCAGTGATCCCTGTGGCTATTTCTTGAGAGTGCCTTTTCTTGCAATTAAACAGAAAACCAGGACCAAAGCTCTTCTTCACAACATTCAAGCACTTTAGTTCAGCATCCTTATCCAATTCATTTCTAGTTCAAATTAAATTGTAGTTGAGTTGAAACTCGCATGGGAATCTCAAACACTATTAATCTTTTAGTTAAGTTGGCTACCTGTTACCCCAAATAATAATGGGAAGTCCCCAAACCATTCTGTAAAGTAAGAGCTGTATTTTATTTTACCCCAGACCACTGCTCTATGCTATTACATTCTAATATCTTAAAAATGCTTCAATGTCTGCCTCATTACCCCGACTTTTGCAGAAGATAATATTTTTTAAGTTGTTAAAGCACTATCTACAAGACAAAAGTGGTATTTCAAAACAAGCTAATCAACTCCAAAAACGCACACTGCTTTTTTTTGTCCTTCACCTACTCTAGGGCTAATCAAGACAAGAATTAAAATATTGTCACCATTGCATTTTTAAAGAGTACAGCATCAAGTAATTGAATGAGTCCCATGACATTAATGTCGAGAAAGGATAACGTGCTCATAACACACCTTTAATTCTCTTGTCTAGACTAGGATTTAAGACAACAAAATGCATCCAACCCATTGACAAAGAAAGTGTTCGAGTTGCACTCATCATTGTAAACTGTACCTAAATTATAGTGTTTGCCTTAGTGCAGCAAAAACTGAATACTAGTCCTGTACTAGAAACCTCTGGAACACAAAACAAGAACAAAACAAAACAAACTCAAAACAAAAAAACAGAGCAGCAGAAAGTTAGTGAATAAGAGAACATACAGAAGCAGATAGCTGTAGCTCTTGTTACCTTAACAATCACGTAAATCTTTGTACAAGTCACTACGTGTCAGGATAATTTAGCACTGCAGTCCCAATTGCTTCCCTATTCTCTCTCAAAACGTTATCACATACCACCTACACAATTTACACGGAGGAAAAAAAAAAGTTTGAGCAACACTTGTAATATTTCAGAAATTAAATAACCAGTAACCCCAGGTTTATTCTTAGGTGCAAAAAAATAAAAACCTGACACTCAATTATTAAGAAGAAAACTAGAAAAGGGATGGATTTAATGATTTTTTTGGGGAGATCTACCCACTCAGATATTCCACATTTTCATCCAAAAACATTCAATAGCCAAAGAATGTCTATTTTTGAAATTTCAGTCTAAAAAGTATCTCTGCTAACAGGAGTTTTAACTAAACATAACATTAACCAGAATGTTTTATATTTGACCAAACAACTAAATTTGCTTCTATCCACACACTATCAAACTGAATAATTATTTTGAAATAAAAGATGAAAGTTACTCCCAACTGTGTTAGCTATAAAAAACAGTATTTAAAGAATTACTGTCCTCTAAGCAAAACAGAAATTCAGAAGCAAAACCAGAAATTCTAACAAGCAAAGATTTTGTAAAATAAAATTTTCCAAATATTCATTGAAAAAATCTATGCCAAAACAACTTAATGAAGAGCAAGACAGAACACATTCAACTCCAAGCATTAATGCTATATTATTGAACTAAGCTATGAAAGCCATTAAAGTCACTGTTATATCTGGTCTTTAACACATTAAATAGCATTTTTACAACACAGGCACAATCAAGCAATACTGCACAACCAAAAACATATTTAAGAAGTCTTGCCACATACTGTTCTACTATTTGACAATTGCAACTATCCATATTTATTCACATAACTCTACAACAACATAAGCTACAGCAGCAATTAAGACCCCAAACCAGAATTTGATGCAAAATAATACAGGCATCATTTAAAAAAAAAAAAAGCTACACTCTAAACTAGCACAATCTAAACTAAACACACATATAAAAAGGAGCTTGCCTACCTGGCTTTTTCAATAAAAGTCCAAAGAACACCTAAAAAGTAGGAGGGGATAAAAAGATTTATTTTCAGTGTCCACATATGGAAACTATCATGTCACTTTACCTTACAAAGAAAAATAAGTAAAACTTGGAAAGGAATACCTATACAATTATCTGGGGGGGGGGGGAACATGCAAAAAAATCCCAGAGAAGACTCTGGCTACAAGCATTGTCTCCAATTTTCATGGTTTCCACTGAAAAGAAACCCAAAGTATTATGAATATTTCAGATTATCAAGAAAGTGAGAGTGGGAGAGTGTGTGGGGGGAAAGAGTCAAAAAATCTCTTCAAGTACGTAATTTAATTCAAATGCTACTACAGGAAAACATTAAAGGTTATATGTTCCAAAGATGCACAAGCACATTGAAATATCTAAGACTAAGCCAAGCATCTTTAAAATAACCTTCTATAGCTTAAAACTGCACACTGTTTTAGAGGATTAAATGTCACTGATTTAGACATTTTTAGAGGATTGTCCATATATGAATTGTAGAATGTATGTAGAAACCTATAATTTTATCTGATAGAATCAGTTCATTAATTTAAATTTAAAACAAAAGTAGATTCACCAAAAAAAAAAATAAATCTAAACTCAATACAACACTTCTTTCTGTCTCTAGTTATTTTGAAAACACCAGAGTATAAATCTAAGTCGCATTCTTTCTATTACAGACACTTTCTAGGGCACAGTCTATGTATCAGTTCCCCAATAAGACACAAGAGGTGGCCAGACAGCTGAAGGTTATACAGTCAATGAGGTACGACTGACTACTTGTGTTTACCACCTCTTTATGTGTGACTGATGCTTAAAATATTTGCATTTTGTTCTTATGAATTGATAAGGTTCTCACCTCAGAAACAGCCATTAATAGGTGTCCCTTAACAAAAAAAAAAAAAAAAAAAGAGAGACCTGTAGAGCTTTTCTATTATACTTGAATATTTTAACACCATGGCCAAAGTCTGCACCATGTCAGAATTTCATCCAGTTTCCTGCATTTTCTCAGAAATATGTCCAAGTGTTTGTTGAGATTTAAAATCTGTTACTCTGCTCTTCCAATGAAGTCCTAAATTTCATCTGATGGGTGCACAAGAGTGGCTGGCAGCTTGGCCAAGCATCCTATGGAGAACTGGGCCATGGTTATTACCTTTTTCATGTAAAGATGAGTACTGTACTCAAAACAATACACTACATCAAGATTATTGCAAGAAAAAGAACACTTGCTTTTAAAAAGACTTCAGGATTGAAGTCTGCCCTTATTTCTACCACTTGCACACAGCTACCACCTATGAAAGTCCCTAGACATTTGTCAAGCTTTACATACAGTACACTACTAAAGAAATAGAATTTTCTAAGTTTCACTTCTACTGAACATTTCAGTGTTCCTTCCTGGAAGGCTGGAGCCATGTTTGTGGTTGAATGTGTTATAGCAGTGCCTATGAAGAATTCTCTAATCAGTTCTCAAAATTAGAAAATATTTTCTTAAAATAAAGATGCAAAATACATAGAATTTCAGAAAATTGGAAAATTCAACCTTGTTTAAATTGTTCTTTGAATAAAAACCATTCTTAGTTTTCATACTACTAAGAAAGCAATATTTTCAACTAGAATTTTAAGCAATTTGTAATTTCAAGTATAGTCTTCCAGACTTAATCCCCATTAAGTCACTAAATACATCAATTACCACTGACTGAAGATGATGATTTCACAATTAATAAATTTCAATACTTTAAAATGTTTTAAATTACCACACAGAATCCCTAGACTGGGAGGCAGACTGTCATCCTGATAATAAACTCCACCACCACAAAGAACATTCTTAACTCAAAGAAACTCAATGTTTCTGTGATATTTCATAGCAGTATACTTAGATAATTTAGTCTGCATTTTCAGCCAATCTAAATAAATAAATTTTCTAGTCTTTGTCTTCTAGAGAAAAAGCAACAGATTAGTGAAAAGGGGGTTTTTTTCACTACTTGAAATAAAATAGTATTTTTGAGAAATGCTTTAAGTAGGCTCTGTTAGTCTCTAAAACATGAACATGACAGTCCTGTCTTTAAAGCACTGGTCAGACATCTAGAGAAACCACCGCAAGTGAAGAACTCTGAGTTAACTTTGAGTTCTTTCTATTTCTATGCTCTAGTTTTCTTCTTAAATAGAAATAATAATACTTCTCTATTTCATGGGGTTCAACTTAAAAAAAAAAAAAGTAAATGCCTGTAGGACAAGCTGAGTGATTACATTATTGAAGGCTACACAAGCAACTGGAATAGATACCCAGTGAGGTTTAAATTTAGCTTTATAATAGAAAAACATTGCAAAGTCATATTCGAAATTAAAATTCAGTATCTGGCAAATATCAGCAGATTCTCTTCAGAAAGCTTTCTAATCACACAAGAGACGAACAGAAAAATGTTAGAAGTTACCCAACTCCTTTATCCAGAAACAAAAATAAAATTTACACTGCTTAATCTGCATACTCACTACTTACTTCTGAACCTTGATATCTAACTAGGGTGTACCACTTCCAATCTGCTTCTTTTCACAGCTTCTGTTCTTCCTTCACTGCAGACCTTCATTGGCACAGGCCCACTCATCCAATTTAGCCTCACTCTCACAAATAAAAGGTTTCTCCAGAAAACAGCTCATTCTGAAACTATAGGGAGTTCTGTCTGCGGCATAAACGAGACAGTTCTTTGCTGCCAAGCTTGTAAATCTAAGAAGGGTCCCAGAGCTGCAGCACCTACCAGTGTACAGGTAACACACATTGTGTATTACCTCACCAGGAGGAAATAAAGCAGTAGTTAAATACAGGAAGTAAGTAGGCTTCAAAGCTACCACATAAAAATATTATGCTTATGTACACTCCATCTTCCCAGTAGTACAAATCCTCAGCATATGGAAGAATCAGAAGAAACAATGCTTAATGGACATATTTGGCACAAGAAGGGTCCAGAACCTGGTATTAGGTGCCTGAAATGGGGTTGGAACAATGTATTTCAGATAAGCACCCAATTGTACAGTGAATAAGACCTCCCAAACTGTTTGCTTAGCTATCATCATTAGGGATAACAGTATCAAAGAAGCATGGAGGCACCCCCAAGTTCCTAAATATGTACTTATATATATAAAGGTATATACTTATATGCACATACACCTTTGGCCTCATTCTGCACAACCCACCGATCTACATTAGGACACAATCCCTCTGTCCTCCTACCTTGTGATTACACTCCTTATCCAGCAACACAAGGTATCCACAGCTTCACTCACCTAGGGCACCACCAGCTTCCTGTCCCCCACATACTGATTCTAACGCACAAGTTCCAGACAAGCAGGGCCAGTTGCAGGCACTGCAAGAACAGCTGATTGCAGAAGTGACTGCTTTGTACAGCACAAGCAACTGCCAAGCCACTCCTTGGGTAGGTACTGCTCTAAGACACAGCATCTGCAGGAAGAAGAGAGGCAGCTGTGATTTTGCACCACTGTGATTCTTCATCCAACAGCAGCAGCACTCTGCGCAGCAGGAAACTCTGTCCCAGAGTACAGTGTGCACTTCTGAAATCTTTCCCTCCTCCTCATCTTCTGTCTAGGCAGAGCTGCTGGGGGTGCACCTATCCACTCAGAACTGACACGGCTCCCTTACTGATGGTTAAAGCACTCAGACTCACTCTTAGAAAGATCTAGACAAAAATGTTTTACTTTGAAAAGAGGAATATTGTTTACATTTAAAACATTTCCCATGAAAGAATTTTAATTACCTGTTTAAAAGCTATGGAGGCATCCTCCACTCTTGATAAAGCTGTGCACCACAACTGAAAGGGATGCAAGGCCTACATACACTACACAAGGAAGCTCAACTTTATAGTTTTGCCATTAGGAGCATTCTCTACAAGCTGGGAGACCTGGATTTCAGACCTGTTTCTAAGCCTATTTATGCACTAATATTAAACAGCCATTTAATGAGAACAGAAACTATAGTGGCAAGACTGATCTCAATCTCTTCTAACCACTACGCTTCAGAGCTAAGTGAAGGTCCACTTGTTTCCCCTCTTTCATTCATAAACATGTCATTCATTCCTCTAAGGTCACTCAGCTTCATCAGGTGGAGAAAAGGACTCGCTTAGCTTGGCTGGCCTGGTATGTGGTGGTTAGACAAGGGAAGTAGAAGACTCAAGCGTGCATCTCTTAACCTGAAGAGGGACTTTCACCTGGCTTTTCTACTTCTTGAGAGAGTAATTAAAATTACTCTCTAATTATGTATTAACACAGGGATTCTTTCATCCAAAAATAAAACAAAATAGCAAGGACAACATGTAAAATGCAGAAATACCTACCAGTTAGAGACTTGGCCAATTGGTTTTCAAGTACAATGAAAGTTCAGAGATCTTTAGATCATGGGTTTGTATCAAGAATAGCATATAAGTTGTCATTTTCAGGTACATGTCATCGAAAATCCCTAAGTAAACAGGACTATGATTAAATGATTAGGACAACGGATTAAATGCATTTGTGCAACCGTAAATTACAATTTGAGAGCCCTTGTGCAAATACATATTTTATCTGTAAATATGCATTTTTCAAGTTTAACTGGTAAAAAGTATGCAAGCTTAAGTCTATACCACAGTAGGTCTTACACTGCCTGTGAAGTTAACTTTCCAAACGTAACACCACCACCACAACCCACAAATATAAGGGAAGTTAACAAGTAAAAATCTGGTACCCTTGCTGAAACTACATCTTTTTAATACACCATACTCCTTTCAACTTTATGGTGAACTTGCCACTGGCTACCGCATGAGAGGAGCCCCAAAGAAAAGATACAAGGACTCCCTGAAACAACATCTCAGCCTTGGCCATATTGATCAACATAAGTGGTGTACTCTGGCCTCCAATTGGGAGGCCTGGAGACACACCATCTATAACGCTGCTGCTTCCTTTGAGAACGCACGCAGGATCACTCTCGAGGAGAAAAGGCAACGCAGAAAGAACACTGTCTTGCAGAATATACCACCTAAGGAGTCTTTCTGCTGAGCCTTTTGCAATTGGACATGTCTATCTTGTATTGGCCTTATTAGCCACTAGTGTGTTTGTAACAAATGTGGGTAGAGCCTTTCCCAAATCTTCATTCGCGAAGCCTAGCCATGACTCCTTTCAACTACAACTCAACTAAAATTATCTGGATTTGCTAAAACTTTCAGGATTTCAGGGCCTTTTAAATTAAGTTGCATAAGTGAAATTTAGGATTACAATGTTGCTCATATGTTTCACAAAGTAACTAACCAAAAGCCTAAAGCTGAAGTGTTGAGTGAAAGAGCTGCAGAAGGAAAATAAGAGCAGCATTTAGACCCACTCTCATCAATGCTGAGTCAATGTAACTATGGAAGTAAAACTTGCTTTCTATTCTGCTTCACCTATCTACAGCTTGTCAGCTGGGGTCTGAATGCAGATGCTCCACTGCAAGGTACAATGCAAGCTGCAAAAGCTACACATATATATTCAGAGACTAAATGAATTTATATTGCTGACTCAATATAGGAAAACCAAAAGCATTTATTAATGAATAAAGTCTACCCTAATACTTAAACAAAAAATGTTCTTCTGTAAGGTATGTGCAGTGTAAGGACGGCAACGACATTGAAAATGGATTTTTCAAAATGAATTCAAAATAACTCCATTACATTGGTCTTTAGAAATCGCCTAACTGAAAAAGTTTGGACATACATTAAGAAATACCCACTATGAAAAAGTTGCAAGTCTTTAAAAATAGCAGTGCTTTGCTTCCTCCCTCCCCTTTCCCCTACTCACTCTCCTCCCCAATTTCAAAATACATCTTCCCCAGGCCTTGGTCTGGAATGGCAGTTTCTGTGAACAGACCATACCCGACCATACAATTAGCCATTATTATCATCATCATCATCCCCTTTTATGCTCTACTCTGCATTAAGATGCAAATCCAACGGCTGTGGTCCAACTAAGTTATTTACAAGGGCTTCCCTTTCAGATGTCCAAGCCAAAGCTACAACCAGTTCTGCGATATAATTACAACCTCTCTCCACGGGCAATAACAGATCTCTGTCTGCGACGATCTGGCCAGCGGCATTTTCTCATCTATGCTATGGTTCAAACGGTTGCTATGATTTCAAATGGTGCATTTACCCTTATTTTAGCGCGATCGGCTGCATTTCAGCCGCTGACATCTGACTGACTGATGTACATCTAAACAACGCAGCGATCAGAAAAACAAACTGGCAGTAGGCACCAGTGTTTCACCACCGTGGGTTTGCTCCTAATAGAGCGGCTGGCAACGAGACCGTGGGAAATTTAAGGGAAACACCAGCATACATGAGGCCTAAAGCTCACAGCCGGCACTTGCACTGAGAAAGAGGCTGGCGCCCTGCACTTTTAAGAGTGGGAAGTTCACGGAAATACCTATGCAGGTATGCGAACAGGCAGATCTCTTGTCTGCCGCACGAAAGCATCCAGGTACTCCCCTTACACATCGGCCACGGCACGTCCCCCAAGGAAGTGCACTCCAGGGCTGACCCGACACAACATTCGGGGAACTGCTTTTCCGCCCCCCCAGTTCCAGCCTCTGCCCAGCTTCTCCGCCGCATTTCACAGGGGAGCACTCCGAACTCCCCGCACACGCGAACGGGGGGAGGGCAAACGGCGGAAGCCGCCGGAGCCCCGGCCCCTGCTCCCGCTTTGCCGCCCCCGGGCCGGCGCCCGCCCACGGGGAGCCTGGGGCTGCGGGCGCGGCACCGGAGGGGGCGGCGGGATGGGGGCTCGTCCTGCCGCCCGGGGGAAGGCAGGAGGGAGGCGGGCGAAGGAAGGGAGCCGCGGGGCAAGCACCTGAGCGGGCGTGGGCAGCCCTCAGGCCGGAGATCCGGGCACCGGGGCGGGGGAGGAGGGGACGGAGGGGGGGGCGGGCGGCCAGCAGGCCCCGGCGGGGCGGGCCGGGCCGCAGGTGGGCGTCGGGCGCGGCCGCCGGAGGAGCGGCCGCCGGGCAAGTCACCTCTTGACGCGGATGATCTGGTCGCGCATGGGTCGGATGTCCTGGAAGCTCTGCTGGTTGACCAGGCTGTAGACGAGGATGAAGCCCTGCCCGTTCTTGATGTAGAGGTCCCGCATGGAAGCGAACTGCTCGGTGCCCGCCGTGTCCAGGATCTCCAGGACGGAGGGGGAGGCGTCCACCTCGATCTCCTTGCGGTAGAAGTCCTCGATGGTGGGGTCGTACTTCTCGATGAAGGTGCCGGTCACGAACTGCACCGTGAGCGCCGACTTCCCCACCCCGCCCGAGCCCAGCACCACCACCTTGTACTCGCGCATCCTCCTGTCAGCGCGGACCGCCCGCCCGACTCGCACCTGCCGACGGCCCCTCCTCACCCCCCCGCCATCGGCCGCCCCGCCCTGTGCCCGCCGCCGCCGCCGCAGCCGCCTCCGCTCCGCTCCCGCCCGGCGGATGCTCCCGGCCGCCGCGGCGGCTCCTGGGCGGCGCTGCCGGCGGCGGGGCCGCGCTCACGGGCTGCGGCGCGGCCGGGGTGGGGCGGCGGCCCCGCCTCCTCCTTCCCGTGTCGCCACGGCAACAGCCAACGGGGCGGGACGGGGGAAGAAAGAGCGGGGAGGAGGAGGAGGAGGAGGGGGGCGGGCACTGCCTCGTCACGTGGCGCGTGGGCCCCGTGCTCCCCCCGGGCGCGGCGGTCGCACGTGATGCCGGTGGTGCTGGTGCTGGTGCTGTCTGTGTCCCGTCCCTTCCCCTCCCGTCCCGTCCCTCGTCCGGCACCGTCGCCCTGGAGACACTGCGACCGGCGACCCGCCCCTCGTGCTCGGCCCGGCTCCGCCGCCGCGCGGGCCTCTCCAAGCGGGAAGGGCCAACCGGCGGTCACGCGCGGGGGCGGGACGAGCCAATGGCAGCGCGGGCTGGCGCTCCCACGGTTCCGCTTCCCTGTGTGCTGGGGGAGGGAGGCGGCTGCGGCGCGGTAAGTTCGTGCAGTTTTCGACCTGGCGGCTGTCCAGACGTGCCCGCGGCCACCGTGTGAATCCTGCTCGTGGGTATAAAAGCAAATGGGATCCATAAAATCCACTGCAGCGATCCAGTGCGCCTTGGATCATGTGGACGCACTGCGGTCGGCACGCGGGGCCGTGCCTGTAAGGGATGGCCAGAGGTGTTTGTTGCTAGTCGGTGTCTGCCTTCTCGTCCCCTTCTGACGGAGAGAGGGGGCACAGGAGAGGTGGTGGTACAGTTTGGGAAAAGCGCTCAATCAAAACAGTAAGGAAAATGAAAATGGTTGATGAGATGGCATTCACAGTTCCTCATGGGAACCAGTATCGCTCTGGAAAGATGCTCACACTTGTACGATTGTCTTTCTGCTATGAGACAGATCCTTAACTTTTCTTTTTTTATTGTTTTTTTTTTTCTCGAACATCACTACTTGGAATGATTTGATACAGGGAGTAAAGACTTGCTTTCCACTAAGGGCTTAAGGGTCAGCCAGAACGGTTAGTCAGCTATTCAGATGCTTTCCGAAAGCTGTTGGAAAAGGAGCTTGCTCCTGGTGCTGCATTTCTGACTGTGCTGTTCTTCCCTTTGTGCTGTCATATCTTCATCTGAAGTAAGGCCCATGGTATCGGCCTGCTTTCCAGGCAAGTCTAGTTCTGCTTCCTTGTTGGCTTGTTTTCATGTTTCCAAATCTAACAGTGGCAAATATATTTCTGGCTTTTTTTGAGCACATTTGACCTCTGTCCAAGTCTTTTGGTTAAATGCTTGCCATGTGCAGTATTTTAAGCTTTCCAATGTTTTGCTTGGGCATTCTGTTCGGCTTTTCTTCTGTCTATTTTTGATTTTTGATTATTTTTTTCTTAACTGCAAAGCTTTAAAACAAACATATGTTAGTAGGATGCCCATAGTTTAGGTCTGTCTAGAAGAAAGAAGATTATTTGCTGGCTTCTTGCAATGCCCGTGCAGTTAAAAACCAGCAAACTGGAAAGCACACACGTCTGAGCGATTTAAGTATACTCAGTACCAAGGAGGTACACAGAATTTGTACAAGACTGTCAGAAACCCTTTGTAAACGCTGCAGAGCCTGGCCAGTCTAGTCAGAATTGAGTAATAGTTTCAATGAATAATCTAATTTCTGTTGGTGACTCGAGACCTTCAAGTAATGGAAATGAGCCTACAAGAACATGTAATAGCACAAAATGCAAGATACTGCATGTATGGATTAATAACTATTTGTAGTGTAAGTCCAGGAACCCTCCATCAGAGTAATGGGGAAATACCTGGGTTTATTAGTCAACAGTGAAAGGAAGCTGCCAGTTTAATGTGGTTGTGAAAAACAAATGTAACTGTGGTATCCATACAGTCAAGCTTCTGGATTACTGGTGAGACATTACTGTGTCCAATAATGATAAATCATGTCCAAGAAAGAGGAACTTGTACAGAAATACATCTGGGAGGGTTACTGGACATGAACAAAGCTTATCTACAAGAGTATGCTGGGAGTATTTGTCTGATTAACCTAGGAAAAGCAAATGCAAGAGAGGGTTATGAGCAACCAGTAAGGCAGGGTGGAGTCAAGCTCAAGCGAGTAGGCATTTAAGTTAATGAACAACATTGATAGAAGAGCACACATCTAAACTGATTATAACCTAGACAGAAAATTAAGCCCTATCTCAGTGCAGTGAAGGTTTCGACATTGTGAAGAACAGTGAAAGATGAACATATCTATCAGGCTTTAAAATGTATTGCATATCAGAATAGGAAGATTATGTACAATCACACAAAATAGATTTAAGTGATCAATGCTGAAGGTAGGAGATTTGGGCTTACCTTCTTATTCATCCTGAGACTGGAACAACCTCCTGATGTTTGGAGATTCTCAGAAAAAAAGCTGTCGGCTGCTGGCTCGTGACGAGGAGTGTAATTAGTGGGAAGGCAACAGTTCAGACAGAGGTAACAGGAATGCTACCACTGGAAAGTTTTACACCAGGTGTTCAGTCTCATTGGTTTGATGGGCAGCAAAATGTTATTTCACTTAACAGGGTGTGCTGGGACCTCAGAAATTTACAAATTGGAAATACAGAGGAACGGTGTATATAGCATGGAGGATATAAAAGAAAAGGCAAGATGGTCAACTGGAGGAGGTGCTGGATGCCTTGAATGGATGGCTGTTACCAAGGATCTCACCATTCAGTTGTTAGGCTGAACATCTCGCTGTTGCTCTGTTTTTTTAGCCTTCATTTTTGGTTTTGAATCATCTGACGAGAACAACAACATTGAAAATTCAGCTAATAAATGTTGGAGGCTCAGCCTCAGCCCTAAGAACAAATACAGTATCAGTTATGTAGTTATTTATAGCGAGCTGGAGAATAGGGGGCCACTTAGGTGTTGCCAGTCTTTCTTTTATGCATGTTGCTTATACTTTTGCTATTTACTGCAGAGTAGGAGAAAAAAAAAGTAGTAAATTTCAGGGAAAGAGAAACTTCCTGCTGTAAAATATTGAATTGGGCAAAGCTTGGCTGGCAAGTATCTCAGCCCACAGCATGCTTTCCCAGCATGACTTCCTTTGTAGCTTCTCATAGGAGACTCAAGAGTCATCTAGTCCCTTTGTGCTGGACAGCTGGGTTTTTGCTGGCTTCCTAGGATTTAGGAACTACAGTTTTATTGCTCACTTCTCAAGTCTTTTTATGTCTTATATTGAACTGTCTTATTTCAAACTTCAGCAGCCTGTGGCTAACCGCACCATCTTATGATAGCCTGGAGTTTCTCAGTAAATATTAAATTTTTATCTTATGCAGCAACAAACACAATATTTCATATTTTTTTGCTAGCTATTGTAGCCTCTGACTATACATTAGGGAAAGAGGAAAAAGGCCTTTAACATCTGTTTTCATTCCAAAGCCAGGGTTTGCTAATTCTTCACTATTAACAGTATCAGTCTCAAGATGTAAACTGTAGCAATATGAAAAATGAGGGAATCCATAGCCCCCTCACCCTGAGAACTGATGATGGTCTTCTAACACTGAAGCACAAAAGAATGTGTGAAATAAAGCTTGTCTGTTCTACAAACTGCTCTGGTGTATATTTTGTTTTCCACTGTCAAGTTTTCTTTTAAGTGCGTATTAGTAGAACAACATGATTTCCTGTCCTTGCTTACCATCGTGTCTTTACATTCAGACTGTCAATGCAGTTCTGTCATCATATTGACTCCTAACCATGTGTCATTACAGTATTTAGGAAGCATTAAGGGTTGAGATTTTGCTTAGTCTTTAATATTTCTTGCTAACTTAATTATTTTATTAGTACTGTCCATGAAGTTGTTATCAAATTCAGGACACAACTAGCTGTAGTGAAATGTAGCTGACTTTGCTTACCCTATCCTTAGCATTTTCAGGTGATCACACTGTTAATTTCCCTTTCATACTGGCAGTAATGTTGTCCCTTTTTTTTTACCAACTGCAAAATTTTACGTGTTTAACATCTTTGTTCATGCTTTCTAAATCAGAGCAGAAAAAACCTGAGTGTACTTGTAAAGGGAAATGAGGTTGGGCCTCCTCCATCCTGTTTGGCAGCAGTCAGGTGACAACTCTGATCACCCAATAGCCCAACCAGGGACAGCCAGTACTGTCACCAGCCTGGTGGAGGGTGCATGGTTTGGGATTTAACTTACCACGCTCAAAGTGCATGTTACAGAAGTAAGGTTTCATTAACTTCACTACTTGCAGGCCAGTTTGGGTTTGCTGGATTTTTTTGTTTTGTTCTTGAAGAAATCTAAGCACTTGTTTTTGAAGGTATAGTAGGTGTGCTTTAGTTTTGTGGTGATGAAGCCTTGTGTGAGCTCTGAGTGAGATGACTTCTGTGTCTGTGTCAAGCCTTACTGAAGTCAGAGGTGCTCTGTGAAAGATGAGGTAGCAGCTCTCCATAGATCTTGTGGTAAGATCAGAGTCAAAATTTGCAGTGATGATTTGCAGTCATCAGCATTGGTTGGGGTTAACAGTTCCCTTTGTACAGGGAGTTCCCATGTAGCTCAGCGCCCTAAGATGGTAAACTAGGGTGCACAGAGGCTGAGGCTCAGATCGTCTATGAAGTGAAGCAAGCATGATGGTCATCAGCATTGTCATGCTGATGTTAGTTCTGGTTTTGGGAAGTCAATTCACAAAGCTGAGGTAAATCTTGGCAAAATTGAGACTTTAGCACTTACATTTCCAGCAATCAAGCATACTGAGTGGGAATATCTTAAAACAGCTGATTGGAAATGTTCTGTGGGCAGCTTTTTTCTCCTCACTTTGTGTTCCTTATAGCCTTCACTTAAGCATATTGAGAGTCAGGGAGCCAAAATCTGAAGTGGTCTCTTGCACTTCCTGTGACTACATAGGGGAACCTTGCAAGGTTGCTGTTAGCTCCCCCAGTCGGTCCAGACCCACACCACTTTTCTCTCTCTTAAAACTCTGCTGGGCTATTTCAGCTCACTGAATTTGTAGAAAGTGAATCCAGACTACAAATACAAATTGTTATATAATTGCTAGCTGCTGGGGGCTCAGCCATGAAAGAGGAATAGAGTTAACACCATCCTCAATCTGAAACAGTTTAACCCCCCACCAATTGATTCCCAAGAGACTGTTTTGTGTTGTGAAGGAAAACAAACTAGAATACATTCCAGCAGAATGAGATTCACTTAATGCGTTTTACCTTACAACTAGAGAGGACAAGTGTGAACACAATTACTGTGGCTCTACCAATAGATACTTATTAAATTGCTGTACCTGCCACTTTCAATTGTGTGCTCCAGTCCCCAGGGTTTGGGTTCTTCTGATTTTTACACTTTGAAAGAGACAGAGACAATAGGAATAGGCATACCAAAGTCTTCTCTCAGTCATAATTTAATTTTCTAACCAGAAAGGAGCATTAAGGTGGCTTCAGTCCCATGGGTTAATTTCAGAGGAGGGCCAGTTTGATAGGTCTGCAGATCCCCACAGCTTTCTCATTATTGATCTTTCCTGTCATTGCAGGTTAACTGTTCAAAGGAAGGGGATCACTTGTTAAGGGGGAGGGCTGATGTTTTTATAACTATTTTATGCAGTCAGATAGCCATCCCTGTTATGTAATAAGGTGGTTGTATTTACTTGAAGATGGTGGTTAAATTTAAAAAGAATAATTGCTCCTGGCCCCTCTTTTTATTAATAGTGAAAATTTGATTGAACCGTTCCCCAAAATGCCAAGAAATCTAAGTGAAAATAGTATGATTTAGCTCGTCACCTGATTTTTACTGTTTTCAGTGGAATTTTGGTGGACTTCTGCTGATGTATTATGGCATTTCACAACAAAGTTTTCCTTGCTTCCTGTAAAGCAAATAAGAAACCTTGATGGTTCTATAATTTTAAGGAAAACTTCCATTACATATTTAAGTTTTGTAAGAAATAATCACCTGCCAGTAAAGTTAAGTTAAATAGCTGTTGTTCAGATGTAGGTTCAAAACAGGGGAAGTCAATTTCAGGATATAAAAAAAAGCACAGCAAAATAGACTAAACCCAGGTAATTTATTATTCCATTTGACTCTTTCATTCTTTCTCCTTATGATGTTCAAAAATAGATCAATCTCAAGACTTAAGAGAAAGTGAAGACGATGATAGCCTGTCTTGATTAAGGTACAAAAGTCTTGCAATATCTGTCACAAGTCTCATAGCCATTTTTTTCTGAGTCAGACTTGAAATAAGTTTAAGTCATTTGTTTTAATAATCAGCATATGAGCATCGGGGACCTGTATTTCGTAAGCATTAGATTTTGTAAGCATCAATAAAAAAATAATATTACAATAGTATTTTCTTTTTACATGGTTATTTTTAGCAAAATATTCAGAACTGAAATTCAAGATGCCTTAATTGCTGTGTTACACTGTAAAGTAAAATAAGATTTCCAATATGCTTTTCACATAAAGAGGGGCAGCATTTAATCTTCATCTCATGTAATCAAATGATAACTTAGATGAGTTCAATTCACTACCTGCACTGATAACTGAGTGGGTCATTTTGGTGCATGTCTGAACACATGGATTTGTCCTGATTGTTTGCATTTACATCGTCTGTTGTAGGCAGTGAAGCTGGTTGCTCTGCCAAGTATCCAGAGCAAAGGGTGAAAGACCCCTGAAGGGTCCCTGAAGAGAGGCAGGTGTTAAGGGGGTTGGCCACTGCCTGGGGGATGTGAGAGCCCCCGAAAAAGACTCAGCAACCAGTTTGCCAGCAAATGCTGACCCTGTCTCCATACACAAAGAGGTGGATAACTGCACCCAGCTCAAGCATGGGCCCTCCCTCCCTCAGTGATTGCACAGAGAGGAGGTAATTTGGGGATGACATGGGTGTGGGGAGGCAGGTCTCACCTGTAGAGTAACTTGTCTCTTTCTACCTGAAGGTCTTTTGGAGTTTCCACTTCTAGGAGCTTATTGAGCCCAACTTCTAGTTAGGGGAACAGGAAGTTTTAACTAAATGCTTAAGAATCATGAGTTTTATATATGATCTTTATCAACACAGAAGTTACTAACTGCTGGCCTTCAGAGATAAACATTAAAGGCCTGAAAGTCATTGTGTCCCAACACTGACTATTGCATTTGCCTTTTGGTCTTTAGATAGGGTTGCTTCTTTTTGCTGCTTCCTTACAGATTAAGTGTTTGGGTTTTTTGACAGAAGCCAGGAATCTCATGTTCTTGATTCCAGTATCTGGTGCTTTAAAATGACCCAATATCATAAATTTATGATAAAATCAGAAGTTTGGGCAACAGTGACTATGGATGGACTAAAAATAACTAATCATTCTAAAGGCTGAAGGAAAAATTCATGAAAGGGAAAACCAAAAGGAACTGAATCTGTGAGGTATATAAAGCTCTCATACTCTTCTTTAGGTCTTCAGTGCTGTACATGAATGCAACACTGTGAGTACTGTGTTCCAGCAAACTTTCAGAGCTGTGTTATAGTGGGAGGCCTGTGCAAGCACGAGATATGCATATACTGCTTTAAGAAACACAGCTCATTTGCTTGAGGAAAATAATACAAAGAATTAGCTCTAGCCCCTCTTGGCATTTCCTCTTGGGGTTTCAGTGAGGGCTGATACAATCACAGATAGATGCTTGCAAAATAATTTGGGAGTAATCCATAACACAAAAACAAATCCATAATATTAGATTTTTCCAGAATTATTTTGGAACTTACACTGCACAGAGATGAACTTTATCAGGATAGCTTTTCTGGGACAGATTCCAACAAGATTTCCTCATGGATTTGGGATGAACATAGTGGGCATATTAGATGACTGATGAAAATGCTAGAACTACTGCATGACAATCTTCTCAAGGCAGTCAGTGTCTGTGATTTTCTGTCTTTATTCTGGTTCTCCTGTCATCTTCCAAGTCAATTTTCTTTTCTCACACTTGAATCTCTTTTCCAGTTACTCAGCAATGGGGGAAAAATACACAATTTTTTTTTCTTTTTACTTAAAGAAAGAGTTTGATGCAGCAGTGCAAGGGTGCTACCTCTTTGTGGGTTTTGTTTGTTTGTTTTTCTTTCCATGGAATCACAGATTCATAGAATGGTTTTTGTTGGAAAGGACCTTAAAAATTATCTAGATTCAATCCCTCTGCCATGGGCAGGGATGCCACTCACTCAATCAGGTTGCTCAGGGTCTGTCCAGCCTGGCCTTGAATGCTTCCAGGGATGGGGCGTCCGCAACTTCTGGGCAACGCATTCCACTGCCTCACTATCCTCACAGTAACGAATTTCTTCCTAATATCTAACCAAAAATCTCTCCTCTTTTAGTTTAAAGCTGTTCCCCCTTATCCTATCACTGTAAGAGTGAAAAAACCCCCAACCTTTAGGTAAAAATTATGATGACTCAGCTTTTTCATGAGCTGGAACGTAATTCACCCCAACAACTACATCCCATCCTGGCAGCTGTTAGTAAAATATAATTGTTTAATAAAAAAGCCTAATAATATGTGTTGCAGTATAACTTCCTTATATTTACTTCTACTTCCTAAAATTTGCATTGCTGTTTCATCAAATCCACTCTTGCATCAAACCTAAAGATTGCTTACAAGTGAAATTCTTGATTTGCATCCATGCAAAGGAGAGATCTTGAAAAAATCCCGGGTTGTGTTTACTGCTGTCTCTGGATGAGGATACAAGCATCCAAAGTAAATACAGAGGCCACAGAGACCTATGTTATCCCTGTGGGAGACTACCCAGAGTCTAATGACCTGGGGCCACAGGATCCAGACTCCCTGTGCTTGCTCCAAATATTCTGTTTTGGGACCTGAAGCAATGCAGTGGTGCTTGCACCATACTAAGGGAGTAAGCGGTTTTGTGGAGGTCGGTGCCATGTGGTCACAGTGCTCTTTGGTCAGGCTTCCTGCTGATCCTGGCCCCCATCAATGCTTCTCACACCAATTGGATGCAAGGACATCTGAAGGCAGGGGCAGTGTCTGCTGGAGGCTGCTCAGATGATCCCTTGCTTTATGTCAGTCATTCATTTAAGTTAAAAACATTTTAATGGGCCATTCTCAGTAGTTTCAGCTGGGAGGGCATCGGATCATATGCAGGCAGCAGATAATCTGGGCACCACATAAGTACCCAAGGAGGAATCATGGAAATTGGTGGTCCAAAAGGAAATAAGACCTGCTTGGTGGATGACAGCTGGCAATAAATCACTGCAAATTCGAGCTGGGAGAGCATGGGGTAAGGGATATTTCTGCACAGTCCTGGTGTGGAGGGGTCTCCTGCAGTACCCCTCTGTGGCTCTTGGTCTTTGGTACCTAAATCATCTGTGAAGGTTGTTCAAGAGCTCCTAAGTCATTCGGGTGTTTGAGAAATGTTATCCTGTATAGCTTTCTGGATGCAGTCTCTAATGGGCTACAGTAGGGCATCTGTGTCCCTCAAGGATTTTAAAAGTTGGAACAAAACCCAGAAAATAATCATTTAGGGCTCCAAAATAATTCTTCACAAGAAAAAATAGCTGCAGGTTAATGTGGGAGAAAGAAAAACCAAGCCAGTGGTAGGTCCAGATCAGCCATGAACAAAAGTGCTACGTATCAGGTGGTGATATATCCAGAACAGCACTATACCTATTCATCTCCACTTTGGTGTAGGCATGGCTGCAGCTCATATTAGGGCTAACTCCATGTGTGGGGAGTGTGGCGATGCACCCTGGTGTGTCTGTGTTGTGTCCAGAGGGAATAAATGTGTGTCCCCCTGCTTTCTACGGGGCTGTAGTCTGGGTACTGGAGCTCCATCTCATTTGAAGGTGGGGTGGGTGCGTGTGTGTGTTAGCTGTGGTTATATGTGTAGCTATTGTGCTGGCATGCATCATGCCGGTTTAGAGAAAATACATTTCTATCAGGTAACATGTTTTTCCTTACACAGAGGGAGATATGAACAGCAAAATTACCGGTCGCTGTGGCCCTGTAATGTCCTCTTAACCATACAAATCATCCACCACCTATCTAGTTAAGGACTGGCTTTTCATAAAGTACTCTTACAAGCAAAGTTTTGAAATTATTAAAAGTGTGCTGGTGTAGTATTTTAAAAAGTGATAATTTAATTTGCATATATTGTCTAAGTACTGTGTGTGTATATGTGTGTGTGTGTGTCTGTATTTAAGAACATATAAATGAAATTAAAAACCAAGAACAATCTTTGCTGCAACGTTTTCCACAGACTTGAAAGCCTTCAACCAGTGTCTCAGCCGCTATAAATTGGCACGAACTCCAGTATCTTAAAGCTGCGCTAGTTTATGTGACCCAAGGAGATGACTTCCAGGATTTGTGGGACCACTGTGTAAATACCAGTCTTTAACCTGCCAGGGTCAAAATAAATAATGCTTTTGGTACAGTCCTGGCTCCATGCTTATGTGTCACTGCCTGATTTAAGCAGCATCGTGTGAAGCAGCAGCAGTGGAGGGGAGCCTTCAGCAGCTCTGCACTTCTCCCTAGCAAACTCGCCACCTGGGTTTTGCCATTTTTGTCTTGCAGATGAAGAAACTGATAAATAGAGAAGCTGTCTCCTCACTGCCATGCTAAAAAATGCACTTTTTTTTTTTGGTGGACAAAAGAGGCAGTGGCAGGGGGTTTTCATTACTCAGTAGGGGGGCAAGCACTTCTGGGGAATCTCTAGCACGACAAGAAAACTTTGTTTCTCCGAGCCCCTCACTTGCCTTTGGAGTGACACAGAAGGAGGCGGAGAAACGCAGAACGGCAGCAACAATGTTCATGTATTGTCTAAGTCCTCCAGAGGCTAAGCCTGAAGGGGTGAGGTGCTGCTCTTGCAGCGCTGCAGCCCGCCCGCTGTGCCCACACAGATGTTTCCTTAGGGTCAGGACAAACAAATAATCCCCACCAGCTCTACCTGTGCAATTGTGCCCATCTGCAATGGGTGGGTGGATGGACACACAGGGACAGAACTGAGCAGGCTAAATTGTTAGGAATGTAAATGCCTGAAGAATGGGCTTTATGTGGAAAACAGGCAGCAATCTGAGGTGCCTGGGATGTTCCTGGCAGCAGTAGCAGAGGCACAGAGCCGTTCCTCCCCGCAGCAGGTTTGCTGTACCAGCAGGCATATCTGCAGGCTGCTATCATCGTAAACCTCCAGCTATTTTCATTTCATCAAAACAAATACGAAGTTTGCCTCTAAACAGACTCTAAAAGAGTCTTGGGCTTTCTTTAACACAGGAAAGATGCAGTGAGCCAAGCCCTGTGCCTGTGTAGGTAAGGCGTGTGGAGAGACACTGGGAAAGGCTGAGGAGCAATTGCTAGGGGGCTGGGTTGAAGCTGAGCGAACAGCTGGACGTGAGCCTGTGTCACCAGCATTAAGTTAGCAGGATGGCTGCAAGAATGAGGGCCTAAGGCACACAAATCCAGCCAGGTCTCTCTTCTGAAGGGGATGGAGCTTCGACAGCACTGTGGCTGTCAGTGACAGTAGCAGAGCAGGTGCCGTCAACAGCCAAGGAGAGCAGAAACAGGCAGGTGTGTTGCAGGCAAGCTTTGTCTAACCTCAGCTGCCTCCAAGATCTGTAAATGCCCTGTGGGAGCTAATCAGCCTCCCAAACCCCCAGTCTTCTTAATTTTACTGATTCAAAAAAAGCCTCAGGCTCCTTAAGGGGCTGCAGCTGAGGAGACTCCCATGTAACTCAGCTGGCTGAACGGGCCCTGTAAAACCTACTCGCTCCCCCAGGTACCCCCAAAGGATGTTTTCCAAGTGTGGTAGAAATAGACATTTCTATATTTCTGTCTTTGCATTTGCTCCAATTCCCCCATATTTTTAAAGGAGGAAACACGGCAGAAGGGGATGGCTACAGGGCAGTCAGCGCTCTCCACCAGAGATCTGGCAGCAGAAATCCCAACAAGGAGAAGCCAACAGAACTTACTGTAGAGACAACAGACTTTCTTTCTAGCTTCCCAGAGGGGCCCTGCTACTTCTGATGCCAAAGGTTAGGGGACTTCAGGTTTTATTTATTTACAGTGATCCTAATTTGCATGTGCAGGAACAGGATAGCTGGTGAGGCTGTTAAGTTTCTGCCACAGGGATGTGTTGGACTGCTCAGGATAAAGACACATCCCCCCAGCTGTGCCTCTGAGTCTTCTCCTCTGGGCCTTCCCATTGCCTGCAGCTCTGCCAGGAGGCTGTAGGATGTTCCTGTAGTAAATCTAGTAATCTGTCTGGTGGACAAAGCACCAGGCACCTGAGAAGACCTTCTATGGCTTGTTCACAGCCAACCTGTGGTGATTGCCACAGACAGGCAGACACCTTGGGATCCTGAAAAAAAAAAAATGTTTAAAAAGATGAGATGCTTTCATTTCTGACAACCAGAACAGTTTTCACTGCAGAGCAGCTACCCACAGCTCCTGCAGAGCATAGGCAGTCTCCATAAATCCACACACTAGCTTATCCTAATACCCTGCTCAAGTAACTCAGCCCGAGTCTACTCCTTGCAGCTGCGCATCCAGCTCCAGTAACAAATTTCTAATCCCAGTGAAATTCAGCTGCCGCAGGTCTTGCTGCAGAGAGGCCCCACTACAAAGTCTGGATGTTTCAAATGGGCATCAGCCCCATTAATGTGAGCTTCTGACACCACAATGCTGCAACATGCATTTCTAGATAAAATTCACCTTGGGACGTATTTGCATTGCTGAGCAAGCTAAATCCAAGTTCTACAAATACCACATCTTATCAGGGCCATTTTCTTTATCAGTCTTATTGCAAATTACCTTGATTCTATGGACTCCTGGAGCATGAAGCCACATCCAGCTAAGTCTTAGAAGCTGAAAACTAAAGGAGAGGCAGCTGTTTCTCTCTGCAGTATTCATGAGGTAATAATAGTAACAATAAGGGGAAGGACAATAGAGCAGTTTCATTGTGATATTTTTTAGAAAGTAAGGATTCCATTGAATATAAAATGATAATTGATTTTAGGCACTTTGATGGACTAACATTTGATTCTAATGGAGTCATTTTCTGAGAAGAACAGAAAAAGCTGTGTCAAGAGGAAACAACCCTCACTTTGTATAGAGACAAAGTGTTGCTGAGTAGCACTGCTGGAGCCCTTTATTTAAATAGGAATGATTATATTGCACAGGAAACTTGGATTTGAAAGCAGTTCCTCTGATACGTTCCTCTTCAGGAGTAATTATCTGCTGCATTCACCAAAGCCTGAAGGCTGGTCTTGTATGGCAGCAGATCATCTGCATTATGGCTAAAATTAAAACAAAGGGAGAGAAACAAACAAGAAAGGATGTAAAACTCAAAAATGCCAGGTCTAAAAGAAAGTCCTTTCCACCAAGAAGTGGTGGAACACCTTTTAGAGTGAACATCTGATGTAAATGGAGGTGAGAGGCAAATAAGAGGATAATTATACTGCACTTAGTTTCCACCAGCTGGCTCCTCACTGCATGATGTCCCCTTGCTGCTCTACACCTTCTGCTTTCCATTGGGTTTCCACCATACCCATGAGCTCTCATCAAAACCTTTCCTGTGGACAGCATTCACTGGGAGAGACTGGAAAATTTCTCTGGTCAAGTAATTATAATCAGGGAGCTGCTTCTGCTGCTGAAGTGGGGATTTGTTTGCAGCCAGCCTGGATTGCAGCCAGCTCCGTCTCTCTTCTCCCTGACCATAAAATGTTGGACAGAGCAGGTGAGACATTGCTTGCATGAGAGTCAGATACTCTCCATGAAGGTTCAGACCACTCTACCTTCCATGCAAAACAAATCCATAATTAAACAATGCTTTAAATGCTTAGACTGTTGTGGTTTCCTGCTTTAGCCATGAAGTCCATCTGGTCATTCCAACTTTAAGTGACTCACACAGGCTTTCATAACCTTGCAAGGAACTTCTCTGTGTACTCAAGTGCAGCATGGCTCTTAATTTGGATCTAAGGGTCTCCTAAGAAAGACGAGCAGAATCAGGCCTCTGTCCACAAATTAGGACAGGATTGGCTAATGCTTTACTCATAAGTAGCAAGAGGACATTTTCCCCCTGAAGTTTCTTTAAACAGTAAAGGATTCATATTAATGTACATATGTAGTGGTGGGGAAAGGTATTTGATTACTGTAAAACAGGTCACTTACAAATCATCTCCTCACCTTTCAGGCAGTGTGCTCAGTCTGTGATGGCAAGATAAATCAATTCATTGCACCTGTTAAAGCGCTGCAATGGTGCAAGGACCACGACGTGCTCCTCAACCATATGATGGTATAAAAGCCTATGTCATTTCTAGAATGAAAGGAAGAAAAGGGGAACAAGATGCTTTAAAAAAAGCAACCACTCTCAGACAAAAATAAAGGCGGAGAAGCTGGCAGGTGGCATGGGGTTCCCATGATGCATATATGCTTAGAAGAGAAGCTCGGGGGAAAGACAGAGCAAGAAAGATCTGGAGGCAGGAATGTGAATGCATGGCACCTTGCTGTGTGCCCCAGCTTGATGGAGGGCTCACATTAGGCATTTCCATAGGCAGCAGGGCTGGAAAGGCTTCAGAAGAGGGAATCCTGCCTAGAAGTTGAATGTTGTTGTCCTCCAGCAAAGCCTCAGTCACGCTCTCTCTCCATTTGCTTATACAGGAAGCCTGCAGCTGAATGCAAAAGGCCTGAATTTTGTGTGGTAGTAGCATATTTCTGTTCTGCCTGCACACAGAAAAGGATGCTCAGAAGAAAACTACTGTCACTGTTCAGGCAATCCATACTGTGCTACATCTGACAGAGTGGCTGCAAGTAAGAAAGGGCCAAGTTGGCTGACAACTGGATTTAATTTGGTTTCATTTGCTTTATAGGCTCTCTGTATAGAATCATAGAATGGCTTGGCCTGAAAGGGATTTTTAAAGGTCATCTAGTCCAAACCCCTTCCATGGGCAGGGGCATCTTCAACTTGACTAGGTTGCTCAGAGCCCTGTTCAACCTGGCCTTGAATGTTTCCAGAGATGGGGCATCCACAACTTCTCTAGGCAACCTGTTCCAGTTTTTTGTTACCCTCACTGTAAAAACTTCTGTCTTATATCTAATCTAAATCTACCCTCTTTTAGTTTAAGACCATTATACCTTGTCCTATTGGAAGAGGCCCTGCTAAAATGTCTGTCCCCATCTTTCTTATGGGCCTCCTTTAGGTACTGAAAGGCTGCTAGGAGGTCTCCCTGGAGCCTTCTCTTCCCCAGCTGAACAGCCCCAACTCTATTAGCCTGTCTTCACAGGAGAGGTGCTCCTGCCCTCTCATGATCTTCGTGGCCCTCCCTTGGACTCATTCCAACAGGTCCACATCCTTCTTTTGTTGGGGACCCCAGAGTGATCAATCTAACAAATAAGTTGGGGAGAAAAACAACAAACAAAAGTCGCCCTACATACCTGCAACTCCAAATAAAACTGGATTTGAGTAAGTCCAGCCTCTCCCATGATTGAGTTAAAAGGAAATAAAACGAAAAGTCCATGGGCCACAGCAGGAGTTTCCAGTATGCTTCTACTGCTGCCCATAAGCACTTACCATGGATTCCGAGATGACAGATGAAGAACAGACAGTACCATCAACCCAGGGACTTACTCCAGTGATTGATCTTAGGAAGTTCAGACCCTTGGAGGACAGCACTGATTTTCTATGAGAAGAGTTCAACTTCATTTATTTCCTCTAGAATGAGTATAAAGTAATCACTTTTAAGGTCAATAGAAAGGCAAAATGCTTTCTATCCCATCCTGGAGTTAGAAAGTCTACTGAGATCTGCTTAAGGCTGACCACTTTTTTTCCATGTGAATCCTCATTTACTTGTACTTGCTTATGTAGCTTGTCTTTTGAGCACATTTGACTTAAGGACACAAAATGGGACTCTTGCCTTTCATCATTTATCTTAAACCTAGAAATGAACGTGTAGGCTCTACCTAACGCCTGTTCAGGGACAGCTTGTTATCAAGACTCAGAGAAATTAAACCAACCTAACTAAATTGAATAGAGTAAGGTACAGTCATTTCACATGTTAAGCAGAACAATTTATTTGCATACAGGGACAGTCTATCCCATTGCAACTGCATTCAACCTAAGTTATACTGACAACATCACACCTTCATTGGCATAATAATTGAATTAAGCCCATGTGAAGGTTAAGCCTGAAGAAATACTGCATGCTAAAGTGTTACCATATTTCTTCATTCCTCCCTACAACATGGTAACAGATAACAGTTTGAATTCCTGTTGTCAATTTGCACAAGTTTCTCAAGAATTCTATGAACTCTTTTAATTTTACTTCCATGAGCACAGGGGCATATTAGGTGACATGAAAAAAAATTCTGAGTATATGGTAGGAGAGAAAAAGCTTAAATATGCAAGCTGAACGTACTCCAAATATCTACAGAGAAAAGCAGGGGTTTTAACTATTAGATCATCTAAGCCAGTCTCATGATTCTATGATTTCTTGTGCATGACAGTGTTTTAAAATCTATCAGAACCATTGTTCTTTGTGAAAACAGGTGGGATTCGTTGACTGAACCCATCTAAAGTGTTGTAGAGTATCTGAGACACATGCATGGGGCTGGCAGTCTTGGGTTAACATACCCATCCAGACCTGTGTTGCTCCATAGCAGCAGCTCTAGCCAAGTGGGTACTCTGCAGTGTCTGATTTGAGACTCGACACCTACAGAGAGAAAGCTGGATCCCACCCTAACAGCTTTCCAAGTGTGAAAAACTTGCTCGCTCGCAGTCCCGAGCTGTGCTGTCAGCTACCAACTTTAGTATCTCCGAATGTGCTCCAGTGGCATTCAGTGGGATGGCTACAACTGTAAAATAAGGAAGTAAAAGCATTTCCTCCATTTTACCCCTGTATGAAAAAGACAGGCAGTCATGGCAAATGCAAACACAGCTCCAGGCAAAGACATGCACCTGCACGAACAGCCCTTGGGGGCTTGTTCCTACAAGGTGAACCTCACACTGCTGTGGTCACCCTCGTCACCACCGCATCTATTTGGTCTGGTGACCCTCTGAGGAACCACCCACCATGCAGGCCACACCCTGACTGTTTTGTGACAATTAAGACTAAGGAGGACACTCACCAGAATTTGTTTTCCTTAAAAGTAGTATCCAAATCCAGCTCTTTGAAGATGAGAGGAGCAGGGCGTCTTTCCTGTAGTGATTTTCCTAAATCATAAAGCCAAGTGTCTTTTCCTCACCTTGTAAGAAGCTGTGGAGGAAATAATGCAACTGCAACCCAGCATTGTATAAGCAGCTCACATTGATATCTTCCTTTCACATTTCCTAGTGTTGAGTTTTTTCACTGCTACAGCAGAAGGTATTTTCATGTAATGAAACGTGTCATTTATTTTGTACAATTTCTATGGTTTCTATAATTACAGAATTAGAAGAATAACAATTTACAAGACATTTCCATAATTTATTCATTCACAGATATATTCCGTACCTATTTGCTCAGTACATTACATACCAGCAATAGTAACTGCTTTAATGCAACAGCCAAGATGATTTTGCTCTCACACACTCCCACTCCAGCAATAAACATAATCTTGACCCATGAAAAAGCCTCCAGAACTGTAAATTACAGGACATTAAAAAGGCAGGCTACTGGACAATAGGCTTGGCTAGAGAACTGACTGCAGGCATAAAGAGCATGGTATGCTCAGATGACCATATGATCAGATGCCAAGGAAGATTTTTAGCAATTCCAGACAAGGTATTTTTTTGGGTCCCATGAATTCATGTAATAAATGTTACTAGCAGAAGATTCAATGCCCACACTGTTGAGCAGCCTTGCCCTCAAGCATTTTTTTCTGTCATCACCCACAGAATAGAAATGTTGGGTTGTTTCTGGGCTCTCTTCTGGAGTGAAGCAACTCTTTCTGAAACAAAACCCAGGTGCTGTTTCGGTAACTTGCTCAAGATTCACTCCCAAAATGAAGCATGAACAAGACTCAACCAGTTTGGCTTCCTTTGCTTCCTTCCTCCCAGCAGGCTCCGATCCCTCAAATGTCACATCCCCTTTTGTTTCATGCTATTAATTCCAGTGGACTGCGAAAACACCCCAGACATCAGATTTCTTAAGACTCTTGAACTGACAACCAAGAAGAACATAGAAAATAATGTCTTATGGTCATGGCTACACCACATGGGGCCAGGGGAGATGCAGGGCCAAGTGCTGTGAGTGTGGACCTGTCCAGTCTGCTCCAGTGACAGCTGATGTTGAGCAATGTGACACTGCTGCAGCCCTCGGCCTGGAGTGAGGAACTGCTCCCTGCAAGGGAGCAGCTTTTGGCACCAAAGCTCTGGCCACAGACTGTCCATGAGGACATGTGTGGCAGGGGTACAACCAAAGGTTTCAGAAGGCTTTTCTCTAGAAGTATCTTGCTTCATTTTGGAAACCCTGACATTATCTGAAGGGGGTATGCTCTGCACACGGAGAGGTACAGACTTTGCGGGTTTGGTGTGGCTCCTGAAAGCTCATGGCTCCCATGAGCACTTCTCCACTGCCAAAGAAGTGCCAAAGTTGACAAGAAACAAAACAGCTTTTAGACAAGAAAACTGACATGTCCTGACCCTTCTTGGCAGCTGACAACTGTCCAGGGTGGGGTTTAACATAAGAAAGCATGAATAGACAGGTTTCCCGCTCCTGAGTCATTAGGAGTTGAATTTTAATCATTTGCTGCTTCTACTCTACAATGCCCTTGCAGCCCTCTAATGCTCCAGTCTTTCCTTGTCCCTGCAAGTCATCCTGTTTCTCCTCTCCATCCCACACGCTCGTTCTCAGCAGGCTTCTGGCTCAGTACGTCTGTGATACATCCAAATAAACGGGTTGACCTGGTGGTTTTCCACATCACTTGTGACCTTGGACTCCTTTCCAACCAGTCTCATGCTTATGAAATGTAGGTAACTTTATGACACAAACTCTTCTTGATTCTGTTGAATTGTATTTCCTTTCTTTAAAGCATTTAAAAAAATACACAAGAGAAGGCAGTGTAAAGAAAGCACAGAGCTGCAAGCCAGAGGTTTTAATCCCTCCTCTGTCACTAGCTTGCCATGTGATGTCTGCCCTTGGGCACACAACTCCCCTGTGATGCTGCTCTCTCCTGAGGAACTAGCAGGTAACAGGGGATTATTTGTTGGTGTAATACTCTCCAAGATGTAGGAAAGAAGATGCAGAGGACATGGCGCCAAAAAAATCCCCCGATAGTGAGGCAAGTGTGAGCCACACCGGTGAGATAACCACTGCCTGCCTGCACACCAGCACTAGCCTGTGGGCAGAAAGGGCACAAAACGACTGTCTGAGGCTGAAGCCGTGCAGCATGGCATCCTCGGCACACCATCTCTGGCAGGATAAGGGTATATGCTTCTTCATGCAGCATCTGCATGTGTCCTGAACCCAGGGACTACGCTTAAGGATTTGTTACTTGAACACGCTATTAGGGAAAAACTAAAATACAACAGAATAAAATAAAAAGTATATATACTTTTGTAAAAACTTCTCCACTTTCTTTTGGCTGTTTTTTGTTACCCCAGGCGCCTCTTCCCAGAGCCGCACCACAAGAAAGGATTGCCCTGGGTCCGCTCTCATTTTAAAATGCTTCTTTTTATTTCAGTGGTTGTACATTGGGTGAATGAATTTAACGTCACAACAGAAATAAAATGGCTATTTAACAGACCACTAGTAATTATATATGCTGAAAAAGAGCGAATGAAGGGGTTTCTTTTAACTATTACCGAAATATTCATTGTACATGTCATCAATTATGCCGGATGAGAGAGGCAAACAAAAAGGTATTTTGGTGAGGTGTTGTATCCTTTGAAGAAAATAAACACTGAGACATCTCAAGTTACTTGAAACCATGTCTCAGCTACAGTATTCACTGTCTCCGTGTTGGCCCATCTCATGGTTCTTTTAGGGGGTTATATTTGTTGTATTTTTTTTTAATTAAACAAAGCATTTAAAATTTAATAATTTTCATTAGACTTTTTTTTTAAAATATAAACAAAGTTTTGGCAAATAATATTTATACAGAAAAATAGTTTTAGATCTTCCCAAATTTTGAAATAGTCTATAAAATTACTTTATAAATAAATAAAATGCAGAATCTGTTGTACACGTATTTGCACATCTCTGTAATTGCCTCCTTACTGTTAGCATAGGTTTGTACTTGTACAGTTTTCAGGAATATTACAAAGTCATAAAGTCGGAAAGTGGATCTCTTATTAAAAATACATTTTCTCTTTTGTCTGTCAGTTTATCTGGATGAAAGACCTGATGTATCTGAAGCTTCGTCATCCATGGGCAAAAAATATTGGATTAATTGTAAAAAACATAGATTAACAGTTATTTTGAAACATAAAAAGTTCACACAAAATGATGTCTTGAAGAGTTATCTACATAAAATATTTAAACAACATGGATAATTTACCATTTAGTATTATACAATAAGCTACCCAAATGCCTAAATTAACTATTATAAAAAAATAAAAACAACTTTGACAGATATAGGCAAGTTGCAGTGTCAACTACCTAGTTATAAGGACTGAGAAAGTCTACAAATATTAGTGTTTTAATAGTATATAATGGTGATACCTTAACTGCTAAAGTAACAAGTTAAGATACATTATTTTTCCACAAATTAAAACTAACGCAACGTTACAAGCACTATGTTAATTTTACAACCGAATTATGATTATTTTTTTCCTTTCGGATGATCAAATCTCCAGCTTTATATATAAATAGATAGTAATTAGACACCGGACAAACAAGATTTAGCCTGGAAAATAATTTCCTAGACAAATAATAATATGGTTAGTGCCTTCAGTCGTTCAGAACAGGCAGTGCTGCCAAAGTTTAAAATAGTTTACAATCAATCTGAAGAGGTTAAGTTAAAATACTGCAATCACTAATAATGTCCACATAGAAAACTTATGCTGCAAACAATTATACATAATATCCACTTATAACAGCTGTCTTGTTTTTTAAACAATAATTTAAAAACTATGTCATTTATGTGATACATGTGCAACATATAAAATGTGAAATATGAAATATTTGGTACAATAGTGCTTGAAACAAATCTCAAATCAAACAAATGAAAGTTTAATTATACATATATAATTACCTTGTAAATCAACAAAGTATTTAAAAAAGTAAACAACATTAAAATCTGCTTCATCCATATATATGTATGTATGTATATATAACATGTATATAATTGTATTAAAGATATCTTCATACTTTTGTGACATAAAATATGTTTTTAAAGAAAAACAATTAGAAGAACTATTTTTTTCTCCACTCTAATCTGGTTACAATCTTATAATCCAATTAAAAAAATGCAAATACAGTAATGATTTATTAAACTGAATCTCATTCTACATTCTTAGTGTTCAGTTAATAGTCTAGATTAAAGTCACCTATGAAGTTTCAGTGACTCAACTGAATTTTAATTAAATTAGAGTATCATACAATCTCATCTACAGCCTTCTTTTTCACCTTTTCTTTTGTTAGTTTGGTCTTGTTTTGTTTTGCTTGATTTTACACTTCTAGAAGTTACTTCTTAACAGCTTGGATCTTTTTGGTAACCTGACTATGAGTTTCAAAGATTATTCATGTCCAGTGAGATTTGACTGTTGGCATCAGGCTCACTTTCATCAAGTCTGATGTGACAAAATTTAGGCACTTCTGCAAAGTCTCTTTTAAAAACATTATAAATATACTTGTAAAATAATATTCTCAAGACTTTGTTCTTTTGGGGATTGAAAGGGGTATGAAGGTTCATACTGTGCAAAATTTTTTAAATTTTCTTCTGCTATTCTGCTATGATTCAAATGCAACTTCTCCATACAAGTCAAACACCAACCATGTGCATCTAAAGAATTTGTGCTTTCCTTTGGACTTCTTGCTAAAAATATCAGATTGACAGGATGATGTGCAGGACACTGGGCTGCGTTTCACTTCCTCTGTCTTGGAATCAACTCATCAGGGGAGCAAAACCAAGATTTTTTTTTTAACCGAGAAGAAAACCCCCAATCATAGTTTGGGTGAAAATTAAACCTGCAACTGGGGTAAGTTTTTAGCCAATACAATGCAATTATTGCTGAGCTCGAAAGATTCATAAGCACTGAATCTCATGAGACGAACTTATCTGGACCATTTCCGTTAGTTGTAGTTATGGAGAAAAGACAATATTTGCGAGAATTAAACTATGCTTAGAAAACCTTTAAAACTAAATGTTACCCTTTATGTCTTGAAACATCACAGCTGGTATCAGGTAGTTAACTATTTTAGGTTGGAGTATAGTAAGCATACCATATTTAATATTCATATATGACATAGCAGCACTAGCTTTTTTGAGTTTTTGATTTGTCCATAAGAACAAATTCTTGACTTAGCATGCAGTTTGTGGCAACTCTAGAGAGGAGGAGACAGGGTAGTATGTACAGTAGCCGTGCTTGGCCGTCCGCAGGGAGGCTTCGTGACACTCTGTTCCGCTCCTGCTGGCTATTTCAGGATTATCTGTTAAGAGAAAGGAAAGCGTGATCGCGCTTTTAGGGGACACGGGGAGTGCAGTTTGCCCAGATGGCCAGTGTTGGACTAACTAAGCTCAGGTGCAGCTCACACAGGACAGCATCCTCTATTCTCATGCTGCCTGGGAGGCGCTTGCATTTCACAAACCTAGTCATCCTCCCCTGCACATTGGTCCGCACGTGCGTAAGAACATGCAGAGGGGGCATTTTATGTGTCAAAATACTGGAGGCAGTGCTGAAGCCACAAAAGAAGGGCCTGGCCATAGGCAGGGTGTGCATCATCAGCACCCTGGCTATCAGTGGAGGTGGAAGCAGCCCTGTGCCTCCCAAAGAAGCTCAGAAGTGCACCATTGCCTGGGGCAATTCTCCAACTCCTACCATGCTCCCAGAAAGACAGAAAATGACTGGCAAAACAGTGGAGGCAGGGCCCCTCACCACTAACAAGCAAAAAGATCTCAGAATCATAGAATCAAACAGGTTGGAAAAGACCTCTGAGATCATCGAGTCCAACCCTTGATCCAACGCCACCCTGTCAACTAGATCATGGCACTAAGTGCCACATCTCTTCTTAAATACCTCCACGGATGGTGACTCCACCACCTCCCTGGGCAGCCCATTCCAATGTATAGATGTACTAGACTAGATGTTTTCACAAAGCTAAAGTGTCTTTTCAATGCATTTTTAGCAGCTGCTTATTTCCTAAAAAAATTATCTTCAGATCAGAGAACTTGAAAGGTTTTCTCACACTTTCTTATGCCAGGGAATCCAGGGCATGACCATAATGGTACTTCTATGTGCCTAACTAGTCACTAACCTTGCTGCTTTACCTCCATGGTGTCACAAACAGAGGGTGGAGCAACCATTTTACAGGTGTAAATTCTTGTGTTTCCAACACTGTGAAGGTTCAATGCATGATGGGCCCAGCAACCAACTCCACTTGCTCACAGTATTGGAAAATCATCCAGATTTCCATCACCTGCCTGGAATGTCTGTCAGTGAAAGTGATATCAAAAGCCAGCGGTGTGATATTTTATCACACCATTGCTAACTTCTGCTCCAGACTTAAGCACAAGTCAAGAAATTAAGAGTGTATTGCCTGCTCTTACTGTTTAATTTGGCACTCGATGCATTTTTAAGCTGTATTTGTAGGTGGTATGCAAAGCAGTCATGACAGTACTTTGACCTACTTGTGCATTACAAAGCTAGATCACTGCTTAATGCAATATTTATATTAAAAGGGGGGAAAATAAAAAGGTGTTTTGAAAGTAATTTCAGCAACATACTACCTCTGACATACAGACCTCCAAAAAGAAACAGGTTTGCCTCTGTGCAAGGCACTTGTTCTAGTCCCCTGCCCAGTCAACCTCCCTACACCTCACAACTCCACTGCCTTGCTCTCTGTACACAACTACTGTCTCCCTGACCCTGCTGAACTTGCCAGCATGCCAAAAAGCCATCTTTGATTACCATCAGCACTGAAAATCTGGTGACACGCGAGGACCCATTGTAATGACACGGTACAAACACCTGCTGCTCCAAAGGGCTTAACATCTAAATACATCATACACACAACAAGGACATATATTTTTAATGAACTTCCACCCATTGTGAGCTTGTTAGCTTATCGCCTATCTTCTGTTTCCTATTGAAATAACAAAGAAATACCTTTGCTCAAATAATAAAGCCCTGTCTGTGGTAACTCTCGTCCAGCTCCAGCACGGTGGTTTGACAGTATGTACAAGGAACGCAGCCGTGCTGAAAATAAGAAGTGACCAAGATTTTCAGGACTGATATTTTTAGCATGTTACAACCCAACATGTCAATGTAATTAATAAAGCAGCTTTAGCTATACTGGGTTAGCCATAATCACACAAGTGTATTTAAAGGTTCCTAAGGTCTCATTTAATGGGACATAACCTGAAACCTACTCAGTCTAAAAAGCCCCAGAATTTCAGACACTGCAGCTGACTACACTGTCTGCCAACTTTTGAGGGGATAAACTTGCATTTTCCTATAGCTTTTCTTCTCCCTATAAAGGGAGACAGATAACTGCCCCTTATGCCAAGTCTTCTTTGGTCAAATAGTCCCACAAGACTGATGTTCCCAATTCCCCCAAAATCTGTGACAGTGAATGCAGAGGGCCTAATCTCAGGCTGTTTCATGGGAAAATGGCAGGACTATTCCTGGCACTGTCATTAACCCAAGTGCCACTCACCCTGCTGTGTGCAAGGCAGGACAGAGGGGTCCTCGGCAGTGTGAAAGAGCAGGGATCCCTTCTCTTCCCTGCCCTGGTGAGTGGCAGTGGCAAAGCCCAGGATAAGGACTTCACTGCTGTGACCCTATTCCTGCTGTTTCTCTCCTCCTGTCAAAACTCAGGAAACAGCAAAGATGATGTAAACACTTTCCTTTTGTGTGCGAGCATGTCCTGTTTATGGGTTGTGGGTGCCAGAGAAGCAGCTGGAGCCCTCACTGCCATGCTTCTCCCACTGCCAGTGGCTACAGATCTGGCTTGTTCCCACCACACAGTCCTCGACAGGGGATGTAACTAGGGCATGTTGCACCCGACTATTTCTAGTACACGTAGGAGTCCTCCTAGGAAAAAAGCCTCAAGTCTCTCCTTCAGAACAAGCTTCTCCAGTGCAGTCACAGAACTGAGGAGCTACATTACTTTTTTAACCTTAGCCACAAAGTGTAAAACATCTCCCATAGTCTTTAATTATATGTTCACACCCTACTTCTTAAAAGATATCACAACTCTGCCATAGCTACATACACAGGCATCAGCTTCTGCAACTGTGTCTGACAGAGAAACATAAAATGCTAAACTACTTTACATGGAAAACACATTGGAACCTCTTCTGTTTAATCTACAAACAAAGTAATAAACTGTGATGGAAGACAGAGGCTATCTAAGTCTGCATCGCTGCTAATTGCTCCATCACTTGCATGCTGAAAAAGAAGCTGTAAAGAATTATACTGGTGAAGGAACATGCCTGCAAACACTTACTACAGAGTCTGCATTCCCTCGTTACTTGTAAGTAGGTTCAACCAGCTTCATGTTCACTATGCTTTGAAGAATTACATCTCAAATGTATGTATGTCATATTTGCCATACTATTATATCATTATACTCCACAGCAACGGGATATAATGTATTGACACTTTTACCATAGTATATATAAGCATAAACCCCTAAAAAACAAGACTATACAATGAGTGTGCATTGTTCCATGTACAAAGGTCTACAGGTCAAGCATGGGAAAGCATTTTCTCATGCTCTGTAAGACCCACAGGTGTGGATACAGACGTGCCAGAAAACATACCTTCTGCTGCTGCACTGAGAGATCTAATAAGAACACTATTTCCAGCATAAGCAGAATGGCCTGGCTCTTACAGTCTGCAGCAGTAATGCACAGAAGATTTAATAACAGGAAATGGCATTTTTTGGAGGTAATCACAGATATAGGGTACCTTCTCTGTTGCCTTCTTGCTTGGTACCTGTTTAAAGTGGCAGAAAGCTGGCTACCCTTTAGACTAAAATTACTAAAATTGTGCCAATGATAGTTACCAGACCTCACTGAAACTAGTAACACATAGAGTGAACCTAAATTTCTGCAAGCTGCTTTCTAGCCACCAAGAAGCATTTGCTCTTCCAAGTTTTCCATCTCTTTAGAGGTGGCATTTTCAGCTCCTAAATGCCAAGACTTTCTTTCTTGTCTACCAGAGCATGGCTCTTTTAAACCTTTACCTTCAGGACGTCTGAGGGATCACACTGGTCATTCTGTGCAACACAGAAAATCCCTAAATCCAGATAGGATTGCTCCTAAGGATGGTAACAATTCTGCAGTGTCATCCAAGGGAATGACAACCAAGAGAGATGTTACTGCCAATGGTTTCAGCTTCTCACTGACTACCAGCACATGGTAGTCAGCAGACAAATCTATGTCAGCCTGGGATTTCCTCAGATGCACCAAAGGTGGCTGTGATCAGTCATTGACTCAAGACTTAGAAAGACAAATTGAGAGTCTGTTAAATTAAGGTGGAAATTCCACCTTTGTAAACTCTTTTCGATGCCCAGGTTACTGCTTTATTTGATAACAGTTCATTGAATTAACCAAATTACTGAGAATCATGACTAGGTACTAGGAATTTCAAGAACACTGTTTGACTTGAGATTTTCTGCTTTGAAGCTACAATTCACAAAGCTTTATTCTCTCTGAGTTAAATTCATTTTCCAGTTCCAGATTTATTATACAACGATGAATACAGAAAATTTACCATTCTGCATGAATCATTGTGCATGAACTCTTGTTCAACTAAAGACCTGTCACAGTGGATCAGCCAGAAAACATGACTTTGCATCTACCTCTGACACATTTCTCTTTCAGAAGTTTTGAAATTATTACTCTAAATCACACTGTGCTCTATAAGCCTTAATATATTTTAAGGGGCATTAAGATAGTATTTGACCTCTGCATTGCAAAGCACTTATCCCTCCAAAAATACATAGTAAACATTTTGGACTGCTCAGCCTTCCATTTTAAAAGCAGTGTAGTAGTAATAGGAGTTTCTTGTAGACAAGATTCATCTCAGATGATTTCAGACATGAATGCCTCAGCTGGTCACCCATTTTACATCTTCCTAGCCTACCTCAGGCAATTGATTTTAGCATGAGACAGATTATCAGCTCCTGATGCCATTTTCCCCTCTACCGAATGTAAGAGTTTGTGGTGAACAGTTCACACTGAGGTATTTAACTTTTGGACACCTGCATCGGGACAGATGAATCCTTCCACAGGGACATTTTCTGTTCTCATGTTTTTCACACAAGTAGCAGACTGGTCAGATATATCTGGGGTATACATTAAAAACAACAGATATTTTCAGACAGCCGGCTCATATCAGGCTGCCTCATAACTTCTCCTGCTTTCTAAAAATAAATCTAACACCAAGTATTTCTTCCCTGTGACATGGAACCGAAGACTATTTATATTTCCTCATGCCTTTGGGAAATGCTTCCAGCTCTTTATTTTTCATTTACTCTTAGAATGTTCTTTTGTGGTATGTGCCCTGTTTCTTCAAAATAAATTAGGATGGCTTGGTTTTTTGTTTTGTTTTGTTTTTTAAATTAGAAGTGAAAAAAAGATGAGTAAATGTTCAGAGACTTACTGAGAGTAATCTCTATTGTATCAGTTATGCCTGGGCATACTTAATTTTTACTTAGCTTTACAGATGGTCTTTATCAGCTCCTTTTCCCATAGCTTCTGCAGCAGCATCTCCATGGAGCACCATCCCAAACGTTCCAATCCCTCACCTCAGGACTCCCACTGACACTCTCCCAAAGGATAGGTTTTGTCCCTGTCCTCGACTGGCTAACAGCTGAGCTGGCTCCAACTCTCACTCGCATTAAATGCAGTCTGGCTTCTTTCCTTTGCTCTTGATGGCCATAAACTTCATTCTCATTTCCAGCATATTATCATTTAATGTATATGTGCTTTGTTTCTCTCACTAACCATGGTCCTCTACCCATCCACGGGTGAAGGAGGTTTTATCTTATTGTTTCTCAGTTAAACCAATGCAACCCCAATATATTGGTCTACTTTGCTCATCAATAAGGTGACCTCTGATTTGTATATAAAGGGCAAGATGCCTCAACCACAGATGACCTCTTTGGTTACCTGCCCATACAGTGCCTAACATGGGGGGCATCAGGTGTTTCTTGAGGGTTGAAGGTCCTTTTTACTTGGCTTTCTCATAGCCCATACCCTCACATGGTAATTCTGGTGTCCTGCTCCATCCTCTCTTTTCTTCTCTAAATCTGAGAGTGCCCAGTTCTGCCTGTCCCATGTGCTGATAATAAGCCTCTGGAAAAGGCTGACGGTCAGATGTCCATGCTGAAGTGGACACATTTGCTAGCACATTTTCATTCCATCAGGTACAAGCTGTTGGCCATCAGGGTGTCATAAAGCTGACAAAGACCTTGTCTGAATCCCAACTCTTCATGATGATCTAAAAAAAAGATCAAGGCAATTATGGGGATTCCAAAGAGCTCAAGGGTTCAGCAGCATCATTCTTCTCATTTATTATTCACCAAGTCCTGAAAGAGAGTCTAAAGCCACTTGTGCTGCCAATCCCTTAGCTCACTTATGAGCTTCAGTAGGTATTTACTCAAGTAATAATGTATAATATTTAAGTTCAACTTAATACGTATTTACTTACTCTGGAGAAACAGGATTAGTTGTTTTAAAAATGAAAGCAATCTGGCTTTATTTATTCTTCTTTAAAGTAATAAATAATGCAGTGCTAAAAATTGATCATAACATACTCTAATATATTCTATCAAAATCTATTTTTAAATAATTGCACAGGCAGCAGATAGACTACATAGAAATGAGAAAACCACTGCTATATTATTCTGGGAGCACCCATACAGTGACTGTTTTGAACAGCTACTCAATTTTACCTTTCAACAGGTCCAAGGTACTGCAATCATCTGTGTTTTGCACTTCCTACTTTTAGGTCATTTTCCTTCTCTTCTTGAATTTTAGAAACTTCCAGAAAAGGCTTATGCAGAGGAACTGAGAGCACAAATGAGTGAAAGGCCAAGCACAAGTTGTGCATTATCTGTGAAAGTGCCCATATTCCTCTTAGAGGGGTGTTACTTCTCTGACCCTGCATTTTCCTAGGCATCCTCACCTAGCTTTTTTTCCCTTTTAACGAAACCTGCTTTGCATTTTCCTCTTACACACCGTGCATGCCCAAATCATGCAAGATGAGGCTTCCACTACAGCATCCCTTTTAGGCAAATGTACCACTGCACACAGAGCGCGGGTAGCACTTCTGCAGGTTCCATTGCAGTTACCACCATCCTGAAAGTCCTCCTCTCCCAAAACCTGGCATTCCAGTTCAGACTTCCTTCCAAGCAAGAAACAGACCACTGCAACATCCGGAACTTAAACACAGAAAGGTACCCAATTTATGTTCATCAAGGTTACTTATCAGACACCCTGCTTATAACACTTGCGTCAGTTTTATAAAACTCACTATATTTATAACTTCTCCAAGGAAATCTTAACCTTCCTGACTTTTGACTACTTATCACGTCCTTAATTTTCTTCTATCTGAATGCTCTCACATAAACAGATATACATGTTAGTGTGTGTCATGGAAGATAACACTGCATAAAAAATGAAGTCAGGTAAGTTAACAAATTTCTGCCTTCAGCTGAAAGTCACGACAGATACAACCAACCAACCAACAAATTAATAAATATATAGATGTTTCTACTGTGGTTACATGGGCAGCCTCCTGCACACTCAAAGCCAAAGACTGGCATTTCTGGTAGGAAATAAATCATACACTGAGATAAAAATATGGTCTTTGTTTGATTCAAGGGGAAATAACTGGAGAAACTAGAGATGTGCAGATGCAATTATTTCAGAGAACAAAATCCCAAACAAGTACATCTGGAGCTTTGCACTGCTCTATGTTGTTAAAATTTTATGATGGAAAAACACAGACTCACATGAGCTGTGTGTATGCACCATGAAACAAACTCAAATGCCTACAAAATTAGATGACCTTAGAAAAATTTTCCTATGTTTAAATAATAAATACATGCCCCAAAAGACTTCTATTCCACTTGTCAAATTATCATTTATTGAATAATTGAAAGCAAGAAAACAAAAGGAAGTTATCATATCAGTAATCAACACTTTTTTTAAAAATTTCAATGATATGAAAGCTAAAAGTCTAGAACAGGAAAGGGAAATCTGTTTTGAATTTTTTTTATATTAAACTAAGAAGTGTTTGCCTTTGCTTACTGCTGATGTTGTGTGACACTGCCATCTAGCAGGCTATCAGAAGTAGTCAGGTCTTAATCCTACACTAGGGAGAGAGGTATGATGGGAGAATTTCTAAAAACAAATCAGAGATTTTTCCATTTCTTCCAACTGGCTTCTTGCATATAAGCACGTGATCTAAAATTCTGTATGCAAGCCCACAGAAGTCTGCAACATCTACAGAGAAACAACACACTATCAGAGACCAAAAGCTATTATTAAAAGTAAAACAAAGACTTGGTTGAAGTTTGCATGAGACTAAAATACAGTTCCCTTGCATTTTCCAGGGTAATCTTTTGGCTTTGCTTCCTTTCCAACTTACAGTTTAAGAAAATAAAGTTTTCTTGTGGGCTTTAAGATTGGAAACTCTCTCTTGAGTCTGCAAACTGTTAATTCTGCAAGTTACAGCTACTTACCTATAACTCAGTGTCAGACAAGATAACTTGATGGAATTGAGGCTTGTGATTCCTGGTTGTCTAGCATGAAAGAGGCAGTAAGCAGTTTAAGTTTGGTTTCTCCATCTTGGTACAGGTACAAGGTAAGATGTCCAGTACTGCATTCCACATGCCAAGGCACCATAGATGGGCTTCCTAGGCCCAATTCTGCCACAGGCTGGCTCCCTGCAAGCATTCCCTCAGAAAATGTGTCTCAGAAAGGAACCTGTTCCTCTGTCTCCTTTTTTGGACTTTTTAACGTCAGATTCAAATCATCCTTTCTGTTGTTTGAACAAAATTTTCTAAAGAAGTTCAAACCATGACAGAAGTATTTATCTTGAGATTTTATGAAATTTTTAGACCAAAACTTTCAGTCATAAAAAGACAAAAATTCTTTAGATTCTTCAGTATTCCCAGCAGAAGCGCTTTCCTACCTGTTGCCCCATTCTTTCAGAAACTGCAATTAAAGATTTTCAAACCACTAATAAGAATTTGTATAGGCTCTTATTTGTAAAGTTCTTACATTTGTTTTCCTTTCCCACGTTCCTTTTCAAAAGCTTGCTTTTAAAGGACAAAAAAAAAATCCATTTGCTACTGTCTACCAGATTTTTCAATTCATTTTCTCAGTATGTTGCTACTCTTCTCTGCATTTACAAGTACAGCAGGTTTCCATGAGAAACAAAGGGAACAGTGAGTAAAAGCCTGTCAGCAGTGCTATGGGCAACCCTCTGCCCTGCCAGAAGGCCTCCCAGGGTTAGAGAGGTAGACTGGAGAGGAAGCCCTTTTGGGGAACACCAGGCAATATTTGCAAGAGGGAGCAACTGGCACTTCTGCTTTACACAGAAGGAGAGATCCACTTGAGTAGGGGCCAACATTTCAGCCTAAGAAGAATCTGCCTCCCTTGGGAGTGGTGCTGCCTTTGCAGGCACCTTGGCAAGGAGAGGTGTTCTGCTGCTGCACGTGCTGGCTCTGCTCCCTCCCGAGGGAGTCACCCACATACAGTACCTCGAATTGCAAAAATTTGGGATGTTTGTATTTTACAATATGTTAACTAGTTTTTGCTGGGGCAAATATTTTAATTTTCCTTTTCTCAAACATAACTATTTTTATTTTTGCTTCATTGTGTTCTAACAGATTTTGACAAAACTGAAGGCTACTGAATAATTTCATAATTAATATCTGCATAATTGCCACCTAATTCAGTGAGAATGCTGATGCATAATTTAAAACAGCTGTGCCAGATAATCACAAGCCTTAGCATGAGACAGCCTGTTGATCTTATATTTCTTTTCAGACACAGCTTATGAATGTTTCCCTCTTCTATTGGATCTCTCCTTTAATTTTTCCTTCCTGGTAAAAGGTCATAATACCTGTTGTCACTAAATAACATCTTTAAGCAGCATTCTCTGTAATGCTATTTTAATGCTGTCAGTCTCTGGTCCATTTTCATTGCTACAGAATATAAAGCCATGTACTGTTCTGAACTGATGTAATGTGAGCAAGACTCACATCATTTGGAATCATTTGGAATTTTGTAATTGTCATCTAATAACCAGGAACTAAGCAAGCACCAACTGAGCTTGAGGACACAGATTAGGACACAGAAACATTGCTGTCTTAACCCCCTGTGACACTCAGTGAGGTAATAAAACCTAGTCAGTAAGCCAACAAAGCCTGCAGATCCCTTCATGTGATCACCCAATGCACGCTCAGGTCATCTGCTCACCAGGGTTTTAGTACCATTTTGGCTAAGGTCTCCTGCCTGTCACCCAGCTGCCAGTTCAGAAGTAAGTGTGCATATTTGCCTGTAGGTCCTGTATTGCATCTGCCAAGCTTGTGAAAATGTCTTGGATAACCTAGACATCCAAGGTTATCTTAGGATAATCTTAAACGTCACTAGAAACATGTTTAGGCAACTGAACCAAGCCCTGTGAGACTTCTGAAGGACAAGCCAGACTGCTTTCTAGACTTCATCTGACTGGGCCGATAAACTTCACAGTCTACAATGAGTACTTAAACTTGTATCTTGCATGTAGACACCGACACTCAGACACCAACACTTAAGTGTCTTAATTCTGGGCTAAGCCCTAACGTTTTAATTCTTGCAGGACTCACCAAGGCATACATATAAATGAAACGGTAGTAAGGCTTTCTACTTAGAAATTTAAAGCCCTCCCAAGCAGGTGTTGCCATTATTTAAAATTGAACTTCAACCCCAAAATTCAGAATAACACCTCTCTCAAATAATGTTAGGATAAATCATCCTCTGTTAAACCATCTTTGGTGTGCAGGGTAGAGAAGTCACATCTTTCTGCATTTGCATTAACATGAACATCCCCTCCAAGAGGGCTCTACTTAATCTTTCCCTAAGTTTCTAATCCTGTACTTGCTTACAAAGCAAATAGTAAAACAAGAAGAGAAACTAACTTCCAAATAATTTTCCTTAAGATCTATGTCTTTTCTATCATCCTGAAATTACAGCACTGTACATTCTTGGCCCAAAATCATCAATAAACACTACTCTTTCCCTCTACAACTACGTGAATGGAGGTTACAGCAAGGTGGAGGTTGGTCTCTTCTCCCAAGTAACAAGTGATAGGATGACAGAAAATGGCCTCAAGTTGCACCAGGGAAGACTTAGACTCGATATTAGACAGTTTCTTCATGGAAAGGGTTGTTAAAATACTGGAACAGGCTGTCCAAAGTGGATTCACCACTGGCTGGTGATGGTGGATTCACCATCCCTGGAGGTATTTAAAAATGTGCTGCACTTTGGAACATGGTTTAGTGGTGGACTTGGCAGTCCTGGGTTAACGGTGGACTCTACGATCTTAGAGGTCTTTTCCAACATAAATGATTCTGTGATTCTACCTGTGGGAGAAGCTGAGCAGGTAAGTTTCTTTGCTTGCTGGAGTATTGCTAGTCCACTAGCTACAGAAGTAACAATTAAAAGCTTTGGTAAAGTTCTTTGAAGTATATATTTACACATAAAGACCATATTAATATTTAAATAAGACTTTCACATAACTCTGTCCACATGCATGCACTAGAGGGAGCTAGGACCAAACCCTCCATATACATGCCCTAACACTGCTTCTCATGATCATTTCACACTACTTGGAACTTTGCTCCTAGAAAATGCTGTCAGCATCCCAAAACACCTGAACAGAAGGTCATTAAGGATCTACCTCTGAAGCACATTTAAGCAGCTGAGGTTTCAAGCCCCATTCTAAAGGGAATGGCTGGAGCAACTGTGAAGGGGGGAAGAAGGAAAAGGGGAAGGGCCTCTCACCTCTGACCAGACATGCTCCTGGACTCCTCACATACCTTTGGAAGCCCACCTGCCTTTCACTGAAGAGCTGAAGTCCACCCCCTCCATATCCTCTCACCACAGCCTGGCAGATAAGAGTAAGCGGGGACACTCCCTCAAGGGATGTCCTCACACAGTGAACAGCATGACCACCAGTGCCTATATTAACATAGTCAGGTTTTAATCAGGCTTTGTAAAACAGGGTTTGCAGCATTTTTGCTGCATCCTGTTTCCATTGCACTGAGCCAAAGCGATGCTCTTGCCCTCTGAAGTACACTGCAAGAAAATTATTTTGGTTTAAAACCTACCCTTTGTAAGTCAGGAAAAGCAAGGGATTCCTCCCAATTTTCCATGTATTCTTAACTGATGTCACCCTGTACAGATGTACTACAGTACAGCCTTTAATCCTACACAATCTCCTCATGTGCCTTGTGCCATACATTGAACACACAATGCCCAGAGTTGCTGGCCAAGCATGACTGACTGTGCGTGTGTCAATGCAGATACATTTTGAGCTGCTATCTGTGTTATTTTCTGAAAGAAAGGACGTACAGAAGACATGAGACAGAGTTCTTTTTTTTTTCAAAATACAAGCTGACAGCACATACTAAATAATTTACTGGACCCAACAGAGTTTTTAGGCTTTTCCAGCCATTAGCTGACTCTAACTTTTGGGATGTCGACTTTTCCTTTCCACTGGTGCTTCAAGGACACCAGGATCATCACAGTCAATCCAAGGAAGACCAGACATTTTTCCCCATGTCAAAATACTAAGCCAAATTATACTAAGCTAAATGATTAAGCCCTGCTAAAACCTTCTTTTCATGCCTAGCATTGTGAGTAGAAGTTGTGGGAGCTGAAATGGGACAGGTTGAAGTCTTCAGGTTGTAAAATTAAATACTTGGGAGTACCATACCAGAGGACACAAAGAACATTATGATCATGAACAAAGTCATCTTAATTACCAAGTTAATAACCTACTCCTGTTGTGTTTCTTGGGCTAAAAAAATACTGAGAGTTAGGACCACAGAGTTACTATGAGACCTTTCCTAGTGTTGTAGGTTTGTCTCCAATCTTAGGAGGCTGTAAATAAACAGAAAATTTGGGAGTTTTGTCTCTTATAAAGAAGAAGTAACTACTAACTACTTACCCTAGTTTGAAATACATTGTTTTTCTACAGTAGCTTTTAAAGACTCACAATGACTAACACAAAAACAAGAGTGAGAAAAAAAGACAGCGACGGCGCGTGCTACAGAAGCCAATGAGAACAGCTGCCAGAGTGGGACTCATTTCCTCCACAGGCAGCAGTGCAGAGCTTTGGTAACATACCCACACTCCTTCCACAGGCAAGAGAAAGAGGCAGGACCCTCCAGGGCAATTTTACCCTGCCCCCATACAGACTTCTAGAAAAGCAGATGGACTGAATGCCAAACTTCCAAATGGCTGAAGTTAAACAAGTGAAAACCCATCCTCCTGTTAAACCATCCATTAATTTCAGCATGGAGTTGTATGTATACACACACACACAAATATATACCACTAAAAAAACAGACAGTTTCTATAAGTGCTGTTAAATTTAAAATGTTCTAATAGTCCAACGCAAACAAAATCTGCACTGGGAAAGGAGGGGCTCTGCCTGCCATCCTGCTAGATGAGAAATTGCATTAAGGCACACCTATGTCTTTGTGGCACTAGTTACTTGTGTGAAAGTGTTCCTATTAACTGAAAAAAAAGACTGCTTACTGGTCCTTTTGTAGGCATACATACATTCTACCTTCAGCCACAGTTGGCCCCTCTGGCACTCAGGAGTGCGGGTGGTGGACCTGCCCCAGCTGCATTTCTGTGCTGGAGAGGGTCCCTAGCTGAAACCCTGCCCAAACCACCCCATTTTCTCATAGTCCCTTGGCATCTTCAAGCCCCTTTGTCACCACTTTGGGACCACAAAACTACACTGGATACCACCAAAAACTGTTCTGCTGCAGACACTGTTCTGGAAAGAACCATGAAATACACCATTTGCCTGCTGCACTTTCAAGCATTTTTTACAAGCTAGCTTCAGAAAAGTACGCACAAAACAGCAACACTTTTGGTGAAAACGCTAGAAGCACAAATGCCACAATGTTGGCAAATGAACTTTAAAAAAAAAAAAAAGAGAAAACGTACTGGTTTGTGTTTCTTCAAGGAAGTAGGGTGTATTTCAGAGGTAGTATATTTTTCATAAATTATTATAAATAAACTCTTGCAACAACTTCTATTTTTCCACGGGATACTCAAATAGTTTTGGGAATGACAGTAAAAAAAAAATAAACCTGCTGGTATAACATTATTAAGCAAAACGTTTTCACTGATTTCTTTCTAAGCCCTTGGCAAGTGGAGGGGAATGAATCAACAGGTGAGAATATCCACTGGGTCTGCAACAGCTTATTGGTCTGTCCAGGAGCAACACAAGGAAAGGTGATGGGGACACAGCCCTTTGCTTTCTCTTGGTGAGCAAATGTGCTTGCTTCCTCTTCAATCTGACCTCTCAGAACCTGAGGGAAAACACCTCTCAGGTGGAAGTGCTGGAGTATGGTTCCAAAGCAACGGAAAAGCCAGAGCGACCCAACAGCTGTGCAAATCCTTTCCCTGAGAGATGCCAGGTGCATTAGGGTGGAAATCTCTACAGCCCCAACAGAGGAGTCAAAGCTACGCACTATGGGTTCCAACAGATATGTCTTCCGTGGGAATCAGGTCATACAGGAGGAGGGGGAATCCTTACCAAAATGAAAACTGTTATTAACATAAACTGCAGAAGAAGAGGAGAAAGTATCATCTTTCCTAGCCTGCCTCAGCCAATAACCCTCAGGGTTCTTTCTAATAACATCCTTCCTTGGGGAAATATAATTACCAGGTTAAAGATACACTTTCAAACAGAAAGCAAGCATAGTCATAAATATCTTGAGTGCTGTTTAGATCACTAGCATTTATAGAAAACATTCAATTTTTTTCTTTTAATTTTTTTCCAGCTGCCTTGTCCTGGTTGTCATTTTTGACAGCTTCCATGCTTACAAATTAGTCACTTCCACACACCTCATGGAGAAGGCTACATGAACACACCTGAATGTTTGAAATCTGGGATGATCTTCCTTTTGAACTTAGGTGTTAATAATAAACTTTTGTAAGTAGTCCAGTACTACGGTGATTCTAACTCCAGCTGGGTTAATTACACAATAATTAGGTACAAACATCGCAACACAAAACACAGCTACATCATTATTTGCAACAAATGTTAACTCTAAATAAGTGCAACCTGTCCCACAAACACTTGCTATAAACGACTTAAAAATAAACGAAAATTTGATGGGGTAAACACAGAAATAAAAAAAAATTCTCCGGGAGAATTTTTTTTGTTAAAAAAAAAATTAAAATAAAAATCTCAGCACTCATTTAGAGTTCAGGATCTTGTGAAAGAAAGCTTTAAAAGGAGCAAACCTGATTTGCTGTGGCTGTTGCGGCGAAGGGAACACTTGTTGCAGGAGTTGTTGCTGCAGAGACAGTGGCGGCCGTAGCGTTGTGCATCATGGGTACTTTCAGGAGGGGAACCATGGAAGCAATGAACAGGAGGGTGCAGCATTATGGTAAGAGAAGTGGTATTTTTGGCATGGTGAATATCAAGAGCGGCAAGCCATCATCATGGGTTAAACCGGCAGATGGCATGCAATCACAGTGCAAAGCGAGAAAGCGTGGCGGAGAAATAAAAAAAAGGGGAAAATAGCTTATTACAAGTACAATTAAAGGAAGGTTGTCAACACAATCAGCGATTCCCAGAAAAAAAAAGAGTAAGGACCACTGAAAATGTGACTGTTGTCTCTAAGAAGAAGATTACTTGCACAAATGAGGCCTTTACCAAAATAGCCCGTTACCTGCGTATTGTTACATGGGTTATTTGTTTTACCCCAGTACAGATAGAAATCACTTCAAAATAAAATTCTACTACAAAAAGGCACAGTGGTTTGAACTGGGAAGAAAACTGATCAATGTTTATCTTAATTTTTAAACACAATTAAAAATTAATTATTTTCATGTAACTTCATTTTGAAGTAAGCCAGATACTCACTGTCTTCCTTTATAATCCAATTTACGCATTTTTTCCTACTAGCACTGCGTAACTGTTTGACTTTATCAGAGTTAAATTACCATCTGCTTTGAGGCAAAAATCAGGAGAGGGATGATGATAATTTTCCTGATATAAATACTATTTTGTTTGATCTAAAAAAGCAAGATCGATTTTGTGAAAGTCACTGCTTTTGCTCATTTTAAAAATGAATTTTAATCAGCATCTTCATGGGGGAATTATTAACTTGATGTTTTAAGGCTTGATATTTTAACCATTTTATCTGAGTAGGCCCAAAAAACCCCAAAAGTAAAATCACTGGGATAGGGCTATAGCCTCTTAGAGGCTGTTGCATTGGACTTCACCCTTGCATGCCCAAAATGTTAATTTCAAGCTGCAAATATATTTAAAGGAGGAGTGAGATTCAGATCACGAGTTTCAACAGAACCTCTCTGGATCAAAGTAGGCATTTCTGGGAAACGCTGATAAAACTTTCTAACACACAGCAAAGGAGAAATAGGCACACCACTATGAAACTTTAAAACACTGATGAAAATTTGCTGGCTTTTTCCAGTATTTTATGATTTTATAGTACTAGCCAATATAAAATATAAAGAGAAATAAAACTTTGAAAACTGAAAAGCAGACTGGAATTCATGGTATTATGCTTTTGCAGTGTAGTTGTTATAGCAGGTGATATCACGTCTAAACTGCAGCTTTCATCTACAAATCTAAACACTCTGCGAAGTCAACCAGAAGGACAAGCGAACCTTTAATTCTAGTCAGTGTCTAAATCTTGCCTAGGATTTTTGAAACAAGTGAATATACATCATATACAGTATGAAAAAGAGATCAATAAAGAAATTTGGAACCTACCAATACTGGTAGCGGGTGTCATGCACAAAACTGACCCTGCGTGTCATGCAATGATAGGTGAAAAAAGTGGATAAAGGGAAGAAACAGGTTAGCCGTTTAGAGTTAACATTCAAACTGAGATTCAAGCATAACCACAGAGAAGTAAGTTAGTTAAATGAAACTGTAAGGTCATTCATAGGTTTGCTTTAACACAAAAAGGTGATTGTGTTCTTACTAAAATCCTAAATATACTGTGTGATTTTTGGCATATTTCTGTGCATATTCAGGATACTTCATAAACTTTTTTACTTATTAATTTTATCACTTCACATAGTACTTTTGTAGCAACAAGTTTTTGTTTATAGAAACATCTTTGATTAAAGGTCATGGTATTTGGGAATTTTAGAACTCATTGCATAATTCAGACAGCTCAATATTGCGCAGATCAACATTCACCAACTTTCTGACATGCATCAGAGAAAGAAGTTAAAATGAAATTAAGACAATATTATTCTGCAGGGGCTTTGCCAAATTTGCGTTTGATGTTAATGTACCCATTCTTAACACAATTGGAGGTGGAGCGGTGCTTCTGAAGAAAATAAACACTACTTTGACAATTCCCCAAGCTAAACACCTCAAAGTGTGTAACATTGCAGCAGAAGGCTCCCAGTGCACCTCAGAGTGTGGAAGCACTGCTTGCCTGGAATGCTTAACCTTTCTGGAAAAGACCAAATGGAAAAAAACATCAGCATATTCAGTAGAGTACATACAGCAAGCTGGTGAAGGTATGCAGGGAAGGAGACTGGTCCCAGATACATGCATATTTGACACAAAGCCGAATATGCTTCCTGTATTCCTGCTTAATTACTACCACAGCACCTTACAGGACTCTGCAGTACTGGCGTAACTATGAATGACCTTACCCAAGAACAGTTCCCAGAGAATACACAAAGTTCCTCCTCTAGAGGCTATAGAAACACTAACAAACAGCAATGGAAAGAGAGAAAAGATCTCTTGTTTTTAAGATCGTTCACCAAACAATAAGGAGAAGGTGACAAAGCAATCAAACTGATGTAAAACAAACAAAGTGCAGAACTTTGGAGGTAAGCCATGCTAAGTCAAGCCCCACACTTTTTGTTAGGGGAGCCAGTGGTTAAGAAAGCAGAGGAGTTATATAAAACAATTAAGTTTTATATATATTCCAGCAGCAAAACTTGTTTTAAAATTTAATACACATACACACACACACACACACACACACACACACACACACACACACGGAACACGTTTGAAAATTATACCAGTTTAGAAAATACCACATAATCATTTAAAATGCAACAGATAATGTCATGCATTGCTCCTTAGACCTGGGTGGCATGACAGTCCTTACACCCGCCAAATCCAACCTTCCCAGGAAACGTGGGAATATCAGTGCAGCATCTTTAATGGAAAACTCATGACACCCACTCATCTAGAGGGGGTTTCCCTTTCCTAACCTTGTCCCATACCCCACTTCTCTCTCTAATATCCTTTCTAGGTGCTGATGGTGTTTGAGAAGACCAGGAGGTTCATCACTTTTGAGAAAGGTTTTCTACTCTGGGGCTTGGGCTCCATCTGTTATGTTATGCTTCTGTTTCTTTTTTTTTTTTTTCATGCACTTGTTTTGGGGCTTGCCAACAACCTGGCCTGTAAGGTTTACTTCCAAGATCCACACTTCTTACCATCAGAAATTTGTCAGATAAAACTATAATTACAACCATTAGCTGGAAAGAGGGACACACAATAAAAGTACAAAAAGTGAGCTACTTAAGGAAGCATGAACACTCCAAAAGTCTGGAAAATATCCAAATGCTCTTTCACTGAAAAAGGTTTAAACTGCTGTATTTTCCATAGTTAATTTGAAGTCCTTGCAAATTGCAAATAATAGCAATAAGCCCCAAAAGGGAGTGCTTAAGAAGGAAAAACACCTATTGTGCTACAAATTCTCAGGGTTTCAATGTAAAATAAATTTGTGGAAATTTCGGCATGTTTGTAAGCACAGGGCAGTCTTCCATTCATGTCCAAATAGGCAGTCTCACGTTTGTTTTTTTTTTTCCCCAAACACTCCCATAAATGTCAATGTGTTTTCTGCCACAGATATTCTAGTGCACCAATGTGCTAAAAATACAGCATGCTATAACTTACTATTACAAATACGGGGGCAGGCTCCAAGGTTGTTACTGAGGCCTTATAGAAAAATTCCATGAAGTCAAAGCCATCTGTGTTTGCTTTTTATCTTTAAAAACATATGGGAATGCTGATAGATTGGGAAATCATCATGTGTTGTGTTTCATTCCTTGTTTTACCGACATTCTTTCTATAAACTAAAATAACATTGCTGAAATGTCAAACGCATTTGTAAACACGTAGTTTTAAATCATTCTGGAAGTTCACACTGGATAACATTCTGATACTAAAATATATTATTAGTCAATTCTGAATGAAATTGCAGAATTCCTTAGGCAGGATATTTACCTGTGGGAAGTTTGGAGTGGGGGTGACTGACATAATTTAAAGGGTTATGTTGTTACTGTTTACACAAGCACCTAGCACATTCCTTTTCTCACAGTGTTAAAGAGAAGCTCTGCCACCAGCCATGGTGCTCTGATTTTTACAGAGTTATGAGCACTGAAATGTAAACTGCATTCACTCATCTTCAGATCATCCTTATGAGGAAGTGTAACCCCAGCTATGAGCTGCAAATGCTAGGAAAAGTTCTGGTGGTGTTCCAAAACGAGAACCACAAAAATGCATCTGATGCCTCAAAGCCCTTTAGTGCAGTTACAGGAAGCAATGTGTTTTGCCAGTATTGACTGGAAGGTTATGGCTGGTGTTCCCCTTCTCAGGCTGCTCGTGTGCAGCTGGGGCAATCCCCACGGCTGCACAACAGCAGCCAAGGGAGCAGGAGGATGCTGTGGCATCTCTGGAGTGTGATGCTTTTCCCAGCGTTTTTGTTAGCGGAACTTTGCCCTCTTGTCATCTAGGTGAGTGCTGGCAGATACGAGTCAAAATCCAGCCAATTTAAGGTAGGCAAAAAAGGGGCAAACTCTGGATAATGATGAGCAAGGCTGTGAATGTGCAAAAATGCAGCTTAACGGCATGCTGAAGTTTCTCCTTGAATTGTCATCCTGTGCAAGAGGAATTAAAATAACATGTAATTATCTGTGCAGACTTCACCTGAAGTGGGGCAGGGAGCAGTTAAGTGCAACTGCCTGACTTGGAGCTACCTAAGGAACACAATATTGGTTCAATGTGGGTACAACATACCTGTTGGGATAAACGCTGCATGTTGCTGCAACTGAGCATTGGCAAGAGCCTGTTGATAGTGCAAGACACTGGGATTGAAAACGGCACTGGCACCATTGCTTTTTTCAAGTGCTTGTCTCTTTGGTAAAGGGTGAAGAACACCAGGAGGAAAGGCCTGTAAATAAGAAAGTTAGTTAAAATGACGCCATTTTTAAGACGTTGTCTGTAACATATATACAAATATGAAAACTTAGTATTTTTTAAAGCAGCTAAAGATGCCTTGCCATGCATATTAACTCAAAGCACAGCAATGTAAAATGAGTGAAATTTTGTTATTGATAGCAAAAGCATGGTACTATTAACCTAAAACTGTAGCAGCACAACTACTGAAAAGAAACGTTTGCTTTAAAGCAACGAAAATGGCATTGCCTTTAAGTAGGTTTTCAAATATTACAGGGAGAAAAAACCACTTGTGTTTCATTGCCAAGTATTTTCTTTTTTTTTTTAATTTAAATATCATTTCCTATTATTATACAGATTAATGGATTACGTTACACGTTTTTAATTACAAAAGCAGTTTTATCTCAATTCAACTTTTCATGAGAGATTTAAAAAAGATGAAACTGTGTTAGGAACCAAACTAAATAGTCTGCGGTTTATTACGTATGAGAATGAGATGGATAAATAGAGCTTCCGGTAAATTAACGAGTATGTGAAATCATTTCCGGTTGATGTTCGAAAAGTAAAGCGATACAAATTTCATTAGTTGCTTCTCTGAAGGAAAAAAAACCCAAAAACCAAAAACAAAACAAAACAAAAAAAAAAAGCTACATGCAAAGCAAAAGGTGAAAGGTCAAAGTACCAGGTCTACAGTTGCTTCGAGAGGTCGCTTCATTGCTTTGGCAGTCGACTGAGTCTTTTAATAACAGGCAGCGAGCACATGATGGCAGTGGGCCAATGGGAGTCAAGCGAATTAACATACAGGTAAACAGCAAGCAGAGGTGCATCATGGGAACGGCATTGCATTTGTGGATAGGTGAGAAGGAAAAAAATATTCTGAATGCAATATACAACATACAAAACACTAGGCATGCACAACAACAAAAATGTCTTCTAAAGAAATGAATATTACATTTTGAATTAGTACCGAAGCAAAAATGCATCTACTATACCTTAGTTAAAAGCATATAAGAGAGTAAAATATAGATGTTTGAAATTCAGGAAAGTTGAGTAAAACAGCAGCTTGCAGACACTATTAAGCATCATATAAACACTTCACAGAGATGCAAAAAGTTTTAAGGATACGCCTATAGGAATTCCTGATAAGTTAGTTAAGTCACATTTCAAAGTGGCAAAATTGATTTGGGAGGCTACATTTTCAAATGTAAAGCACTAGTGAAAGTTGTAACGTATTATGAATGCTATTAAAATCAGTGCTTACAAGGCCAAAGGTATTTTAATTTAGAGAAGTGAATCATTGAATGGATTTGGGATTCAAAATGAGAGGCTCTCCTTTGCCAACGTCTAGTTACACTAACTTATCATTAATTCCTTTTTTTTCCTCCTATAGCTGGGTCATTTTTGTAGATTTTTTTCCTTGTAACTTACCACATTACATTGAGAGGGAAAAAAGGCTTTCAGAATGGAAAATCTACTTGAAAACACACTTTCTAAATTTTGCTACAATCTTCAGTACTAGCTTCAGGTCAGGAGCAGGGAGTAAAAATAATGCTCCCTGTTCATAAGTGAACATTAACCTAAGAGTTACGATATTAGTCCAGCATTATTAATTTTTTAAAAGAAAGTATCTAGGCATAGTACATAGGCATATACATTTATGTATATTTTCATAATAAGATCAAACTTATGGCTGATATGATGGCATTCTGTAAAAATCTTTCTCATATAAAATATTACTTTCAAGTTTTATAACTTAAACAATTCTTAAAAACATTTAGAAAGAAAAGAAAAATTTATTTAGAAATCAAAATTTTTGCTTTTGTTTTTTAAACACAGGCTGGTATTTAGCTCTTTTTAGAATATACGGATTATGTCGACCTTGAAATCAGTATGTGGAAATAGGGAACAAAAGTGGGGGGGAAAAAAAGGACAAGGCACAAAATGCCTGCATAGAGCTTGTGGTCACAAGGTTAGCTAGTGTCAACAGGGTATTTTGCAGAATAGTCCTCATTTTGCTTATTCCTTGTTCCTGTCTCTGTTGCATGAGTCTTCTCAACATTATCTGCATCTCTCCTTTGGCCCTTTTCTGGATTACATACCCTGATCTGTAGGATCTGCTCATCTGTCTGTGTCCAAGACCCAGACATAACAAGAAACACCTGGTACAAAATTAGGATCTGGACAGACTTCTGTCTAAGCAGGGCACTGTGCAGCCAAGGTGTGATACCTGCCACAGGTACCACTGAGAGGCATCACTCTGCCTGTATGGGGCACAGCCTCAGATCCACTCTGCCTTCAGCACAGACCCAAGTCTACACAGAGGTGAAGCAGTACAACTGAATTCAGCATTATGCAATGATGAAGTCCACGAATTCAAATCAACATCACTAAGAGTAAAGCATTTCAGTTAATTACATTTATTATCCAAATGCAGATCTTATCTAATCTCACTTGTGAACTTATTATCTGTTTACTATCGCCTTTCTCCAATTTTTCTCCATGCTCTTCTTAACCTCATCTCCCTACTTTGAAGTTTTTTGCTGGCTCTCCCCTCAACTTTCACAGCAAGTTCAGTCTCACAGTTTTCTCAACCCAAAGGCTTTAACTTGATCTGTTTCTAAGCCTACTCATCAACCTCGTTTCCACATAGTCTCCCACTCTTTTCAGGCTTTCAAACTGCTCATTTTTCTCCCCTACAGTCATATTTTCTTTTATTTCATCCTGATAGTAAAATTTCCTTTGCCTCTTTCTGTTCCATCAGGTTATCTCCTTCTTAACATTTGATCTCCTACATAACTAACAACCAAAAAAATCAATAGCTACAGGCTGGAGAGAAAAAGGCTATGGAAAGGAAATAAAGATAATAATAAAAATTATCAAAGATCCAAGGCATAGTATTTGTCTGCCATATGTCACGTTGGCAAATTATAATGTCTCCTGGAATACAAGTAAGATCCACACAGCAGTGGCCTCCATGGATATGCAAGGAGCTCCTGATTAAATTCAAACACGAGAAAGAAAGCACACAAGGGGTAGGAGCAGGGACAGATGGCTCAGGAGGAACTGGGACACAGCCTGAACATGCAGGGATATGTCAGGAGAGTCAAAGATCACCTGGAGTTGAATCTGGCAAGAGATGTGAAAGCCAACAAGAAGGGCTTCTCCAAGTGCATCGGCAACAAAAGGAAGACTAGAGAAAATGTGTTTCCACTGCTGAATGGGGCAGGCAACCTGGTGACACAGGACATTGAGAAGGCTGAGGTTCTGACAATCCTTTCCATCTCCATCTTTACTGGCAAGACTTGTCTTCAGGACAGTGGGAGACCAGTAGGAAAGTCTGAAGTGAAGATTTATCCTTGGAGGAGGATGATCAGGCTAGAGCACATATAAACAAGCCGGATGTACACAAATCCATAGGAACTAACAGAATGCACTAACAGATGGGTGCTGAGGGAGTTGGCCAATGCCACTGCAAAGTTACTCTTAATTATCTTTGAAAGATCCCACCGACTGGGGGAAGTTCCCGACGATTGCAAGAAAGTAAATGGTATTCCTATCTTCAAAAAGAGCAGGAAGGAAGGTCTGAGGACTCACAGGTTGGTCAACCTCACCTCATCTCTGGGAAAGCAATCGAGCAAATCCTCCTGAAAGCCATCTGCAAACATATGAAAGCCAAGATGGTGATGGGAAGTAGTCAGCATATATTTGTGAAAGGGAAATTGTGCTTAAAAGCCTTCTAAGATGAGACTGGCTTGGTGGGTGAAGTGAGATCAATGGATGTTCTTTCTCTTGACTTCAAAAAGGTTTTCAACACCACTTCATCCTCATAGACAGCCATATTTAGTATGGGTTAAATGGGAAACAGGTGGACTTCCAGTGCTCTAAAACTCGGAGGAGTGGTTGATACAGAAGATAGATGTGCTGCCACATAGAGGGACCTAGAAAGTCTGGAGAAACGGGCACAGAGGAACTTCACTAAGTTCAACAAAGAGAAATACCAAGTCTCATACCTGGAGAGGAACAGCCCCAAGCACCAATACACACTGTCGGCCACCAAGGTTTGGTAGAAAAGACCCTCAAGACCTTGGTGGACACCAAGACAGCAATGTGCCCTCACAGCAAAGGCAGCTGACAGCATGCTGGGCTGCATTAGGAAGAGCATCACCAACAGGTGCAGAGAGGTGATCCCTCCCCTCTACTCAGCACTAGTGAGGCCACATATGGAGTGCTATGTCCAAGTCTGGGCACCCCAGCACAAGAAAGGTATGGACACACTAGAAAACAGTCCCATAAAGAGCCCAAAAAATGATGAAGGGACCTGGAGCACCTCTTACCTGGGGAAAGGTTGACAGAATAGAGACCTTTTAGCCTGGAGAAGATACAGGGCGAAACCTCATCAATGTATACAAATACCTGACAGCAGGGTAAAGATGGGGCAGGGAACAAATGTCGATACAAGAAATTCCATTCAAATGTAAGATTTTATATAAAGGAAGTATTTCTTTTTACTGGTAGCATGGAGCAGGTTGTCAGGAGAAGTTGTGGAGTCTCCATCCTTGGAGGCATTATTAAGCCAAACAGGCATGTACTGGGCAATCTACTCTAGCTCACCCTGCTTGAGCAGGGGAAATGAGCTAGGTGATCTCCAGAGGTCCCTTCCAATACCAACTATGAATTCACATTTTCATTTAGGCTGTACAGTCTTCAGTGATGTTTTATGCTCTCTGAAGCACCATATGAATATGTGGAGTTCCACAAGCACAATGACAGGTAACACTCTCTTCTAATGCATTTTCACATTTAACCTATATGTGTACCTCTTTTACGGTGGCTTCCCCCTTTCTTTTTACATGATTAGGTGACCTAGTATATCTGAGTACAAATTTCTAACCCTTAGTGTACAGAAACGCAGATAGTGCACGTTCTGAAAAGTGGCAGAATGCAGAACTCATCGACCTCCAACAGTCTTACCAGCTTTGCCTACAGTGCTCCAGGCCTATCTATGCACAACTCCCATCTATATAAGTACCTTGGGCTCCCCTGGGAAGGAAAACCTCTTGGACACAATTTCAACCTGTGAGCAACCTGCAAGTGAACCCTATAGGCAAGCATATGTATTTTTCCCTTTTGCTCTCCAGATCCAACTGAGTATTCTTAGTCATTCTTGGGTGGCCTTGCAGTCATGTAAGGCCATTTCTACCACTTTTTTGTTGTTATTGGCATTCTGGTGATTTTTCATTCACTTTATCTGATTATTTCAAGTCTATATTAAGCAAAAAATAGTTGAATTGCAAAGAATCTTGTCTGCTAGCCTAAATGTGCCATTAGAATATTTTGTACAATTTTTTCTGCAAAAAGTTACTCTGTTCAGCTGCCTTCTCCAGTGACATTAGACTGCTAATATTTCAATTCTGTGTTTCCAATGATGCTTCATCTTGCTTTGAGGCTAATGCAACTCCAGTTAAGGCTTATTTAAAATAACAGAATATATATACAACCATTACTGAAGTGCAAAAAAACCCCATAATCCACTCATCTCTCTCCTTTCTTCTTCAGTATAGTGCCTAGAAATACCACACTCTCTAAATGAACAATAAATATTGCACAACAGAAGCTAATCAGAATACAAACCCAACCTTCTTTGCTTTAATTTCCAGATGGTATTCAATTTCTGCAAGCACAGGAAACTTTAACTAAAAATCATCCAATTTGAAACAGAGACTGTTAGAGTATTAGAGAAAAAATATTAAAACTTAAGAAATATTATTCTGTTTGGTGGTTTATGTTCTCGCATAACTTACCCTTTGTCCCTCAAAAAAGTCTGGTCTTTGCTATTGGCTAAATACAATAGCTTGGGGTAGTTATATACTGTACTGTATTGTGTTTCTGGTAAGCTTTTTACCCAGAGAATAACTGTATTGTCTATAACTATTGTATGCACTGCCCACAAGTCCACAAACCACATCTGCTTAATTATTCGTCCACTGCCAGCAACGAGGACAATGATTCTTCGATTTGCTGCCAGCAGTTTTGTCTCCCAATTCAGATCTTGCATGCTTGATTTATTTAACTTTATCAATACCAATCTAAATTTATCAACTTTCCTGGTAGCAACTATAAGAGGGATCCAATACTGGTAAATGGATGGGTTGACTTGTCTGAACAGTTTTAAGTAAGAGGTTAAAATATCGGAAAATAAAAGCCCTCAATCTGTTTTCTTCTGAGTGTAGCTACAATGTTTTTTCTTAATGATTTCCCTTTTACTTTACTACTTTTAAACCCCATGATTCAAGTAACTGGCCCATGACAGTGGGAGAGGCAAGAAGTCTCTAGCCATGAGATTCATCTAACCAAAGTTCAAAAAGATACAGGCAACACTTTTTCATCTTTTGGGATAGTTTTGTATCTACAGAGGGCAGTTCTTTCTCATCCTCAGACAGGCACTAATGGTAGAATAGAGCAGTGTGCTAGTTTTTCTCCACTCCGAAACGGTGAGACCACGGTGGCCAGCTATTTAACTGTCTGACTGCTAAGGTGGAGTGTGTTGAATCTCAGTGGAGGTTTCTGTTCTACTACTGATCTCCAAGGCAAATGCTCTCTCTTTCCTTTTCTTCCAAATTTCCACATGTATATCTGTCATCAAAGAGCTAAAACAGCATATGTGTCCCTGTTCTCCTGGGAACACTGAACCTTATCAGTTTTGTTTCTGTTTGGAGATACTAGGGGCAAATTTTATATATAATCAAGGCAGAGAACAGAAGTGGTATAGAGTGTCATTTGCTTCACTGTCTTGAATAGAAATACAGCATTAAATTAAGGGCATAAAGAAAAAAAAGTGCTTCCTCCCATCAAGCAATAATAATAGTTTTAAAAATTCGTATCTTTTACCAAAATAAAAAAAAAAAAGAAAAATTTTACCAAAAGAGGCAAAAGAGAAAAGAAAGTATAAGCAAATAGCATCAAATTCAAGCAAAATAGGCATCAAAAAAAGGCAGCCATATATGCCAGCACTTACCATCACAGTCGCAGCTGCCGCAGCTGCCTGGGCTGCCACTGCAGCCTGGTTGGCTTGGTGTTGCGCCGCTTTGATTTTGGCCTGCAAATGTGCAGGAGGGTGAAAATACTTGCATTTCTCCCTCATGCAACGACCTTTTATGTAATCCATACACACGGTTACGGTGTTGTCGTTTGTGTCAATCATTGTGCTGTCTGCTGGATGCGCAAAGCGGCAATCAGTCTCTCCACGTGCACAGTTTCCCCGCTGGAACTCCCTGCACACCTACGTGCAAAACAACACATGTTGCAGGGGTAGAGCTCCGTGCAAGATGAAAGGGCAAGGAGAGCCCCGTGCCCCCAAAAGACAGATTTGCCGCTTTCCCCAGTTAGTTCAAGTTTTACAGAAAATTCAATTTATTAAACCCTTCATCTTCTGGTGGGAGAGGGAAATGCATCTATTTTACCCTTACGTTCTTGGCTCCTCGGGTAGCTCTGCAGTACAGTGGCTAAATAAACTTGACATGCAACAGAAGAATTCACAAGTGCCTTTCCTTTTTCCGGTTTAGAAAACAGCTGGAAAGGATACTTACTGAAGTAACTACCCCTGCAAAACTAGCTGGGAATGACAAAATATTTCATCCCTTTCTAACTACACTTTATATTCTTGCAGGCTGACTGGTAGGGAAGGAGTTCCTCTTGCTGAAACTCAGGGAAGATACATGTCAGATGCACTGTATTTTTTATGGAGTCTGCAAACAGAACTGAGAGCCTTCTTAAAAATAATTTTCAAATATGAGGAGAATGAACTTCTTTTCCTAGGAAGAAATGTGCTGTAGAGACTAGTGCTTAGGCTGTTGGGAAAGGACATTCATTTCTGCAAGTCATTTGGCCTTCTTATGTCCTTGGATCTCATAGATTCCACTGAGTCCAGCCATGCAGAGATCCATCAACACCTGGGACGCTCTGCACATAACTGGGGGCTTGTCCCTTCCACCTGCTGCAAGGTTGGTAACATTCAACATGTCTATTTGCAGCTGAAGCATGAAGGGCTACACCACTCCCCTAATACTGATCCATAAGGTTACAAAATTCCCTTACTATCAGTGCAGAAAAATCAAGACAGAATTAATACTGAAATGAAAAATATGCTTGTTAGATATTTCATCAAGGCATGTATACCTGAGGTATTTTGGAGGTAATGAACTTTAAAAAAGATGAAAATTCATGTTGGTGTCTATTAAATTTAAGCAAATGTACTACCTTAAAAATAACAGTGTTTAATTACCACTGGCTGCAAGTGCAGAAATCCTGCCTGGTTACAAATTTTTTTACCTGTAGCAACTAAATTTAAGCCTAGATTTAAACCAACAGCTTTTCTCTCTGGGATCTTTCACACAGCCTAACAGAGGATGTATTTCTAGTCACAGTGGTGTCTACAGTACCTCCAGTTTATCAGTCCT